>NC_141691.1:1023670999-1024292102 GCF_964263255.1 Lissotriton vulgaris
ATGTGTTCAACCTCTTAGTAACATAGACACCAGTATTGTCCTTTACCTGTTAAAGTTGAGGTCAACCGGTCTCTTGCACCTACCACCACGGGTAGTGTTAAATTATTCCATAACAAGACTCTGCTACCCAATATTCTAAATGCAAAAAAAATAAATAAAATGCTGTTACTGAAACCGCATATCTACATTGCCTCAACTAAGTAATAGTCAACAGATCTGAAGAGGGCCAAGATACTTACAAATCAGGTCATGTAGTAAGAAGAAAAAACTGGCGTCTATCACTCCAATCCTGTGAAATCGCTCCCAACCAATTACCGCTTCTAATGCCCGCCGTAACTGACTATGTTGTACACCCTTACAACGCGCCTTTACTCACGCACACCAGAAGGCAAGTGTATCACCGATTATCTACAGTTTTCCAAACACAGTCAAGGAGAAATATACAACAGACTGTTCCGACTACGTCCCATTCAGTTACTAAAAAGAGAAAGAGGACTCAACACTCAGGACCTACATCAGTGCCTTATCTAAGATGGTGGCACAAAATCGTGCCTAAGCAACTTTCTACCATCAATGTCAGTATTCCAAAAACGGTGATGTTAATGTACATTTAGCAATTAAAAGCATCTAATTTCTACTTACAAAAAGAAAAAACTATAATAATGCATGAAAATATATGAAACTTAGTAATCAAAAATCTTTTATGCCAGTGAGTTGCCAGAGCCTCATACAATCTAAGGCATTTTCCTATGGATTACATTATATACAAATGGAGAATTCTATATACAAGTACACAGTAACACTGTCCACAAGCACAGTTCAAGCAGTTTCATATATACAGTGAAAGAAGTCTCTACACCTAATTCAGATAAATTATTTACATACAAACGGTCACATACAATATTTAGCTAAGTAATGACCAGACCTCGTCTTTATCATTGAGCCCTGATTTAGTTGTTTGATATTTTTCAATCAGTCTCGCTTCCAGGTGGTTAAGTTTAATCTCTGTTTCTCCTTTACTATGGTTCATCACACAACACAGTACTGACCAGTGTATATCCTTGGCCGAATGGTTGTGCGTGAGAAAATGATTGACCAAAGGGGCCCCTATGGTCTGACACTTGATCCTGGATTTATGTTGTAAAACCCGAGTTTTCGCTGCCTGAATAGTTTGTCCAATATAAACTTTTTCGCATGGACACTTGATACAATAAATCAAATTTTTCGAATTACAATTTGAGAATGTTTTTTGAATGTGTGTACTGCCATTGATATTAATTTCTTTAGAGTCCCTCGTCAGGTCACAGGCCACACAATTATGGCATTTAAAATGGCCAATCACCGGAGGCAAACCCAGAAGATCTCTAGTATCTCTCGGCATTACCTTTCCAGCATTACTATTAGCATTTACTAGATGACTACGGATATTTTGACCTTTCCTAAACGCAAACAAAGGTTTGGGTATGTCCAGATCGCCCAACAGTTTCCAATTTTCTTTTAATCACTTTTTTAACTTTATTAGCTTGTGGATCAAAAGTTACTACACACGTAAGTGGAGTATTGGTTTTATCCTTATCTTTAGGTACCAGCAGAGTATCTCTTGGGGTGTACCAAGATCTTTTGAGCGCAACTTTAATTAATCTTTTAGGGTAACCTTGTGTAATCAACTTTTCTTTCAGATTATTAGCATGGAAAAAGTATTGTTGTTTATTGCTACAATTCCTCCTAATACGGAGATACCAGAGGCATCATTGTATTTATTTTGTTGTAATTTCCCAGATGCCATTTGTTTTTTTGGGTTTCCCTGAGTGAGGGGGGGTGCTGTGTTCTTTCCTCTACCTGTTTGCGAGGCCTGTTTGTGGTGGTCTGCAATTTATTTTGGTGTGAGGCTCCTTAGGTCATAAAACCTCTTTTTTAAATCTTCTGTGACTCTGGTGGTCACTCCCACTGCATTGACTTTCTCAAGGATATCATGCCAAATCTTCCTTTTTGCAAATTCAGGCACATAGAGGGACTGCCTTCCAAAAAGTTTGTGGTGCACCTTTACCACCTCCTCCACAAGGACCTGGATTTGAGCTTTCTTTTTCTTTCTGTCTGCTTTGTGTCCTTGCTGCTTGCCATGTTTAAGGTTTAAAACTACACAAACTCTGCTCCAACTGCCTCTCTAGAACCTTCTAATTAGTTGCAGCTGCCTGTGTAGTCACTTCCTGGTAGGAAGGGGGAGGGTGGTTGCACCTGATTGGCTGTTGTCTTAAGTTTCACTTTTGCTTGCTTTCTGATTCGGTATTTACCGAATCGGTATTTCCAATGCATTCCTAATTGCCTTTTGGCCCATAGGGATGAATGGGATATACTGATTCAATAAATACCGAATCGGTAAATACCGATTCGGTAATTTCCGAAAGTCCGATACTGAATTTTACCGATTCAGTAAAAAATACCGATTTTTTACCTACATCTCATTTACTGATTTTTGAATACCGAATCAGTAAAATTCGGTGTATAAGAATCGGTAAATGACATTTACCTACATCTGGCCCTAAATGTGATTTCTGCTCTTAAAAGTGCTTCAATACCCTTGCCGATGTCATACCAAGATTTTTTTTGCACCTTAAAATGATATTAGACCATATGCATTGAACTGTACTCCACTGCATGAGATGTCTTATCTTTTTTAACCTCTTGGCTGCTAGGCGTTTTCCCCCTCCTGTGCTGGGATTTACCATTTTGCTGTTTGCATGACGAGCTCAGCTCGTCATCAGCACATGACACCCGTGGGTGATGACGAGCTGAGCTCGTCATCAGCATCGAAAGGGTTAATATGTATACTTTGATGATCTATGTTTTCAAATGAGATCGAATAAAGTTATGGAAACTAAATGAAACAATTTTAGACCAACAGATATTTTGAACTTATGACCATTCTCCATACCCTTGCTGATGTTACCCCAAGAGTGATTTTCACCACAATGTTCTTACAACCAACCCCAATGAAACACTGATGCAAACCTTGTACACCTAATGTGACATTTTAATACCCAATTGATTCTCTCTGTACTGCAGGAAGTGCACATGAATGTGATACAACAATTCTGTTGACTTTGAGCCAGGACTTTTTTTGAAAACAAATATGATTGTTCATGTGAGAAATTGTTTTTTTGGTTGGACCGGGATATAAACGCTGCTGAATCAACAACCACAAACCTTGGTAGGGTGAACCACAAAAGTCACTTATTTGGCATGTGCTTAACCCTCTGGTAGCTTGGTGCAAAACAATCAGGTTTAACTTAGAGTGCAAAGTATTCATTCAGCACACAAACAGTAACACATTAAAATCACAACACCGGAAAAATGTCAAACTACTTTAGAAAATTAGATTATGTTATAATAAATATTTTGAGATCAAAACGACAAGATATCCAATCAATAAAACTAGAGATATTGGATTTTAAACATTTAGCTACAATCAGCTCCAAAAGGTGCGGGTATCTGGTCATAATTGGACTGAAATGAAGTCACAAGTTCAGGTTGAAGAGTGAAGGAGTGCAGGCTGGGCACAGGACCAACTTTGGCCTGCTGAGAATTGTACTTTAGGTCCTTAGTACAAAGTATCTGCTGCATTGTTCTACAAAGCTTTCACTTTGACACTTGTGTTCGCTGCAATTGTCCTGGATTCCAGGAAAAGACCCTCTCTCCTCCAAGCAGCAAGTAAAGCCTTGAGAAGCAGGGCAGGCCTGTGAAGAACAAGCCAAGCTAAAAGCATTAGGGCACTCCTCAAGTAGCACTAGGACAGTCCTCTGAAAAACAAGGCAGGTCTCAAGCAGCAAGCTCTGCTCTGAAGAACACAGCTTCCATGGGTCCAAAAGTGCACTGAAGAGTAGCTCTTAGGTTCCAGTATTCATAAGGGGTACCAGTCTTCGAAGTGAGAGAAAGGTTTAGACTTCCTCCAACATCTGGTTATGGAAATTTCCTTCCTTCCACTGGCGAGACTCCAAGGGATTTTGGTCACAATAGGATAGTGTAATGTTGTTTGTGAGAGTGTTGAGGGAGCCCCTTTGAAATTTAGGTGGGGCAGGAAACAACTCCATCATCCCATCCTGGCAGAATAGTATATCCTGTCAACACCTAGTCCCCCCTTTGTCTCACTGTCTGGGAGAAATACACAAAGGCCAACTGCCAACTACACTCATTCATACCAGAATACAGGTTGCAGGCACTAAATTGTTTGGACAAGAAAATGCCAACCTTCCAAAAGTCCATTACAAACTAATGGGGTAACCCAGAATGCATCAAAGGACGTGGGTGCAGTGTGGTAAGAACAACAATTGGTCCTGACCTGCCTCTTTAGGAAGCCAAAGAGGTGAAGTCACCGAAAAGGTTTTCTCATAATCACTGAACAAGAGAGTAAAATACTCAATTCAGAAAATACACCAGAGAGAAAGGCAGAAGAGCTGAAGTCTGGAGACCAAATCTTCTTTATATATCAATTATAGAAATGGCATAGTAAATAAAACGTATGACAATAGAAATTTGTCCAAATATGAAGTGCAAGATAAGTGTTCCTGTGCGAGGTGAGTGGAGAAAGGGAAAGTAATAAAGGAAACAATTTAAGATCATAGTATTGTGAGTTTAGACATGCAGCACTGGTTGCAATGATACCAAGATTAGTAAACCAGTGTTCTTGGGCCTATGTACAACACTATTGTAATATATTGTTCAATGTCCATTTTACAGAATGATGCTACTGTATTTAAAATGCATCATTCAATTTGGGGATCAATTGATGTTCTTACTAACTTTCCAAAAGTGGCATTTTTAGAATTGTGACTTAAGATTCAACTTTACCAATAAAGAGGGGTTTAAATTACAATTACTTTGAGTGTAAATATGACATTCCTATTTGATCCCAAAAAAAATTATCACTGATTAAATGTAATTAGGTAAGCCAACGTTATTGTATGGGACAGCTGAGCTTGCAATAGTGAACAATGAATTTAGGATGTTTTCACTATGAGGACATATAAACCTAATAAGTACACGCCCAACTTTTAAATACACTGCACCCTGACCTCTCGGCTGTTTAGGGCCTACCCTAGGGGTGACTTATATGTATTAAAAAGTATGGTTTAAGTCTGGCAAAAGGTGTACATTGCTGGCTTTAGAAGTTTGTGCAGTTAATCTCTCCTATCCAGTACTAAAATCCCTATTAATATGGTTGAAATGGCATACCACTAACTGGCATATTTAACCTACCTATACATTCCTGGTATATGTATCCACAATTGGAAGTTAATTGCCACTAGAGGACTGCAGAACCTATTGTGCCAATCACTTCAGGCCTACCATTACAGCCTGACGGTATCATTATGAAAACTGCAAGTCGACCTATCTAAACAAACCCTTTTGACGAATAAAACCTCCCTTTTAAATATTAAGTAACCCCAAGGTGGGTTTTGTAGCTCTCAGGTCAATGTGCATGATATTGAAAAGTAGTACATATAGAACTTTTATGCTAACATGTTATTACAGTGACTAGCATCCAAAATCTATTTTTACTGTGTCAGGTCTAGCTGTCCTACGTAGAAACCAAGAGTACATATTAAAATACTAATACTTTATCTCAAGGATGGGACCATGTAGAAAAATAATCAAACAATTATTTTTTTAGTTTTAATAAAAAGCATTTAAATGGCGAAGCTAGACTTTTAATAAATATTAGGGAAACATCATTTTTAGAGCTTTACCTTTTCCCTGCTTGAAGTCCTGGAGGCTACTTTTCTTTGAATCTCCAGGTCGCCCCAGCTACTAATTAACTTTGAATACGTGTGAATAAAGTATGAAATGTGTCCAAGGAGGAAGCAATATGTGGACCTGAACGGGTTGAGAGGACTCCTCCGAACTTCACTGAATGTGCTGGGTAGGGGCTGTGGATATCCTATTTAAACAATACACTATCACATTCTGCATGACAGGTATGCTGGGCTCACATATAACACTTGTGGCATGTTTAAAATGGAGGGAACAGAAAGCTAAGAACATTTTGTGGACCCACTGTATGGTTTCTGAAAGACTCTGCTTTCATCCTACCAGACTTCTGTCTCTCGTTCTTTTGTGGATACAGTGGCTGCCTCAAACTGTATTTTAGTGCTGTATGTGGGAGAATGCTAGAATTGCCACAGTACACTTCCCACACACATCCCTAGGCCTCAGAGCTCAAGTTTGAAAACTCCACAAAGTGGGTAGGGTTTGCCCTGGGAACTTCTACCCCAGTGGGTAAAATGTGCCCAGAAGTCACCAACACCCATTAGCTAGTATCAAGCATAAATGTGCCACCTCCAGGGATCCACTTCAGAACCTTTCTTGGACCTGTAGAAGATCAGAGAAGTTCTAGACCTGCTATTATAACCTGCAAAGAGCCCTAAAGGACTGGACCTGCTCCCTCATGTAGCCACGACAAAGAAGAATACTCCAAGGGCTGTAAGACTTACCTCCGGTTCAAGATATTGAGATACAACAAGCTATAAGATTCCTTTTATGTGAAGTACCCAGCTGACCAGTGACACCTGGACCGACACTGCTGTTAGCCTTTGCCAGACACATTTGAGTCTCTAAGTGTCTCCTGTGAGGTCCTGCGGAGTTTAAAAGTGCTTTGCTGTGATGGACTGGGACTTAAGGGCCCGACTGATATGTTGGGGGAGGGGAACTCGTTCGATGTGTGACTGAGTTATCTCCTTGTCAAAATAGTGGTCCACCAGGCCAATTTAATTTTGGGCGCACCATCGGTTTGGCCACGACAGAGACTACTCTGTCTCTACTGCAGCCAAACTTCTCTGACGGCCCTGGAAAGTAAGAAAAAGAAATGGCTACATGTCCACCCAACGTTATTTACTGTTTTTCACCAATAGGCAAAACCTGTTTCGGGATTTTCTTTTTGTAAAGAATGCTACAGGACTGTGCATGCAGCCCCATAGCACAGAATAAAATGCATTGACAGGAACAGTTGTGACCGTGGTTTCTGGAAACCCTTTATAAATGACTGCCTGCTTGGCGGTCATTTATGTTATGTTATCTTAGCTTGTAAAGCGTGGCAGCTGCCCCAGCAAGGGGGCGTCCTGGCACGAATGCAGGAAAGACAGACACAACAGAGAGCCCGCCAGAAAACTAAGGGGCAGCCTGCCTAATTTATAAATTAATTAAACAACAAGGGGTGGTGATGGACAGAGTTTCTGAATTAAGCAGAATACTCTCACCCAGTCAAGAGATCAGGGCTAGATCCAACACCGTTTTTTAGCTCACTGCACCATCCCAGCTCAGAACCTGGCTATATGCAAATTATTCTGTTCCTGTCCCAGTGCATGATGGGAACAGGGCATAATTCAGACACTCTGTTCATCACCACCCCCTTTTCTGAATCGTTTTTGGCCACTATAGGTGTGGCAGGGTATACTCAGACATGAGTCCCTTTCTCACTGCACCATCAGGATTCAAGCAAGCTGGGCCGAAGAAGGCTGAAATGCCAGAAACCGGTCCCCGGTAGCTTGTCTCCTTTCTGGTGAAGAATTGGCTTGGTAGTTTAGTCTGCCCTGTTCCCATGATGCACTGGGCCAGGGACAGACTGTTTTGCATATAGCCAGGTTCTGAGCTGGGATGGTGCAGTGAGATAAATAACGGTGATGGATCAAGCCCTGATCTTTGGACTGGGTAAGAGTGGTCTACTTAATTCAGACACTCTGTTCATCACCACCCCCTTTTCTGAATAATTATAAATTAGGCAGGTGGCACCTCCATCTTGGGGACAGAGTAATTTACTCTGTCCCCATGGCGGAAGGGTGAGCTGTCCACCTGATATAGTTCAGGACATAGGTCAGAAGGTAAAATCTTTGAGCAGTATGAATCTGATTGGTATATACAACCAACGTTGCATCGTTAATTGCACTTAGGTCCCGGTGTACTGCAACTACTAACTATCATTGGCGCTTTATGCTTTTCAGACTTTTTCTACTTAAAACTTTTACAATTCATATCTACCACTCCCCTGATTGGATCTTTGTCATTTTGGTGTCATTGTTTATTAATATTTTCTCTATTTTCTTATTTGGTTTGGGATTTTCATTGCTTTGTACTTTGACTTTAATACTGTTTTGGGACCTCATTAATATTTTACACGATGCCTGTCTGCTCTGTGCCATAGTTACCAGGGGGGTGTATTCTGATGAATTCAGTGATTTGGAATACTCACCCTGCCAAGGGTTGTGATTAGTCCTTTAAGTGGCAGTCACCCACCCCAAATAATAATCACATTTTGTGTATTGTTGTTCAGTTGACGGATCCAGGACTGGTGTTTTCCAGTACTACCCAGTAATTTAGGATGAAATTGAAAATATCTCTTTAATTTGTACGAGGGGTGGAACTCGTGGAGTTTTCCTCCACGGAATCCCTCATGTGAAATCAAATTCCACATATTTCTGCAAAGTTCCACAAACGGGCAGAATTAGGCACGTCGCACTGCTCGCACTGGATTTTAGCACCAGGAGCTCATACCAAACAGAAATATCAGTGCATATTGCACCAGGTGGCCTGCCAGGGGCTCTATTGCTTTAATTGATTTTGCTGCCACTCAAGTAGATTTTTTACTTTAATGGCAGTGACCATGAACGGTCGCGAATTACAATGACCATCTGCATTGGGAAGATCTTGCCAGATGCCCTCCTTGCAACCGAAAATCACGCTAGGGGATGTCAAATATCACTCATGCTTGCCAACTTTCTGTTGGTGATCTGCCTGTGAAACAAAATTCTGCAACAAGGCAGTTATGGAAGTGGTTCGAAACTCCATCAACTTTACCGGCAGAGCAGAATTAATCACCCACCCCTACTAAATTGGGGTTTTAATCAACCCTTATTTTTAATTGGGTGATTTTTTATATGTTTTTAATTCCATTCTTGCACTCAATATTTTGTACATTATGCTTTTGGAAACATGGAGGTGATCTGGCTAATGTGGAGAGACGAAGCATGGTAGAGCTGATGAGCATGCAAAAGCAAACAAGGCTGAAACTGAGCTAACAGTCCCTGAAGGATAATTATTAAATTACCCTCACAGCCTTGGAGGAAGCCCGTCAGCAACACAGCACCTCAGAGGAGAATGAGGATGAGGACAATAGGGAAATGAGGAGGACTTTGAGGTTGCCTCAGTGCCAGCATAGTGCTGCTCTAAGGATCAGCATCACCTTCATTGCCCAGGGCAGGGGGCACTGTGTGATCCTATGGTTTGCTTTCTCCAAGCTAGAGAACAGGCATGCAATAGAGACCCTTGAACGTTCAAATGGCTACCTTAGCGTTAAATGGAAAAAAGTTTGTTTTGGCTGCTGAGGTAAAAAAAAGCAGCAGCAACCTTAGAAATAGAGGAAACTACTTTAACTGGCCTCTGAGGAGAATAATGCCTTGAAGAATTGCCAGTGCTAGATACACTTGTGGTCCTGGGGTTCTGAGAGTCCAGTGAGGATGATGGCAGTGATAATGTCTAGGAGGGGTTAAAGTGTGCACATTACAAAGATCTGATTCTTAGTTATGTGGTGAGGGATGACATAGATAAGTAGTTTGCAGCATATGAGGTGGCCCTATGTATGCATGGAGTCCCAGGGAAGGCCAGGAGGACCAGTCTTTGGTAGCACATCCCTACATGGTGCAAACCCTAATGCCCCTAGAAATAGCTGACCAGATGAAGTATGCTCACATGGAGGAGGACTTTATCATGAAGTTTTATATGACCTCTGGAAAGTATCACCTGAATTTCACAGCCAACTCACCAGTTACGGCGGATTGTGTGACTTTTTCTTGCTAGATAATGAGTGGTGGAGTGAAGGGCAGCAGAGTAAAAGATTGTGATGTGTTGTACAATTTTGCTATAGAGGAGCACATTTTAAGTAATTGTCTAACAGAGTTGCACCAGCACCTATTAGACACAAGCTCACAGTGCTCAGAGAGCGTAGGAAGGAAATTGACATCTGAATCAGCACCACAGTGTCAAAGAAGATACCCGGGAATAACTACTGGAAGGATTGGTCAGGCTTCTTCTCCACCAAGGGAATGGGAATTCCAGGATAACACAGTGAAGTTTCAAAAAGGGCTGAAAAATAGTTTTGCAACGAAAAATTTCCAGACCTCTTCAGAGCACAGGAGGGGCGAAACCTAGGGCCCCATTTTATCTGCTCCGGTGTTATGACTGTGTCCTGTCAGGACGCAAGAAGGGGGACCACAAGGGTGGTTAACTTAGCCCTAGAGGGAGGTTGTTCCTCAGTGGAGAGGGTACATTATGATCTATTTTACCTTAGTTGGGAAATGGACCCATACAGTAATCTGGTGTTACCTGAGGAGGGTCAATCAATTCAATCACGGTTCGTAAAGTGCAGCTACTGACCCGCGAGAGTCTCATGGTGCTAGCTGTGAGGGGGAGGCAGCTCCTTTGTGTGTTGTGGTCATCCAATGAGCGTCTTTCCTTACCTGGAGGAGTGTAGGGACATGCCGGAGGTGGAGGGGGAGGTCGTTCCAGGCCTTGGCTGCAAGGTAGGAGAAGGACTTATCTTCTGTTCTGGTCTTGTAGATGCGTGGCATGGTGGCCAGAGAGAGGTCAACTGATCGGAGGTGTCTCTTGGGTGCATGGAAGAGGAGAGGCGGTAGCTCAGGTATGCATTGTCCGATGTTGTGGAGGGCCTTGTATGAATGAGTGAGGAGGAGTGAGGAGCTTGAAGGTTATTCCTCTTTCGATGGGGAGCCAGTGGAGATCGTAAAGGTGTTGGGTGATGTGGTTGTGACGGAGGATGTCTAGGATCAGTCTGGCTGTGGTGTTCTGAAGTTTGCAAAGTAGTTTCTTGTAATTGCAACATAGAGAGCATTGCCATAGTCCAGTTTGCTACTGATGACAGAGTGCATGTCTGTTTTTCTGGACTCAGTTGGAATCCATTGAAAAAAATTTCAGAGTATGTGGATGGTGTTGAAACAGGCTGAGAATACTGCATTGATCTGGTGGTTCATCGTGAGCGATGAGTCTAGTATGATGCTGAGGTTTCGTGCGTGGCCTGTTAGGGTGTGGGGGGTACCGTGGGCAAGGGGCCACAAGGTATTATCCCATATGGAGGGGGTGGCGCCAAGGATGAGGACTTTTGTTTTCTCTGAGTTGAGTTTCAGTCAGCTCTCCTTTATCCAGGTGGCAATGGCTATCATCCCTTCTTGGAAGTTGTGTCTGGTGATGTTGGCTTCTTTGGTGAGGGAGAGGATAAGCTAGGTGTCATCAGAATAGAAGACGTTATTGAGCCTGTGGTTTCTGACAATGGTTGCGAGGGGGCCATGTATATGTTGAAGAGGGTGGGGCTGAGGTAGGATCCCTGGGGCATGCCACATCTGGTCTCCAGTGGTTTCAAGAGGCAGGGCGAAAGTCTGACTCGCGTTCTACCTGTGAGAAATGAGTATATGTCATGTTATGTTAAGCTTTATTTGTAGAGCACACGTACACCAGGTTGGTTTCTTGGCGCTGCTCTGAAGGTGTTAGACTAAGGTGTTACTAGTATGCCTGTTTAAATAGTCATGTTTTAAGGAGTTTGCGGAAGCTTATGAGTTCTGTGCAGGATCTGATCTCAAGAGGCAGGGAGTTCCAGTATTTGGACCCTAGGGTGGTGAACCTTGTCCCCCCAGCGCATTTTAGCCAGTAAGAAGGTATGGTCAGGAGATGCAAATGAGAAGATAGCAGGTTGCGGGTAGGAGTGTACCTATTGATCAAGCTGTTGATGAATTTTGGGTTTTTGTTATTCAGGGATTTAAGGATGATGCATCACACCTTGAAGGTGCATCTCTGGGTTATTGGAAGCCAGTGTAACTTCTTCAGAAGAGGGGTAATATGTTGACGCCAGTGTTCTTGAAAGATCAGCCTGGCCGCCTGGTTTTTGAACCATTTGAAGGCGGTGGGTAAGATAGGCCGGGATGCCAAAGTATAGGGATTAATCGATGTGGGATATCACATATAGCGAAAACTGGTTATAATTTAGATTCCTGAGAAAGGAACCTGCTGATTTTCCTTATTTTCCTTAGTTGAAAGCAGCATGTTGAGATCACAGATCCAATTAGATTGTTCATGGTAAGGTCATCGTTGATTATGACTCCCAATGTTTTTGCAGCTGTAGAGGGGACGGGGGGCTGTCCCAGTTCTTGAGGTGGTTGCTGTTCATCCAGTCAAGTGAACAGCATGGTCATCTGGAATTCATGGACAGTGGTAGGGGAGTCATTTATCGAAAATATTAGTTGAAAATCATCTGCATAGTTAAAGGATTGGACTTTCCTTTCTTTTAGTACGTGGATGATGGGGAAAATGTATAAATTAAATAGGTGAGGGGAGAGAGAGGAGCCCTGGGGAACACCACAAGTGTTTTTAATCTTGGGGGTTGTGAAGCTTCCCAGGCGAACCGCTTGATAACGGTTTGTTAAGAAGGGGCTTATCCATTCGAGGGCCGATCCTTGGATTCCAGCATCCATGACGCGGTCGACCAGGTGTTGTGGTCGACCGTGTCAAAAGCGGCAGAAAAATTCAGCAGCACCAGGGCTTGGGGGGATCCTCCGTCCGCTATCTCTCGCATGGAATCCAGGACTGACAGTATCACTGATTCTGTGGAGTGAGCTGGGCAGAACCCTGCTTGATGAGGGTCCAGGTAATCTGACTGCTCCAGAAAGGCAGATAGGCTTTTGGCTACATGGGCTTCGAGTAGTTTGGCCAGGTAAGGAAGCAGTGAGATAGGTCCGTAATTGGTGAGTGTTCCGGGATCAGCTCCTGGCTTTTTCAGGAGGGGTATGATAAATGCCTCTTTGAAGGCATCAGGTACATAGCCCTGGGATAGCGATTTGTTTAAGAGGGACATGGCTGGGTCTGGGCAGGCCATGAAGGCTTCCTTTAGGATCCATGGGGGGCAAGCGTCCCTAGGAGAGTCAGATTTTACTTTGTTCGCTTGGTCTGTGAAAACTTCTTGGCTTATCATTGGGATCTGTTCTAGCCTTTGTGTGTTTTTGGTTTAATTTGACAAGCAGGCCTTGTGCATATGTGAATGCTTGCTTTGATAGTTTTATTTGTGTCAAGGAAGAAGTTATTCAGGGAGTCGCATAGGGATTGCGAAGGTGTGGTTTTGGTTTTAAAGCCACTCTGTCCGGGTTTGATAGATAAGTGAGAAGTATTTGGCTTTTGTGGTCAGAATCGTTTTTTGTAAGTTCTAAGGGCTATTAGATAGGTGCTTTTGTCGTCAGGTGAGTATTTGCTTTTCCTTTTCCTTTCCGCTTTGCGCAGAGCAAGTTTTAATTCTTTTAAGTCAGCGGAAAACCATTTCTGGGCTTCGTGGCGACGTCCTCGTTGTATTTTCCTAAGTGGTGCATGTTTATTGCTGGCTGTCAAGAGCCAGTCCGACAGGTTTTTCTCACTCTCATCTATAGAGGATTGGCTGATGGGGGTTGTATTGGCCAGGATTTTGAGGAATTGACATTTGTCGATGGTGTCCAGCTCCTAAAGTATCCAGGGTCAGGTAAGGGTATTTTAAGTTTGGTAAGGTTATTTATGAAAAATTTGATGAGATGGTGTTCTGGCCAGATACAGGGAGTTACATCTGGATTTGTCATAGTCAGGTTTGGTCTAATGTATGCCCTTTAATGTGCATAGCGGAGGTGATGTGCTGGCTGAGGTTTAGCCCCATAACTAAGTCAGTTAATTCAGCTGAGTGAGGTCCACCTGCTGGGTCGTTAGCCCAGTAATTGAGATCACCAATCAGTAGTATTTTTGCGTGATTTATTATGAGATGTGTCATCTGTTCACTCAGAGACTGTGGGAACTGTGGCAAGCTCTGTGGTGGTCTACATAATATAACACAGACTAGAGGAGCAGAATCGGACTCTAGTTTAATCACTAGGGCCCAGATGTAGGTAATCCTGAAATACTAAGTCCTTAATAGCGATTGTTACCGAATCGCTATTAAGAACTCAGGATTTCAGATGTAGGTAAAAAATCGGTAAAAATTACCGATTCGGTAATAATTGCTAAAAATTAGTGAATCAGAAAGAATCGGTAAAAATAAATACCAAATCTCCAAAACTGAATCGTTATCACAGAATCCTTAATACCGATTCAGTAAATAACGATTCGGTAATTTAAAAAATCTGTAATTGTGGAATCAGCCAATCCTGTGCATCCTCATTACCTCTCAACCAGGAAGTGGCCACACCCATGCAGCTGCACTGATCCTGGAGTTGTTTGTGAGGCAGGGAGCAGAGTAAATCAGCCAGGATCAACTCTACTTACAATTTGCAGCCAAAAATGAGCAAAATGGACAACCAGGAGAGTGAGAATGAGGCAGCTGAAAGAAAAAGGAAGCACAAATTCAGCGAGAGGGAGCTGAAGGTCCTTATTGAGGAAGTCACAAAGGACCACAAAAAACTTTTTGGAAAGCAGTCGCTGCATGTGCCAGAATCACAGAAGAGGCAGATTTGGCTTGGCATACAAGAAAAAATCAATGCCATTGGAGTCACCCAGCGCTCCATTGAGGAACTACAAAAACGCTGGTATGACCTTAGGAAGCGTGCTAAGGAGAGGATGGCAGAGAGGAGGAAGCAAGCCAACCTTACAGGTGGAAGGAGGAACACAACACCTGCACCAACTGCCCTGGATCTCCTGGTCGAGTCCACCCTCCAGCCGGAGAGTGAGTGGGATTGGTAATGCGGACAGCTCAGCCACAACTGGCAACAAACAAGGTAAGATGCTTGCACTGCATGCTGTGCCCCCATTCCCTAACCCCAATCCCCAATGAGGCATTGTGAATCCCACTCCAGTACATGTTTTACTTAAAACCAGCAATGCATTATGGGAGATGTAGTCAGAAGTTACACATGTCAGAACAGTCAATCCACTGAACCCAAAGGCATGTGACACACATCAGCAATTAGCAAGCAGAGGACAGTCAGTTTGTTTGGCATGCATGAAATGTATTAGTACGCAAATGCTGCCAGATAATTGAGCAAATGTACAGTCTGTTTTCACAGGCGAGCCATCGCACAGGGCAGCAGGGGGGAACAAAGGAAAGGCACCCAGGACAGAGAGGACACAGGAGGAGGAGGTCCTGTCACCTGCAGGGCACACCACACCACCATCACCGTCACCACCACCACCACCATCACCATCACCACCACCATCAACGCCACTAGCACCCAGAGCCAGGAGGCATGCAGTGGCCAGCCTTCTGCAGATGGAGGTGTCCGAGGAGGACAGCACAGGAGGACAACAGTCCATGGTGGCTGAGGATGCCGACGGTGCAGGCTCACAGTCTCCCACATAGCGTGCCCACACATGTGCCAGACGCCGCAGGGTAAGGGCAGCCAGTCCTCCTTCACAGGGCAAGGATGAGAGTGTGTTCGCCGGACTTGAGGGCAACATTCTCAAGGTACAGTGCCTGCAAGGCAAAGCCATAAGGTCAGTACAGCGGCAGATGGTGCAGATGAATAGGCACATGCAGCGAATTGAGGAGGGCATCTGTTCCATGAACGGTACTGTGGCTTAGAGCATGAGGGACATGTCCGAGCAGTGAGGCTGCTGTGCAGCAAATTGGATGAGGACCATTTGGCAAGGCGCCGGGAGAAGCAGAAAATTGACAACTACACCAAGGCAGTGAACCTCCTCTCCACTGCCACCTCTCTGCTCTGCAGGCGCTCGGTGAACATGCAGGAGGAGATGG
Source organism: Lissotriton vulgaris (assembly GCF_964263255.1). Taxonomy (NCBI): domain Eukaryota; kingdom Metazoa; phylum Chordata; class Amphibia; order Caudata; family Salamandridae; genus Lissotriton; species Lissotriton vulgaris. Next base: position 1,023,686,751 of record NC_141691.1, read on the forward strand.
CCCATTGCAGCTGTGCTGTGGTGAGGGGGCTGGTCAAAGTGACCAGTGCACTAGAAGTGCTACAAACCGACAAGGTAGCCACTACAGGTGATGGGGGTGAAAGTGAAGAGGCTACTTTTCGCTGTAGCATCACGCCCCATCCCACAGAGGCCAGAAGGTGCAGTGAATGACACAGCGCTACCACAAGACAGACTGTCAGTGAGGACAGTGAGGCCAAGGAACGCCGCAGCGCATGGGCACAGGAAGTGATGCCAACCATCACATGATTTATCAAACTGGGTCATGTAACCCATTTTTGTTTTGGAAACTGCATTAGAATTAGGCCTGGCACTTGACGCACTTCATGTAGTGGTGGTGTGCTATGATAATTAAACACTGTCACTCGCTTACAGTAACAGCTTATCTCTCCTTACTTACTCAGAAGTAATTGTGTGTTATCTCAGCCCGTGTGTGCCTCCTATCTGGTGCTGCTGCCACACCTGCTGCGCGGTGCTCTGGCTGTGGACAGTCCTCACCCTCTTCCACAGAGTCAGCTAGTTCCACTGCTGTTCCTTTCCTTGTGGCAAGGTTATGCAGCATGGCACATGTTGCTATTATTTTGCAGCAGATGATGGGGGGTACTGACGTGCACCTCCGCTTTTTAGAAGTCCAAAGGTGTGCTCCACAACGTTGCGCGTGCTTTTATATGCCACATTCAATCTTCTCTCACTTGGGGTGGAAGGGTTGAGGAATGAAGTTAGGATAAATGCCTGCACGGCATTTGCGCTGTCACTTAAATGGGAAAGGAAGTGCCATTAATAAGAGTGACCAACACATTAATCAAAGGTATACATCAGGGTGTGTCACATTGATTTACCTAGCAGGTATCCTTTTCCAAATTCACCACCAGCCAGACATGTTTACGTCCCACTGTTCCTGAATATGTAGGAGTCATGGGTACTCCCTGGAAATTTGGCCATGAGGTCTGTGATGATGTTGTCCGCATCTCATATCACTTGTACGTTCCCTGGTAGCAGTTAGCTTTGAGGATGTAATAGTCACTAGGCAGTGCTGCTAGGATATCAGGGGAGAGTCCTGTGTTAGCCTGACTCATCTGTCAGTCAAGGGCCTTTCAGAAGATGCCGGCGTCCAGGAGTCTGGTGGCTAGTGAGTGGTGGGAGACAGTGTCAAAGGCAGCTGAGAGGTCCTGGAGGATGAGGGCTGCCATTTGGCCCAGGTCGAGGAGGGAGTGGATGTAGCCAGTGGCTGCAAGTAGGGCGGTCTCGGTGCTGTGTTAAGATGTAAAATACTCTGCACTTTCTTGCGTGCTTAGAACGACGCACATGAGGAATTGCTGTTCGATTAGAAGGGAATATTGGTGGTTTTGAAGCTGAGTGGCCATCGCCCGCCTGCTCTTGGGGAGTTCGCTAATAAAGAAGATTTAATCCTACCTGGCGTGTGCTTCTTGGTACCTAGGATTACAACAGTATTTATGCTGACGAGTTGGCAACTCCCCGGTGAACTCACAATGAAGGATTTCCAACCAGGAGTGTGGTTCCCGTCTACCTTCGGAGTCCTTCATCTCCAGTATGGTTTGAGCTGAAACAAGACACCTTTGACTCTGTTGATAACTGGAGTGCCACAGCTGCTATTCTGTGCCTGGATTTTGGATTTATTTTAAGGAATATCCTGGTCATGCGGATCTGCTCGAGCTTCGGCGCGAGAGGGCAGATGTCTACATGACTCCTCAAGTGCATCTCGAACAACCAAGACGGCTGAGACGGCGATAGGAGCAGTGACGCAGCCTGTCTCCATAGCAACAAAGACGCGTGTGACGTATGCGCAGTGATGCAGCATATCTCTTATAGCAACGAAGGACGCATCTGTCAGTGAACAGCTTGACCTTTGATTTACAGCCCCCTTTATTTCATTTCTTTGCACATTCTGAAGTCAGAGTCCCCACGTATTCTACAGATTAAACAGATAAACTTAACAGGCGCTGTATTTCAGTTGGCAAGAGTTTACCGTGCATCATTTTACAGTAATGCACTCACCTGTAAGTGGTTCCTCCTGTCTTGAATGTGCTTTATGGAGATGTTTCTAATGGGTGTCTCAAGGATCTAGTTACCTCATTTTACGGTGATACACACACCTGGAAGTTACTGTTGTTTCAAGTATCTCAACACACCTACTGTAAGAAGTGTGTAAACTGCTTCACTGTGATACACAAACCTAATTTTAGTAATAATTACTATTTTCATAGCATTTATTTATCAACATAAATATGTCACACAACTTAGCTGTTCCTCCAGAATTTCTACCTAATTCTGGTGATCCCGCTGTTCCGTGGGAAGAATGGATTGATGGGTTCAAAATTTACATGTTGGCAGCAGGTAATGAAAGAATGGCTGATGAGAGGACACAAGCCATTTTGTTACCTTCATTAGGCAAGGAAGGTTTATAAATTCATCGTACGTTCCCTGATACTCCATCGCAGAAAAGTGATATTGTATCATTATATGCAAAGACTACAAAGCAGCTGGAGTTATAATATGGAAAAAAGACAAATTTTATTTTAGAACACTATAAGTTCTTTTCACATAGGCAGAGAAGTGATGAATTTATTGACTTGTTTGTGACTGGGTTGAGAGCAATAATGGTAAATTGGATGAATATATTCATGACCAATTGACGATGCATACATCCAATGTTGCAATACAAAAAATCAGTGGAATGTTCGCAACCCTACATTATTAGTAGCGTTAGATATAGCTGGGGCGGAAGAGTTAACTAACAAATGTGTTAAAGTGGTTAGCCAAGAGAAAGCTAGTGATAATTGTATGCAGGATGAATCCAAAATGAATGTAGTTGGAACCAAGTCTATAGGTGAGAAACAGCTTAGTGACAACAAATTTAAGGATGAAAATTTCGCTAGTGGTGTAACCTCAAAAGTTAAGGTAGGCGATGGAGTTCACGCAAAGGTGCATGTGTAAGATGTAGTAATATGAACCATTGGGCCAATGATAGATCCCGTCCTACTAGAAATGTAACATGCCTGCATTGTACGAAAGTGGGTCATTTTGCATGTGTTTGAGAAGGATCAGGATCTAGGATAGTAGAGGCAATTAACGAGGGTGATGGAGATGATTACGCTTAAGAAGGTTACATTGATCAGATTCTGTGCGTGTTGGATGAGAATGCTGGTGAAGGCTCTAATGCATTAGTCTGATCTATCATTGGTATCCCCCTTGTGGATCCAGCCAAGGATAGAGTGTTGTGTCTGAAAAATTCCAAATGTATCATTGAAATAGATGGGCAATCAAGAAAGGTGATAGGGATAGCCCACACTGCTACCAACCCATTTCCTTGATAGATGTCTAAGCGGAGGTCTTGGGTCGGGTGATCCTAAACAGGCTGATGGAATCGGCAAAGGCCACAAAAATGATCACGAATGTTTAATATGGGTTTTGACTGGAGAAATCCACTGTAGATCAATGCCTCAACCTGTATCTCATCACTGCAAAATACACAGTAGCGAAGTATGTGGCATTATATTTAGCCTTCATGTATTTTACTGCAGCCTTTGACTGCATGAATCATAGTAAATTGTGGGCAATAATGGGTGAACTTAGGGTGGATCCGGCACTAATAAATATTCTACAAGCGCCTCATCACAATACTACAGCAGCTGTAAGATATACGCAGAAAGGTAAAGTAACAGATCACTTCAAGTGCTCAAGTGGGGTCAGACAAGTATGCATACTAGCGCCATTTTTATTCACTTTATATATTAACGGTTTAGACGCCACACTGCGTGACATCAAGGCACATTGCCTGAGAATAGGGGCAAGAGCGGTCCCAGTTCTGCTTTACGCAGATGATGCAGTGCTCCTTGCCCACACCCCTTATGATCTGCAGCTTTTAATCGATGGTTTTGTAAAGTTTATGGAAAACCTGGATATGTCCCCTAATCTTACAAAATCATATGTCATGGAGATGAGGAAGAAGACAAGAAACTCCTACAATTACAATATAGGATCATACGCCCTAGGGAAAGTCCCAGCCTTTGCATACCTGGGCATGTTCTTTGATGGCCACCTGAACTTTAAGCATTCATTAGAGGAAAAATGCCTGGCCCTTAAAAGGTATACAGGTTCTATTACAAATTTTGCACACAGGCTAGGGTGCTGGATCCCAGATATGATTTTAAAGATGTATAACTCAGCCTGTTGTGCCAAGGTGTAACATTTGGATGCGAGGTGTGGGGTTTCGTCATGACTAACATTTTGCAAAGAGAAGAGAATAAATACTTGAGGTGTTTACTGAAGGTCCCCCATAGTGCCCCCGGATTTCCTGTCCACGAAGAACTGGGGGACAATCATATCTCTGATCTGGTGGCAGTTAAGCCCCTCTTATGTTGGCTTAAGATCTGGACAAATGTAGAGGCGGGACTGACAAGGCTGGTAATCCAGGATAGTTTATCCCTAGATCATGCGGTGAAAATCCCCTGGATAAAATATGTTAAGGAATCCTTTACCAAACTAGGGCGCTCAGACCTGTTTGCTATCCCAGAATCAATAAGATTTAAGGACAAGGGTGAGATCAAAGCTTTGTGCTTAAACTTTGCCTTGGTGCAACGTAAGGCCTCTGAACTTGTTTAACATACAGTGAGAGATCATATTATAGTGAAAACAACTCAGGGCATTGAGCCATATCTAACGTTATTGATGAGTGCACATGATACATTTTTAATTACACATTTTAGATTAAATTGTATTCATCACTTATTGGCGGAACCAGCAGGTTTCATAATACATGCAGGAGAGAGAGGGCCCTGTGGCTGCGACAATATGTCTCCACAGGATACCCTTCACTTAGTCCTTCTCTGCCCATATTACGCCTACCCCAGCAAAAAGTTTTTAAAGTGTCTACTAAGGAGAGCTAGATTTAGACAGGCTTGAGTAGCCTTGCTGTTTTTAAAATTAGCAACTGACATTTTTACTCCTTTCTGTGTGGCTACTTTTTTAAGAGCTACTTTAAAGCTAAGAATAACAAAGGGGGATTAAATGTTGAGGTCTCCTTCTTATCCCCATGCAATGTCGTGTCTATGTGATTGATTTATATTTGTGGTAATCCCCAAAAAGTCTGTTTTAATTAAATGTATCCTTATGAGATATTTTATGAATGACTTGTCATTTATATGTTTTAATGATTTGTTGCTCAAATCGAATAAAGTTTATACAAACTGACATGGACAACCCTTTTCCATGCTTGTGGATTCAGGAGCTAGATACACCATTATTGCAGGAGATAATTTCCAAAAGTGTAAATCTTTCATGGGCAAAAGTATATAAAAATCTGATGTTAAATTGAAGTAATACAGTGGTGAGTCAGTGGAATTATTAGGATTTTTTTGATTGCAGAAATTGCATATATGAAGAAAGAGATTTCAAGTAATTTATACATTGTTAAGAAAGTGGTCCCACTATTAGGACTTATTCATCAGTCTGCTATGGGCAAACAATTAAATCCAGGGGTGTGTTAACAAATAGTACTGGGTGGTACCACCGACCAAGAAAGAGACATTGCACAAGTGGATGCCACTATTCAAGGGGAGGATATCATACAAGCATTTCCTGTGGTGTATACTTATAAATTGCGCAAGTTAAAAGGTTTCAAGTATCTTCCGAAAGTCCACAAGGTACGCAATTTACCAAAGTCTGTGAGGGATGATGTAAAAAAGTGAATTAAAGAAACTTGTGAATGCCGACATCATTGGGCATATAGAGCCGTCTGAATGGTTGGCACCCATTGTGGTGGTGAGGAGAAAAGATCACTCTATTGGGTTATGTGTGGTTTTTCATGAATTAAACAGCGCTATTTGGGTTGATAGGGAGTTGTAAGCTGCTTTTCCTTTTCAGAATCTCTGAGGAGACAGACAGGCTGAATCCACACTTTGGACTACTGCAGGGGCAATCCACTTTTTTAGTTTGGGCTTCAAGCGGAGCATTGCGGGGTTGCTCTGTTTCCACATCACCTACCTGCCTGATCTGCATATTGCTGTGGGTCTCCCCGGCCGCCGCTTCCCGGATCAACACGCGGCCGGCGAGGGGGGAGACTACAGCTCCCAGCCCTCCCAGCATACGACCACGCCCACATCCGCGCCGGTGGCGCTCTAAAGAGAGGCGCTTCTACAGTGGAGCGGGGGCGTGAAGCGGAGCATTGCGGGGTTGCTCTGTTTCCACATTACCTACCTGCCTGATCTGCATATCTGTGGGTCTCCCCTGCCGCCGCTTCCCGGATCAACACTCGGCCGCCGAGGGGGGAGACTACAGCTCCCAGCCCTCCCAGCATATGACCACGCCCACTTCCGCACCGGTAGTGCTCTAAAGAGAGGCGCTTCTACAGTGGAGTGGGGGCTTCAAGCGGAGCATTGCGGGGTTGCTCTGTTTCCACATCACCTACCTGCCTGATCTGCATATTGCTGTGGGTTTCCCATGCCGCCGCTTCCTGGATCAACACGCGGCCGCCGAGGAGGGAGACTACAGCTCCCAGCCCTCCCAGCATACGACCACACTCACTTCCGCGGCGGTGGCGCTCTAAAGAGAGGCGCTTCTACAGTGGAGCGGGGGCTTCAAGCGTAGCATTGCGGGGTTGCTCTGTTTCCACATCACCTACCTGCCTGATCTGCATATTGCTGTGGGTCTCCCCTGCCGCCGCTTCCCGGATCAACACGCGGCTGCTGAGGGGGGCGAATACAGCTCCCAGCCCTCCCAGCATACGACCACGCCCACTTCTGCACCATGGCGCTCTAAAGAGAGGCGCTTCTATAGTGGAGCGGGGCGTCAAGCGGAGCATTGCGGGGTTGCTCTCTTTCCACATCACCTACCTGCCTGATCTGCATATTGCTGTGGGTCTCCCCTGCTGCCGCTTCCCGGATTAACACGCGGCCGCCAAGGGGGGAGACTACAGCTCCCAGCCCTTCCAGGATACGACCACGCCCACTTCCGCACTGGTGGCGCTCTAAAGAGAGGCACTTCTCCTGCATCGCGGAACGCACGCGGGTGTCGCTGGAGAGAAGCCCGGGACAAGGGCGGGACCGTCTGTGGCCGTCAGGGCCAGACCAAGGCAGGGCAGGGCCCGGACCCCTGGTGGCTCCTTATCAACAGCATCCCCAAGAGCTGCGGTAAGAACACATTCTGAGGTGGACTCATAAGCGGGCTCCCAAATTGCCTCTGTCATTCAAAGACTTTTTAATCTACAATTACTTGTTGCACTGTGCTGTAATTGGGTCCTGAGTTAGTAATCATTTTTTAAATCATAACTTTATCTATCCAATGAGCATTGTTTGTTAAACTGTGCATAGAGAATTGCCTGTGATGGATAAACGTAAGAGTACAGCGGGTTCTTTAGAGGCCTACTTGTTAAGAGCAGAATCCCTAATCAACCAAGAGATCCATCTAGCAGAGCGCAGACTTTCTCTCGATCCATTACAACCCTCTCCTTCTAGAGCGGAGCAGAACACACCATCTCTAATATTCTCTTCCCCGGATACGGACACCCCATTAAAATCACCTGACCTACGGGGCAGGGAGCTTTCCATTACTATTGTAAATTTGAAAGGTCCCCAGACCTGAGGGCAAACCAATAAAATGAAAGGTTGTGTAGTGGGCACAAAACAGAAGGGGGGCAAGCTGGTCAAAGAGAGAAAGGTGACGAACAGGACTGGGAAAAGTACAATAGGAATCCAACTACCAGAAACCAAATGTAATTCTGTAGCACAGGTAGCTGCTCCTAACGAGAAGCTAGGAGTAATCTCACAAAACATAGAGAAACAAATGGAAGGCCTCATAAAAAACATCCTAGAACACAAAATTGGTGAAATGACTGCTTTCCTATCTTCCCTCTTTGAAGAAAAATTTGCTCTCATAGAGAACAAGCTGGCACAAATGAAAGGGGACATTGATGCAATCAGAGTTCGATTAGAAAATCCCAATATGACCCCTAGTGGCATTAACACTGAAACATCGGCTAGGGATTACCCCATTCATCCGAGGGAAGAGGTCCGGCCTGGTATACCCAAGGTATCCCAACAAGTGAATAAATCTCTCCCAAAAGAAGGCACCATACTGAAGGCTACCGGCAGAGAGGAGAATATGAGTAACCATGACCAAAAAACGGCGAAACCTACTCAGGTTAGTAGTATGACTCAACCAAACACTGATTCTCTAAATTTGCCGCTCGCCTCCTGCCCTTATGTCCTGGCTCTGATAGGTGTTCCACCTCTAAAGAAAGGAGTGACCAAGTCTTGGCTGTCTCTTAGAAACAAAGTGGTGGACTGGTTAGCGAAACATAAACATTTCAATCCCAGGAACACAAATCAAATTCTCATGGTGCGTAGAGTAGGTTGGGTAGGCGCATCACAAAAAACTTCTCAGGGTGATTGTATTATTATTAATTTTAACTCTCCAAAACTGGTTCGTTCATTATTAGCCAACAAGGAGGAAACAACCTTAACCCTTACAGCAATCCAGTCCATTCCACTTGGTTTCTTTTACAGACCGGCTCCCAATCCCATTTTGAAATCAAACTGATCTATTCTAACGCAAAATAGGTTTGAACTTCTGTCAGTACTAGAGGAGGTAGACTAACAACCAATTTTGTTGTTAGGACCTTCTAACCCGGAGTGTGATAGAGCTATTGACCACATGACCTTAGGCTGTCAATTATTTTTAGATCCTTCATTCCTGGCAAAACCCCTGACTCAATCCTCCAACTTCGCCTTGCCCATCGAAGAGCAGGTACAGAAAACCGTTATATTAAATCATGATCTGAAGAGAGATCAATCAAAATCCCAAAAAATAAACCCCATAGAGCTTACTGAGGCTACCTCGATAGCTAGCAGCACAGCTAGAGCAAGAGGATCTTTAAATTCACCTCTGCAAGTTGATGTCAATGCCGTAAGAGGAGCATCGACGAGCATAATGTTCTGGAATATCGCCGGTCTCTGCTCTAAGATTAACCAAAAAGGATGGCAAATATTTGTGCAGTGTTATGACATCCTGTGCCTACAGGAGACATGGGCGGTATCACCAAACCATTTAAATGGATATAAGACCTTCTTCTCCCCGGCACTTACCTCACCCTCAGGGCGAGCAAAGGGTGGACTGACAATTTACATTTCAAATGTAATCAAGGCCAGAGAAATAATATCCTTAAAAAATCGGGAAAACTACCAGATACTTTCAGTCACTCTAAACAAACCAACTCACATAGTGATCGTTAACTTTTATAATAACCCACAGGAACCTAAAATAGTGGAGCCCTTAAAGGAAATACGGGATTACCTTTTGGACTATAAAAATAAAACCCAGGGAAAAAAAACATATTTATATGGGGTGGTGATTTCAATCTCTCATTGTGCGAGAGAAATAATACCATCACGTGTGGCCTCTTAGACTCACAAGAAAATAACAACACTCATTTTTCTCACACCCCCAAAGGGGAATGTATGAGCGAGATAATCCCCCTTCTTCAATTGGCTATTGCAAATGACCTTCTAGTACCTCCTGGTCCTTTCAGTCCAACATTCAACGGTAGAGAAGCCTCTAGCTGCATTGATTTTTTTTTTATGGCCCTTGGCGCCTCCGACCTGATTACTAACTTCTCTACGCACGATTGTGCCTATAGTGACCATTTTCCTAACTCCATCACGAAGCACCTGGCAGAAGGCACCCAAAAGCCAATGAGCCTGTACCAGGATTCTCATCTCAGAATGCACTGACTAAATGGTTATACAATAAAGTGGGCCCGTTGTGACCCCAAAAAATTAACCAAGAAGGTAGTTAGTACTTTTTTAACAGCAGTCAATATTTGTCTGGCGGAAAATTCATATCCGCAGGAGATTGTAGACAATTTTAAAACTATAACTAACTGTGTAAAAGAGGCTTTAAACATTACTTCTAAAGACAAAAGGAACCCTATGTCCGGTTGGTTCAATTCATCCTGCTCTAAAGAGTACTCTGCCCTAAAAAAAGCCCTCAACAGAGATCCCAGGGATAGGATTGAGGTTTCCCAATTAAGGAAAATCTATAATTCCTCGCTCCGTCAAAGGAAGATCGATCTAAGGGCGGAACACTGGTCTGCTTTACATTGCTCCTGTGAAACCAAAAATAGTGCCGCTTTTTGGGAAGTTATTAATTCAACATTCCTGTCGGGCCCCAGAGAGTGCAACAAAATAGAAGTTGCAATCACTGAAACCGATTGGATAAAGTACTTCTCGCATATGTTTGCATCAACGGTGGATTCAACTAAAAACCCAGGCATTTCCAGATCTGGAATTACATGTGCTACTCCAAATATACCAGCCTTGGATTTCACTTTGGCCGAAGTAGAACTAGCCCTGCTTGCAAGCAAAGGAGGAAAGGCACCGGGCCCGGACGGGGTGCCTGTGGATTTTTACAAATTCAACAAGGATCTATGGGCCCCGTTGTTACTGAGGGTACTGGAAGCTACTGGCAAGGTGGGTCTCCTGGACTCCTGGTCAGAATCCATCTTGGTCCCGATTTTTAAAAAGGGAGACCGCAACAGTCCAATGTGCTACCGTCCCATCTCCTTGCTAGATTCACTGGGAAAGGTGATGGGCCGAATCTTGCTCGACCGCTTGCAGTGCTGGACGTAGGAAAACAACGTCATATCTGACCTCCAGTATTGTTTTAGAGATGGCTTTGGTACAGTTGAGCAGGTCCTAAACCTTTCGTTAATCAGCGGTAAATATGTTGACATGAGGGGTGGTAGACTCCACATGGCATACGTAGATCTTACCGCAGCTTTTGACTGCGTGGGCCATGTAAAACTATTGGACATATTGATGCAAATGGGGATCGACCCCCTTCTTGTCAACTACCTACGAGTAATCTACTCAAACGCAAGTGCTAGAGTGAGATATGGATTGGGGGGTCAGTTATCCGCATCTTTTAAGGTGGAGCGGGGAGTTAGACAGGGCTGTGTCCTGGCTCCTTTCCTTTTTACACTATACACAAACGGCCTTGAAACAGCGATGCTGGAAGGGAGTCAGGACCTTCCCTTTGTTAAACATCGCCCTATCCCCACACTCCTATACGCGGATGACACTGTTATCATCGCTCGCACCCCCCAGGAACTGCAGCGTTCCTTAAACCGCTATAATGACTTCATGTCAAACTTGGACTTAAAAATCAATATAAAAAAGACTTTTATCATGACATCTGGCAAGAAACTGAGTAAGGGAAATGGTATCTTCATAAACAATTCCAGGATTGACTACACTCCCACTTATCCTTACTTGGGAGTGGTGATAGACGAAAAGGGGACCTGGAAAAGGGCAATCGAGATCAGAAAATTGCAGTTTTTAAAAGCCACCATGGCCTTTGTAGCATTCACTCAGAGGCTTGGTAAAAGACCAGCACCAGAGATGTTATATATCTATCATGTTAAATGCGTTAGCAAAGCTATATATGGGGCAGGGGTCTGGGGACATGTCCGCGCAGATTCTATCCAAAAGGTAGAAAACAGCTTCCTCAGATTCCTATTAGCTGTACCCCCAAGCACGTCAACATTTAGCTGTCATTTAGAACTGGTCTTCCCCTACATCTCTGACATCATTCGGGTGCAACCAGTTCTGTTATGGCATCGTCTCTGGACGTCCAACAAACTAACTTTAACCCAAGCTATTGTGACAGATTGCCTTAGATCAGAACAGGTTTCAAAGATCCGATGGTTGGAATACGTCAGGAAGTTTCTCTCAAATGTGGAAATGGAGAGCTACTTTCATAACCCCCAAGATTTGACCAGGATCTCAAGAAAGTTCTTAAAGAATCTATGTCTAGCGCATCTAGCTGATCTCAGTTTGACTGCTGAAGTAAACAAAATGTCAGTACAGCACTCACTATTAATCCAGATCAATCTCTCTATCCAGCCCTATCTAACTCTGAAGCTAACTACTTTTGACATATTCCTCCTGACCCGATTTAGACTAAATATTTTTCATCGATTTATAACCTTTCCAATACAAAATGATTGGTCCAAGCAGTTAATCCCTTGTCCATGTGATGACTCCTCTTTACAATCACTTCTCCATGTGACCCTCTTTTGTAAATTTGATACTGAACCTAGAAAGCGATGGATGTTCCCGATTTTAAAACTCCTGGGCATTCGTCAATGTTCTCCTGCTCTCATGACCCTTCAGCTTTTGGAATCAGACTGCATTGCTATTAGTATTGCAAGGTTCCTAAAATTTTGTATGAGACGTAGAAAGAACCTGTAGATTGGGCTAACATGTAACCACAAACTTTTAAATGATTATAATATTAATGCTACATTAATATGAGGTCTAGTTCTCGGAGGGGACATTTTCACTCTGCACTTTACTGGCTACCATTGAAGCTATGAAATGAACCGTTAATTTCGTACACTGTAGATAAACTTTTGTACTCTTTTACATACAACTTTTGGAAATTCCCACTTTATTCTTTGTATTTGTATAACCCGGAAAGCTTAAAACTCCCTTCTGAAGGTGACTACCAGTGTAACTGGCACATTGTGAATTTTAGAGAAAAATTGCACTTTAATGCGTAATTTGCACAAGATGTTCTCCATTAAGAGCAATCTGTCATTTTTGCAATTTGTCGGCTAATTCCACTTTATAATGTTAGCAATGTATCTTGGTTTATGATGTGGCCCATTTCCCGGAGGGGACATTCCATTTTGCACTTTATTGGTCATCCTAGCAGACTTGCAATGAATCGTTTACTTCATTCATCTTAGATGAATATATGATTATAGCACGCAAACAAGTTCCACGCATGCCAATACTACGTGAATTTAACAACGCAAGAGGTTTTAACACGCTGAAAATTAAAACGAAGTATTTTACCACGCATATAACGTAATGATGCACCAAACGTTTTTGAAGCAGAAACGACGCATAAGTAAACACAATGAAAGTAATAGGTTACAAAAAAATATGTTGCGTAGTGACAGCGTTTGTCTTTTATCACTTTCACTGACCCTTCAAAGACGTGTCCCCAACCAAGATGGATGAAAAATACAACGAAGAAGGTCAATTGTTCAAAATAAATGTACATTTTAAAATACACTTTCAGTCACGATTGCAACCCGTTTTTTAAGCTGATTTACACACATATTTTACTTTAAATTACGAGCCCTTACTTCCATCCTCCATTGAAACAAGCGTCAAAACACGTATACCAAAATAAAAAAAGGACTGCTTTTTTGACGTACACGGCACGTCTTTGGGGGAGGCTCTTTCCTTTTTCTTTTTAATTTATGTTCTTTTTTTTTTAAGTAACCTGCTTGATATTTTTGGGGGGGGAGACCCCCCCCAGCCCCCCTCCGAGCCCCCCCACCCTGCCCCCCCATGCCCACGCAGATCGACTTGAAGGAATGCCACGTCTCCCCCCCAGCCCGTGGTAAAGACGTCGTGGAAGGCACCCTGCGTGGAAGGCACCCTGCGTGGTAAGTGTCACGTGGTAAACGTTAGTAGTGGTAATGCCTTCGTGGTAAATGATGTTTCCCATCTTAGATAAACTCTAGTACTCTTTTGTATATAACTTCTCGTATTTGCATAACCCGGAAAGCTGAAAACCTCCTTCTGAAGGTGACCATTAGCGTAATGTGCACATCGTGAATTTTAGAGAAGAATTGCACTTTGATTGCATAATTTGCACAAGGCGTTTTTTATTAAGAGCAATCTGTCATCTTTGTAAATTGTTAGCTAAATCCATCTTTTATTGTTAGGAATGTAACCTGGCATGTGATTATTTTTAAAATGTTTTTTAATTGTGACTGCTTATATGGTTTTTGGAAAACATACCGAATAAAGCATATTTTGATTTGGATTGATAGGCACCCCTTGCCCAACATAAATAAAATTATAGCTACTGTAGGTAAAAATAAATGTTTCTCAACCATTGATATATCAGCAGCATATCATCAGATAGAATTGCATGATTCATCAAAATATTTGACATCACACCTTTTAGAGCGCACAGATTCAAATGAATGCCATTTGGCTTGGCATCTGCGTCTTCTGTTTTTCATAGACGGATGCAGAACATTTTTAGAGATATTCATTGAGTCAGTTATTTCCAGGATGACATTTTGATTTGTGGTAAGGATGTACAAGGCTATGATGTGAAATTGCATAATGTTTTGAAAGGCTTCATTGCAATTGTTTTACAGTTAAACATGAGAAGTGTAAGTTGAGAGTAAATAGTTTAACTTATTTGTGGCATGTTATCTATGCAAGTGGAGTTAGACCTTGTGAAAAGTTAGTAAGCAACATTGTCAATACTATAGTTCTGGTTTGCAAGGATGATTTAAAATCTTTCTCGGTGGGTAATTAAATTTTACTCCAAGTTTGTAAAAAACTTTGCTGACAAGACAAAATGTATGAGAAATTTGCTTAAGACACCATGCAAGTTTGAATGGGATAAAATGTTTCAAAAAGAATTTGACAAGATTAAATTGGAAATTGCCAACACACCTTGTTTGAGTAGTTTTAACATATCATGCAAAACGATAACATCAACTGATGCTAGCGCATTTGGGCCAGGCATGGTGCTATCACAAATGCAAAATGGTGAAGAAGTGGTTATTGCGTATGCTTCATGTACATTGTCTGATGCAGAAATAGGATATTTTGTATTCGAGAGGGAAGCTCTTGCAGTTTTCTGGGCTACCAGGCATTGCAGAACATTTATATAGGACATAGCATTTGTAATCAAGACCAAGCACAAACCCCTCGTTACTGTTCTTTCCACTAAGGGTTCTGGTATTTTGTCTCCTTGAATTGCCAGATGGGTGACAAATTTACAAGAATAAAACTTCACCATGCATTTTGTATCAGGAACAAACAATATTTTTGCAGGTGCGTTATCCAGATGCAAGACAATGCCAGAGTATGAGTTACATTCCGGATATGACTTACATATCAATGGGAGGCAGTGGTGGAGTGTTTTGACGAAACTTTTGTCACTACAAAGGAATGATTGGATGCTGCAAAATGACGATGAAGAATTGACAAAGTTGTGTAAATATGTAAGGGAGGCCTTCTAATGTATCAGACATTAGCAAATATGTGAAACACAAATTCTGTACAGATTAATGGGGCATGAGGAGAGGTGGAAAGCTGATTCCTCCTGTTAATTTAAAGATTACGGTGGTTGAATATTGTCACCAATGGCACCGGGGAAGGAGTAAGACAAAAAGCAGATTAAGCAAATAGTTTTGGTGGCCAGGCATAGATAAAGATGTTGAATGTGAGGTCAAGGATTGTGAATTGTGCGCCAGTAGTGATAGAATTTTGAAAACCTGTACCCAACCCCTTCAGCCAGTATGATATCCTGATAGGGCTTGGTCCAAAGTGGCTATGGATGCTAAGGGTCCCATTGACATATTGGGTAATAGTAATAGATTTGTCATTGTCATGGTAGAATATTACTCAAAATGGTTTGAGGTAGAGTTTGTGGGAGATGTTTCGAGTAAATCAATTGTTCAATTTATGGAGAAGGTATTTATTAGTGAATGGTACCCTGATGAAATTGTTTCAGACAATGGTCCACAATTTTGTTCCAAGGATATGGAAGCATATTTTAGCCAGAGGAATATTTGTCATTGCAAGACCGCGGTGTACAACCCAGAAGCAAATGGTCTTGTGGAAAGAATCAACAGGATTATAAAGGAGAGTATACAAATGGCTGTAGCTAAGGGTAAAGGTGTGGTCAATCATGTTAAGCAGATGATGTGGGCTTATAGAACAAGTGTATATTGCACCATGGGAATGTCACCGTTTGAAATATTGAGGAATAGGAAGCCAAAGTTGGTGCTTTCGATGGGACCATATCATGGAAGTGTGAATGTTGACTTTAAAGCTCTACGGAAAAAAGTGGATGACAAACAATTAAAGTGTAAGAATTCTTTTGATGGAAGGTGTAGGACCAAAGATTTGGATGTGGCATGTGGTCAAAAGGTGAAGGTTAAATTGCCATGGTGTGTGAGGCAACGAAAACCTGGGTTCTCTGATACCAAGGTGGTAAAAAGAGTTGGAAGGAATTATATTGAAGTAATTAATGGGTCTAGATTGAATAAAAGAAGGGTAGTCAAAGTGGTTGATGTGCATGTCAAAGGGGTTGATGGTGGTGTGAGAAAGGATCCGCAGTTTATGGGTGGTGAAAGTTGCATGGATGCAAGGCAGGGTATGAATATCACTAAGGAAAAGAGGCATATCAGATTCCCTAGCAAAATACAAAGATTTTGTGTGCAGTTAATTATTTGTTTAATGTTTTTGTCACCCAATGAATGTTGTCATGCAAGCTGTACATAGTTATGGCGGCAGTTAGTGCTTTGTATTGTTGGACACTCATATGGTGTTGTATTTTAATATATTTCATTTATTTATTTTCTTGTTGTCAATATGTAAAGGAGATGGACAATGTTGGTGAATAGCGCACACTGTTTATCAAAGCTAAACTGCGAGTGAATCGGTATGTATGCTATGTTAGAAGCTAAGCCTTCTGAGAATGTGTATGAACCCTAGAAAGTGGCCTAGTCCCTGAGTGGCGACTCTAACATGCACTACAAAAGGTATATATTATTTAGTGTGAAAACACATTTTTAATGAAACTGTATACTATTGAACTTGTATACATCAAAATATCATGTGTTTACATATAAATGTTTACATAAAAGCTGTCAACATTTGAAAAAGATTCAAATGAACCAAACTTTGTTTAAACAAGACAAAATAGCAAACCCCAATGCATTTCGGGACACAGGGTCCCTTCGACTCTATAAGTGAGAAGGCAACAGAAGATTGGATACTCTGTACCATTGACGTGGTGCGCTATATACCTCCATACTCCACTCATGTGGCTTGGAAGCCGTAGAATGGGCACTTCTCAGACCTTGAAGTACCCAAAAGTATTATATTGCAACTACTCAAATTCTGTTTACAAAACAGTTATTTTTCATGGAATGAGAAGTTTTACATTCAGTTAAACGGAACTTCCATGGGATTCCCAGGAGCGCCCGCCTACGCAAATACGTACATGGCGAAATTTGAATATGACTACATCTTGACCGACACAACTTCGCAGTAGGGTTTAGTGTTCTTCCACAGATTTATAGATGATATTTTCCTCATTTGGAACAAAACAGAGTCAGCATTGATAAATAACATATGCACACTAAATCTGGTGGACCCCAGGATTCAATTCACGCACACCATTAATAGAAAAGTACTATCCTTCTTGGACATAAGGATCGAATTAGAATCAGGACACGTCAACATGCGTGTATTCAAAAAACCAACAGAAAAAAACACGTTTTACTCATCAGCAGTTTTCATCCACCATCTCTCATCAAGAATCTACCTGTTTCTCAGTTTCTAAGTACTCGACGTATATCGTCTGATGACAAAGCATGTGAAGAAACATTGATTCAACAGAAAACTAACTACATAAACTGAGAATATCCGGAAGAACTTCTTAACCAACAACTTAGGGCAGCTTTGTCTACACCTAGGGAACAATTGTTAAGAAAAGCTCCAAGAAAACTGCCAACAAAGTAGTGTTTGTGTCCAAGTACTCTACTGTTTCTGCAGAGGTCAAAACCATCATCAACAAACGTTGGGAACTACAAGAATCAGAAACAGACTTCAACAATTTGATCTGTGACAAACCATTATTTGCTTTCACAAGAGCCCGGAATTAAAAAAAATTACTATTGAGAAAGAAGACACACAAACTCACAACAAAATCAATAAATGTCAAAAGCGGAACAAATAAATGCTGGAATTGTATTCATTGCAACAATGTCATTGTTGGGGAAATTCTATTACATTCTAGAACCGGCGGGAAAATCCAACTTAAAAGCATTACAGACTGCAATTCTGAAAATTTAGTTTATGCCATTAAATGTCCCTGCGGACTATTATACATCGGAAAAACAGAGAAGAAGATGAAAACACAGCTCACTGAGCATAAAAGCAAAATCAAAACAAAAAGCACCACTCCTAGCCAGGCAGTGTACTGGGAAGAACATCACCATAACATTGCACAACTCGAATTCCAAATCATTGAGCAAGTTCCAAAGATCCCAGGCATGGACAATACTAAAATACTCTTACAGAGAGAAGCCTTCTGGATTAAGAGGTTGCAGACAATGATGCCGCATGGACTCAATGAAAAATTTGAGATGGCATTTTTCCTTTAGAAACATTCACATGTAATCATTTGGATAATTTTTGATAACCTTTCAGTTACATTTAGGGAGAGACACCTATGTGAAGCATTCACTCTCACATCACTGGGGCATATTCACACACACATTCAGCACATGCACATCAAGTACCACAACATTGATACCACCAACCATGATTTAGGTGTTTTATCTGTTCTTGTTTAGGCTTGTCTACATACATATGTGTTATAGTACTTTATGTATGTACACTATTTATATTGTTCATTTCTGTTTCTCATTTAATGCCATATACTTTCACGTTTTAACATTCCTGTGTTGGCAGGTAACCCTTATCCGGTCTTGTTTAGGCTTCTCTAATTTTGTATGTGTTATTGTACTTGATGTATGTACACAGTATGTACATTGTTAATTTTTGTTTTTCATTTAATGTTTCGTATTTATATGTCCTGACATTCGTATGTTGGTATGTAACTCCAATTACACATATCCGTTACGTACACATGCAGAATTCTCAGTCATTAGCGCTGCTACTGCAGCTTGTCGACATCACTACCACTTGAGTTTTCCAATACATATGCATTGTATTGCGCACAAGCACTTATTTTACACTATAGCATGGATACAATCAACTCCTTTTCTATTGCATCCCATTGCGCACAATTTCGTATTCTACACTAAAGCATGGCTACACTTAATTCCTTTCCAGAACACTGTTACTAACAATAACCGCCGTTGCAGTTTACTAGTGGTAATTTTTCCTCTGATTTTGGTCTTGATTAACATTGCGATCACGGCGTGCTTTTTAGATTGATAGTATCATCATAGCTTTTTTGTAGGTTACGCTATTGGGTCCCGGGGGGACCTGGCGAGAGCCGGTGTCCCCCTGGGATAGGTCCTGCCGTGGAAAAATCCACGCAACGTGATTGGCCAGCCTGGGAAGAGGGAGGGGCTTTGGGGCGCGGGGCGGGGCGGGAGCGGGAGATGCGTCGTCACGCGAGAGAGTGAGGGAGCTGTGGCGTCTGTGTTTTTGTGGTGTCAGCTGTTCCCTGTCAGAACGCTCGGCTGACTGAATTCTTTGGCGGAGGCAAGGAGGGAGAATGTCGGCGGACGAAATTGCTTGTGAAGCGGTGAGAGCGCTAGTGGTGGTAGGGCGCACGGACTTGCTGCGTCCTGGAGCCACTTTACATGGCGTTGAGGAGGCGAAGCGACCGAGGCGTGTGGCGGCAGAGAGGGTGAGTCGTGCTGTGGCAGCATGCTTGCCGATGTCAGGACGTAACACAGAGACTGTTGAGGCCCCAAATTCTGCAATTAATCCCCGTTGAGCACGCTCTTCAGGAAGGAGCGCTAGAGGTAAAAAGGCTGTGCTGAGGTCTGCATCTGCGCCAGGTGTACTGAGAGGATGCCAGGTATTGATGCCCACACAAGCAAGGAAGGGTATTGGAAAGAGAGGTACAAAAGCCAGTTCTAGTTGGGGGAGCAGCCAGCAACATTTGCAGTTAAATGAGGAGGATATGAGTAATGACTGTGCCACAGGAGTCAGGAGAAATGCGCAGTCACCAGGATTTTCTTTGAGGCAGAAGGAGGCAGCATTTTCAGGAAAGATAGCGCCAGTGACCTATGCTATAGGTCCTAATAACAGTCAGATTGATTTAGCTCCAGAGGTGTGGGGGATTCTGGGGCTGCACTAGTCGATTACCCCTCTGACAGTGGGGAGGAAGATGTGGCACAGGTGGAATCCGCTGGTCTTGGAGATAACGTTGGTGCAGAAACAGTTTTGACTGAAGTCCATATTCAGACCCAGGAGAGCTCAGGTTTACAGGAGATTTTGCTGCCTCAACCTAGAGGACCCCTGAGGGAGAACTTTGACACGGATTACATGCAGGAGCAGGGCAACAATGATTTGTTTGTTTATGATTTACAGCAAGAGGGGGGGGGCTTTTTGGGAAGGGGTGGTGGGGAAAGGGATTTGTGGTCCGCGGGTCATTATCAGGGTGGTTAACATGGACAGTGTGGTGGGGGCTGTTTTTCCGGAGCCACGGCCACCGCCGCGCCACTCGCGTGTGGAATTTGACTCAGACTTGGGGCCACACCAGGGGCAGGGGGTATGGGTTGAGCATGCTGACTTGCCCAAAAAGGTGTTGTCTGGAGTAAATATGGATCAGAGGATGGGTAGGGTGACGGCGGTTCCTGGCCGGAGCGGCGGGAACTTGGTTACGAGCTCTGGTTATAGGTCTGTCTCTCAGAGTTCATTTCCATTCACAGCGCAGCAAAGTGCGGCTTTGTGCAAGTCAAAGCCTACCCGAGGCGGATCTGGTGCGGATTCAGGGTCATCGGCCGGGCGCTCTCAGCAGAGGCCTGTGTCCAATTGGGGGTGTTATGATGGAGGTGTTGGAGAAGGCGCAATGCCAAGCACAAGTTCAGAGTTTCATATAGTACAGGATGATTATGGTGTGGAATATGATGGGTGTGATAAAGAAAATTAGGATAGTTCAAGAGATTGGTTGTTGAGGGATGCGGCCCCTGGCTTGAGCGGTCAGGAGCTTGGGGGGGTAGGGGACATTTCACGTCTTCTAATGTGTTTCAGAGAGCTGGAGCGGACTTCTCTGCAGAACGGGGGCAGTGTGGCGGACATCATAAGCGTGATGGTCTAAAGGAATTTCAACAAAGGGCTACACAGCTGCCTTCAGGTAAGACGGACTGGTGGGCTGCGTGGACGCGGCCTTTGGTGAGCGGCTCAAGTGTGGAGCCAGAGGCGGGTGATGCTGAGGGGAATGCAAATGTTCATTTTGAGGCAGATAAGAATCCACAGGAAATGCCTCGGTAAGATACGGGGTCACGTGGACAAGGGGATTTGGGTGGGGGGGCAAGTCCGGTTTCGTCGGTAGTTAGCACTTTGCAGAGTGGGGTTCAAGGGTGGGGTAGGTCAAGATTACCCTATATGGGAGTGGCCATGCCCTTGGGCACGCACTTGTCGGAAAGGACGAGACAAAAAATTTGGAGCCACGATTATGTAGATGATTTCCGTCTATTACATAGAGATCTACAAGCTAGAGAAGGCTCAAAGGAAGAGGAGATGGAGTTGTCACGCTGCCCTAAATTCCCTAAGACTATATAAAATTGGATGGCCACTTTCATAATTTATGCCAGTGTCTACTGTGAGCGGTATCCGGAGAGGGCGGTGGCAATGTTCAAATACATTGACATTATTAGGAGGGCACATTTGCAGGTAGGGGGCTATGCCTGGCTTAACTACGACGAAGAATTTAGGGCCAGAGTGAGTCTTTTCAACGACAAGCCTTGGGGGGAGGTGGATCAGGAACTCTGACTCCAATGGATGTCAGTGCATCAATCCTCAGCGACTATCCATACAGCAAGTGATCTTCCTATTACGTATCAGCCCTTTCTCCAGCGTCCCGCTCCATTGGGGGTGGGTGGAATTGGAAGAGCACAGTTGCCTGCCACGGGAGCGTGTTGGAGCTTCAATAGGGGTGCCTCTGTCAGGCAATTCTGCAAATTCAAAAATGAGTGTGCACAGTGTGGGGGTAGACATGCCGTATTTCAGTGCTTCCCAAGTCATCCCCATGGGGATCAGGGAAGGGGGCAGAGAGGCAGGGGGTCCCTTCCACCTCTTATCCCAAAAGGCTCCTACCCCAGTTAAGCTTTGGGCCATGTTACGCTGTCTGGAGGATTACCCGGATGGGGTGGCAGCAGTGAAGTTGTTCTGGGGTTTTAGTGTAGGTTTTCGTATTGGATACCAAGGTCCTCGTGAGCAGCGTTGGGCTGACAATTTGAAATCGGCAAAAGAATTACCTCAGGTGGATTACCCGGATGGGGTGGCAGCAGTGAAGTTGTTCTGGGGTTTTAGTGTAGGTTTTCGTATTGGATACCAAGGTCCTCGTGAGCAGCGTTGGGCTGACAATTTGAAATCGGCAAAAGAATTACCTCAGGTGGTGCAAGCTAAGTTGAGTAAGGAAGTGGAATTTAGTAGGATTGTGGGTCCCTTTCATAGGTGTCCCCTGCCCAACTTGATGGTCTCGCCTTTGGGGCTTATTCCAAAGAAAACCCAGGGTGAGTTTCGCCTCATTCACCATTTGTCTTGGCCGGACGGCAAGTCAGTCAATGACTATATCGCAGTGGAGGATGCAGCGGTTTCATATGCCTCAGTGGATGATGCTTTGCGTTTGGTTCGCCTGGTGGGAGTGGGTGCGGAGCTAGCAAAGAGTGATATTCAAGAGGCTTTTCGTCTACTGCCCATCCACCCATTGGACTTCGAGCTGCTTGGGATGTTTTTTGAGGATGTTTTTTATGTAGATTGTGTATTGCCTATGGGTTGTTCCATATCTTGTTCTCTTTTTGAGATGTTCAGCACGTTTTTGGAATGGTGTGTAGTGCGGAGGTCCGATCATGCAGCAGTTTGTCACTACCTAGATGATTTCTTGTTTATTGGACAGGATGGGAGCGGGCAATGTAGGAGGTCGTTGGCTTGTTTTCAAACGATGACTACAGAATTTGGAGTGCCCTTGGCTTCAGATAAAACGGAGGGGCCAGCCACTTAATTGGTCTTTCTGGGCATTGAAATTGATACGGAAGCAATGGCGGCGAGATTTCCCCTGGAGAAGTTACAGGAAATCAGGACTTTTTTGAGGGAAGTGCTCAGTGAAAGGAAGATCGAGCTCAGGCAGGTTCAGTGGATGCTGGGGTTTTTAAACTTTGCCTGTAGAGTAGTGAGGGCAGGAAGAACTTTTTGCAGACGGCTAGGACTTGCTAGGTCAGGTGCTTCACTGCCACACCACCGCATACGTTTGACTAGAAAATTGAAGGAGGATTTGGTCATTTGGTTGAGTTTTTTGGAGGACTTCAACAGGGTGTCAATCAATTTTGTGGAAGATGACACAGTTTGGCAGGTGCAGATTTTTTTGGATGCGGCAGGGGCTCAGGGTTTTGGCTTGTTTTGGGAGGGGCGCTGGTGTGTGGAGAGTTGGCTGGAACATTGGATATCACAAGGTCGTAGCATCACCTTCTTAGAATTTTTCCCGCTACTGGTGGCGCTGCAGGTTTTGGGCAAGGAGTTCAAGGACAGAAGTGTACTTTTCCACATTGACATTATGGCAGTGGTAAGCTTGGTCAATGGGCAAAGGGCCAAGGATGTGCGGGTGTTGCAATTGTTACGAGCATTCATGTTGCAAACTCTGAAACTCAACATAGTTTTTAGAGATAAGCATATACCCGGTGTGAATAATTCAATAGCAGATGCTCTGTCTTGGTGTAATTGGCAGAAGTTTCGATCTCTGGCGCCAAATGCGGACAGATGCAAGACGGAGATTCCTTCGGACATCTGGGACCAGGAGGAGTGAGGATTGCTGACTTGGTGGAGCACTCCATTGCTAGGTCCACAACAAGAAGCTACAAACAAGCGTGGTCTGAATTTCTGATTTATGCTGCTTCACAAGATCAAGGTGGCGCGGCTGTCTGTGACGAGCAGTTCATGTTACGTTTTGTTTTGCATTTGATGGATAAAGGTTTGTCACACACGACGATTTCCGGCAAACTCGCTGGCATTTCCTTTTATAGTCAGTTGCTGTTAGGGAAAGAAGTTTGGGTGGGTTTTTTGTTAAGCAGAATGTTAAAAGGTTTTGGTAGGAGCAAAGTTCATTCCGTGCATTTGCGGGAACCTATTATGTTTGAACTCTTACGGGGAATATTAGAGGCTTTACCTAGAATTTGTTACAATGAATGGGAGTTGATGCGGTTCAGGCTGTGCATGATCTGGATGTTCTTTGGTGCTTTCCGGGTTTCGGAACTATTAGGCTTACTGAACCAGACTGGGATCCAAACGGCTGATGTACAAATTCTAAATGAGTCAGTTTTACGGATCAGGTTACGGCAGTCAAAGACAGACCAAAAAGGGGTTGGTACTTGGATACATCTGGGAGGGAGTGGGGTGTTGGGTTGTTGTCCATTGGAAGAATGGGAGTCATTTTTACAGTCCCCTGTTTTTCAAGCAGGAGTCATATTTTGTCATACTGATGGGGGTATGATATCTTGTTTTCAACTGTTAGCAGTCCTGAGAAAAGGTTTATCGTTGGTGGGTAAAAATCCAAGGTGCTATGGGACGCATTCTATTCGAATAGGTGCTGCTCCAGAGGCTGCCAGATTAGGGTGGGGGAGGGAGGAAATTCAACGCATTGGGCGGTGGAAATCAGACTGCTGCTATAGATATGTGCGTCAAAGAGTACAGTATGTTTCTTTCTTTCCGCTAGCTCAATCTTGTTTCTCATTTATAGGTCGTCCTTTCCACAGAAAAAAGGACATGGATTGTGGGCCACTCTTTGGTGAAGTGGTCGTCAGTGTTCGCTGAGCAGCAGATATGTGGAAGGGCCTTGGGTCTGCATGGGAAGGAGCATGAGGTATTGTGGAAAGGGGTGGGAGGCTTGAAGTGGAGAGACCTTTTCCCGTTATTATCCAAACTGGCTACGGAATGGGGATTTCCAGATCTTTTAAACATCCATTTAGGTGAGAACGACCTGGTAGAACTGTCTAGGCTGTCATTGATACAACAAATGAAACTGGATTTAGCGGTACTAAAAAACAATTGGGTTGGCACTGCGGTAGTCTGGAGAGAATTTGTGTATCGGCACCAATGGAGGGGGGCTCGTGAGCATTCAGCTGTGGAGAAAGCTTGACGAAAACTGAATAGAGCCATGAAAATCTATTGCACAGCAATGGGCATTACTGTATTAGTGTTTAACAAGTGGTGTTGGAGCACTTAGTGTTTTGTAAAATACCTAGCCCTGGGCAAAGAACTACGCTCCGTTCGCGGAGTTTGCGGAGTTTCGGCAACTCCGCGCTCCGCGGAGAACGCGAAGTTGTCAAATACTCCGCAAACTGCTGCGTAGCGTAGTTCTCGCGCGCTCAATAGCATTTTCGCGTGCGCGAGGATGCTTGTCGGTAAGATTGAGTTGCCGAACACGCAGAAACTGCAATCTGGCACAGAATTACTCGCGAACACGTTAGTAGTGACCGGAAATAAGGGGACGCGAGCGGGCGGGACAAACCTCATGGGTAACTTCACGCGCTACACATCCCGAGCATGCAGGCAATCAATCAATCAATCAGGATATTTGTATAGCGCGCTACTCACCCAGAGGGTCTCAAGGCGCTTGGGGGAGGGGGGTCCGCTACTGCTCGAACAGCCATGTCTTGAGTTGCTTCCTGAAGCAGAGGTGGTCTTAGGTCAGGCGGAGGTGGATGGGAAGGGAGTTCCAAGTCTTGGCTGCCAGGTAGGAGAAGGATCTTTCTCCCATGGTGGATCTTTGGATGCGTGGCACGGTGGCGAGGGCATGGCTGGTCGATCGTAGCTGGCGGGTGGGAGTGTAGAAGGTCAGGCGGTTGTTGAGGTACCTGGGGCCCAGGTCGTGGAGGGCCTTGTGTGCGTGGGTGAGGAGTTGGAACGTGATTCTCTTGCTGACGGGGAGCCAGTGAAGGTCTCTCAGGTGTCCGGAGATGTGGCTGTGTCGGGGGATGTCCAAGATGAGTCGTGCGGAGGCGTTCTGGATGTGTTAGAGTCTTTTCTGGAGTTTGGCTGTGGTTCCGGTATACAGGGTGTTTCTGTAGTCCAGTCGGCTGGTGACGAGTGCCTGTGTGACCGTTTTCCTGGTTTCGGTGGTGAGCCATCGGAAGATCTTTCAGAGCATGCATAGGATGTTGAAGCATGATGATGAGACGGCGTTGACTTGTCTGGTCATCGAGAGGGAGGAGTCCAGGATGAAGCCCAGGTTGCGTGCATGGTCCGTTGGTTTGGGTGCGCTGCCCATGGCAGGGGGCCACCAGGAGTCATCCCAGGCGGAGGGTGATGATCCAAGGATGAGGACTTCCGTCTTGTCTGAGTTCAGTTTCAGGCGGCTGTTCCTCATCCATTCGACTACGTCTTTCATCCCTTCGTGTAGGTTGGTTCTGGCGGTTCCTGGGTCGTTGGTGAGGGAGAGGATCAGCTGGGTGTCGTCAGCATAGGAGATGATGTTGAGGTTGTGTTGGCGTACGATGGCTGCGAGGGCGCTCATGTAAACGTTGAAGAGGGTGGGGCTGAGTGATGATCCTTGTGGTACGCCGCATATGACTTTGGTAGCCTTGGATCTGTACAGGGGGAGGCGGACTCTCTGGGTTCTTCCGGTGAGGAACGTGATGATCCACTCCAGTGCCTTCTCTTGGATTCCGATGTTGCTGAGGCGCTGCACTAGGGTGCGTTGGCAGACCGTATCGAATGCTGCGGAGAGGTCCAGGAGGATGAGGGCCGCTGTTTCCCAGTTGTCGAGCAGGGCTCGGATGTCGTCAGTGGCTGCAATGAGGGCGGTTTCGGTGCTGTGGTTGGCGCGGAAGCCGGACTGCGAGTGGTCGAGGCTGGTTGGGCGAGCGCAATTGGTGATCCACTGTGTGAGGTTGTTGGCTGCTTGGTTGGGGTCTGTTGAGCTGGCGGGAGGGTTCTGGCTCAGTGAAGTGGTGAGCTGGACGGTGGTGATCTTGTTCCAGTTCCTGCGGGGAACCTGTTGCGGGTGGTGGTGAGTCGTGGTCTTTCTGAAGCTGAAGTGGACGGAGCTGTGGTCTGTCCAGCGCAGTCCGGTGGAGTGGCTGAAGGAGATGTACTTGCTGGAGGAGAAGACTGGGTCAAGCGTGTGTCCGGCGTAGTGGGTGGGGGTGTTCACCAGTTGCATGAGTCCGAGGTTGGCGAGGTTGTCCAGCAGGAGGGTGGTGGTGTTGTCGTTGTTGTTCTCCAGGTGGAAGTTGAGGTCCCCTAGGAGGATGTAGTCAGCGGAGGCGAGGGCGTGCGGGCTGATGAAGTCTGCGATGTCTTCGCTGAATTGTGTGCGAGGTCCTGGGGGTCTGTAGATGAGGGTGCCTCTGAGTGTGGTCTTGGGGTCCGTGTGTATCTGGAAGTGAAGATGTTCGGCGGCTGTGAGGGTGTCGTCTGAGTTGGTCGTGATGCGGATGGTGTTCTTGTGGACGATGGCGATGCCTTCTCCTGTCTGGTTGACGCGGTCTCTCCGGGTGATCTTGTATCCGTCCGGGATGGCGACGGCGATGTCGGGTGCTGAGGAGGCGTTCATCCATGTTTCCGTGAGGAAGGCGACGTCTGGAGATGTGGTGTCGAGCAGGTTCCAGAGTTCCACGGCGCTCCGGAAGACAAAAACGGCTCGCGAACGGGTCAAGCAAGCTACTACGCATGTTCGCGGAGTTATGCGTAGTTCGCGGAGTGCAAGTGCATCTTCGCGTAGCTCGCGGAGTGCGGCTACGCGAACTACGCCCAGGCTTAAAAATACCCCTCACACACCAAAAGGCCCCTTGGTGTCATGCTTCATCATCGGGGTCTTCGCACCCCCGTGCTGCGACCTACGACTACGTGGGAGCACATATAGTTAATTACTATATGTGGTGCATGTGTATTGGGTGTATTTACAAGTGAGTGGTGGGACGTGGTGAAGGTTTAAAAAGTACCTGGCATGTGAGTTTACTCGAAAAAAAATTATTCCTAACTCCAGCTGGTACTACTAAAAAAAAGTGCAGTGTGAGGTAAAACCTGTTAATGGACAGAACCTCTGGTGTGCGTCGACATGTTTCGGAGGCAAAGCTCCTTCTTCAGGACGGGGGCACAACTTCCCCACCTTACTCCCGTTTTTTTAAATATGTATCAAAAATGTAATAAAAATTGATAACTATCAAAAAGTGAAAATGCTAAGAGGCTATAATGTGCCTATAGCGGTATACTACAAGTACAATGACTTATGAAGTTTGCTTGCTTGCTTCATGAACAAATAGAAACGTCTGGGGTGTTGCTGTTTGTGCAATAGGTCCGGGACATACTATTCACCGTCCTACCCCATACGCTGCACCAGCATGAGGGCTGGTTTTGCCACTTTTAATATCTTGGCAACAACCCGGGGTAGGGGAGACCATCGGGTGGCCTGTCGATATGGGTGGGCACGCATTTGGGCGTTCAGGCAGTCCATATTCTAACTAATTCACCTGACGTCCAATGTGTACTTCTGACTCTCCCAGATTTGACCCAGGTGGCCCTACTTAATATCTACTCAAGGCCGTTGCAGTGCGGACAAGAATCGGGCACTATTGGCATATTGAGGCAGTTTATTCTATCCCTAGACCGTTCAGTAGGCCTATTAGTGGGAGGTGACTTCAACTGTCAGTTTGAGCCCCTCGCGAGCCCGGGCATGGGAGATTTAGATGATGAGGAACAGTTTTGGCATGTCCCTGACCCCCAGGTTCCCCCTGTCAGAGCATGGACTCCTCTTGTTCTTCAAATTAAACCACTTTCCCTTACAAAGTCTCTGCAGGCGTGTAATGGGAGGGTGGAGCCAGACAGACTGGGGTCATTTACCTTTAACAGAATAGGGCATACTTCCATCATCGATTATATATCGATTGTAGCTGGACACTGGGATAAGGTGCTGGATTTTAGGGTGTATACGAGGAATGGTAGTGACCATAACGCCCTGGTCCTGACGCTGAAACCTGGAAGTTTTGGGCTGTCTAATCCCGCCCCTGAGCTCATTGCTGCACCACCGCCCCTCCTATTATCTAATAATAGGCGGAGAATTAAATGGTCTCACTTCCAGGGTTCGCCGACTAAACTAGCTGAAATTTATCAGCTGGCATTACTGCAGCTAATAGAAATGGGGCAAATGGGTGAAAAGGACTTAGATCCAGATCCCCAGGCTAGGATCATGGGAATTCATAAGCAGTTGGTTGCCAAACTCTTTGGGGTGTTTTACCCTTCGGTTAGTAATAAAGTTACCCCAGCTAGAACATATCCCTGGTATGATGCATCCTGTCGGAAAGCAAAAAAGATTTGCTAATGGCAATAAAAACAAAGGATATGACCAGCATAAAGCAGTGCCGACGTTGGGTATAAACAGGCCATTACTAGGGGAAAGAAACACTGGGAGGAGAACAGATGGGAAGAACTCAGATGAGCACTTTCAGGCAAGGACTCGAAGGCATTCTGGGCCATTGTTAGCTCTGGGGTGAGCGGGGGCGGACCAGCACCCATGTCGAATATAGCTTCTGTAGTTTGGGAAGCCCCCTTTGGAGCACTCTATGCCAATTCTACTGAAGAGACCACCTTGCTCCCTATCCCCGAACCACTCCATAAGCATAGATTGAGGGGTTCGATGGATTCTGTGTTGGGGAAAGCTGTAGAGACCCCCTGTTGGCTACCCTAGGACCCCGCCATGATTATCAATTGGCGGGGCCCTTGGATGTTGAGCTGGATCAAGACGTCTCGGTCCCCAGGCATGAGCAATAACTGGATGGGATTGAGCACATTACCCTTATGGAGGTGGAGTCCGCAATATCTAAAGTATTACCCAATAAGGCCCCTGGTTTAGATAAGATGCCTGGGGATCTATATCGGTCTCAACCAAAAATATGGGCACCGTACCTGGCTGTCCTATTTAATGCAATACTTAAGGTGAATGACTCGCCAGATACCTGGCTTGGAGCGGAGATTGTCCCTATCCACAAAAAATGTTGTCCGTTAACCCCATCTAACTATAGGCCCAGCAGTCTGATAGACACCACACAAAAACTGATGAGCAGGATAATTTTAGAGAGAATTCAGGGGTGGATAGAGGAAAACGAGATTCTGACCATATTCCAGGCCGGGTTTAGGACAAGCATTTCCACTCTAGACCAAATATTTAGGCTCCGAACGTATTCTGGATAACGGTGAGAGTGGAGGGTGGCAGCCTCTACCTCATCTTTGTTGACCTGCGGGCAGCTTTTGATCTAGTGCCGAGGGACAAGCTGTGGAGAGTTTTGGCAGAGCTGGGTCTGCCGACCTACCTATTGAATATCCTGATCAGACGCCATATGAACAACTATGCCCAAGTTAGGTGTGGGAGACATGGTGATCTATCGGCCCGCTTCCCTGTGATGAAGGGGGTACGCCAGGGGTGCGTCCTGGCCCCAACACTATTTTGTCTTTACATCAATGGTTTAGTAGATAACCTACTTGATGTAAAAGATAATGATGCTCCAAGGTTGGCTACTGGGCAGGTGCCCACTCTGATGTTTGCAGATGACACCTTGCTGCTGTCAAAAACGTCAACGGCATCCAGCGCACCCTGGATGGCTTTACAGCCTTCTGTGCTTCGCGCAGAATAGAGATAAACTTGTATAAGACCAAGTTTATGATTTTTAATCCCCCAAAGCAGACCCGTTCTAACCCTCTTTTGAACAGTATTCCTCTAGAAAGAGTCAAGACATTCGATTACCTCGGTATTACTCTGACGGAAACCTTTGACTGGGGTTTTCAGACTACAAAGGCAGCCCTTAGATTAACCCAAGTAGCGGGGGGTATTAGTAAAGTCCAAAGATTTTCGTTTTTTAAACCTGCAGCTCCGGTATTTGAAATCTATAGACTGCAGGCCAGAACGGCTTCATTGTATGGAGCTGAATTATGGGGCCATCAAAGCACATTTAACCTCATGAGGGTAGAACATGGCTTCATGAGGAATTCTCTGGGCTTAACAGCAAATACACCGCTCATCACCTTGCGATTGGACTAGGGGCTAGAATCGATAGAGGAGCTAGTAGCAGCATGGCCTATTCTCTACTGGAAGAGGCTTTGGTCAGTGCCTGAATTGGTTTCCTATAGAGAGGAATTTATAGAGGTTTGGACTCTTTTAAAAAGTAAGAACATTCTGTGGCTTGTACATATTAGGGCACTCAGTAATCGGATTGACTTATCTGAGTTGTGGGAGAACCCTGAAGTAAGTTGCTCAGGGATAACCAAATTAGAGCTCTTGCGCCATCTGAGGTATCAGAATCTAGTAGCTCTATTAAGATCCACTACTGTGGTAAGACTGACGGTAGAATTCCTCCAAGTAAAAATCGAATCAAGAATGGAGGAATTCTTAGATGTAATTTATCCTCCACTTGCGAGGAAACTCTATATCCAGCTTTGGCACGGTTGCCTCCCACTCAGGGTATTTACCTCTGAATAGGCTAATACAGAATATTGCGTGCCCTGCATGCAATTACAAGCAAGAAGATGTATGCCAGATTCTGGTTTTTTTCCCCGCATACCAAGCAATAAGGAAATGCTGGTTGATTCCTCTATGTAGTAACCTAGGATTTAGACACTGTGTTCATACGTGTAGGGTCTTAAGGTATGATACCCATCCTCCTATTGTTTTCGCTGTATCAAAGTTCCTATTTGGTATGTGGCGCAGACGGAAACGTTTTGTATAATAACTGTCTTTATTAATGTATTTCATCCTATCCGTTTTGATAACCATCTTGTTTAATCAGTATTTAGGTCTAATATATGACTGGATTGTTATTTATTGTTTTATTCTTCTGTGCTACTGTGTATGTATTTTATCTGCATTTTTATGGTCTGTTGACTGAAATAAAGTTATCAAATGAATGAATAATCTATACCCTGGGAGGAAGGGGAAGACATTTAAGGGCGTACAGGCACTCTGCCTTGAACATGCCTTGGTAGATGTCTGGCAGAAGCTGTACTCGACTGATCCTGGCTACACTTTCTAATCGCCCCCACAGTAAATTAGTCAGCTTAGATTATTTTTTGATTTCTGAGATGATTCTCGATGGGGTCACTTGTGAGCTGTATCCCCGAGTCATCTCGGATCATAACCCACTTATTTTACAACTTCCTGTCAAAGAGATAAGGTCTTCCGGGTCATCTTGGTCATTCGAGCGGAAATTGCTGCTAGAGCAGGACTATTGCAGCCATATGTCAGCATGGATTAAAGACTTTGTTCTGCAGAATAATGGCTCGGCTCCTGTGGCCGTTGTATGGGATGCCTTTAAGGCAGCAGCAAGGGGCGAGACTCTTAGTTTTTTGTTGTATCGTCAAAAGAAAATTAAAGAAAGGGTTAAAAATTGGAATAATCAGCTATGAGAGGCAGAGAAATCACTAATTAGGTTTATATTTGATTAGACAAAAAAGGAGGAATGTCTTAAACAGATAGCTATATGCAGGAATATTATCTATCAGAATTTTGCGGAAGAGCTTGCGGCCAATTTTGTTCAGTACAGAACTGAGATTTATGAGTACGGTGAAAACGTAGGGAGATGGTTAGCCAAGCGGCTACAGCACAAGGGGGTTTTGAATAGGATTAGTCGGATCAAGGACAGCGATGGTCGGATACAAGATCAACCGGACAAGGTCCTTGAAGTATTTCAGGAATACTATAAATCTCTTTATTCTCCCGATGAGACTGACGAGTCGAATTCAGGGGAAGAGTACATATCTGAGTATGCAACATTGGCGGTGACACTGAAACAAGCATCGGCTCTCTCCTCCCCAATTTCTAGGGAGGAGCTTGAACTAGCTTTATTATCATTGGCTGCTGGTAAGGCAGCAGGCCCTGACCTGCTCCCCTTGGAATTCTATCGCACATTCTGGCACATTTTACTAGGGGAGCTAGAAACTTTACTCATACAGGCCCAGAAGGGACAGAATCCTGGCTCCTGGCGCAAGACCACAATTGTTATTTTCAGGAAGAAGGATAAACCAGAACTCAGCCCTTCATCCTACCGTCCGATCTCATTAATATGTGCGGACAGCAAAATTTATGCTAAGATCATCGCACTTAGATTAGGCAAGGTGATAGCCTCCCTAGTCTAAAAACGCCAACATGGCTTTATAGCTGGCCGTGACACCACAGATCACATCAGACGAGCAGTCACTTTATTTGCTTGAGTGCAGACATCCAAACAACCCCTGGCTATGATCCTGTTGGACGTCGAAAAGGCGTTTGTCAGGGTCTCCTGGGGTTTTGTATGGCAACTACTTGAAGCTAAGGGATTTCCACAGGAATTCATCCGGTCCACACAAACTTTATTTGCTTTCCCAGCAGCCTCAGTCCGCATTTCCGGTCAAGATTCATGTCTTTTACCCATTAGCAGGGGCACCCGCCAGGGTTGCCCCTGCTCTCCGCTCTTATTCTCGATCTACATTGATCCTTTTCTGAGCAAGCTAGATAATAGCTTAAGGATTGAGGCAGCATCAGTCAACGGCGTATCCTATAAAACTATGGCATACGCCGACGACGTTGCCAACTTCACTACAGAAGTATGCCCGGCTCTTTTAGCAATCTACGATCTAGCCAAACGATTTGGGGCTGTCTCTGGCTATCGATTTAATGCTGATAAAACTCAAATAATTCACTCTGATTTCTCAAAACCTGTGGGGGTACCAATAACGTTGGTTGCAACCTATCTCGGAATTAAAATCACGGCAAAGGTGGAGGAGATACCTGAAATCAATGTGTTACCAATTGTCAAAGCGGTTAATCACTCACTGGAGAGACTGCAACACCTGCATCTCTCACTCCACGGGCGCTCTAACGTAATCAAAATGACTATATTCCCGAGTTTTTTATACTTATTCCGTTCTATTCCCATTGAATTCCCAAAACACTGTATTTTAAGCGCCGAAAGGGCGTGTTCAAGGTTTTTGTGGGGTTACCACAAAGCAAGGAGGGCGATGAAGTGGATGATACTCCCTAGATTAAGTGGTGGCTGGGGCATGCCCTCTCTTCTGCTGTATCACTGGGCTGCACTCCTACAGCACATGGGTCCATTAATATCTGCTGGGAAGACTTTGTTGCAGAATATTTAAGACCCTCAATTCTTGAGTTACTTCTGGGAGAGACTGCTTGTAATCGCTTGGTTAGCAACATCGAACCAAGCTACTACAAGAAAGTTAGATTTAAGGTTATACACTCGGCCTTCTCAGTTTGGAAAAAATCTGCAGAAGATTTGGAATTGCACATGTCAATGTATAAACTCCTTTTACTTCAAGTGGCCTTTTGCCTACTATTTTTCAGGATGCAATCATTTTTGTTTGGGGCAATTCAGGGATTAAGGTTTTGGGGGACCTCTTCGTGGGGGGTCAACTTGTCTCATTTTCTGACCTTCAAACCAAGTTTGGTTTTCCCGCAAGCCATTTTAAAAATTTTTTACAAATCAGGAGCTTCTTGAGATAGCATTTGACAACCAGAGCAGACATGCTTAAAAGCATTCCATTAGTGAGGCTCATGGAGAGGAGATCTAGGATTGAAGCCTCATATCAAATTCTCATTTCTGAGCTGCCTGATGATTTAACAGATCAGAATGATAAATGGGACAGAAAATTCGCCCATGAAGGGACGGATTTGGGTGTTCCCTTGGAGCTGGCTGATCAGATGGTAATTACTGGTTGCTTGCGGTCCCAATTTTTTATGTCCGCTTTTGATTTCTATTACACACCATCTAAAGTTGCTAAATAATCTAACTACCGAGGGAATTCATGCAGCTGGCGTGGTGTCCAGGCTGCGGACACAGTACATATGTTTTTTTCTTGCTCTAAATTAGTTTATTACAAAGAAGACATTGAGCGATTTCCAGCTTTTGTGATCTGAGGTCATGATCAATCTCAAAAAGACCCTTCTCATAGTAAACATGAGCAAGGCTTCCTGTTCATTGCAATGTCTATTGTTAGAGCATGTATTACTTCAAATTGGATTAGTTCGGATTCTCCTACTTTTTGTAACTGGAGGGCTCGCTTGCTGGCAACGTAAAACATGGAGTCTGCTGTATATAGAGCCAAAGGTCGTTAAAGTCAGGAACTCGGCCAGAGAATTTGGGCTCCTATCTCGACCTGGATTGGTTAAAATGAATGCCGTGCCCCATTCTTTTTGTGTTTGTTCTCTACCTGCCTCTCGTTGTCCCTCTTTTTTCTTTTTCTGTTCTCCTTTTGATAGCTCCTTGTATGCCTTTTTTGATTTTGCATTTTTCTTTTTGCATTGTGTCTTATTTCATATCAATTATATGTTTAATTTATTGATTATGTATTGCCATATTTTCTGGTTTAAGACTTAATAAAGTTTAAAAAAAAAAGAATTAATTGTGCTCTAGCATATCGGGTTGTAAACTTAACTTCTCTAAAACTGGAATTCTACCACTAAACTCCCTTTGTTATCAATATGTTTGCCAAACTAAATTCACATGGTGTCCTTCGAAACTCAAATAACTTGCTGTTTGGTTTTCTCCTAACTTATCACACACACTTCAATTCAACTTCATCATGTTAAAATCTAAACTACAAACAATACTCCTGACTTTGTCTCCTTTACATCCATCATGGTGGGGCAGACTGGATACTATTAGGATGATGATTGTACCTAATGTCCTCTATGCTATTTATATATTGCCATTTCAAACCCCGATCTAATATAATAATAAACAGAATTTATCCTAAAATCCAGATATACTTTTTAAAAAATGGACTTTATGTGCACCAAATTTCTCTGGAACCATAAGCATCCAAGCATTCCCTCTCTAAACTTAAACAACCAAACAGTGAGGGGGTGTTTGATTCCAATACTTTAATCTATACCATTCCTTTTCTTAATCCATCAATTTCATGCTATGATTAACAATTTTCATGTTAATCCTATTCCATGATGGTTCTCATTTGAATGATCTTTAATGAACAATTTATCTTTCAAAGATGTTATCCATATGTCTAACTGTACCTTTATATCCAAACCCCCAATTAAAAAAAGATTCTCAACAGGTAATCCATACACTATCTTCTGCTAGCCATAACTTTTATCAAATGTTTTTTAAACTCTTCAATTTTGTATAACAAATATCTTAGGTTTCCAGCAGATCTTTTCATTTTAAGCATTGGAAGGAGAAGGGTATTATATTTGTACACCAATTTGTAAAAGACATTTCTATTGTATCATTTGAATGCTTAACAAACACTTTACCATTTGCTTAACTCCATTTTGAAGAAGTATACTTTACTTCATTGTTTTTGCTCCTCAAACCAACTACATTCTGATTCATGCACATCACAATTTAAAACAACTCTAGACAAGGTATACCACTATGCTTTTCCTTTTTTTTTAATACATTTTTATTTTGAGAGAGAGACAACAAAAACTGTTTTCTCACTCCCCCTCTTTTTTATGCCTGACTCCCCCCACACTCCCCTGGCCCACTTCTCATCCATATCTTATTCCAATCTCATAGTGCTATAGTAATCTTCAACAATACTCAATTGTGCTATTAACAAGTTTAAAGTACCAAGTGCCGAGGTGTATTAAATAATACATTGATTCTTCAAATTTCAAACTTCTAGTGCATAGCAGCATAGGTAATCAAAGTAAAAATTTGGGCGGGTCGGCAGAAAAAAGTGCTAAGTGCAGGATGCAGTATAATTGTAAATGATAGGACAGTTTAAAGTGCCCAGTGACTAACTATTAACTCCTCGCAATACAGTACTGTTTGAGTACATAATGAGTTCGGCGGGGTAAATATATTACGTGCTTTGTTCAGAAAGTGCTTAAAGCAGATATACAAGAGCTATTCCAACCAGTTTTACACAGGTTTCCATGTTTCAAATCCCTTTCTTTTTGTCTTGCGGTCCCTGCGCCTGTAAATAACATTGGTTAAATATAGCCAACAGCTGCGCCACCCATTGCTGCATTGATTGGGGAGTCGGATCTATCCAGGCCAAGGCAATGCACAACCTGTACACCGCCATTGCAATAATTAACATTGCCCCCCTTTTTTCCGTTACGGTCGATATTCCCAGCAAAATTGCCGGTGCATCCAGCTCAACGTGCAGGTGTAGTTTCTCCTTTAAAAACCCCTTTATATCCCTGATGAGGGGTTCCAGTTTATTCCATGTAGCAAACATATTAATTATGTCCACTTTATGGAGAGAGCAGCGCGGGCAATAGGCTCCCTATCCATCACTCCATTTTGCTTTTCTGTTTGGAATGTAGTACAGCTCAAAAATGTCTTGTAAAATTGGACTTGCAGATTGGCCGGTATTTAAATTGCCTGGGTGCTGAGAAACATTTTTTGAAAGGTGACCCCTGAGATCTGAAATCTTTCTTGCCATTTATTTGAGCACGATTCCATATCATCTTTGGAGCCCTCATTCAGTATATTATACATGGTCCCAATTGTGGCGGGGGAGGCAGGGTGATTCTATCACCAGTTTCCTTCTCCCTGACTGGTCCACCTTTTTCCCATGTTTTTTATAGAAAATCCCTAATCTGCAAGTATTTGAAGGAATACCTACGTATGAGGCCATGTTTAGGGGTCAATTCCATATGTGATCTGAATCCCTCATGGGAATAAAAACAGCCTATCTGTTTGATCCCGGCTTCAGACCATGATTTAAAAGGTATGTCATTAAAAAAAATCTGGTAGATTTCTGTTCTGCAATAGTGGGGAGTAGTAATTCAACCTCCTTAATCCATTTAGTCACTATATTGCTCCCCAGATTTTAAAAGTAGTGAGTAGTGTCTTGAACTGGACTCTTTGTAGTACCCATAGCTTATTTGATGCCAAAGGCATCCCCAGGCATCATGGCCAATCACAAGTTCACAAGGAGTGGGAAATTTGGCTTGCATTGTATAAACTGGTTTGTTTAAACTAACTCTCTCTCCTCATTTTACCTTAACCGGTACCCTGATCTACCGCTCGCCGGGCTCTGCTAGCAGTTGGGCTGCTTCACTTCCTGAACTTATTGCCCCGTTTTTAGTACAATCAACTAACTTCACTATCGTTGGTGACTTAAATATTCATTTCAACTCTGCTTCGTGTGCCATTTCTAAACGCCTCCTACAGGATCTTGAAGCGCTAGATCTACACCTTCACAATTCCGACCCTACTCATAAGGCCGGTAATCTTCTAGATCCCATCATTTCCAACCTGACTGGCATCTCCTATCAATCTTCAATTCCGTTCTTCTGGTCTGACCATTTTATTGTTAACTTTTCCATTAAAACGACTGTGGCTGACTCCTCTAGTCCTGATCTCCCTCACAAAGCCAGTAGGAACTGGAAACGTCTAGATGTAGACAAATTAAACTCTCTTCTCGCCAATTCAAAACCCACGGTTTCCAGTATGACTATTAAAGAGCTACCTGTTGTCAGATCGTGGTTGACAACTGCTTTGGACTCTTGTCTCCCTACCCAAACAAATAAATCACAAATCCATCACCCACCGGCACCTTGGTTTAAGGACTCCCTCCGCCTAGAAAAATCCAACTGTAAAAAACTGGAACGCATATGGCGTTCCAATTATAACCCAGATCACAAAGTAAAATATAAGTCTGCCCTTAAAGCCTATCACGCGGCCTGTGATATCGCCAGAGCCAATTTTGCTAACAGCACTATACTTACAGCTCAAAATAGACCTACGGCCCTGTTTAAAATAGTCAAAGAGCTGTCAGGTGCATCCTCTGTACCCAAGGATCCCTGTCTGGACACTGCCCAGTGTAATGCTTTAGCCAACTTCTTTCTCGAAAAAATTGATAGGATCTATGATATTTTTAATTCAACTCCCGCTGCTTCCACTCACTCTGTTCAAGTTCTACGCAACTGTCCCCCTGTTACTATCCCCTGCTCTATGCTCACTACTCCCCCACTCCACGCTTGGGATCCTATTTCCCCCGTGCTTCTAAAAAAGTATCTCCAAGACATCAAATCTGGTTCCCCCCTTGACCCAATGCCCCCTCAAGTTCTGAGTTCTCTGGACCCAGCCCTACTCCACATTATTTTGGATGTCTTGAACGCTTCACTAACAGAAGCGATTGTTCCAAATGAATGGAAGCACGCAATGGTGGTCCCATTACTAAAAAAGGCTAACGCAGATCCCAACAACCCATCTAATTTTCACCCTATTTCTTTGCTTTCATGTTTTTCCAAGATCTTGGAGAAACACGTCAATTCCCTGCTTAATTCCTATGTTGAAACTTCCAATCTTCTTCATGGTTCTCAATCCGGGTTCAGGGCTGGCTTCTCTACGGAAACCACTCTCCTTGGTGTGTCAGAGACCATCAGACGTCAGGTGGACAATGGGGAGACTGTGGCACTCATCTTGCTTGACTTGAGTGCCGCATTTGACACCGTCTCCCATTCCATCTTGTTGTCCACCTTGGAGGCTGTTGGTGTCGGTGGTTCCGCCCTGGCCTGGATTGCTAATTTCCTTTCTGATCGCACGTTCCAAGTCTTTTCTTCCACATCTGTTTCATCCATACTCTCCTCCACTCACGGTGTTCCCCAAGGGTCTATCCTTAGTCCCCTTTATTTAACCTTTATGTGAGACCTCTTGCTTTTTTGGCGGAACAGGCTGGCCTCACAATTTATTCCTATGCTGATGACACTCAAGTCATCTACTCACTTTCTACCAATAAAAACCTTCCCTCTTCCTCCCTTCAATCCGGGCTGAAAAAAATATCTGATTGGATGCTGAAGCACAAATTAAAATTAAACGGGGACAAAACAGAACTGCTCCTGTTTGGCTCAGACACCTCGCTCTGGGGCCCACAACATTGGCCACCGGAGATGGGCCCTCTACCTATTCCAACCGTGTCTGCTCGTAATCTTGGGGTTCTCCTCGACAACCAACTATCCTTCAAGCAACACGTTGTGAAAGTCTCCGCCACCTGTACCACCATCATCAGATGGCTGAGAAAAATCACGTGGATGCTGCCTGCTGACACCCTTAGGACTGTAGTCCAGGCTCTTGTCATCTCACGCCTGGACTATGGGAACATCCTTCTCTTGGGTGCCGCCAAGGAGGTAACCAGGAAGTACCAGGTGGTACAGAATATGGCAGTTCGCCTTATCTGTCACCTGCCTGCCAGATCCTCGGTCACTCACCATATGCGTAAATTGCACTGGTTGCGAATCGAGAGCAGAGTTAAATTCAAAGCACTTTGCTACATGCACAAGATTATGACTGGTAGAGCCCCTCACTATCTCTCTGCTCTGGTGCAGCAATACATTCCCCCCCGTACACTTAGGTCCTCCACTCAGAACAAGTTCAAGACTCTGCGCATCAACAGAGCCAAAATGGGAGGACATTCGTTTTCCCTGCTGGCACCCTCCTTATGGAACTCCCTACCCCAATCTTTGCGTTCTGAGTTGTGCTTTTTGACAGTCCGTAAAGGAATTAAAACTTGGCTTTTCAATACCTAATTTTATGGTCTGACGCTCCTCCCACCCTTTATACCGTTCAGTTTGCCTTAGCGCCGGGAAACCTCCGGGTAGCTGCGCGCTTAACAAATGTAATTATAAATAAAAAATAAATAAATAAATTGTACTACTGTCAATGCTCAAGAGTGTGGTGCGGTGTGTAAGTGGGGTTGACCACCAATACAGCTTCAAGTTAGGGAGGGCCAAGCCTCAAAGCTCTCTGGGTAGCGATAACAGTTTAAACGCTCTTCTTGGCCGTATGTAAGACCAAAATACTTGATCAAAAATATTTTCAAAATGTTTAAACCAAAAATGTGTGAAGGCCAATATAACAATTTGGGGAAATAGATCATTTTAATTATATTGGTTTTGCCGATGAGGGTTAGGTGTAGGGGGTCTAGATTTTTCAAGCACTTTTCTGGTTTCCTCCACGCAGGTCTCCAAGTTTTCCTTGACCACTTGGTCCAGATCGAAATTGATCTTAACTCCCAGATAGTTTGCCTTCTCTACGACCCAGCTATCATTAACAATAGGGAATTCATTGACAACGATGTTGTTTTCCTCCGGTTAAGGGTGTAGCCTGAAAGTAAGCCTTCTTTTCTTGCCTCCTCTCCTATTGCCCCCATAGCTTGTTCAGATTGTGGTGTTACTATGGCTATGTCATCCACGTAGGCCAAAACTTTACTCTCATGATTGTATCTCACTATCGAGGGATGTCATGTGCTACCACAAGATGTTTAAGAAAGGGATCTATGTACAAGGAAAATAAAAGGGGTGAACAAAGGCACCCCTGCCTGGTCCCCTTGTTAATTTCAGCGGTTGGATCATTTCGCTGTTTATAAGTACACTTGCTTCTGGATCAGAAAACAAGGCTTGTACTGCTCCTTTACATTGCTGCCCATAAAAAAGGCCAAGAGACCCAATCAATGGCTTTTTCGGTATAAAAAAAAATGGCTGTGATCGGGTCCCCTGTTACTTGTTTTACGTTGGAAAGGGTAATAACCCTTCAAATATGCTCTATAGTTCCCTTAACGGGTATAAAACCATGTTGTCCCTAATATACCATCTAGCCTATGACATGCGAGAGTCTCGTGGCTGATACTTTAGAATAAATGTTAACGTCTCTATTGATTAATGTTGTAGGGTGGTAGGAGCCCAGTTCCTGAGCAGGTTTGTCTTTATTGGGGAAGACTATCATTTTTGCCAGCACCCAAGTTCTTGGTGGTGCCATCCCATCTGCTGCCTTTAGGAACACAGGTCTCAAAATTTCTCTAAGTTCTTCTTTAAAAATTCTATAAAATTCAGTGGGAATTAAATCGGACCCTGCCGCTTCCCCCAAGGAAGGTTTGACATTGCCTCTTCTATTTCATCCCATACTATAGGGGATCCCAGTGCCTCCCTATCCTCTTGTATCAATACCTCCATCTCTCAGGCATCTAGATATTGGCTTATTTGGCTTACAACTTCCCCTCTCTCCGCCTCATCCATATACAATGACTGATAAAACCTAAAAAAGGCTGCCCGAATGTTGCTAGACTCCATTACCTGTCCGAACACAGGATCATTTTTAGATAGAATTTCACTGCGTGTCACTGCTAACCTTGTTCTGACAGCTAACAAATGACCCACCTTCCACCCTTATTCATACACCTCCTCCCGGTGAAGTAGTGCTTTATCTATAGCTTTCCTTGATATTTCCCCTTGGATTTCCGCCTTTGCTAGGGCCACATCTTCCTGTGCTTTTTCCATCCCGTGATTTAGTCTTAAGGCATCAACTAACTTTTTCTCAGCCGGGGCTAGTTTGAAAAGCCTAATATTCAACTGATTTTTTTCTTTTTTCTTTTATAGCTTGAATATAGTATTGTCTCATGCCTTACTCCTGCTTTTACAGTGTCCCAGGCTACACCCAGTGGTGCCGTCCCCATATTTCTTTGCAGGAAACCCAGGATCCATTCCTGTACGTGCCCGATGTA
Source organism: Lissotriton vulgaris (assembly GCF_964263255.1). NCBI lineage: Eukaryota > Metazoa > Chordata > Amphibia > Caudata > Salamandridae > Lissotriton > Lissotriton vulgaris. The sequence goes on from NC_141691.1 coordinate 1,023,728,995, forward strand.
TTCTTCATCTAGTAAGAGGGCCCTCTCGAAGGTTCATGTTGACGCTTTTTCAGTGGATCCCTCCCTGCTCTAGCTATAATACCAGAGGGCTATGATCAGATAGCACTCTGGGGTCCCGACAGATTTTACTTCTAACCAGCAGTGAAGAGGAAACAAAGAAGTAGGACAGCCTAATATGCTTTTGGTGAGGGGCTGAGTAAAAAGTCAACCTGTGCTCATCTGGTCTTTTTACCGACCACACATCCACCAAACCATGTATATGACATAGATCGCATAGTGAAAACAAAGAAAGGTTCCCCTGGACTTTCTAGTGGTAGATAGGAATTCACATACAATTCTAATGTACAATCAAAATTGATTCTACATCACACATCCATTTATCCTTGAAATCACAATCTATTTCCCCTTTCCGCATAAATCTACAAGCCAAACTAGAAAGCAGTGCTAATATATATTTATTCTCATTTAAAAAAGCAATATAGACAGATATTTAATTGTATCAAAACACAATATTAAAAAGATCAGCTCCTACACAATTATATATGGAGGACACTAGTCCATTAAAATCATCATACGAGACTTTTTTTTATAAAAACAGTGACACAACAAATTATAGACAATTCATAAAACCAAAATGCAAGACCCTAAGGCCAACAACAACCCGATAATGACGTTAAGTTGTAGCCAGACTATTGATCCAAAGCTGATATATATTTCAAGGTAATTTCGGCAAGCAATTTTTCTTTTTTGTCCTGAAAAACCATTCAGCAGTGGATTCTTTGCATGTGCGTCGACGTGTTTCAGTGGTATTAATACTTATTGCCCAACCACCTTTTACAGGACTAGCATAAATGGGTACAGGGTCTAATGTTCCAATATTGCAAATCGTTAATCGTGGAGTAAGCTAGTTTCTGGTAGTGTATCCATTTCTTATATTAAATTCTGATACAAGGAGTTCTCCCACTGGTTGGAGCTTCCGTGTAAGAATTGCTTATTCCTCCTGCTCTCTCATATGTGGCATTTTCATTAAAGGATAGAATAAATAACTCCCTTGGTATCGGTGTGGATTTATTTAAATTCCTTCTGGTTTATACAGAATACGCCGAACATCTAGTCGCGTGAAAGATTCCATTGAGAATTAACACTGGGGAACCTTAGTGCATGACCCACAAGTAAGCGCATCAGAAGCTATGGGGTGCTGATGGATCCTAATCAAAAAGGAAAAAAAGGAAACCCTTTGCTTTCGCCCTTTCTATCTTAGATCATATCCCCATTTAGAATCAAGGTTTAGATTAACTTCTCCACACACAATAATTTGGATGAGCCAATGTGCCAATTCGTTGGTTGATCAATCCAGTAGGAATGGATGGTCCACATTGCTACCATAAATCAAGCAAAGAGTGAAGTTCGGAAGGTCTGAAGTTCTCCCATTTACAATGGCCCATCGGCCTAACCCATCCAAACGTACTTTAACAAATTGGATTGATTTCTTCCTAGATAGTATGGTGACCCCCCTTGTGTGAGATCCCTGTACGTGGCCCCTATCACTGTGTACTAAAGTATTTCAATACATCTTTCTGTAACCCATCAAGGTGTGTCTCTTGCAAGCCGCCAATGTCAGCCTGCAATAATTGCAGTCCTTGCAATTATTGTTCAGTGTAGCTATACTTAGCCCCCATTCTCTTAGTTTAATTTGTTTGCCTTGGTTTTGTATGTTTTTTTTACATTATTATTTAAAAATATATTTTTCATTGTAGAGGTAGAAATCCTAGCTGTTAACCATGTTGATGCCTTTATCAACCTCACCACCTTCTTTGATCCACCTGTTCCACCCTTTGTGTGAGTCAGACTCCTCCCCCCACCCTCCCCTAGCAAAATGGCAATCAGGCATAGCCCTGCGATGTATGATAGACCCACTACCCTAACTTTCCTCCCTCCTTGAGCTCTTAATTTATTTCCAGCTACACAGTCTCTAATGGACCCAGTCTTTGTTCATAGTCTTTGTGCTGTATCAAGTTTCCCTCTTCTTTGACTTTCCCCTCCTTGATTGATTGGGGTGTGTTTCCCCTTCACTTCTTTCTCCTCCTTATCTCTTCTGGGTATTTCTGCACTTGTACTTCTGAGGTGAAGCTGCGGGTCGTGCCCCCAAAATTTATCTTAAGCCTGGCCGGATTTTGCAGGAAGTCCTCAGCTCCAAGTTTTTGGAAGAAAAGAGTTGCCTTAACCCCTTCCACGCTCATGACGAGCTGGGCTCGTCATGGTGTAGCCTCCTCGCACGCTGATGACGAGCCCAGCTCATCATGTAACATGGGTTTTTAAAAATCTCAGCATACGGCCGTAATTACAATAGCGCCCATGAGGTTAAGCACCACCGTCTTTCAACTATTGCGTGTACGAAGTCTGGGTACACAATAAGATGAGACCCTGTTGCAGACCTTCGGATCATTAGGACGGGCTTTGTCGAATATCAATTGTTGCAGCAGAAAATTACAGATGAAGACCAACATTGCTCTTGGTTTTTCTCCAGTTTCCTGTGATTGTTTTCTCCTGAATAGGGGAAAGCGATGGGCCCTCTGTTTTTCCATGTCCCAATCCCAATTAGTTTGGTCTGGAAATTAGTCCTTTAGAAGATCATTTCTTTCCAGGCCTTTCGGTATTCCTAAGAAGCGCAGGTTGTTTCTCCTCTGGCAGTTATCGTAGTCTTCCAGTTTGCCCATGGCATCCATTAGCGCCGTGCCTTGCTCCGGGCCTTGCATCTTTATTAACTCTACATCTGCTTCCAGGGCCTCTGTCTGCAACTCAACCGAGTTTACTCAAAAGAAGGGGTTCTGTACCTGTTTAATTCTACAGGTGCATAAAGTCACAAATTATGAAAACATTACCAGTGCATAATGGTGAAACCACAACAGGAAGAAAACAATATCTAAAGGGCTTTTTTTAGATTTGATAGTAAAATATATGAACATTATTTCAGAATACTTATCCAAACACATCCCACAACACATTTACTCAAGCCTCAAACATGCCTTCCCATATACTCGCATTCTCACACGCCTAACAGTAACAGACATTCACTCAAATACAATCACTATGTACATTGATATAGACCTCCCATAGGAATCCAAAATTGCACATGAGACCTAACAAAGAAATATAGATGTGCCTCAAGATATATGGATCAAATCAAACTAAACAAATCAATGACAAACAATGACACAATAAAGTAATGAATATAAACATATTTTCCTAAATTATTAAACATTCTTGAAAAAACACATGGGGGATTTTTTCTGTTACAACAAATTCCAACAAGTGGAATCCAGCGCCAACGCATGTTTTGGTGTTGAACCCCGATGTGGGCGTCACCTTCTTTAGGACGCAAGAATCAACTAGACAAACAGTGGGATGTGCCTTGGCAAGAAGACAAACGCTTATAAAGTTAAAAGGAAGTACTGGTTGAGGTATGCAAACACTATGCCTTGACAACAGACAAATGCAAAAACCACAGTTGATGGACAGAATACAGAACAATGTCATACATTCACCCCAGTACAGAGATCTGGGCCTAAATCCATCATTTTTTTGCAATCCACACCACCCCAGTTCAGACATGGCCATATGCAAATCAGCCTTGACCCTGTGCCTCATGGGAACAGACAAGCGCTAGATTGATTTCAAAGAGATGCCGGTCGAGAGGAACAAACGCTAAGCCATTTATTGGTTGCTGTCATTTAAATAGGTACTTCTGGTATCGGGTCCACTGTAGGCGACAATGGAGATGTGGAAAGCGTAGCAAGGCAGCTGGGGCTGCAGTCGTCAACAGTAGTGGGGTGAGGAGGCTGGCAACTCGCTGGTTGAAACCGGTGATTCAGGTAAAAGGGGCCCTGATGGGGTAATCGGCTAAATCCCTCAGTCCAAAGGGGAATTTCTGGCAGGGTGTCAATCAAAGTAAAGGGTAGTATGTCCCAACGATGATACAACTAACGACCGGAGCTTCTATACCAGTCCAGCCATCATGCTGTCTTTCTGACTCGATAGCCGGTGACTTGTTGCATAGTACAGAGCTGGTTACACGTGTTCGAGTCTAATTCATTGTATCAACTATGCAACTCCTTGGTTAAAACCGGTTTTGACAGTACTGCACAATTTATCCAGAAATCTATCACTGGTAACCACCCCATTGTTGATACCCATAGATGTGGCAACTGCCATGCCTGTGATTCAGCTATTGTATCTGCAGAATTGGAATGGATCAAGAGGACATTTCAATTCAATAAAATGGCGAACTGTAGATCAGCCAATGCTATATATTTAATTATCTGCCCTTGCTGCAAGGAATATGTGGGCGAGACCAGCAGAGAATTTAGAATCAGATAGAGTGAACATAAATCTTTGATCAAAAATAAATGAAGAGGGGCTCCTCTCGTTGAGCATTGGCTCAAGAAGCTACATCTGTAAACCGATCTCAAATGGATTATCCTAGAGAAAGTACATAACCCTTAAGATTACAACATTAATGCCTTAAGAAGAAAAGGGGAAGTACTTTGGATGTTCACGTTGCAGACAGCAGTATCAGGACTCAATGAACATCTACCATGGGAAAATGCTCTACTCTGACGGAATCCATCTCTTTGTCGGGACAGTGACAAACATCAGGGCACCTTTACTCTCCTTCCACATGCGCACCTAGTGTATCTTTCCAGTCAATCCCATATTTTTCGGTTCATGAGGGATGTTCATTTGTCATCATTCCCTCAAAATAGAGGGACTCTGTTGCTCTACATCCTTCAGGTACATGCACATGTTCCTTCCTTGGACAGCTTTCATCGGGATTTAGAGGATACCTTTTTGGGCAGTACCCACCCTTATTAATTATGCATATGCCTGTTGAGTCCTCCTTGTATATAGGATCTAGCCACACTGTTTACTCGTACCTTACGAGTCACTCTAGTGACCCCTACTATTTACTTATGAGCCAGGTCCCTTTATGTCAACAGCTAGGACAAATTCTATTTTTTATCTTTAAGCAATTCCATCTATCTGTGTTTTTATTTAGAACACCCGCCTATATGTGGAATACTTAGACCAATGGTTCTAGAATGAGACCCATGTACCCTTGAAGTTAGTAGTGCTCTACTGACCCTCATTTGGCAGCCTGTGACTTCATCTTTAACTTAAGCAATAACATTGAAGATGTTTTGGGACTGTATCCTTTATTAGTTAGAATAAGTACAATTTCGGCCTATTGCTTTATACCACCATTATCGTTCTCTTTTTTACTAGCGAGGTTTAAGTTACTTAAAATATGGCGCCTAAATTTACCTGCATTACACAGACCTTGGAGGCGAGTATGAAAAGTAAAATGCATGTTACGGAGTGACGTGCCTCACGCAGCCCGCTACAGAGCCAGACATGGGGGAAGGTGTATATATATATATATATATATATATATATATATATCCCTACTCAGCTCAGTCGGGCACATGTGCCAGTTTTTGGAAGACATGGAGGTGTCATCCTGTCCGCGGTAGTGAAGGAATTTATCAGGAACGTTGGGGTTGGGATCCGCTACAGATCACTCAGGATTTATTCTCGTACCCACATTAGTTTAATGTACCATGTTTTTTTTTCTTCAGTGCCCGATTGTTTGGACCCATTATTTATTTACTTATCAGTGTGGAGCGGGACGCAGACAATATGCTATGAATTTTTTTTTAAATATCTAGAAGTTATTTGATGTAAGTTCTACACATCCCCTTTAGCCCTTAGATTTCTTCTATTTTAGTTGTCAGCCACGATAACATTTTTTATCTGTTTTCATCCTTTCAGTTTGAGTCTGGGTTTCTGGACACCTACCCTACCTTTAGATATCAGTATTCTCTGCAGAGAGCCCATATGTAACAGCCACACTACCAGTGTTGGTAGGTATTAGACTTATTATTTGGGAAGTTGTCTTTCCAATTACTCACCTTACTTCTCCATGTATGTGTTTGAGGACTTATGCAAACCTCCTCCATCTCCTCCGCAGAGATTTTATTGACCAGATTGTCTCCGCAAATTGAGGGACCCCCATGGAATTTTACATTTGGTAAGCGTCTGCTAATGATTGGTTCTGTAATGTGACCCCGCTTCGCTTAAAGGGGTCCTGTAGACATATATCTTGGGTAAAGTCTCTTGCTCCCGGGTTTCGTAGCTTTAATTTTTGGTATTCAGCTAAGTCTCGAGTCCAAGTGAATAATAATGCACTTAGTTAGAGGCCTCTTGTATCTCAAAGCCCTGTAGCCAGTGGCCTCTTATTTTTCTTAAGCCGTGTAGGTCAACACTCTGTTCCATTGCTTTGTTTTGCCAAGGTCTTACCCATGAAGAGGAAAGAAAATAGGTTCCTGGGCATATAACGTACTACCTGTCTTAGTTCCTGCCACGTCCTGAAATGTAGGTTTTCTGACCATTTGGAAGTTATCTTTTTTATGCACACATGGTCTGGTGGTGGTATGTGTTTTGATCTTCCTTCACATTTCCTCTTCTCTCAAAGCACTTGGTGTAGGAACTCTGCTCGGGTCTTTTCGCCAAAGCTTCATGTTGACTATTTCTGCATATGAATGAACGCAGTCTTATATTGCACAAACTTAGCCCATGGGCATCAAGGCGCCTAACAAGAATAAATCCATACATACTATATAGATGTACTCATATGAGTTTCCATTGTACCTACAGATTGATTTTAAAGTTCAGTACCATTGTTATATAGAGCCCTATTGCACCACACATAAGAAACTACCAGGCTGTTTTGGATGACAATTGATCACCTAATGAATTACTGACCTGCTGCGTCCTGACGAAGGAACTGTGGGTTTGACACCGCAGTCCGAAACACACTTCAGGGCTTCCCTCATAATGTTTGTTCTATCTATCTATCAAATGAACTAGAATATGTATTGAAATGCTTAGTCTAGCTATGTTATGAAGTATGATTGTGTTTTGTATGATTGTTAGTTGTGTGTCTGGTGGTGTTTGAGTGCACTGTGACATATTGATATAGATACTTGCTATTTGGGGTCTAATCTTTTTGAGATTTTATAAACAAACTTGAAAACAAATGAATATATTTATATATCTATAAAAAATAATAAAATATAAATATTTTTGATAAATAAAAAGATGAATAATTAATGCAGGGGTGGTACAGTGTATTTCTTTGATGATGGAGAAAATCCCCGAATAGCAGTTGAATGTTAAGGAGAAGTTTCTGTTGTTGTTGTTCATATGGACCCTGCCTTCTTCTCCTTATATGTAATGGTTCAGGGACCCTCTTATGTTTCTAATTAAGGAAGTAGCGTATTCACTTGGGAGCCGCTAAAAAAAGTTGCGGTGAAGAGCTCTATGTTCAGGCTCCAGCAGGACAAGGCAGGAGGCTGTAGCTGAAGGCAGCTCTAGGAGGTTCAGATACACCTTTGGCAAAGGACTGCTACACAGGTATTCCTGCCATGGAGAAGAACGTACTTTGAGGCGATGCAAAAGTAAGGCCGACTGGCAATGCACCTTGGGCGGATCGATGAGCAGGATGGTTCTAATCTGTCCTTGGTTCTCAGAGCAGTTGCTACCCAAACAAATGCTCAGTCCCAAGTATTACTCAAACTGGGTCCAGGTGCTGCTTTGAAAGTGTAGGAGTATTTTATGTCCCAGTGGGTCTCAAAAGGTGGCCAGGAAACTAGCCCATTAAGTCACTTTGACAGTCCTGAATTTAGGTGAAGATACATGGCTCAAACAGCAGGGCTGGCCTCTGAGTGTTCAAGACAAGCCCCAGCCAGCAAAGCAGTCTACTGAGAGTCCTTCTGTACGTTCTTAACATGAACTGAAGAGTGGGTCTGATGGCCCTGTTTTCATATCTGATGCCTCCTTTGAAGTTGGGAGAAGTTTCTAAAGGCTTCTCTTTGAAGTGCTTGGAATTGCCTAACACCCTGGCTCCATGCTGGTTGCAGAGATAATGTGAAGGTGCCAAGCCCCTTGTGTGAAGGCAGAGCAAAGCCTATTTCATTGCAAATGGGACTGCACTATGGTGCCCCCTTGTTGATCCTTGCACAATGTGCCTGCCATGCGGTGCAGGGATTAACGCAATATCCTATTTCCCCTATGAAAGCTTGTACTACGGGCGGTTTACTGCCATAACACATGCTCCCATGGGGAAATGTGGGAATGCGACCACACAATGTGCGGTCGCATTGCAATCAGGCGGTCAGGACCCCCATCCGGAGGTCGGTCATACCTGTTTTTGCCACAGTGTCAGTCGGAGAAAACTCAGACCAACATCGAAATAAGCCCCAAAGAATTTCTGGAGACCTCTGAACCTGCTCGCAGGCAGGTCGCTCCCCACGCCACTGCCCCTGGTTGCATTGGTGTTTCTTCTGCTGCACTGCTCGGTTTGCGTGACTGTTTTTTTCCTTTTGTAACTTGCCTTTCTTTTTTTCCCTTGTGCCCTGCTTGACTGTTTTTGTTTCCTCTTGTATCTTGCCTCTCTTTTATTTCCTTGTGCCCTGCCTGATTGTTCTGCATGTCAACCGTTCTTTCCCCGCTCTTCCGCCGCTGCGTCCCTGTGGCCCCGCCCCCCCTGTTCACTCTTTTGCCGCCCTGCTCCCGCCTCCCAGCTGCTCCTCCCTCCCAACTCCCCTTATATGCAGGCAGCGCAGCGGCCGCGCTGATGGTGCACCGAAGGCACGCCTAAGGCAAGCCAGTCTACAAGCATCCGCGCCTGAACCGTGCCCAGCACCGGAACCCCTGACCCCCGCTACCGCCACGACGCCCGTCTCCGCTATGATGCCAGCACCCTTGTCGCACTCAACTCCGGATGATCACACACCTGCTTCCTGGCCGCCCTGAAGCGCTCAACGGACCTTTCACATGCCCTAACTGCGGCTTCACCAACATCTACCCCGCTAAGCCACCGACATGGAAGGAACCCAAGTACCTCAGATGCATCCTCCTCAACATCCGCTCTGCTCGCAAATACGCCGTTGAACTCTGGGACCTACTCAACTCAACCTCCCCAGATGTCGCTTTCCTGACAGAGACCTGGCTGAACCCTGCCTCGGCACCCGCCATCGCCATAGCCGCCCCGGAAGGCTACAAGATCACAGGCAAGGACCGCACCAATGGAGCAGGAGGAGGAATCACCATCATCCACAGGAACACTCTCAGAGTCTCGACCAACACCAATGAAACCATCATCACTGCCGAACACCTGCAATTCCAGATTCACATCGACCCCAACACCACACTCAGAGGAATCCTCGTCAACATACCCCACGGACCCCGACCACAGTTCAGAGGCTCCATAGCCGACCTCGTCAGCACACATGCCCCCGACTTCACGGACTACATCCCCCTCAGTGACCTGAACTTCCACCTCAGGAACAACAATTACACCAAATCTACTACCCTGATTGACATCCTAGCCAACCTAGGACTCAGACAACTCACAGCACCCACCCACTCCACCGGACACACGCTTGACCCGTTCTTCTCCGCAAGCCCCCACGTCTCCTTCAACCACACCACCGAATTCCACTGGACCGACCATCGCTGCAACAATGTCCCAACAGTCGCACCAGCAAGAAAGCCAGCTGGTTCACTGAAGTCCTCCAGGTCTCCAAACAAAATTGCAGAAAATTGATGGCTCCGTGAGCAAACACTGGACAGCTACGCAGCCCACAAAAATGCCACCCGCAGACACAATCACCTCATCAGATCTGCCAAAAGGGCCTCCTTCAAAGACCGCCTAGACAACAATGCACACAACAGCAAAGAGCTCTTCAACATCGTGAAGGAACTTACCAACCCCAGCTCCAACAGCAATGACGTCCCACCTTCGCAAGACCTGTGCGACTCGCTGGCCACCTTCTTCCACCGCAAGATCTCAGACATTCACGACAGCTTCAATGCCATGACTGCCCAACAACCACCAAGACCCCCATCCCCATGACCACCATGCGCACCAGCCGCCTGCTCACCTGGACCAACATCACCGATGATGACACCATCAAGATCATGAACATCATCCACACCGGATCTCCGTCGGACCCATGCCTACACCACATCTTCAACAAAGCCAGTACAGCCATCGTACCCCATCTTCAGAAAATCATCAACATCCCCCTCGAGGCAGCAACCACCCCGGAGAGCTGGAAGCACGCCGAGATCAACGCCTTACTCAAGAAACCCAAGGCGGACCACAAGGATCTCAAGAAATTCAGGCCCATCTCCCTGCTCTCAGCAAAGGTCATCCAGAAGACAGTCAACAAACAACTGACTCACTACCTCAAGGAGAACTGCATCCTGGACCCTTCCCAGGCTGTGTTTCGTAGCAACCACAGCACCGAAACTGCCCTCATCGCCGCTACCGATGACATCAGGACCTTGCTATTCAATAGAGAAACAGCGGCTCTCATCCTTCTAGACCTGTCAGCTGCCTTCAACATGGTCTGCCACCACACACTGTGAACACGCCTCCACAACACCGGGATCCAAGAGAAGGCCCTGGACAACCTCCTTCCTCTCTGGTAGAACACAGAGAGTCCGCCTTCCCCCTTCCACACCAAAGCCACGGAGATCATCTGCAGCGTTCCCCAGGGCTCATCTCTCAACCCAACGCTGTTCAACATCTACATGGCACCACTCACCCACATCATCCGACTGAATGACCTCAACATCATCTCCTATGCAGACGGTACCCAGCTGATCCTCTCCCTTACCAAAGACCCCCATAACACCAAAATCAACTTCCATAAAGGAATGAAGGACGAAGTCGAATGGATGAGGAACAGCCAACTGAAGCTGAACTCGGACAAGATGGAGGTCCTCATCCTCGGATACACCCCCTCGGCCTGGGATGACTCCTCGTGGCCGACCAAACTGGGAACAGCCCCAACAGCCACCAACCACGCATGCAACCTAGGGGTCATCCTCGACTCCACCCTCTCCATGACTAACCAGGTCAACGTAGTCTCTTCCTTATGCTTCAACACCCTCCGCATGCTTCGCAGGATCTACAAGTGGATCCCCACCGAAATGAGAAGAACGGTCACCCAGGCCCTCATCAGCTGCAGACTGGACTGCGGAAACGCCCTCTACGCAGGAGCCTCAGCCAAACTCCTGAGACGGCTACAACGCATCCAGAACGCCTCTGCACACCTGATCCTTGACATCTCTTGCCACAGCCACATCACACCCCACCTGAGAGACCTGCACTGGCTCCTCATCAACAAAAGGATAACCTTCAAGCTCCTCACCCATGCACACAAAGCACTCCACAACACCGGACAAGCGTACCTCAACAGACGACTCAGCTTCTACACCCCCACCTGCCAGCTCTGCTCCGCTGACCTCGTCCTTGCCACAGTCCCCCGCATCGGTAGAGCGACCTCCAATGGCAGATTGTTCCCCCACCCCGCCGCCAAGACCAGGAACGCCCTCCCTGCCCACCTACGGCAGACCCAAGACCTGCTGACCTTCAGAAGACTCTTCAAGACCTGGCTCTACGAGTAGTTGCGGCATCCCCCTACCCCCAGCACCTTGAGACCCTCACAGGTGTGTAGTCCACTTTACAAATGTCATGATTGATTAATTGATTGATTGATTGGAAAGAATACCTTAAGTATTAAAGGTCTCACAAAAAAAACCAGAAATTTGAAGAAAAAACTATTTTTGAGAAGTGCATGAAAAAAATATTGCAGAACAACAATCACACAATATTCATAAATAATATGGATTTCAAAGACTGCTTTAATGAATGTGCAGTGCTGTAACAAGTTTTAACGATAACATAAATATTTTTACATTCCAAATACTAATTAAGAAATAATAAAAACATTTATTATTCTGAAACTATAAACAAATAAATGAATGCCTATTTTTAAATTATAAATAACATAAATGTTTTTTAACTTAAAAATTAAAATTGAAATATGTGAAAATATGTCGAGCAACTGAATAAAATGTAATCTGTAAAGTAAAACAATAAAATAAAAAAATAGCACGTATAAAATGTAAAACTAAATTTTCAGAATGTAATTTTAAATAAAAATATATACATTAAATAAATATTAACCCAGGCGGAGTTAGCGGAGTTGCACTACGAGGAGCTACGTGAAGTACAAAAGAACTCTGTTGCACTACGCAGAACTTCGCAAGCGCCAAAGTATGGTAGAAAAATGCCGTTCGCTGTGATTGCATAGTGCCGGATGCTTGTCTGCACTGTGCAATCATTGCGAACAGCACCATGCACAGCACAAGCTTACATTTTCTGCTGCTCGAGGAGATTTTTACTTGAGCAGCAGTTTCTCAATGCAAACGGACGGTTTCTCAATGTGAGCAAGCGCAAGCATACGCGACCACTCGCAATGAGAAACCTGACCCCCACGTTGAGAAATCTCAATGGGAGGTTTATTTTCCACGCTCGCGCTCGCCAACTTGATCAGGAAAAATCTTGCCGGGAGGTGGATTTTCTTCACTCTCGCTGAGTTTTTCGGAACTCCGCAAACTCCACATAACGGAGAGTGCAGGAAACTTTGCAAACTCCGCGAGCGGAACGGAGTTCACCGCCCAGGGTTGATAAATATGAATATATATCTTTTGAAAAATCGCCTTTTACCTTTCCCCTATAAACCAAACAATTGACTGCTAAAATGATACATTAACTTATTTTTTCATTTATTTTTTAAAAGGTTGGCATTTTTATTGAAAATACAAAAAACAGAATATAAAATAATACATTTGAAACATTTAGGGGTCTCTTAGGATGGCGGATGAATGGCCGCCGCTGGGCCAGCAGTAGCAACCGGCGGCGGACATCGGCAACCCAGAAAACCGCTGGTCCCATTAGCATGGCGGTGATATCAACCGCCCGCCACATTTACACCGGTAGCAGTCCGCACGCCTGCCTAGCGGGCAGAACTGGACTGCCACAGTGGTGCCGGTGCAGGGCCAGGCTACGCCGGCATATTCATGCCAGGGGAAGCCAGCCTTTCCGCGGCGATGGGACCCCCAGGCTTGCAGAGAATGTCTCCGGGGGCCCCTTGCAGTCCCCCAATGTGTTGGGGGGGTGTGTGGGTGCACTGTTCCTGTACCAGGTGGCAGGCACTGTGCAGTGCCTGCCACGCTGTGCAGGGACATGCAGGACATGCTTCTTTGGACATTGCGGTGGTGCGGCTGGCTGCGGCAACCACTGCAATGTTGATTGCCATTATCCGACCGCCGCAGTTGGATCTTGACTGGGGAGCATACTAATTGGACCAGCGGTTTACCGGATGTCCTAGCAGGCGGTGTTTTCCTACTACCATGATGGTTGGAGCGATTTTCTGACCGCCATCCAAACATATGATACAAATAAAAAAACACACTTACAAAATATTGATAAAAAAGAAATTGCTAATAATGATATTTTATACAACAATATATTTAACATTTGTTGGACTTGGACCTTTTTACAGGGTCATCCCTAAACTTTTGCCTTTCTCCTAGCCTTTCTTTCTGACGTTGTGTTTGTGGTTTTTGGACGCTGGGCACTTTAGCACTGCTGTCCAGTGTAAAGTGTGTGTGCTCTCTGTGTTAAATATGGTAAGATTGGTCTACACCAGTGTCACAAGGCAAGCGGGGAAGCAACAGGACTGATGGGTGACTGGTGGGAAGCCCATGATATCATGTCGCCTATGCTTTCTCCTCGACAGAATGAGTGGCTGCAGGCATCTGAAACAAACTTGTCAGAAACCGGCACTGGCCCCTTTAATTGGAACCCACTAGCGGTAGGCCCCACTTCCAGTGATGATGTGGTCGACTTGGACCCAATAAGGAATGACGGAAGCCGGTCCTGGGTGTGTGCGGACACCGGAGATCAGAGAGAGCGGAAGGAGACCGGAGAATAGAGGAGGGAGGACCGCGAGGGAAAATCAAGACACCCGGAGAGAACATTCAGCCTGGAAGGAGAGGAGGAGAGACGAGAGTGGACGGAGAAGCCAGGAGGCCACCGGGAACATGCTTCGCCGAGCCACGCTCCAGGAGGAGCGGGGCCTTCTCAGGTACGGGATCGGTTCACTGGCTGGGTCGGGAGGCAGGAGAAGCCAGAGGGTTAATAACATCACCGCTTACCACCCTCGTGTACATATTATAAATATCCCCTCCCACCACCATCACTCGTCACCGTCCCCCATTTGTTTGCATCACTCAGTGCACCAAAGTGCTCCCTCACTCCCTTTCCCTCGCTACTCAGTAAGATAACTATACTGAACCCTACCTCTTTTCTGATACCTTTTATTTTGAGGACACTCTTCGTCGCCTTACTTGAAGGATAAGGGAGGACGACCAGTCCATATGGGAGGAGGACGACTTCAGAAGTTGAAGACCCGGGAGAAAGATCCCCTGATTCCCCATTATTTATTTATGTTCAAGCTGGCGGAACGCAAGAAGCGTGACTACTTAAAAATAAAACCCTTTGTATACCGACGAAGTCTCTTGCGCATTCCTTATGACCCCCTCACAACCTGTTTGGCCTATTTAATTTACCTGTAAGTCCCTTGTATAGTGCTATCTCATATAACCAGGGCTGGTAAATTAAATGCTACTGGTGGGCTTGCAGCGCGGATTGCGCCACCCACCAGAGTAGCCTTTCAAACCTATCTCAGGCCTCTGCCATTGCAGGGCCTATGCGAGCAGTGTTACTGCTGCTGTGATGTGGCACCTAAAGTGTGTGCCATGTCCGTGACTAAGGGTGGGCGGGCGGCTACGCTCCGTGCATGGAGTGTGCGTAGTGCCGGCTTCTACGCATTTTGCGTAGCAGGCGTAGAATCCGGCACTACGCACGCTCCGCAGACGGAGCGTAGCTGGCCGCCACCCGCCTCCCTCCCGCCCTCCCTAAATACTTTAAATTACATCTGTAAATGAATTAAAAGGGAAAGCAACAAAGTTTGTACAGAGTTCCCCAAAAGGGATTTAACTAAAGTAACTCATTTGCCTTTTTGTACTTAATTAGTTGTTTTAGTGGTACCTCTTCACATCTTAATTGTTGGTGTGTACGAACACACCACCGATGCCTGCATGACACACATGTGTCACCCAGCATGGTGGGGCACGCTGCCTAGCTGTGTTCAGATATAATGCATGCCAATTGCGGATCACCAATGGCGCCTGTTGGCAGGACATATTTCACTTCATTTTATTTGATACTCCTCTGTACCCTCTCTGACACAAGTGTGATAAACTCACAGGGGTTGTGACCCCCTTCAATACACAATGACTCGCATGCTATTATCACATACAACAACGTCTTTGGTAACAAACATACTATTGACTGTACCCTTATTTTGTCTCCTTCTCTAGTCCCAGGGAGGGCCTCAATGAAGGGTTGATTCTGCGACACTTTACAGGTCTTATACTAGATTCCTTAGTTATTGGGGAATCCATTAGCAATTTTATGAGCAATTGGTCCTGATGAATTGCCTTAGAGGCATGAAACATGTCGACCACACCTGGACTGAGGGTTGAATAAGGCTTGATTACCCTAACCGTCACGCCTTGATACCCCTCACCTTTTCACGTATTTTAATAAGGCAGTGAGCCATGTTATTAAAGTTTTCCCTATTGGACTCTACTGACCTTTTTTAACCTCACTCACGCTCACTTATTGCACTTCCTAGGTCCCTCACACACATGCATTCATTGGCAAAAGGAATAAAAGACCTCCGCTAAAGTGCAGCACTTTGTGCTGCCCGAAGGGCATTGCATCGCCAGCCTGCCGTAGGAGCAGGAAGCCAATGATGACACTGGACAATCATCGGGTGGGGTGACAGTAGTCATCCAACCTTTGACTTGTGTGAGGCATCCTTGATTCCGATCAGGGACTTTCACTTTCCCTGCTCTATCACACCCCTTAAGAGAGAGGTTCAAATGAGTTACTTTAGTTAAATCCCTTTTGGGGAACTCTGTACAAACTTTGTTGCTTTCCACGTCATAGGACATGTACATTGGACCCCGTTAAAAATTGTCCAACCCCTGTTCCCCCTTTTTGATATAATGAATTAAAAGGCACTTACCTTGCCCGCCGCTGCCCGCCGCGTCCCCTGGGCTCGCTCTCTTCGTCGCTTCCGTCTTGGGTAATATTACGCATGCGCGGGCGGCCGCGCATGCACATTTCTCACGAGAAATGCGCATGCGCGGCCGCCCGCACATGCGCATTATTACCCAAGACGGAAGCGACGAAGAAATGGTGCCGAGGAGACGCGGCGGGCAGCGGTGGGCAGCGGCGGGCAAGGTAAGTGCCTTTTAATTGTTTTACAGATGTAATTTAAAGTATTTAGGGAGGGCGGGAGGGAGGCCTGTGGTGCGTAGTGGGGCTACGCGGAGTGCGGAGGTGGGCGTAGTTTCTCGCCCACTTCACGTAGCTCCGCGAAGCCCCACTACGCCCACTACGCCCAGGGTTATCCGTGACTCCCCTTTTACTACATATCAGTCACCCCTAAGGTAGGCCCTATCTAGCCCTATGGGCAGGGTGCCTTGTAGGTAAAAGATAGGACATGTACCTTAAGTGTGTGACATGTCCTGGTAGTGACAAACAGCCATTTTGGTTGCTCACTACTGTTGTGCTGCCCTCCCATAGGAATGCATTGGGGATTCCCTGATAAGTATTTCAGTGGTAATTCCTGATATGAGAGGAGCAGTGTGGTCAAGTTTGGTATGTTTGAATTAGTAATAATAAATGCTATGCAATTGGGTGCACAGATTTATTAGAACTATTTTAGAAATGCCACTTTTAGAAGTTGCCATTTCTGTGTGCTATGTGTCTGCCTGCCTGATGTGACTGGCATGTCTGGCTTTTGAGTGACAGGGGCTGGTGAGGTGTGTGTGGATCCAGGAGGGTCAGGGTGAGTCAGCACTAGGCTGAATGGGACATCTACATTTGGAGCAGTGAGAGGAGAAGTCCCTGGTCCCTGAATAGGATTGTGCCTGCCCTAGTGAATGCTGGCTCTACCCCCTGTGGTGTGTCTGATCACCGAGCCCCCACCTGACAAAGGGGAAAAGTGCTCTAATTCCCCCCTGAACCAGTTAGGGCTGGTTCCCCCAAGCCCTGTGCCAGGGCAGATAAAGGAAAGCCTAATATAA
Source organism: Lissotriton vulgaris (assembly GCF_964263255.1). Taxonomy (NCBI): domain Eukaryota; kingdom Metazoa; phylum Chordata; class Amphibia; order Caudata; family Salamandridae; genus Lissotriton; species Lissotriton vulgaris. The sequence goes on from NC_141691.1 coordinate 1,023,746,137, forward strand.
ATGTAGGGGCTGTGACCCCATGAAAGTGTGCTTGGGTCCTTTTCCTGACTTGCTGGGGCTTGCTGCTGCTGGGGCCCAGGAGGAACCGCTATGGGGCATGCCTTTTGCTGGAGGGCCCTGTGTGCTGGCCTCCCTGGGCCCAGCTATGCCCCTTGGACCCTGAAGGACCCCTGTGCCCTGTGCGCACTATATTTTAATTTTCCCAGGAGAGAGGAGATTTGGAGCTTCGCAGCGCCGAGCTGCACACCGCTTCTGAGGGAATCCCCAACATAGGGATTCCCCCGAATAGCTGGGAGCAAGAGGGAGCCTACCCCACTTTATGCTGGTATTTTAGGACGTGTGCCCACCCCGCATTTTTTACCACCGAGCAGGAGCCTACCCCGTATGTATTAAACTTCGGGTGCTAATTGGAGTTATGCAAGCGCTAAAGAAGTATCACACCCTTTATTCCAAACGCAACAACAGACTCTAAGGGTGCTTCAAAGTTATAGGAGGAAACACCCAACTCCTCTCTGCGTAATCAAATGATTAGGCCCAAACGGATTTCACATGAATTGAAGCACTCCACATGTAATAGCCCAAATTCAGCTTTAGTCCATATAAAAAGACATCCAAAGAATCTCCCATGCAAATCTTTGTCGGAATTTTGTGCATACTTAAATGATAATGACATGAATATTAGATTCACCTCTAATGCAAGCACAACTAGTATTGTATTTTTGGATTTGGAACTGTATGTTAATGAGGAACGCATCGAGAGTAGATTGTATCGCAAGCCGACCTCATGTAATGCAATTCTGCATGCGAAGAGTGCCCACCCGCCCCACCAAATAAGAGGAATTCCGTTTGGCGAAATGCTAAGAGCCAGGCGGAACTGTAGTGAGAACAAAAATTTCATGGAATGTATAAAAGACATGGAAAAAAGATTCATGAAGAGAGGTTATGATAAGAGAAATGTCCTGGCAGCCACACGGCGGGTGATGAGTGTTGAGAGAAATGCGACATTGGAACCCAAAGGGAAAGTGAATAAAGGAGAGCAACCAGTCAGGCTGATTACCAACTACACACCGATGAGCAGGGTGCTAATGGATAGTATGATTAAACACTGGAAAGTTCTTAAAATGGATAAGATGCTCTCTGATATTGTGGGGGAGAGACCTCAATGTACGTATAGAAGAGGCAAGACCTTAGGATTAATGTTGAGTCCGAGCTACCTAAGAGATGAACAGAGGCTGACCTGGCTGGACGAGCACTCAAAGGGGTTTTATAGATGTGGACATTGTGGAATGTGCAGGTTTGCCAAGGACAAGACAAAAGATTTTCAAGTGCTGAACAGCAAAAAATATGAAATAAGGACTAATATAACATGCAGCACGAAATATGTTATTTATATTATAGAGTGTAAATGCTTGAAAATATATGTGGGGAGCACAATTCGCATGTTGTAAGATAGGGTGAGCGAACACCTGAGAGCGGTAAAGAATAACGACATGAGGTACCCTATTGCAGAACATATACATACATGCAAAAAGCAGGATGAAAGCAAAAATTTCAAGTTCTTTGGAATTGATCATGTGGCTATAGATCCTAGAGGAGGGAACAGAGAACTGAAATTGAGGAGGCAGGAAGCAAGATGGATCATGAATTTGCGGGCTGTAGAGGACGGCCTAAATTTTGATCGAGAATTGGAATTTTTTCTGGGTGACTAGTGAAGGTGGCATGGATAAATTGCTGTAATCTTATTATTCAAACATGGTAGCTTATGTAAAAAGATGAGAAGAGAGTACTATGAGCACTATGTCAACAATATCCAGCAAATGTTTTATCCATGACAAAAAAATCCTATTATAGACTCTGAACTTTAAAATGAATGTTTAGTACATACTGTGCATCCAAACTAGAGTGGGATTGCATTAATAAGGATGCTGCGTGATTGCTATCTGAGGTTTAATGTGTTCTCGTAAGAAAATGCTCATTTTAAAAAAATGTTAGAGTGAAATATGTAAATTATAGACTCTGAATTTTAAAATGAATGTTTAGTAGATACTGTGCATCCAAACTATAGTGGGATTGCATTAATAATGATGCTGCGTGATTGCTATCTGAGGTTTAATGTGTTCTCTTAAGAAAATGCTCTTTTTAAAAAAATGTTCGAGTGAAATATGTAAATTCTACAACTGTATATTTTCAAGTACCTACATTACCTATTTACTTGAGAGGATAAAGACAGGAAATTATTCCCTAAAATCCGACAATAGGATTAGGATAATGTCTATAGTACTGAAGAACATGCCTTAATATGTCAATAGAATGAAGTACGCAAATTTAGTGAGATTTCCCCACTCTAAGATGGCGCTCAGTGTTTTACTGAGTAAGTCCGCCTTTTATTTTCATGAACGCCACATAATGGGCGTGTGACAGGACAATGGCGCTGCCTGTACACGGGACGCCGAGAGGAGCAAGGTAAGAGCGCTACATCACATGGAATATATAGAAAACAGTGAGTTTTTAAAAGCTTCGTAATTGGTAACAACGCGCCTTTGATTTAACAGAAAAGGGGTGCAGATCAAATGAGGGCAGCGGAATGAACAGATTGCTTTTCGGCAGTGGATGAAGAAGTTGGAAGGTATGGAGAATTTCAGTATTAGGGAACTAAGTTCAACTAATACGATCGGACTAAGATAGGGGTGAATTTGATGATGGTCTTTAATTTACAGATAAGGAGGATTGCATATTTGGATACAAGACGAGTGGAGTTCATTTTTGGAGCACATAGATCAAGCGCAGGTGAGGCTATGACACGTCTTAAACAGAAGATATAGAGCACAAATAGAGATAGAATGAGTTGTGTTTATACATGGATGTATATTTTATTCTAGAGGTCACAAATTCGTGGATACTGTTCCCTCAGCTATACTAAGTGCAGAGATTAATACGTTCAAGCACCCCGATAAGGAATTTGAGGTATGAAACAAAGATTTTTGTTAACTGAGTCTAATCAAGCAGGTCTTCCTGTCATGCCTTGAAAGTAAGGGTCTGTTTCTCCTCCTAGGCAGTTTTGAACTGAAGATAAGGTAAAACATGAATATTGCATTATGTTTAAAGATACTTTGCAATTGTGGGAGCAATTTCACTTGATGTTTATTTTCCGCTTATATTGTGCATGAACAAATTCACCAAATCGGTGTAGGCAGTTTTTGTTTCCGCATTGGAAATTAATGGATTGGTTTCGGTGTTATTTTCAGTAAAGAGTTGCTATAATTTTGAGAACAAGCATGTAATCACCCCTATGTGTGTAAATATGTACAAGGGTTTTCTATTGGGCCAAGTGGGGCTCTATCTCTGCTGAAAGTATATACGTGAATGTATAATATGGTAAGAGTATATTATTTTGTATTGCTTCCAGCCCTGACGAAGCCGAGAGGTGTTAAATAACCTCGGCGAAACGCGTTGGTTGGGATTGGATCTGAACTTTAAGAATAAAAGAAGATTATCTGCATGGGAGATTCTCTGGATGTCTTTTTATATGGACTAAAGCTGAATTTGGGCTATTACATGTGGAGTGCTTCAATTCATGTGAAATCCGTTTGGGCCTACCCCGTATGTATATTGAAACTGCGGGTGCCCACCCTGCGTTTCTTCCGCTTATGGTCTTGACTGGTGGTTGCCCACACCGCAATTACTTGTATCTAGGCAGGTGTCCATCCCACATTGCAGCCAAAGATGACAGCCACCGCGCCCAGAGAAAACGGAAGCCAGGCAAGAGCCACCTGACTGTGGGCAGAGCCTGAGGGAAGAAGAAGTCCGGCCAAGCGGTGAGTATAGTGAAGCCGAGCTCCTGTGATCGAGAAGGAGAGAGCCCCATGTATGCAGCAAGAAGCGGCCGGTTAGTGTGCGGGGCTCCAGTGTGCAAGGGAGAGCCCCGCAGTATCAGCAGAAATGAAAACAGAGGCTCCAAGGAAGGCGGGCCCACCGAGGCATTGTTGGTGCCTGGGGACCGCCAAGTGACCAGCGAAGCAGCAGAATCATCCACAGAACCCCGCTAAATGGGGGCTAGGTTGTAACCCTGTTGTGGGGGCGTGTCGGGGCACATTGTCGGTGCCCATCCTCTGTGACCACTCTGTGGGCCCCGGGAGTGCCTGTGCGGCTTTCACAGCTGCCCCACCTGACAGTGGGCAGCTGCAACATTTGGGGGCACTTTTTGTTTTATAGAGTCCCAGAGTGGGAGCTCACAGGCTGAGTTGGTGCCAGGCCCCATAATAATTACAGCTGCACCGCACCAGTGCTGGCAGCTGCTACGTTGGGCACATTTGTTTTGAAGAGTCCCAGTGGGGGACCCAAGAGGCACAGTAGTGCCAGCGCCATTCTTTTCCTTTGGGGGCATTTTTAAGATGAAGGAGTAAGATATAATCCTGCCCTGCCTCAGCACTTTGTGCACTTTGGAGCTGCATTGGCAGCCAAGCCCTGACATTTTGGACAAAGGGCATTTAGGGCATAGGTGAAAGGCCAGATGGACTGGGGTCATTGGGGGTGAGAATGGTAGAGTGCCAGACTCTACAAAGCTACATAATGTGTTTTATGTCTAATGTTATGTTTATGAAGTTCATGCATAATGTGTTCTATGCCTAATGCGTAGTGTGGTTTAGGCCTAATGTGAGTTATGCGTAACGTGACTTAGGCCCAACGTGATGCAGACATAATGTGTTTATGTTGCAGGTGATGATGCTAAGTACCTTATTGTACCAGTAGTTACTGGTTGTTTCATTACTTGTATTTCCTAATGGTTCTGACAGTGGCCCGATGGGGAATGTCCTGTATATAAACCCCTGTGAATATTGCCTAGTGCCAGTTGGCACAGTGTAAATCTGTGATTATGTTTCTAATGTGTTTGTGGTAATACAAAGGCTATTTTTTATATAACCTTGTGTGGAGTTACTTTTTGTGGTGTACCTAGTGTGTTGCTGCTGTGTGTGTGTGTGTTGCGCATACGCTTTACACATTGGGATAAGCCTGACTGCTCATGCCAATCTACCAAGGGGGTGAGCAGGGGTTATCATCAGCGTATAACTCCTTTGCCCTGACTAGAGAGGTAGTTTCTGCCTGGCTTTGGCACAAGCCTTAGCAAACCAGGAATCCAATTTCTAACAACAATAAATACTTAAAACACAATGGGGCCTATTTACAAGCCCCTATTGCCACAGAAATGTCACTTTTAGTGATGTTCCTGTGGCGAAATAGGCTTAGCCTTATTTACGAGGCTGTGTTAAGCCAGTTAACGTGGTTTAATGCTGCCTTGGAAATAAGGCCCCCTTTCACCCTATAGTTAGCATGAAAGGGGCGGACAATGGGTGTTGTGGTGGCTTTTCAACAAAACACCCATTGACTTTGAAGCTGCCCCATATTCACAAGGGTAGCATAAATATGGGGCAGCGCCAAAATTAAGACCAGGGAAAGCCTGGTCTTACCCGGCGAAACAATGAGAAATGCTTTATTTCTCCTTGTTTTTGCTGTTTCCATGTGTGCTGCGTTGTGCAGCACATACGGAAACAGCAAAATGCCATTGATAGATTATGTGCAGGAAGGTGCCCCTTCTGGCACATCAACATTCACTAAAAATGATGAGTTGCATTCTGCAGCACACATAGAAGTTACAAAACACATTACTGGTTGTATATGTGCAGGAAGGGACACCTTCCTGCACATAAAAAATCCTTCTCCTCATTGCAGACACCCTTGCCCTGTGGTGAAAGGGTGCCTGCATTGGCGCTAGGCTGCTAAATTTAGCACCAGTGCAAGGATAAATGGAGGGCTGCACTGTATTCATTTCAGAAGTGGCAGAGGGTAGCATTAAGCCAACAAGGCTTACACTGCGCTCCATCACTTCTTTTGTAAATATGCCCCAATATTCTTCCCTGTGATATTCCTTTCAATGATATCTTAAGCATCACAATATTTTTGTGATGATATTCTAGTAACACAGTAGCAAAAACTCAATATTTTGTCTAAAAAAACGATCAATGTTATTTTTTAAGTCCTATCATGTGGCAATGCGGTGCAAAATACAACAGACTACAACACTTCTGCACCTCCTGGGATAAAGAAATGTGATCTTTTAATAAATGGACATATTTGGAAATTGTACAACATTATGCTTCCCTATACACAGTGTGTGCCATGGTAATGTGTGGGAATTGTGTTTTAGTGCTGAATGCTCATGTTTGAGATGTCACACCCAGGTACCAATGTAGGCCCAGTGTGAGATGTTGTTTTTTACCAATTAGCCACGTCACCAAAATTCCCTAGCACCCAAACAACCTGCAAGTGGTGACTGTTGGGAAATAAAACTGTTGTGTGTGTTTCCAGAAAAAGTAGTGTAGACATCACTGAAGCAGCCCCTGGCATCGTAGACAGCCTGCACCTTGATGAACTGCTAGCGTTGTGTGGTGCGGAAAAGGTCTGCTGTTTGGCGAGGTGGATGCAGTCAATAGCACCTAACACATAAGAGAAGTGGGCAAAGGATGGAATTAACTTGTCATCCTTTGCCTTCCCACAGTGAGTGTAGCATGGAAATAAACTGGCGCACTGTTTTATAATGAAGCACAGGGACTGTCCTGTCTGGGGGAAGCCATCATTGCCAGAGAAGACCCTCTGGGAAGATCCAATGGTCATGGAATAAAGTGCAGTCATCATTTTGACATAGGCTGGGATACCCTGAGAACGGGCTGATGGTGAATACAGTTCCTGCTCCCATGTCAGAAACCACGCCCAAGGTCACATCAAGTGAGAAGAGATATCTCGCGAAGACAGTTTCTCTGGTCATACCAAAATGTTGATCATTTGCCTGTAAACCCTCTTTCTTCTCCTTCTCAAATAATTCCTTCTCAAAAGAAGGGACAAACCTACAAAGATGTTCACTGACACAGTGAAGGCAGAAAAAGAGGTTTGGGGTGTGTGTTCCTTCTTATGCGATCAGCCTTGCTGATATTGTTGTACTTGAAAGGAGTTTTATCTGGCAATGGGTGGTGAAGTTCAGGACAATCAGTCATTTTATTACCAGAAGTGTTGGAAGTGTTGTGAAGTTTGTAGCATTCTTGTCACATTTGTGATTGTAAGGAACATTAGAACATTGGAATGTTGAGCACTCCATTGTAGACAATGGAGTGATCCGGGCTTCTACTGGCTGGTAGAAGCCCAGAGAGGACCATTCCAATGATACTTCCCTTTCACATCTGTTGCTGTGAACAAAGGCATCTCAGGATTTAAATCCCCTCGGGCTCCGAGAGGCTTTTATAATTTCAAATGAGAACATTCTGCCTTCTAGGGGCGGAATGTTCCAAAATTCTTTGAGCCATCCGTAATGTGCTCTACTGGCCATTAAATGCCAGCTCCCTTGTTAAACCCCCCCCCCTTCCGCTCAGGCCTTTTATGCTGGAGCGGGCCTTTACTGACCAGTAGAGCTCGCTATGTTGGGCTCTAAGGTTTCAACAGCTAAGCTGTTGAAACACACATTTCCCCATGGTCACGCTTAAAATAGCCTTCTACCTCCAGAGCCTCCCTATTTTAATTTTAATTTTTAATATATATATATCAACATACTTTACGATTCTATTAAACATAAAATTATTTGAAAAAGTAGTTTTACAAGTGTCATAAACTTAGTTACTTTTCAATACACGCTACCATGTGGAGATGACCGCCCAACTGCAGAGCCATGTAGTAAGATATAGAGAAAAGTAAATATTTGTATTAAAATGTTTACAAGTTTATATAGATATATTTTTGTATAAATATAAATACAAATCAAAATATTTGTATTTCATTATTTAAATCTATAACAACAGTACACAAAACAGCTATACTGAATAATTTTATTTAAAAAATTATTTTCTTAATATATTAAATCAAAGAAAATCTTACTTTTTCATAAAAAATCAAACCTAAAGAAAAAGTAAAGGTAATTGATTATGTATTAATTATTATCGAATGTGATGTACACAAATATTGATACTTAATTAAGTCGACGTAATACAACTATGTTTTATATTAATTCTAAAATAAGGATATTGGAATATTTTATAATTAATATAAAATATGTACTATTTTAACAGTAAATTATATTTATTTATATTTTATCTTTACTACTATAATAAAGGAAGAACTTTGCACCTTTGAGGCGGGTAAACTCAGGAACCACAGCTCCAATCCACACACCCGATACATCATTGTAATCGTCAGGGTGTGCAGATGGACATAGGCTTTATAAATAAAGAAAATACGTTATTTAAAAAATTGCCGATAAAAAAAAGTAGTCCCCTGCAAGTAGCGCCGGCCGCGACCTGCGTGGTGACATCAGGAGCGGGGGGAGGAGCGGCATGCAGGAACGGAAGAGGAGCGGCGGACATGGCGCGGGGGAGGATCAGTGGCGAACGGCGGAATGGCAGTGAGGACCGGCGAACAGGCTGGAGGAGCGGTAAGTGGCGAGGAGCGGCGGAGCGGTGAAATGAGGAGCGTGGGGGAGGAGCGGCGGCTGAGGTAAGGCTCCGGGCAGGCGGGGGTCGGGGCAGGCCGGGGACGGGGCGGACAGCGGCCTGAGCTGCTTGACAATGTCAGGGCGGGCGGGGGGCCTGGCTGCTGCACAATGTCGGGCGGGCAAGGGTCCGGGAAGCTTGATTGCTCACGGGGGCGGGCAGGGGCCCGAGCTGCTTGACAATGTCAGGGCGGGCGGGGGGCCGGCCTGCTGCAGAATGTCGGGGCGGGCGGGGGTCCGGGAAGCCTGATTGCTCCCGGACAAAGTCGGGATGGGCTGCTAGTTTTTTTTATAAATTTCATATATTCTAATATTATTCCCTATGGAGTTTTATTTTAAGTCCCTAATACCATTATTTTTTATTGGAGAGGGTTGCAACACTAGTGTAGGCCTTGTGTGTTACCAGACTACTCCAGCACTAAGCCAGAGTACTTAAATGCTGTTTTGGGTCTCTTCTTGACTGAAGAAACTAAAGAAGAGCAGTTTGTGAATAGCTACAGCATTACTCTCTTGTTGGTCTCTACATGAACACCACCCTAATACTCTCTTAATCCTTCCTTACTACTCCCTATTCCTCTTCCCTTTATTAGTAAGTATTCCCAATTTTACACTCACTCGCCTGTCTCCCTCCAACATTTAATACTGAAACATATACCTACACCTTGGTAGACTTGGCACACGCACCAGAGATCTCTGCACGTATAAGTATTGGAGAGGCACAAACTCTGCATTTAGAACTGTGAATAACATTTTGCAGTACCAAACATTACTACTAAATTCAATTTGTGAATTGTCCCCTACATATTTTGCTAAAATAAGTATCATATAGATGGGCAAAAAGAACATTTGTGGTGTGTAATTCCAAATCCTGAATCAGGATTTTCGTATTTTTCTGATTGCACATTGGACTTACAAATAGGGTGGGTTTTTACAGTTGCATTATAGGGTTATGATTGAAAGCCTATGGACCGATTCCCGGGGCCCAGTTCATGAAGGAGACTCCGCACTCATAATTTTACTACACATAAGCCCTGAGTGTTGAACTGGGTTGGCAGAGTTGGCAATGGAAAAATAGTGACCACTAAGGGTGCAAATTTAAAAGATTTTCCTACGAATGCGTATGATGCATTTTTGACTTCTGAACCTCCAAGAGTCTGTCAAACCCACTGAAGAAAACAAACATTGGCATTGGTAAAGCCAGCAGGTCTGGCTTTAATTGACTAACACATGCAAACATAGGCAAACACCAAAATTATTTGGCCCGTCCTATTGGCTTTGCCAATGATGTAAAAAAGAAGCAATCAAGAATGCACATAAGAGATAAAAATTACATGTGACCAGCTGTGGTGATTGAGTGGAATTTTCAGAAGTAAAATTGTTCCTCGTGTATTCAACTGGAAGCTCTCCCTAGATCTTAAAACGAAACAACAAACAATAAAAGACATGAGGCTAGAGAGGAATTCTTCTCTAGGCGCTGCCAAAATCCAATCCATATGGTGCATATTTTAAGCTCCTGGAAGCAACAGGTGTCGAAAAAAGTTAAGCTGTCAAACCACACCTAAATAGCTTTGTGAACAAGGCCATCAAGAAACGATCACACACAGAAATCTTGTTTTCGACGTACAGTTTACACATTTACACTTGGTGTGAAACAAAGTGGTTCAGCAGGGTGTACGTTAGAAATGAAAAACACCCAAGCATTTCCATACGTTTTAGTGTGTAGGTAATGGCATTTTTCCATCTGGAATTGGTATCAAAAGGAAGGAGTAAAGGGCTGTTAATGCTCTCACCGGAGCAGAAGGTCCAAACACGACGTGCCCAAATTATACGTGTATACAAAGGTTGTTGTGTTGTTCCTCATGAAAGAAAGAAATACAGAAACAGTCTATAATGCAGGTGGATTAGAACAGGGTAGCCTGGTGGTAACCCTGGGAATCCATTTTGTTGGATTTAATGCCCTCACACACCCTTTCAGGTGTCAGGTGTCAGGTAACAGTGTAGACAGTTACATAAATGTTTAGATACTTGCTAACTAGTCCCCCTGGTCCTGAAGAATCGCTCAACAAACTTTAGAGTAGCGAGAAACATGTTGACCGGACTGCAATAAATTCCAGACGAGAGCAGGAAACATCACTTTCCACTACTCTCCTCTAGGAAATCATTTTTAATTAAAGCAGTGGCCCTTCCTAATAAAGCATTCCCGGTACCACTAGCTTTATTTTAATTTACAAAATCACGTCTACCCTGAATTCTGGCCCCATACCCGCACTTCATCCATACGGCAGTTGGAAAAAGATCTCGGCTAAAGAGCCCCTCTATGAGGTGTTGCCCGTTGGGTATTGCACCGCCGACCCAACGAGGAGCAGGCCCAAATGATGAAGCATGACACCTGAAAGGGTGTGTGAGGGCATTAAATCCAACAAAATGGATTCCCAGGGTTACCACCAGTATACTCCCTGTTCTAATCCACCTGCATTATAGACTGTTTCTGTATTTCTTTCTTTCATGAGGAACAACACGACAACCTTTGTATACACATTTTTCCATCTGGCACAATATTGTCCAAGTGCATTAAATTGGCAAAAATGTTATCTCTGCTAATGCGCACGTCACAATACTTCCACGCAACGCCCACCTTGCATACTTTTTGCAGAAGTAAACATGGAGAGGAAGCATGCAACATGCACATCTGTGCTCTGAATGTAAACACTTTTGTACCCCGAGAAGCTTTACTACTCAAACGAGCAGGAATCTGCATAAATTGTTGACGTAAGTAGATTTACGCATATTTTTAAAGCCCGCCCTTTGTAAAATAGCAGGCAACATGCAAATACTAAAATCACCACATAGGAAAACATAAATATCCTCATAAAGCATGACACCGGAAAAAAATGTTTGTAAACTCCGTGTCTTTTTGAATGTCTTTGTTGTTGTTTTTTTAACATATTTATCCTCGTAGTATGACTACAGAGAATTGTCACATTATTTTTGCGAAGCATTGTCCTCAATAGCATATTTCATTGATTGAAATTGCAGCGGATGACGTTTCACAATTAACAATTCCTTTCTCTCGCACTGGAAGTCGCGGCGAGACAATTTTATGGTGCTTAAGCCTATTAGCCAATTGCATGCATGCACTGGTTTCCGAACAGGCCTAAAATTAAGCTAGACGCGGGCCTGCGTTCTGCGACAGTGGAGTATTCAATTATTTGTTGGGTTTGGTGTAATTCCCTGTACTCCGAGCTTGTTAATGTCATTACAGAGCTGAAATAAAGTGATTACGCTAAATGTGTGTTTATCCAATGAGCAAGGCTGCCGTCGCTTCGCAGCGACTGCTGGCGGAATAATCATTTCTTTTACAAGCATTCATTTAGCGCCCCTGCTTTTCCTCGTCTTCTCCACTCCGAATCACAGAAAAGGCGCCAACACATTGTCGGGGCTCTCTGAAATTCTGTCAGATGATATGCAGAAAAAAAGGCTCCTTAACAGCAGAGCTACAGCTAATGACCACAGCTTCCACTCCCAGTCACTGATGACAGCTTGAACTAACTGAAAATGGCATACCTGCTGCTGAGCCGGCCACTTACGTTATTTCTCTTGACGTGGTTCTCCGGAAGGCCTAATTTTTTTGACATTTGACCATGCAAATTCGAGGCCTGGTACATTATTCTGCATTTACATCCTCCCACTGTTGCTGTTTCAGATGTGCTACATGCTGCGGGAGCCGGCCTAATAGAGGCCACAGACCGAGGGAAAGTTAAATATAAATGTAACGGGAGCTTGAAAATGAGCACTCGAGTTTAAACGCGCAAAGCTATCTAGAAAACGAAGAGTTTAAAATCTGTTTTTATTTATGCTAACGTTGCCTAATGTTTATAAGCTGATTATCGTCTATTTAAAAAAAAAAAAAATATGTTTCATCTTTTCCATAATGCAAATCTCTTATTTGATGGATTACTAATAGGTAACTCCGACATAAGGTTACTAATGATCGCGATGCATGCACAGCCAGCGTCCATTACATGATTTATTTATTTCACGTTTGAATTATTTTGTTAGGAACAGTGGCCATGCTTATCTTTCACATTACAATTACGTGGAAAGAAATACGGTTTGCAACAGTTCTTGGATCTACAACCTCCTACTAAACACACATATGAGTATGATATTTAGGGCCTAATTCCCTAAGGTAAACTTACACTTTTGTGCAAGTTTACAATTGATGGCAAATCGCAAAGGATTTTTTCGAGTAGTATTTTTAAGATTGCCTGTCTTTTCATGTGTGGAGTCCCCACCGCCAGACTCTGCGGCCGTAAAGATTGTATTCTCTCAAATAAAAACACTTACACCACCTCAAAGCTGACAAGTGCGATATGATGCTTTGCAGGTGTAAGTATTTGCCATGTGTGGTGCATAAATACGCATGGTTAGTGAGGATTTTCCCAGAATGTCAGTAGAGCACCCTTTGGGAATGGGCCTGATTCAATAAGATAAAATTACACTTTTGAGTAAGTTTACAATCTATTGGAGTTCACAAAGTAATTTTAAATGCAGTTTTGAACCTTGGTTGTCTGGGTGGAAGTCAGGAACGCACCCGCTGGACCACACTGGCTTCCATTTCAGTAGACTACCAAATTATCTCTATATCATGGTCATCATTTTCATGTGCAATGGAAGCCACAGGCAGTGTCACCAGGGCCTGTATGTTGCTTATTGTTACTACTGCAATGGAAGAGACCACCAAGGAGCTATAGCTCAGTGGCAAGGCTTGTGCATTAGGTGGAAAAGTCACTCACAGTGCAGGTGTTCAAATCCTCCCAATTTTCACAGCATGTCCTGAGGTGGTAAAGGTTCAAATTGTGCTTTTATTTTTATTTGCTAAGTTTATTTTCACATTGAAAAACAGGAAAGAGTGGCCATTCTTTTGGGCACGTGCAGCGCCTCAAAATGTCTAATCTTTTCCCTCATGACTTCCCACCAAATCCCCTTTTCTCAAGTAGGTGCAATAGAGAAAAAGCCTTCTCTTTCTTTAGCAATGTATTCATTCTTTGTCCTTTAAAACTGAGCACAGGAATGTGAGGAAGATGCTACACTGATAGTAAAATAAATTAGATGGTGGTGATTTTTCACTTTGGTGTGAGCCAATATCTCAAAACAGGGGTTTAGTGTCTGTGAGGGTGGCTAAGAATAAAGGTAATGTACGAAATCTGGCTAATGAAATGATGGGTAAAGTTTGATGCAAATGAAACTCCCTTTATTAGGTTCAACAAGAAGCTAGAAAGGCTGTTTTCTTCAAGAGGCAGAAAAGGGCATAGTCAAGCCTTCGCCATAGCAGGTCTGTATCATAACTGCTTCAGCAGGTGAGGTACTTTAAACATTCTCCCTCCTTCCTTTAATGGAGGCCCTCAAATACCCATGTTATGTATAGAGGATGACTGCAGGCAATGTGGGACCCTGCTAAATGAGGGTGATGTCCCCATGTATGGCCTTCGAGTAGCAAATACTTAGCCTAAGATAGGATGCATTTGAATTCTGCTGAAGATCTGATGTTGGATCCAGTATCACGGCACGAGCTGGCTACCGTCTCAGAAGAAAATAAGCATGGGAGGAGATTATTTGCGTAGGACAGCCCTCTTCTCAGTCACATTATTATTCTGCAGTTGCTGTGTAGCGTTACTAGAGGGCAACGGTATGGACAGAAAAGCACACTGAGGCATTTCTTCTGCTTGCTGACATACCTCTTCCTCATGTTTGTCTTGCAGGGCCTACTGAGTGGAGGAATGTGATGACTGAGTGATGAGTAATGAGGTATGGCCGGCCTATATTTGTGGTGAAGGGGGGAGATTTGGAAGGTAAATAGCAAGATTAAACTGTCTAAGCGTACATGTTTGCTGAGTGATTGAGGGAGTGTGTCACCTCCCTTTGAAGGTACATGTGAGAGAGGAACAGCAGCTCCACAGTCCTCAGTTTGGAGAGGAAGCATAGATGAATATTTCTCTCAAATAAAAACACTTACACCACCTCAAAGCAGACTAGTGCGATATGATGCTTTGCAGGTGTAAACATTTGCCATGCATTGTGCATAAATATGCATGGTTAGTGAGGATTTTACCAAAATGTCAGTAGTGTACCCTTTGGGAATAACCTTGGGCCAGAAATGTCAGGCACACCATTCCCGATATGAGGCAAAGAAAAACTTTGGGTAGCTTGCTCCAGTCATCTGCAGGGTTTAAAGATACTGGGGAATCGTAACAGAGGGAGCAAGGCTGTACAATTTTTAGTCATGGTTGGACAGAAATCTTTAGCAGGGACTTTTGATCACCCTTCACTATGGAACCAGGATCCCCATACTGCTCTGCCTCTGACACCTCTTTTGACGTCAGGATATCACCATCTCATTACCCCTCAAATGTTCCCTCCTGGTACCCCAGCTTTGGTAGTGCACCAACCATGTTTCAATCATTTGATTGACCACAAACACCATTCCATTCAGCCCTCCATTCAAATTCGGTCAGTAACCCAGCTGCTTCTGTCAGTGTTCAGTCTTAAGTGACGGTTTTCATGCAAATTGCTTGCATATGTATACAGGCACTTACCGCTCTGTACAGCCCCTCACAGCACACATAGACTATACTTCTTCAAATCAAAAATACATGTTCTGCCTAACAGTAGGGCTTGGCCTTCCCTCTGTGGATTATCCCCCCATAAGGAGGACAAATAGATTGAAGAGCAAGCCAAACTCTCTACAGACACTGCCAATCAATGCACTGCTGCCTATTTGAATGCCATGATAATTCTCTGTGACCCATCCAACCAATTGCCACAGGTACCCCCGCCCTGCCCCATTGGTCTGCTCCACCGTCCCCTTTTATTTAGCACATTTTAGTGCTCTAAGATTTCGTAGAGGGAATCTGTATACTGTCTGCTTGCAATAAAAATCTCCCAAGGGTCCCTATGACATGCCTCATGGAGGGGAAGAGAGGCAATAAAATCTTGGGGATACCCACCTGCAAAAATATCACCACATGCTGCTTGTTGTATCTTTCAATACCATAACCGCAGTAGGATTTTATGGTGCCCCTTGTGTTTGGTAATTTAAACTGTCATAAACCGGTTCGCCCCCCCTATTCCCCCTTTTGCCCCTATAGTTTTTGGGATGCACCCCATAAGGGAGGAGGGGAGCAATAAAATCTAAGGATAACCCCCAACGCAAAATTTCCGAGAAGCCATGTCATTCTGTGCGCCATCACCCTTTATAGTGCACCTTCAAACCACTTTTAATACTGCCCCCCCAAATGTGATTGCACCCCCGGAAATCAAAGAGTGTAAGGGGGGTGCCGTAAAAAAATACAAATATTGGTCCCCCATGTTAAGTTCCAATCTCTGTAATTACCCCATCTGTGGGCTACGGAACCACTGCATGAGTTTCTACCTTCGCCCACACTCTGCTCTGTCCACTCTTCTCTTCCCCTGACTTGCTGCGTGCCCCAGATACCTTCTCCATCTATGACCCCTTCATAGTCACGGGGGCCTCAATCACCAATCCTTGCTCTCCCCCTGCACTCTGACTCAACCCACCTAATGTGCCCAAGCTACTCTTACACCCCCTCTGTAACTAAACACATGCTTTCTCTTTTCACCTGTCACTGTTCCCAACCCATGCTCTCACCAAATCCACTTTAATTACCAACCAGTCTGCAATGCACAATTCACCAGGCATGACTCCCCTCTTACACTGCACACTCACAATTTACTCACCTCCAACTTACTTCTGCTGCTCCACCATCAGTCACCTGGTGCAAACATGGGAGTTGAACCCTGGTTGTTTGGCTGGAAGTCAAGAACTTACCCACTGGACCACACTGGTTTCGTTGTTAGTAGTCTATCAAATTGTCCCTATTTCATGGTCATCCTTTTCATGAGCAATGGAAGCTTCAGAGACAGTCGCCAGCTTGCGCCGTGATACTGCTGCCATCAGATCTTCAGCCAAATTCAAAAGCAGCCTATCTTAGGCTAACGATTTTGCCACTCGAAGGCCACAGATGGGGATATTACCCTAATTTATCAGGGTCCCAATTTGCCTGCAATCTAACCTCTATACAGAACATGGAAGGAAGAAGATGTTTAAAGTCCCAGCCCATCCCAGCACAGTGTGATGCTCCAGTACCTCACTTTCTGCAGCAGGCATGATACAGACCTGCCAGAGCAAAGGCCTGACTTTCCCTTTTCTGCCTCTTGAAGAATACTACCTTTCTAGCTTCTCATTGCACCTAATGAAGGGAGTTTCACGTGCCTCAAACTTTACCCATCATTTCATTAGCTAGAGCTTGTGCATGACCATTATTCCTAGCCATCCTCACAGACACTAAACCCCTGTGTGAGATAACGTCTCACACTAAAATGAAAAATCACCACCATCCAATTTATTTTACTATCAGTGTAGCATCTTCCTCGCATTCTTGTGCTCAGTTTTACCCCCTTGTGGCCACATTTGCACGCTAAAATACACTGAATTTAAAGGACAAAGAATAAATACATTTATAAAGAAAGATAAGGCTTTTTCACTATTGCACCTACTTGAGATAAAGGGGGTTGGTGGGAGGTCAAGTGGGAAAAGATTTAAAATTTTGGGGTGCTGCACGTGCCAAAAAGAGTGGCCACTTTTCTCCTCTATTTTGCAAAGTGAAAATAAACTTAGCAAATGAAAATAAAATCACTGCTTGAAATGTTACCACCTTAGGATGTGCTGAGAGCCTTGGGAAAGCCTATGCCACAAGGGGCGCAAGATTGCCACTGAGATATAGCTCCTTGGTGGTTTATACTCTTGCAGTAGTAACTATCAGCAACATACAGACCCTGGTGACACTGCCTGTGGGTTCCATTGCACATGAAAAGGATGACCATGATATAGGGACAATTTGATAGACAACTGACATGAACACCAGTGTGGTCCAGTAGGAAGGTTCTTGGCTTCAAGCGGAAACAACCAGGGTTCAAAACTGCATTTAAAATTCCTTTGTGAACTACAAAAAGTCATAAACTTACTCAAAAGTGTAACTTTACCTTTGTGAATCAGGCCCATAGTCTGCAGAGTAACAACACTTCCTAAAGTACATGTCAACTGTCAATTCCATTGTTGTTATTGTCTTGCATTCTTTCATGAGGGTATTTCTTTTTATTTATTAAAACAACAAACATAGGTAAAGCTGATATTCTATAGGTCAGAAAATATTTACAAGCAAAGATGAGTGTCGATTATCGGCAAAGTAGCTGCTGCGAAGACCGTTCCTCGCCTTTTTTTGTTGGGTTGATATTCATATTACAAGAACATAACTATAATGTAAATATTTATGAAATGAAGCCTCTTTATTAAGAAAGGATGAATATGGCGTATATGTACACAGTAATTTCTCAGCTGTGTCACTACTCTTTTTTCTGGCTGAAGAACTTGGGGTTATGCTGCCTCACAAAAAAGAACATTTCTTTAGCCCCTCTGTATGCTTTATAAACTATGATAGCCTAGTGTCTTTTGCATACCTTCCCAAGACTGATAATATGTTCACCCGTTGCTTCCCAGGTTAATACCAATGATTTCCTTAATGACTGGCGATTCATGGTTCCACAGATTTTAAGATTATGCTGAAAATTGGCAGTTGTTGATTGCCCAATGCTTTACTAACCCTATAAGTAGGATTTCCTGTTTTCAGTTTTTATTTTTGGTAAATTCTGTTGAGGGGTTCTCAGTGTTTTTGAGTCATTTCAATGCCTTAAAAAAACAGTGGTTATGCTTGGTTTTAAATTTTTTACGTCATTAAAAACAACAGTAATAGTGTTTATGGAACGCTTTGTTTTTATTATTGCTTGCTTTCTGCAATGATAGGCATGGTATATAGACAGTGTACGTACCGTGTAAATGATGTCCAAATACATTTTCACAAATAAAACGTATTGTTGTATACCATACTATACTTCTTCAGTGAGTCTTTGGTCATGCATGCTCACTCTTTCCTTCCCATGCAAACTTTTATCGGTGAATAGGCCCTCTCAACATTGGCACTTGAGATGGGCAACGCCAGAACAGCCAGTATACAATTTGCTAACTCTGGTCACTGACATAGCTTTCCATGCAAATATTGGTGCACCTCAAGATTGCAATTCTCTGGGACAGGTTCTGCAACATATGCGTTAAACTGTGCACATATTCCCACAGATTTGTTGAAGCAGTAAAAAATGAAGCAGCACTTTTGAAACTCCAGAGAAAATTCCCCTTTACGGAAAAGAAGTGTTTTTTGCAATTTTCACCCCGAGTGTGCTGGGTATACTCAGACGTGAGTCCCAGGCTCTCCACACCACTGAAGTCAAGCTATCCAGGCTGATGAAGGCTGATAGCCAGAAACCGGTCCTTGGATGCTTGATTCCGGTCTGGGAAAGAGATAGCTTGGTAGTTCGGATTGGACTGTTCCCATGAGGCACAGGGTCAGAGCTGATTTGCATATAGCCAGTGTCTAACCCAGGGTGGTGTGGAGTGCAAAAAAACGATGGATTTAGGCCCAGATCCTTGTACTGGGGTGAATGTATGACATTGTTCTACATTCTGTCCATCAACTGTGTTTTTTGCAATTTTCACCCCGAGTGTGTTTGGTATACTCAGACGTGAGTCCCAGGCTCTCCACACCACTGGAGTCAAGCTATCCAGGCTGATGAAGGCTGAGAGCCAGAAACCGGTCCTTGGATGCTTGATTCCGGTCTGGGAAAGACAAGGCTTGGTAGTTCGGACTAGACTGTTCCCATGAGGCACAGGGTCAGAGCTGATTTGCATATAGCCAGTGTCTAACCCAGGGTGGTGTGGAGTGCAAAAAAACGATGGATTTAGGCCCAGATCCTTGTACTGGGGTGAATGTATGACATTGTTCTACATTCTGTCCATCAACTGTGTTTTTTGCTTGATTGGTGAAGGGACATGTCTATGCATCTTTGCATGCCATTTCTCATACATTGAAAAAAAAAATTTCCTGAATTCCTCCTCAACATTTATTTGCTTACCAAGTGACAAGCACTCTAACATGGAACATGTTACCGTACCAAAGATGCCTAGCTGGGGCGGAGCTTGGCTCGCAAAGCAAATGGCTTCTTGAGCCTCGAGCTCCGGAACACCAGCCAGTAATCCTTCAACTATCCGGCTCACCTACCACTGAAGAGAAGTCTGAGGACCGCCGCCAGGGCATCGGAGCATCGCCGCTGCCCGCGGATCAGTCTCTGACCCTCGGGACCCTTCAGCTCCAAAGATTCGGCACCTGCGGTGCGAGGAGGCGAGAGGCCATAGAACTCCAAGCCCAGGTGAGGAGTGAGGTGGAGCTACGTTCCTAGATGTGTGGCGTGTGGCTGCTAAGTTGTGCCGGCCACTTGAAGTACAGGAGTTGGGCCTGGGCAGCCCCTTGTGAAGACGACGTGAGTCAAGTACGGAGCGCTTGCTGGGAGGAGGAAGCACTCGCAATAATAGCGGTGCAGTGGGAGCGCCTGTTGTGCGACCCGACGGCGCCGACCTACCCCTTCATGTGAGAGCTGCGTGGTCGCTGCTGCAACGGTAGACATCATTTAAAGGCGGCAATAAATCAGAAGGCTCTCTCAAGAGCGTCAGAGACTCACAGGAGCACAACTCAGGCCAGTCTGACAAAGACCTGTTTAAATGAAGCATTGGGATCAAAACATTGACGCTGTATAGTTTTGGTCATACATTTATTGATGGACATTAAATGGTCCTGGACTGTTGCTTGTATGGATCATGATCCATGTGTGTCCCTGGGACTTACATTTATTTTATATACTTGCCTGTGCACTACATTATTTGCTCACCACTGCCACATGCACTCTATCTATACCGTGAGAGCTGCACGGCCGCTACCACAACGGAAAACTTGAGGAGAACAACGGTGCGGGGGCAGAGCTCAGGATCCCAGCTACAGCAGACACAGTAGGGGAACGATCAGCTGGGCACCATGTGCGCAGTGCGGGACATTAACTCCAGTCCCCGAGTACCGCCGCCATTTTGAGAGCTACCAGGAATAAACAGTGTGCCGGCTGCCAGTTGTACAAGGATTAGGTGCCCGCCTGACAGGCTGGTTACATATTGCGCAGGAAGCCACTGGCGGTGGGGCTTTGGGCAGGCTTGCTGTGGGGGTGTGTACCCTGAGATATCAGACCAGCGGAGGGGAGAACAAGCATATAGTGCTCAACGGGACAGTGGCCCCAAGCAGGCAGGGCGCCACGTGCGACTGGGGCACCATCTCTGCAGGAGGCACTACGTGGAAGGCAGGAAAGGAGATCTGCGTCAAATAAGGCCTCTGCACTGTGTGCACCAGGCCAGTTTAGGGGTTACAGCTGGGCTAAAGGACGGTATCGGATGTGGAGCTGGCAACTCAGTGGCGAGCAAAGAGTACAGGCTCTTACGCTGTGGGTCTGGGTATCACTGCATATCACTGCGTGGAAATAGAGCTGATCCACGGCGAAGATTGTGGAGAGGCACCCAGTCGCGATCTCGACCTTCCCATGGATAGCGACATGCTTAGTGGGCGCAACACTAACAGACTCAGCTCCAGTAGAGGAGAAAAGACTGGACACATCACACCTCAAAGGCCACTTTGGAGCAAGTCACGTAACCTGTATAGACATCTCAGGGTGTCGTTGCACCACATTGGTCCCTGGAGTGGGATCCGGAGCGCAGCTGGCCAAGGTGGGTCCTGTGGTCTGGCAACAAGTTGCTGCTGGTTAGAGGGGTGCCACATGAATGCACTTGCACAGTCACCCCAATCAAGAGGAAGAAATTGGCAGAACGGACAAGTATCAGTCCACGCTATCCTTTGCACAAAAATGCTCTAAGTCACATGACTCCGTGGCGGAGGAGGCGAATAGGCCCATTCCCTTTCGGGGGTCGGGGGAGAAGAGTGTGATGTGACTGTACATATCACACTGCTGGGGCAGACAATTAAGGCCACTTTGATTTGTATATTTCCACCAAGATCTTACACTGTAATTAGGTATGAGGAAGTTTAAAAGCAGAATGGAGGTTTTCACACAGTCTCAGCATTAGTCTCAGTAGCTTCATAAAGGGATACCCGAGGTTGGCAAATCCACAACACTACACCGTGATGTGTTCCATTTGAATGCTTTGTTGCGTACTGCGGTTCAATGGAGGGTATTATGCTAGTTGTCAGTGGGTGGGGGTCGTGACAGGGGAGAACTGACGTTCAGTTGGTAGTTGTATAAAGAGCGACCTCCACCTGCAAGTGTCAAACATCAATACAGGTAATTGAGTTGGGGGAGGGAGGGGGGAAGTGTGGGAGGTTCCTGTCAGGGATGCTATGCGACCAAGTTGTGGGTGGTCAGCTGTGGGTGGGGGTGTTGGTTTGGTTAGGGATGTCAGAGAGAGCAGCCAGGTTGTTTTGTTTTATGCAGTACATTTATAGACCTCTGTACTCAGGACACTATGCTACACACGATATACAAGATGGTAACGGCTAGGGGGGCCACGGACCAGAGACCTATAGACGCCCTCAGAGCACAGTCATGGAATGTGAGGGGCCTCAACGACCACCACAAACTTCGTAAAATACTTTAACTATTTCACTAGACACAATGTTGATATGGCTCTCCTACAGGAGACCCACCTACCGCTGCAGAGCCCTATGTTGTGCTCCAGAGGACTAATAGGGAATGTTAACGCTGCTGGCTTCACAACTCTTGCTAGGGGCATGTTGACATGGGTGAACCCTAGATCAGATTACAGGTTGAGTTTGCTGAAGGTGGACGCTGGGGCAGGTTTGTGCTCTCTAGATGCCAGGGTCGGGGGTTGGACCTGCTTCTTCTTAACGTATATGGCCCTAATTACGATTCTCTGGAGTTCTTTGCCACACTAGCAAACACTGTGAGTGGGTGCGGGACAATAAAAATTCTCTGGGAAGGAGACTTTAACCTGGTGTGGAACCCGGGCTTAGACAGATCAGGAGGCCCGCTAAGGAGACGGGCGTCTGCGGCTAGAGCCGTGGAGAGAGCCATGATTAGTATGGACCACATAGATGTAAGGAGGGAACATCATCCATCGGGCGGCGGTTTCACACATTAATCTGCTTACCACAACCAACATAGGTGTATAGATTATTGGCTGGTGTCGACGCCTCTCCAGTTCCAGATTCGCTCCTGCCAGGTGTTGCCGCATACTCTCTCGGACCACTCTCCTATTCTGTTGGTTCTGTCCACTCCTAAGAAAACAATTCCGCCATTCACATACCTCTTACTCACTGGTTGATCTGCTTTTAAGGAGGCTATGGCAGAAGTGATAGATACATTCTTCGCCACCAATATAGGATCAGTGGATAGCTTTCAGACAGTATGGGAAGCTTTTAAAGTGTACATTAGGGAGGTAGCAATGTCCAATCACTCGGGGGTGCTCCGGGATATCCGACAGAGGTTGTTGACTCTGGAGCTCAAACTGGGTGAGTTGGAGGCTAACCAGCAGTCCGGTATAGATGAGAACACCAACGATAACATGAAGCCACTACTAAAGGACTGTCATGCAGCAGTGGACAGCGAGGTGCAACATTTGGGAAAGTATGCCACGGCACGTACATACGGGGAGGGAGATAGGCCGGGATCTGTGCTGGCCAATATGCTGAAAGCAAGACGGGGCAGGACCACAATCAATG
This sequence comes from Lissotriton vulgaris, assembly GCF_964263255.1. Classification (NCBI taxonomy): domain Eukaryota; kingdom Metazoa; phylum Chordata; class Amphibia; order Caudata; family Salamandridae; genus Lissotriton; species Lissotriton vulgaris. The sequence goes on from NC_141691.1 coordinate 1,023,769,363, forward strand.
TGATCCGATCAGAGGAGGGTGACCTGCTAACTGAGGAAGAGGAGATTGCTAAAAGGTTTAAGCAGTACTATACAGACCTCTATGCGTCGCGCTTGTCTGATATGGATGGGGAAATATTAGACTACCTGGAACACATTAAGTTACCCTTCTTATCAGACACGCACCAAGAGTTCTTATCTCTCCCCATAGAAAGGGAAGAGGTGCTTGAAGTCCTGTCGTGAATGAGGGTGAACAGTGCCCTGGGGACAGACGGACTCACAGTGAACTTTTATAAGGTGTTCATAGATCTTCTACTTCTGCACATAGCAGAATTATTTGATGACATGTGTGTAACTGGACAGATGCCCCAGACAATGAGGGAAGCCATTTTTGTAGCCATCCCTAAACCAGGTAACCCACTGGAGGAATGCGGGTCTTACCAACCGCTCTCCTTGCTAAATGTGGACAAAAAGTTATTTGCAAAGATTTTGGCTAACCGCCTGGCCCTTTTGGCCCCGGAACTGGTCACCCCGGAACAGGCTGGGATTGTCCCGGACAGAAATCTCACTTATAATCTTCGCACAGACTTGGTACAATACAACATGTCCGGCATGACACAAAGTTTATTGCTGTCTTCTTGGACATGGAGAAGGCTTTTGACTCAGTGGAGTAGCCATTTATGCGGCATGTGCTGATGAGAATGGGACTCGTCTGGTCTTTTTGCAAATGATTGGGGTGCTATATAATGCCCCCACAGCGCGCATATGCTTGGGGACCTGATTACGGGTGCCATCTCCATAGCCAGGGGTACACAACAGGGTTGCTATCTGTGGCTGACGCTGTATGCAATAATTGGGGAACCCTTGGCATGTGCACTTAGGGAATACCATGGCCACAGAGGCATCCGTTTTCTCACCTACGCAATTGTGGTATCGATGTATGCAGATGACACCCTGCTTTACGTCAGGGAACCTGAAAACAATCTCTCCCCGGTCTTACAGGAGGAGGTACGCTTTGGAGCACTATCTGGGTTAAAGGTAAATTGGTTTAAATCCATAGCCATCCCGCTCACTCCATCCACTTCTCCATTTGAAATGGAATATCCACTACTGAGGTCTGATGAAGCGGTTCGCTATCTCGGCATCAGACTGCACACAGATTCAGAAATTGTTTTCCATGAAAATTATGGAACAGCGGTAGATATACTGGAGGACGATGTTGAGACCTGGATTTGGCTATAATCGGAAGAGTGTCTATAATGAAGATGGTAGTGCTACCTAGATTTCTCTTCTTGTTTACAAATATACCAATAGTCTTGCCATGCTCCTTCTTTGCCAGACTTAATAAGTCATTGGTGAGGTTGGCCTGGACAGGCAAGCAGGCACGCGTTCAGTGGCGGGTCCTCACATTGCCATATCACCTGGTGGGACTGGGTGCTTCTGACCTAGAGCTCTATTATAGGGCAGCGCAGGGTGCAAAAGTGCATAGCTGGATTCGTGGGGCAGATAAAACCCCATTTCTCAGATTAGAGAGGTTGTTTGCTGACCCTATGCCCCTCCCGGTAGTCATCTTCGAGACGGTGGACCGCAGAACTGGGATACTAGATTCCCTGAACTCGACTCGGCATGCATGGCACTGTTTATTACACCAGCATGCAGGGGCACTGTTATATTCACCGGAAGTGTCTTTGGAGTTCACGGTCTGGGTGACCTCCTGTCGCGATGAAGGTGTTGTCAGCGAGCTTTGAGCATTGGGCATTAGCAAAGTGGGAGACCTGTTTTCGGACGGTGTAGCCAAAACATGGGAGGAGGTCATGACCATGATAGAAGCAGCCACACTACTGCAGCATATCCGGTTCCACAGAGTGCATGTGGATGAACCTCCTGTGGTACGAGAACTATCGCATCTCATTAAAACTAAATCTCCCCGCAAGTTAGTCAACAACATATATAAATTGGCTATGTCCCAGAGGGCTAATCACTACACCAAGGCCAGATTGGCCGGGAGAGTGCAACTTGGAAATGGTTATTGATGATGACATGTGATTATACTGTTGTACTAACACAAAGCGCATATCACTGCATAGCAAACACAGATTGATTCATTTAAAATGTATCAACGGGGTGTACTACACGCCAGGGAGATTGCATGGGTATGGTCTGAGGGAGGACGCAACATGTGATAGATGCTGCTTCCCAATGGCGGATTTTGTACACTTAGCATGGGGTTGCCCAGGAGTTTTCCAATATTTGGAAAAAATATTTCACGAAATATGCACTATTGTAGAGTTTGAGATTCCCCGGAACCGGCGATTATGCTGCTGGGCTACTCTTATACACTGCCGAAGGCAGCCCATAGGATGGTGGATCTGGGCCTACTGATGGCAAAGCGTAGAGTGGCAATGTGCTGGCTTAGGGGTCCATTGCCTACAGTATTGCAATGGTCACATGATGTTCTGTATTGCTGCACTCAATCAGAAAACTTTAACAACGCGCTTTCCCCGCGGAGCAGACCAATGAATTTCTGGGGACCCTACAACGCATATCTGAGGGGTGCGGGTGGGGTTTCCACTGCAGAAACACCGAAGAGGGCAGAGGAGGGTACCAGCGCTCTGCCAAAGTAGAGGTTCTAGCTACTTAGGAGATCGGAATTGGCCCCGCGGGCTGGGGACAATGCTGGGCTCAGGCTGACAGGAGGGACTCACCTAGAGGGTAAGAAGCAATGGAGGGACATGGCGATGGCGGGGGCATTGGGGAAGATAGGCGACCATATCAGGGCCTTGTTACAATGTGCGTATACGAGGATTGGGGTCCTGACGGAGAATAGATGCAATGACATTCCTTTGGTTTGTTTGTTAGGAATGAAGTATTATTGGAGATTTATCTAACTTCATGGTAATGCAGCAGATACGCTATGTACAAGGACTGGAATAATAACTTCTAAGCACAGCTCTGCCCGGCCTATGGGATGTGGGTACTGCTGCTGTGAACTCTGTACTATGGATATATGCAGCCGGCCCGGGGCGTTGTAGGCGTTCCGCTGTGTTTGCCAGTAATATTTTCTAAATAATAAAAAAAAAGCGTTGCCCAGCCTACTCTCAAAGAGATCTTTCACATCTACACCAATTATGCTGAACACGTGGCAGACAAGGGTATTTTCAGACTCTATTTTTTTGCATTATGTCCGCTACAGCAGTCACTTTTTCCTATAAAAATCAAAAAATGCAGTAGAGTATACTTTTTTACATTACTATCAATATGTGACTGAAGATTTTCACATTTCTTGCCTTTGGCATCAGCACTCAGCAAAAAATCTGTAAATGGTCGCAACATGGATAATATAGCATTTACATCCTCTAGGACTAAAAACCACCAGCTAAATGACTGCAGTTGGGATGCATCTTTCTTTGATGCCATACAAAGCTCAAAATGAGAAATATTTGAATATTAGTTCCCTTGCATAACAAAACAGTGCACCAGAGTGTACTGAAAAGTCAAGATCATTCCTCATTAACTCTGAAGATTGTAAAGATGCTTTGAGCATACCATCTAACAAGTGGCACGGATCTCTTACAGGGAAACACTTCAGCTCATGTATTGATTTTGACAGGTCATCACACAAATTTTTCATATATGTAGATGAATCACTGTACATACAAACACCATCAGTCCAATCTTTGTTGAACTTGGTAAGAACTCTTAGCAGCAGCATTCCAAGTGAAACTACATTCCATGTTTTCCAAAAGTCTGTTGCCATGTTTTCACCACTATCCCAGATGCTTGGTGACAACACTCTTTTCACATATACCTGTCACTACACCTTGCATTGTATGTTTAAAGCCTGTTTTTTTGGCAATTCACCTTTTATAAATACTGACTCACTAGCAAATGGAGCTGATGTATCAAGGAGTTTTACCAATTCTCTAGGGGCAGATGTGATGGCACATATTGGGAAAGATTCTTATGAAACCAACCATTTTCCCTATCAGTGAAAGAATCAAATGTAGCCAAAATGTCAAATATGATTTTGATACTACCTGAATCTCAACAGTTTTTAAAGTAATTAAACAAAACCTAAAACATGCTTCTAAACCCTGCATCCTTAGACCACATACCACATAACTGATAAAAGCAAAAGGAAGAAGAAACACAATTTTAGTGACATCCCTATACAAAACTCAAGCAGAATAATGTTAGCCTAGTCCCTCTTGCTACTACCTTGTATAACAAAGTTACATTGTATTGGCCCCTTCAGGAAGACATGAAAATGACTCTTTCACTACCCTTTTCCTTTCTTTGAATGTCATTTAGTTTGTTGGTGCGCAGGTATTTATTCATTGTTTATATGTTTACACTGGTGAGGGCTAATTCCCTTTCAGTGGGGTTTTATCAGTTATCATAGGTTAAAACTTAAAACAGGATAGCATACCTATAAGTCACTTACCTAACTTACTATTGAATAAGTAGACATTTCACACTAACTACTCCTTTTACTGTGAACAAGCATGCGTGTGTAAATATTCTCACTTTCTTTTGCATTTCAAGACTGCCGTTCAAGACCGGCATGATGAAGTGGCTTGAATTCCTGACAATTGGTTTTGGACAGGCCTTAAGTTGGAAAAATGACATTTTATGAGTTACATAAATAGCATTCTGCCACCACTGCTTGATGTACATGACCTTGAACACAGACGGTAGTTATTGGCCTACCAAAGAACACGGTTGATTCACTTCTCTTGAGCAACAATCCTATGTCTGGGTATCAGAATGGGTACAAAAAAGTCCTAGGTTTCAGAATCCACACAGATTTGTAATTGATGATTGGCCAGAAAAAAATAAGGATACCACATAGGTTGCTCGGGGCAAGGGGTATGTCTGTTTCACCACGCATCCACCATTCCTATTTTAACTTTGTTAAAGTTACATCATTTTAACATCTGTACATATTCAGATCCCAATTTAAAATAAAATCTAATAAAAAAAACATTACTCTTTGAAAACATTTGTCAACTAACGGGTTAAACGATGTCTCTGAAACTGGACTAGACCTGGAAGACTCGAGCAAACAATTTTATATTTTTGAAAGGCAGAAAACCATTAAGTTCCATAAATACTTTTATGTTTCTTTTGAAAACAAATGCATGTAAGTTAGTGGAAAAACATGTTCATAAAAGGTTAGGAAACAAAATTAAATCATACATTAACATATTAAAATTTAGCATTGTTTAAGCGTGATTAAGTAAAGCTGAGTTTGCCTAAAGTTAATGAATATAATTTTACTAGCATTATGTTATGCAGAACCCTCTCAGGTCCACCTTCTCAACAATGGAATCAACTAATCCACATATCACCATGTGCTTATAAAGAAAACAAATAACATATTTTGGTTACTCCCCTATTGGCTCAATAGCTTCAGTCTCACATTATTAAGAGAGCTAGGAAACTTACTTGCATGTAGGTTTGAGTCTGCAATTGCACAGTGACTATTGAAGGTGACCTTGAATAGGAAAAGAAAAACAAAGAAGATTAATATTGGTGAATTAGCATCTCTGGTACTTGATCCACAGATGTACCCATGCAAGTATGTCAATTGATCATTTTGGACCCACAGAAATGTGGATCATAACGTACTATGACCCTTTGACTGGTGCAGATAGTAAACAAGCGGAGGGGGTAATGTGTCAAAACAAAAATTTGATATGTTTAATGTGGTAAACTTAATTATTTAGGCAAAATGCGCAGAATCACAATTATAAATCATTTCCGAACATGACACTATAACTGAATTGCATATGAAATATGTCTCATCTAACTATAGATGACAGAGATTACCACACTGAGGAAAGTAAAGCAGTTTGTTTTCCTTAATAACAGCATATGCAGGATAAGAACAAGAGCGCTGAACCTTTGGACACAAGTGAATCTAATCCACCTCAATCGCTGCAAGAGTTATTGAGCCTGTTGATCTCCTCATTGTGGCAATTACATGTATTGTGCTGGACAAAGTGGTGAAGAATGGCATTTGGTAATTAGTAAACATTGCTTTGGTTTTCTCTAAAAAAGTAGCAAAGTGGTTTTCTATTTAATGTTTTTATTTCTTCTATATTGTCATATACTTTGACATTTTCTTTACATCCTCCTTCCTACGATCCCCCTCTTGAGTAACAAAATGGTTTAAAATAGATCAATGATATTTCATTCCTTTTGTTTTGTGAATAAAATGTTTACAAACATTACTGATATGTTCAAGAACACTGGAGAAGACTGGACATACTTAAAAAAAATCAAGAAATGTACAAAATGTAATTATATATAAAGGGGCTCTTGGTGGGAGATGTAAAGGAGGTGACTGAGAAGCATGTTTCACTGCACATTACACATTATGTAAAAGAGAATATCACCAACATCAGTAAGAGTGACACCATCTCTTAGAGTCAAATATGGGTTGTTGTAGCCTATCTAGAGTTAACACATAAAGTGGATTATTTTATTAGATGTAGATGAAAATAAATGCAGATTTTCCAGAGTTTTAATGGGCAGAAAATCATGATTTTATTAAAGACATGGAGGCTAATATTATGCATTATTCCTTTATTGCCTTAACACACAGCAGCAACAAAGATTCTTAGAACTACTTTAGAACTTTATGTAACTCTAGAACTTTAAGAAAGTGCATATTATCCTAGAACAGACAGCACACTTCCTTCTTTTCTTGCTGCGAACCGTTCAAGACCCAACAAGATAAAATTCAAAATATTCATGTTTGTCCACCATCCTCTCATCAAAATTCATCCTCTTCCTTTAGTCTACTCTGAAAAAATACTTTAACTCTGACCTGCAAAAACATAAAATAATAATATTAATGGGCTGAGTCCAACAGGTAGGGATAATATTAGCCTCTGTGTCTTTAATAAAATCATGATTTTCTGCCCATTGAAACTGTGGAAGATCCGCATTTTATGGCAAGGCACGGAGGCCAATATTACACATGTTCAAAGCTCATTCAAAACTTTCTGTACAGTATTTTCCACAGGTTTATAGTAAAATCTTTAAATAATTGATTCACATGGCCAGTCAGCAGCCTTCATTATTGAACATAAACTTCCCCCTATGCGCCCCAAATATAGATATATCAATCCCTGCCATCTTCATCACCCCTTTAACCCATCTTGCCAACGTTGGTGCAGAAACTGTCCTCAAAGGATGACTATATGAATTTTATAACTGTGTCATCTACTGTTCTATTAATCCCATTATTCTTTCCTCATACTCGTTAAAACAATGTACCACACACAACAAATCATGTCCTTTCATTTTTGGATAGAAAATAGAACTTGACATAGTCTTTGTAAGTTTATGCAAAACAAAGAACACTCCCTCTGGCTGATAGCTCCTAGCACTTACTTCCAAAGCCCTTATATCAAAAACAAGTCTAAACTAAACCAAATACAACAAACTGTCATTTTCCATGAAGAAAATTTCAACAACATTAACCTATTGTCGCCCCATTTCTCTAACTCCTTCAACACCAAAGCCACATTCCATAGAGATGCATACCTCCATACGCACTTTCTTCATAATTTTCTTAACTAATGGATGTTGTCCAACAGAATGCCCTTCCACCAGAACATGCCCTGCAGAAGTAGCAGACCTGCTCAGATTCGCTGTATTGTATGCCAACCTCTCTTAAATAATTCTGACAAATAATTTATCACCACCACCACAGGTACTGATATGGGATCCTAAGCCCTTGCTGCACACCAACAAGACCATCTTCACCATACCGACCTGTACACTTTTGAAGTTCCTGGAGACCATTTTTTCTTAAAAAGCTCTGAAGCCTCCTCCAATAATCCTGACACCTGCAAACTCACCTTAAATCAAGCATCTCATCAACCTTATTTGACCTCCTGTTACCAATTCATGATAATTCCCCTGGACATCCACAAGTAGATCTGTAAAACTTGGTAACAACACTGGATACTCCACCAACAGACTCATTACATTGAGGAACCACACCTGAGACTGCCAAAATAGAATTATGGAAACTAATTCTACCTTCTCCCTCCTTACTTTCATGGGTACCCTCTGAATCAGAGAGAAAGGTGGGAAAGCATACATTCTCCCTTTTGACCAATCCTAACAGAAAGCGTCTATCCCCAGAGCTTCTGGATCCGGTCTATAACTGTAAAATCTCTGTAACTGGGGATTCAGCCAGTCCGCAAAAAGATTCACCTCCAACGGACCCCATCTCCTTGTTAATCACAAGAACACTTCCCTGTGTTATCTCCAATTGCTGACATCTCCCAGATTCCTTGAATTCCAATCGGCCTTCACATTGCTCTTTCCTGGCATATGCTGAGCCTTCACTATTAATTTTCCTCTCCAAGCAGTAATCCTAAAACTCCCTTGCCAAGTCCGCTATTTTGACTGTGGCTGTCCTAACCTGTTGACATAGTGAACCGCTGAATCATTATCCATCTTTAATAATACACAACTCTTCATCTGATCCTTCACAAGCTCTTCACTGCGAATGAACTTGCTAGTAACTCCAAACAATTAATATATACATTTTTCTTCCTTCTCTTACCAACTTCCCCTTGTTTTCACAGAACCACATCTCGCTGCCCCAACCATACAGTCTTGCATCGGTTTTATCTCCCTCTCCAGTACCTCCCTGAAGATAGCCCTTCCGTTCCAAGCCTTCATGTTCAGCAACCACCATTCCACTTCCTGCATTGCCTCATCTCCACTTTTTGCGAATATTTTGCTTGCCTTTTACAAATGATACCCTTTCAATCTCTGCAGAGCTCTGTAATGCAGAGGTGCAGGAAAAATTGTCAGAATCGACCCCGATAACATTCTCAAAACCTCACAATCTGCCGCAAATATATTAAATCCAACTTACTCACTCTTTTTAATTCCTGCTGAATATTCTTCATTTTGGAAATAGGTAACCTCAACACACCATCCAAGGTCTGATTCTGAAAACCTAAAAAAATTCAAATTCTGAGCTGGGATCAAACACTACTTCTCCCTGTTCACCATAAACCCCAAGTCTTCTAAAGTCCGTACTGCCAATTCCATCTGTTCCTCAGCCAATTTTCTTTCCTCCACCATTCTCAATACATTGTTTAAATACCCAATTAACCTTATTCCCCTCGATCTTAACCAAGCTATGAGCAGTTTCATCACCTTTGTAAAACACCACAGTGCCGACGTCAGGCTGAAAGACAAACTCTTGAACCTCCATCTTTCCCCTTTCCACCTGATCTGAAGATAATACCTGTGCTCTAGTCACACCGGTATCGTAAGATAGGCATCTTTTAAATCCAGTCTTGTTAACCAATCTCATATCCTCAACAAGTCTCTTAGCATGTGAATGCCTTCCATCTTGAAATATTGTAACATACCAAATCATGTATTTATTTTTAATTCATCACAGGCCTCATTCCTTTGTTCTTTTTTTCCACCTATAAATATATTGCTCATAAAACTAGCCTGTTTTTGTTCTTCTCTCTATGGCCCCTTTCTTGTAAAGCACCTTTACCTCCTGAGTTACCAAAATCTCTTCCTTTTTTGAAAAGCGAAGTACTCTTGGGCAACATTCCTACACTAGTTGCCCTATAAAATCTATTTGATAACCTTGTACTGTACTAATCATCCAAGAATCCTGTGTTAATTCTTTCCACCTCAATAGAAGCTGAGCTAGTCTGCCACCCAGCCATACCAGGGTACATGAACAGTCATGTTCTAAACTCACATGTTCCTCCTCATGATCTTCTTTCACTGCATTATCCACACAATTCTTCCTCTTTGTCTTTGCAGAAAAAATCCTCCCTGTTACGCTCTGTATCCGAATCCAAAAGGTCTAAATCCTCATGTGAATGAACCATGCATGATCCCCATGTCCACGGCCGGGGAATCAACCTCACTTTCTCCCGGACCCTCCAAAAACCTTACATATTATTCTGCACCTTTTACAAAGAATTGAATGTCCCAACGTACCTGGACATATCTTTAACAAATTCATCCCCAAATATTATACCATTGCTCTCCTCCCCAAATTCCTTATTTTCTTTTTTTTTTTTTTTTGGTAGACCTTTATTCATACCAGCAAATAAAAAGTATACACAGCAGAGAGCCTACAACCCTGAGGCTGGCTGCGTTATCATGAATGAGCGTTATAATACAAATATTACACAGCCATACAGCAGACAACATTCGTCCGGCGGCGTAAAACACATAAATTAGGCCTGTTTTTACAATTTTGTTGGTGTATTAGAACATACACAGAAAGGAAAAGTCAAAAAAGGAACACAAATCATTAACCCCAATAACGAGACCTCCACTGTCAGCAGTACACGTCTAGAAGCACAGTTGTGTATGTATCATGTCATTTTTCCCGGACCTCTCATGCCCCCTCACCCATCCCCGCCATTACAGTCTGTTTATAACTCTTTCATCCTCCAATGTCACTCCGTGTCACTCTCCAATGTGGCCAGATAGTCAGTGAAATATAGCCAAAAGCCCTTCGGTCTAGATCGCAGTGGTAGACTTTCCTCGTAGGTCAATAGTTTGTCCCTACAGCTGGACATGTCTTGAATCCATTTCAGAGTGGTGGGTGTCTGAGTGGAGTGCCAACATCGTGAGACCTGCCTCTTGGCCAATAACAAGGCGATCGCGCAGAATTTACGTTTAGAGGACTTGAGATGCGGCACAATCCCCAGCAAGCAGCAACGAACTGTACAGTCAATCTCCACCCCCACCATCGTGGACAGCTTAGTGATTACCTCTCTCCAGTAGTCCTGAATTTTGGGGCAGTACCAGGCCAAGTGGACAAAATCAGCACTATCTGCCCTGCACCTTTTGCAGTTGCTATCATCCTGCAAACCATATCTACACATTCGCGCAGGGGTATAGTATGCCTGATGTATGTATTTGAAATGCGTGAGTTTGAGATTGCCGTTGGGGGTCAGAATCTGTGTGAGTGCGCATGCCTGTTCCTAATCTTTGTCTGACAGCGGGTCAGCTAATACTAGATCCCATCTAGCCTTGGCCTTATTCGTAGAATGTGGGAGTTCAGCTTGTGCTGAGGAGTAGAGCCGTGATGTGAGGTGTGATAGGTCTTGTGTTGTAATGAGGAGCTGTAGAGTGTCCAGTGTGGCCGGTTCCTCAGTAAAGGCAGGGTAGAGGTCCTTCACCGCAAGCTTCAGTCTATAATGTGTGAAGTGGAACATCTGTAATTTATTGTGGATATACTGGAGATCTGTTGTGTCTATGAACCTACCCTCCTGATATAAGTCTCCCATCTGCACAATGCCCACCTGTTGTAGTAGTGACATTCCCACCTTTTCGTGCGTGACTGATAGCGCTGAATGGTTGTGTAGTGGCATGTTACATGCGTATAGCGGGGTTTTGTGCGCCATTCTGCCAAGTTCATGCCACGCCCTAACTGTTGTGTCGATTGTATTTATGTCACAGGCGTGTAGCGGTGGTCGTTTGTGTGAAAGGATGGCAGTGAGAGGGATAGGGTGTGCATCTCCTTCCTCTATCGCTGTGTGCGTTAAATACGGCACCTTGTGGAACTAGTAAGCCGCATACTGTGCCTGTGCGCATATATAATATAGTTTAAAATCCGGCACTCCAAAGCCTCCTTTTGCATATGGGAGCATCAACGTTTGGAGATCGATCCTCGCCTGTTTACCCGCCCAAATAAGCTGTAGCAACAAGGAGTTGATCCGACGAAATACTTCTCCCTGTGGGGTGATGGGTATGTTAGTGAATAAGTACAGTAATTTGGGCAATATATTCATTTTAGTTATTGCAATACGGTCTGCTAGGGACAGGGGCAGCTGTGTCCAGCGCTTCACTTTATCTTCCAATTTAGCTATTGTTACTCCATAATTTGCTCTGATTACTACGTCTGGATCTCTGTGGAACATTACCCCCAAATATCGTACCGGGTCTGTCTGCCACTCTAGGGGGTATTCAATGTCAAAAGGGGACATAGTGTCCGTGAGGGGGATGATGGAGGACTTTGACCAGTTTATAGTTAGGCCTGAGTGTCCCCCGAATTTTATGTATTCACGCAGCAGCTGGTTTAGATGTTTAGTGGGATTGCGCACGTACAGCACCATGTCATCCGCATATAAAGATATGTGGAGTGGTCTGGCATGAAAATGAAGGCGAATGTTTTGTAATTCTGTCGAACAATGCAGGCTAGGGGCTCCAACGCTAGTGCAAATATTAGGGGGGGCGCGGGCAGCCCTTTCTGGTAACGCGCTCTATGGTAAAGCTGTCAGATAAATACCCGTTGATGCGGACCTTGGCTCGTGGGTTAGTGTAAAGTAGGGACACCCATTGGACAAATCTTTTAGGGAAACCCATGCGATGGAGCACTGCGATCAAGTACCGCCATTCGATAGAGTCGAATGCTTTTGCTGCGTCCAGTAGCACCGCCTTCGTTTTTGGTTTTAGATAATGGGCTAGGGCAAACATCGTTCGGGTGTTGTGGGTCGTGGATCTAGTTGGGACGAACCCTGCCTGGTCAGGCAGCACCAAATTGGTCATTAGCGGTGTTAACCTCATAGCCATAATCTTTGCTAGTATTTTAGAGTCAACATTAATTAGTGACAGCGGGCGGTAGGAATCACATTTGGTTGGGTCTTTGGATGGTTTCAATAAAGCAATTATTACCGCTTCCCAGAGCGTTGGAGGGAGTTCGCCCTTTTCGAATGTGGCCCCGTACATCTCTGTCAGCCTGGAAGCTAGGATATCTACGAAGTGTTTATAGAATTTGTTTGTGTACCCGTCCGGGCCTGGTGCTTTACAATTCGGGAGTGTTTTGATCACCTCTGTGACTTCCTCCACCGTGATGGGTGCCACCAAGTATTCCCGTTGGCTGTCAGACAGCCAAGCTATGGCTACGTCCCTAAAATATTCGTTTATAGCCTCTGTAGAGGCAATCGGTTGTGATGTGTATAGCGCACTATAAGAAGCGACAAAGCTTTTCAGTATGTCCTCCGTTTGTGTCAGTACAGCCTCGTTGTCAGTTGTGATGCCTAGTATCTCTGTGTGTTGCCTGCCTTCACACATTTTTGCCGCCAGCAGACCACCCGGCCTACCTCCCTCGCCAAAAGCTCAAGCCACGTGTTTTTTATCCATGTACATTATCTCATCATCCACTAGGTTCTGGTGTTCCGTATGTAATGTGCGTAATTTACCCAAATAGGCTACATCCTGGGTAGTTTCGTATGCCCTTTCCAACTCCCTCATTTGTATGTCGCACCTCTTGATTCGTTGTCGTATATCGCGGAGTGTTCCTATAGTTGTGCTCATGCAAACCCCACGAATCGTAGCCTTAAAGGCTTCCCACAGGAGGCATGGGTCATCAACTGCCGATTCGTTCAGTAGGAAATAGTCTTTAATTGCTGTGTGGATGTTGTTCGCATACAGTATGTCTGTCAGTGCACGTGAGTTAAATCTCCATTGATAGGGGGGTGGAACGTGATCAGGAATGGAGAGCGTTAATAACACCGGGTTGTGGTCCGATAACGACCTCGGGAGGGTGTCTATTTTATTAGTCCAGTGTACCATATCCTTAGTACCCAGCCAGTAATCCAATCTGGACCAGCTGCCATGGCAAGCAGAAACGTGCGTGGCACCTGAGTCTGCAGGAAATTTGTGTCTCTCTATGTCGATTAGTTGTATGTCTGTCATTATACGTTGTAATGTTGTTCTGGAGGTTTTGTGAGGTTCCGTGGATTGCACAGATCGGTCCAACCCGTCAGTAAGCGTCACATTCCAGTCGCCCCCACACAGTATTGTTGTGTGCGTAAAGTGTTGTAGATGTCCCCATAAAGTCTGAAAGAAGTCAGGGGAATCCATATTGGGGCCGTATGCATTAAGTAAGGTGATTTCCTTACCCCTCAATTTACCTGACACAATAACATACCTCCCTCCTGGGTCTTGTACCACCTTTGATACCGTAAAATTTAGCCCTTTTCGCAACAGCAACATCACTCCTCTGGAATAGGAAGAGTATGTGGCGACATGCACAGACTCAGCCCATTTCATGCCTATAGCGTGATGTGTGTTCGGAGCAATGTGCGTTTCTTGTAAAAACGCGATGTCTATGGAATGTCTGTTTAGGTATGCAAACACTCTTCTAATTTTCTTGGGTTGAGTCAACCCTCGCACGTTCCATGTTAGTAGCTTTACGTGCATGCTAGCAACCTGAGTCGTCCTCTGGGTCATCGATAATGCGGTGGCGTCTGCCTGTGACGTGTTATGTAATGGTGTCGGGGGTCTGCCGAGAAGTGTCCAAGTGCAAGCATGTACATACAAATGTTCCCTGGTCTCATAAAACTTAGGCGATAGCCAACATATGCTCGTGTAGGTCTCATAGTATCAACAATTAATTTTTCCCACCCTCCCCTCCCCCTCCAGCAACCCAAACATGCCGAAGCCATTCTCTCCCCCCCAGTGCCCACGACAACAGATCGGGGCTAAACATCAAACCCATTACTGTCTAACTTGTGTGGGGAACTCCCTTGTGGAGGTCCGCTGGAGGCTCAATTCCCCTTCCAACTAAATGGAAGTGGACGGCGTTACATGCGTTAGAGAAAACATATTCGCTGTGTCATAACACCCAGGCCGCCCCAGCCCTTCGTACGAGTACTTATTGATAGATTTACATGTAAGAGCCTGGCCAATCCTATTTGAGCCTCGCCCAAACTCAGAGGAGAATTTGCATTTCAAAACAACCCAATCAGTTTTGAAAAAGCTATGGTCCCAATGCGTCCCTCTGCGGGCCCGCCATCTCTCTAACTCCCATAGCACAATTGTTAAAGACTGCAGTAACGGTTATCAGTTAGGCATGTTTATACCTTTAACAACAGTACATATTAGTAGGCATGTCAGACGTGAAACTTTGAGCGTTCATGAGCGTCTCTAGCATGGTTCGTTCCTAACATTTAGTCAATCCTTAGCTAGCAACTAGCACTCCAAGCAGTCATTAAAGTTTAACAATCACAAGTTACTCAGTCTTTAGTAGGCCACCAGTGTCTCATATCGCGATCCACGCCATCATTGATGAATGGGAGCAGTCATGGGGTCTAATAGTTACATACTCACATACAGTTTTGGTCAAGAGTAGTCCCCTCCTTCTCCGTCCCCTTCCGCCTGCTGTCCGTCTCGTGCATTAGCTTTTCTCTGCGTGATAATCCTCTTCACAAATTCTTTTGCAGCCTTCGGAGACCCCAATATCATAGGCTTCCCCTCCCATTGCACCCGCAGCCTGGCCGGGTACAGCATAGAATAAGTAATTTGGAGGTCCCTGAGTTTGGTCTTCACCGCCGTGTATTTCCTACGGGCTTGCTGGACGGCCACAGTATGATCCGGATAGAATTCCAGTTTGTTGCCCTGATGAGTTATGGGTCCTTTCTCCCTCGCCAGTCTCAAGATGGTATCTCTGTCTCGGTAGTTTAGTACCCTGGCCACGATAGGCCTTGGTGACGCACCTGGCGGCGGGCGGGGCGCAAGGGATCTGTGCGCTCTTTCTATGACAAATATTTGCGAGAATGCTTCCTCCCTAAATATGTCCTTGCACAGCTTCTCGACATATGGTTCCATGCGCCCAGTGTTGGTCGACTCCGGTAGACCCGCGATGCGTATGTTATTGCGTCTAGAGCGCGATTCCAACTCCTCCT
The DNA here is from genome assembly GCF_964263255.1 of Lissotriton vulgaris. NCBI lineage: Eukaryota > Metazoa > Chordata > Amphibia > Caudata > Salamandridae > Lissotriton > Lissotriton vulgaris. The sequence continues at coordinate 1,023,785,054 of NC_141691.1, forward strand.
CCTTTGCTCTTATCACCTCCAGTGCCTTCTCCATGGCCGTGCATTTAGTAGTGGTGGCATGCGACTCATCTTCCACCGCTGAGATCCGCGTCTCCGCAGTTTCCAGTCTCTCTCCATGTTTCTCCAACTTGGCTGCCATACCATCCATCCTGCACGTTAGATTATCCAATTTACCATTGATGTCTTGTAAATTGGATTGGATAGCCAATAGAATCTTTTCCATGTTGCTTCCGACGGCTAGCTCGGTCGGGGGGCTGTTCATTGCGGCAGATTCCGCTTCTGCGTTTTTAGGCGCTTTCTTGGACTCGAATGATATCTTTTGTTGGAGTTTATCGGGCCTCACCATGGTAGATGGAGGAGGGGTGAGCGGGGCAGTGCCACGAGGCGTGGATCTCGTCCTCCTGATGGTCGCCACCGTCCCGGTCCCCTGGGCTGCGCACTCGGTGGGTTCCGAGGGTCTCAATCCTCTGGGGGGTTTGTAGGCGATTCAGCGTTTACTCCTGCAGTTAGCACCTCCGCAGGCTCTCGCAGCACCAATCACAGTATTACCGCCACATGCGCGCCAGCCGCCGCTGCCACAATTCAAACTAGCAATCCGTTGCTACCAGAGGGCCGTGTTTGAGGTCGAGTCCACGTGTTATCACCTGGCTCACGTAGTGTGTCGATTCATCAGCGCCGCCTCGTAATCACCCCTCGCTAATGAGCAGCCCCAGCTCCACAGGTGCACGCAAATAATATCGCCGGGGTTGAAGACGCGCTGTGCCCATTACTCCTCTCCCTCAATGTCTGTTCTCCGAGTGTTTCTACGTTGCCCAATATTAAGCACCAAAAGTTTGTTACAGAGCGTTGTTTTTATATCGGGCACATTCCATCCCTCTTGGAGTGCTCCACGCCTGCACCGGGTGTGAGTACCTGAGATTCCTGCATGTCACCTCCGATCCAGCAGGTGGGTCAGGCGCGCCGTTGTTTACAGAGCCGCGAACGGGATAGTGACGGCCGCCATCTTGTGTGCTCCCGGTCCCGGCCCTACAAATGCCGTTTTTCTCCCATTAAGTGCCGGGCAGCAGACCGTCCTCTCCAGCTCATCGTGTGCCTGTAGCCTTCGCACACCAGGGGCTTCGCTTCTCCAGTCGGTTTTCAGGCATTTGAACGGCTTTTGGGCGTCTCGTTGTCAGCCGTCCGGCGGAGCTGCGGTCTCACCCAGCCATTCCGCTGTGCGCCCCCTAGCGCCTCCAAATTCCTTATTTTCTAATTCTTCCAGTTTGGGTTCTATTTTCATCAATAAGCTTTTGCGTCTTTCTACACACAAGGCCACATTTGTATTACCCAACAAACAGATTGTTATTGTTATCCATTGTCGTAACTCCTGTGTTATCAGACTGTGCTTCTTCACACCAATAAAAAACTTTTGTTAAGGGCCCTAGTACATCAAAGAATCTTTCTTGGCACCCCTTCAGACCTTTATCCAACCCTTTTCTAGAGTCTCTTCCACTTTTATTTAAAAAGGTTACCATCTTTGTATCTAGTTCCAGAGTATATGCTACCTTAGAGAGCAATGTTGGTCTGGGGGCATTCAGATCATTACCTCATACGAACCTCCTTAGATATCTCTCTTCGAATCCAAGATGAGATTTTTTTGCCACATGTCCTGGGGCTCATTTGAGGTGACAAAGGATGCTGAATCAAAAGAGGATTGAACATCTCCTTACTCTGAAGGTCTACAAAATCTGCAGTCTCGAAAAAAAAAATCCAGACTTTTTACTTTCCCTTTTTCACTCTCATCCTCTTACTCCTCTACATCTGAAGAGCATGTCAGAACTACATCTCTTCTGGAAGATAATTCATCGTAAACTACCACATTATGACTCTTCCTTTTTGCCTTTATAGCGTCCCCATTTGCCTTTATAGCATTTCCTAACCCTGGGTCAATATGCCCAGTCCCCTTACTTTCTACAAGTACCTCTGTACTCTTCCTCTTATGTGCCCTTCTTTTATTCACTTGCCCTGAGACACTAGCCACAGGTTCCACCTCTCCTGAAGAAAAAAAATCTCTTCCTCATTGCTTATCATTTCTCCTTTCTCTTTCAAATGTTTCTCAACACTACTATCAACTTGTTTATCCATCCTCTCTGCCAGATCACCAAACCTTTTCCCCAGTAACTTTTTCATTTTTTTCTTCTCAACTTTCTCCCTTATTCTTCTCCATTCCAGAGACAAAAATAACAAATGCCACAAAAAATACTTTCCTTCACTTTCTAACTGCCCCACAAATGCTCGTAACTCACAAAATTCAACCTCCCTTTAAGATGTTAATATCTCCTCACATCGCGTCATATTTCTGCCCAAAATATTGCTGCTCCACTTCCCATTATCCACTATTCGCTTTGCCCAATCATCCAAAATGGTTATCGTACGCTATATGTACTGCAGCTCCAAACTGCCGCAAAGCTACCAAAAGCACTGTGCGCTCGCGACAAAATGCTCCCACATGCAAGCACAAATGGAAGCCTCCAACCATGCCGAACTCACGAGCCGACAATCTCGAACCCTCCGTCGAGTGCAAGATGAGGTAATCTTTTAACCAACAACTTTAACGGTCCCTGCCGACCTAACAAATTCCTTCTCTGGCTCTCAAATTAATAAAAATAAATCTGCATGAACATTAATTCCTGAATTACCTTACTTGCTTCTCTCTGTCCAATCCTTCAACACATGTTTAAACTTCACACACTCGATCTGCCCGTGTCCTTTAAACATTTCTCTTAGACATATCTAAATCATACCACCTATTGCCTGAACTTCATGTTTGATTTTTTAAATCTCCCTACACATAAGTTTTAAGCTATTACTTACCACTGTAATATATTAATCTGAATTCTTTTTACATTTTTAATTCTTTATTTATGGACTCTCACTAAAAGCCTTGTCACCCCTCCATATGGGATTCAACAAATTAAATTAATCTTACCAATCCAAACCTTTCTGTACGGAACCTCGTATACCTCCTTTATAAATTTAAAATTAGTTCTTTTCTGTGAATGAGCAGCAACAAAAGAAGGAAGTTTGATGTGTGTTCTAGGATAATATGCATGTTCTTAAAGTCCTGGAGTAAAAGTTCAAGAATAGTTCAAAGAATCTTTGTTGCTGCTGTGTGTGAGTGCAATAAATGAGGAGTGCATAATATTGGCCTCCATGCCTTGCCATAAAATCAAAGTTAATGTTGATATGCATGTTTCAAAGAATGTAATAAACTGTGATCAATTTACAAACAAGCTTTACCGCAGTATAATATTCCCAAATAAATTCTTCAGAATAAAAGAATGCATTAGTTCTACTAAGAAAAACTGTTTAGAATACAAGAATAAAAAGCAAAAGTAATAAGAATGGATGAGGTAAATTTTCCTCTTCATTGCTAAATTCCATTTGAAATCAATTGCTATGCCAATGACGCTTAACATCTCCTATTTAAATTAATGATATTGTCCAAGAAATTAGCAAGAAAAAAAGTTAAAGTACTATGCACAAATCTATCAAACATACCTTACAAACAACTTCAGCAACCTCAAATTAGCTCTTCATGACCAACATATAAATTATTGAGACATGCAAACAAACCATGAACAATTACAAAATGACTCACAAGTACAGCTCTATCAATGTGTAATCACTATATTCGAAAATTTCGAAAAGGAAACATAAATATTAGTGAAAGTGAACTGATTAATGCGACTTACAGCTGGAGCACCAATAAAAACATGCCAACATGAAGAATCATACCCTCTAAATGTATATATTTGCCATTGCCAAATTAATAGAGAGAATGTGACGAAGCATTGCAAATTACTTTAAAAGTGTACTCTTCCAAACCATGAATCATAATAATTTTAGTAAGATTTACCGTGAAAGGCAACCATTATGCATCCTAAATTTGAACAAGTACATGTATGTAAAGATATTTCTACTGGAGTAAACATATGTTATGCTGGGCTTTATGCTTCAAATGTTTGCACTCCAACTGCATGAAGTAAATTTAAGCTTCATTTCCAACAAGACTTCTCAATCATGGAATCTGCAAAAAGCTTACCAGAACTACTAGAACAATAAAAGACTCAATAAAAGATCAAAGTGTGCTCTAAGACAGTTTGAGACGGAATCCTCACATGCATGGAGGAATACTGACATATTTTCTCTTTATAAAGAATAAAAAACAATTGCATTTTCATAAATTCAAAAAAACTCGGAGGTGCACAGCATGAACATACATCTAAAAAGATAAAAGGAGGTTGGGCATGGTTCTGGATGCATAGATTGCTTCTTGTGATTGCTCCTCTCCCACTACCATAAAAATGTTAATTACCTCCCTCTTGGCTGTTTCTCAAAGTGAACAAAGGGCAGCTTCAACAACAGGAACATCTCCCTTTGGAGAAGCTCTCAATTTGAAATTTTGCAATTCTGCACCACAAGAAAGTAAAGGGAAAATCATTTTACACTCTCGAATGAACCTCTCACAAATGCAGGCTTCCCAGGCCACTTTTCAGAGGAAGGGGCGTGGTTGGCTTGCAGGAGACCTCCAGGGTTGGCTGTACAAGAAAGACTCCTGTAGTTTGCTCAGACATTCTTGTCCTGCGAGTGCAACCTCAATAGACACAAACAAAGTTTGGACTGGCTTGTAGGTGCTCAGGATTGCTATCAATCCTGGGATGGGTGGGGCCTAGAGGCCTGCCCTGCCTGACCGGATTATTTCTACATCAGTAATTCTTGTACTGTAGGTAGGCTCACCATGGGTATACTGAGCTTGTTCTCGAATATTAAGCCACTGCTATACATTATTGTTCCTTTGAGGGAAACTATTTACATTTTGCACTGGTAAAGTTCAAATCCTTCAAACCACCATATTTGCCTTACATGATGTTGCAGAAGATTCATGTTTCAAGAGGTTATCAAATGGTGTACAGCCTTGGTGATCTCACGTGGACAAATATTGAGTACAGCCTAAAGTGAACATACATACTGGCATCTGCAGGACTTATTGGGCTAATTTATTCTGATTTCTCTCTCCTTTCTCGAGGCCCATCCAAGCTGACAAAAAGGTTTAACATCTAGAATCCAAGAGACAAACTACTTTCCTAGGGTGTTCCACATTGGAAAGGTTCTTATGCCATGTCAGAGGTTATAGCAACCCTGATTACAGGATTATGGTATTCCTTTCCTATTTTGAGAATTGTTACAGTTTGGGAGGGTGAGTCTCAGATTATTTGACCATATTTAATGTCCTTTTGGCGTGTCTCCGAAAAGGATCTCTTCGTAGTTAAAGGAGACAAGATCATTGCCAAGGTTAGAAGTCAAAAGTATAGATTGTTTCCAAATAATTTAAAATGGTGACCATGCTGTCTCAAAATGTAAGAGGGCTCAATTTGCCAGTAAAATGTTCACTGTCTGATAATTCATACAGAGTTGTTATCTAAATATTGTTATGCTCCAAGAATCAAATTTGGCAGAATAGGGTGAAACATATATTATACTCAGAGACGTATTACTCATTGGCTCATGCTAAACACAACGGTGTTACCACCTTTATACATTGCAATTTACAATTCACGCTACTAGACAGAGATACAGAGAACAAATTACCCCTGTTAAAAGGCACAATAAATAAAGAACTTCAGCAACAGTCTACTCTCCAAATATAGAGCTGGGGTTTTTATTTTTTTTATTTTGTGATATATATTCCTATCTGACTTTGTTGAAGGAGACAATGCTCTGATGGGATATTTCTGCATGGGTTGTGACCCTGGATAAAACAAGCAAAGGAAGACCTTCATGGGATACCATTAAAGAATTTTCATGGGCAAATTTTTCACATTGATGGAGGGGCTATATAAACATGTGGCATAGAATGCAAAAACTGGAGTCAGAACTCAATGAATTTGAACTGAACTACGAGGCATCTTCTCACTTATGCTCCATTGAAAAATTGCACTTTTCAGTGTCCAAATGTGAACTATTTATACAAATAAAGCAGAATTTGCTATATTTCAACTCCAAATGAAATTTTAGGAGGTATTGTTTTCCATGGACATGTAAAGAAGCACCAACGGTTGGCCCGGTGTGGTTCTTGTCTTACTCAAGGGCTTCACTGGAGTACACTTAATCATGTTTTGTCTGGGGTACTACAAAAGAAGATGTAGGTGTGGGCATATTCATTTATGGATGTGGTTTTATTTAGAAATGTTTCTTTTTAAACATGTTTTTATTAGGTTTTTACAACTACAGGAAAATGCATGTGCTAACAATTACCATACAGATTTGTCAAGGTTTAATTTGCAGAAGTTCTGTCTTCCTGAAATACGTGCTTATGAAACCACACGGTAAGCTAGCATACAATAAGAGGTAGTTATCTTGGTGTTGTTAGTTCATATTTGTAGAATGTAGAGTGGTGAGAGGGGGTATTGGGGATATGGTATGGACTAGCACTTATGAACTCTCCAGCAGTGGGGGGTGGCTGTCTTGTGGTTCATCGGGAGTTGTCCAGAGTCTGGAGGTAGTCATGAAGTGGTTACCATTTAGTCAGGTAGCTGAGGAAGTGTGTATAGCATATCTTTAATGTACCTCAATTTCACGCTAAGCTACCAAGAGGGAAAAAGAGGCAAGCCTTATTCTGCTTTCCCCTGAATACCGGATCACACAAGGCATCCCCAGGGAACTGCCAGCACCTCTAGTTCTCATATCCACTAGGGATAGTTAAACATATTATAACCAGGCTGAGGTCATACAGGATGCAAGGGAGTGTACAGACTTCTGTCGTTCAGTCTAGTATTTTTGCCGATAGCAGCCATAGTCTATTCGAGTCCATATGGCAGGAGGTGAGAAATAGAAGGAGAACCCTGAGTCAATGGGATGGAGAAACAGCCAGACATCTTGCAGGGCACCACTGGTGATAATTGGATCAGCATCGTCTAATGCAAAGGGAGGTTTGCAGAAGTTTGAAGGAGGAGGGGAGAACCATGCAAAGAAAAAACTTTAGTGTGAGTTGAAATATAGGTTATGTCACACAGTCTACAACAGATAGTTTCAGTCCGGAGGGATGGTCTGTTTGTCATTCACCTGGACCCAGGGATCCCCAAGGGCAGGGGGATGAGCCATCCAGCAACATCTCACAGAATTTGATTGCCTCTGTGGGAGTGTCAAAGATCTTGGGTCTCCCATTGTGATCGATCTTCAGGAGAGCGGGGTATAGCATGGAGTATCTGATTTTGAGTTTGCAGAGTGTGGATTTTCCATAGTTGAATTTATGCCTGGCTTCCTAGACTGTGGGGGTGAAGTTGGGGTAGATAGAGATATTGGTATTGCAGTATGCCCCATCATGAGCGTGGTGGAGAACAGTGTCTCTATCTTTATAATTCAGGAGCCGTGCAATAAGTAACTGAGGTGGGGTGCCAGCCGAAGACCTCGGGCTGAGAGACCACTGTGCCCCGCTCCACCGAGAGAGCAGAGGAGAAACTGGCTTGGTCGAACAGGTCAACAAGCAGCTGTTCAATAAAGGAGTCCGGCCTGCCCATATTGCTGGATTCCGCATTTCCTATGGATATTATTGCGCCTCGACACGGCCTCCAAGTCCTCATTCTTTATGGCAACCTATGTGAGAGCCTGCTCCACCTTCTCCAGACGTTTTTGGAACGTGGCCGAGGTATCTTCTAGCATTGATATTCTCCATTCCACTTCATCTAGACGTGTTCCATGGTGGTTAAGGTGCTTCCCCAACTTGTCCATGCAGTTCGCTATGGCATCTAATCTTGCATCCATGATGGGGATAAGCCGGCCCTGAGTTCCAGCATAATGGCGTAAATATTTATCAAGGACCCCCTGAGTACATGGAAATGAAGTTCCTAGACCAGGGAAAAGCAAATAATTTGATATGTATCAATCTAGGCAACAGAACGTAATAAGTGGTCGAAATGAACTGAGCTAAAACATAGGTTGTTTGTAAAAAAGGGGTAGTTCAATTTTATTCATAAATTCTTTTTAAAAAACACATTAAAATAATAATACATATTCACAAATTGTATGCGACATAATAAATCAACAATACACAGCAACACTTTAAGAGAGAAGGACAAATAATCCAACAAATGAAGGTTATATAAAATGAACACAGTTTTTAAGAGAGAAAGGTGTGGCTAAAATAATCTCAGATTATTTAAAAACTGTGTTCATTTTATATAACCTTCATTTGTTGGATTATTTGTCCTTCTCTCTTAAAGTGTTGCTGTGTATTGTTGATTTATTATGTCGCATACAATTTGTGAATATGTATTATTATTTTAATGTGTTTTTTAAAAAGAATTTATGAATAAAATTGAACTACCCCTTTTTTACAAACAACCTATGTTTTAGCTCAGTTCATTTCGACCACTTATTACGTTCTGTTGCCTAGATTGATACATATCAAATTATTTCCAGCATAATGGCTGCAGTGTAGGCTGATGGGGCTATTTCGGCCAAACCAACTACACCTTTGTTGGGCTCTGAGGTCGTTCTGCTGCTTTTTGACATCCCAGTCTAATCAAACTGGAGTTTGCACTGTTTTGGGTCAGTTCGACCCATTTTTGCCACCAAGGGGGAAAGCCTAGGGAGCCGCTATCAATGCTCTATAATTATATGTTCTACCAATATCACTCGAGGCAGGACTGTGGCATGGGTCTGGATGGAGTTGAGGAGCAAAGTCGTGAGTCAATCGTGAGGCCTTGAAGGGGGCCCGAGGCCCACCAAGTGCTAGTAATGGGTTGGGGGAGGGGCTGTCCACCAATTGGTGGTGCTTAGTGTTACTCACCAGTGGCACCCCCTCCCCACATCTCAGTGATGCAGGTCGTCTCGTGCAGGGTCCACATCCGCCCCTGCTGACCTCGGTGTATCCGGTGCCCGCCTGGTGCCACCCCAGCCACAATCTTTGTGCCGCAATGTGCCTGCTGGGACCTCCACTAATATGTATGGCATTTGGGTCGGCAGGCGCAGTGCAGGCACCAAAGGGGTCTGCTCAAGTCCACCTGGGTCCCCAAGCCTTCTGATATTGACTCTCAGGGCCCCTGCGAGTCTCACGGTGTCCGGCCAGCACTGAAACAAGCTCAGAAGGACCGGATGGCCCCTGCCTCAGGCTTGCCTGCGGCCCCTGTCGCCGCAAGGCCTCTGAGGTGGGCTGGGCCACACCTGGCGCCGGCTCACTACTTGGTAAACTGGTCACAGCGGGACATCAAATCGCAGGAGGGCAGCCTCTAGATTGGTACGCTTTCCGGGACGTTAGTCTGCCCCAGCCGCCATGATGTAGCCTACGATGCCATCCCAGACTGGCTCACTACTGCCGGAGACTCACTGAGTTGCGGCCATCTAAGAAGCTGCCACGGCCATGACCCAAATGTCTAATCTAATTACTTAAACCACACTCATTTTGTATGAATTATTCCACATTTTCCCACCATTTCCATTTGTCTCTCTCACATTTACCGCTAAATCCTATATCTCTATGTGTGTAGAGCTCTGCCACAAGGGTGGAGACCTCTGTAGAGAAAAGAGAAGTGAATTATTTTATTATATTTTGAAGTACGTAAAATATTACTACTTTACACACTACAAAAATTACTTTTGTGAAGAGGGCACTAAATGCTAATAAGATATTTAGTCTTAGCTTTACCTCCATGTCTGGAGCTTTAGATATATTAGCCAGATTTATAGATGCTTATATGATGGGTGATAGTATTCTCAGTTGAATGTTTGAAAACTTGTGAAATACCTCTCTGTTATTGATTGAGGGCCTGATTTAGATCTTGGATGGTGGGTTACTCCATCACAAAGGTGGCGGATATCCTGTCCGCTAAAATCCTATAAGATATAATCAGGTTTACATTTTGGCAGATGCCACCATTGTAATGAAGTAACCCATCTGCCGAGATCTGAATCTGGCCCTTAGAACTCAGTCTCCCGGATCCTTAGACGTGTAAATGAGACCATTTTGGTTCCATGAAAGGGGTAGCTTATGTGTAGGTGGGATGAGATGGGAATTATATATGTGCTTTCATTAGTCATATTTTGATCCCATAACTGAATTATGCAGAATGTGATTGCAAACACTACCATTTGTATATTTTTAATAGATAACAATACAAATAAGTAAAAAGCAAATAAAACAAGGAAGAAACATTTCAAAGAAAAAACTTTTCAAATAAGCAATAGTGAAAAAGTAAAATAGATCTAATCTCCTAGGATCACATATGTAGCTAGAGTACAAAAAAATAAAAAGAAACATTCTAGTTACTTAATTATTTAAACTGAAGGTATCAACACATTTAAACACCCTAAAGCAACATGTGATGGAATACATGCAATTTCACGACTTTTAAATTCCCGATGTAATTAATTTACATATGTAAGCTCTGCAGCTTAAAAAATATATAGCAGTCCAAGAGTTTTTAGCAAACTTCTACTTTGACGTTTTTCCTTTTCCAAAATATGCCCACATAAAAATGTTACATAGTAGTATTATCTTCAGTATCTTTATCCTTATTGGATTGGCCATGAAAAGCAGAAAAGCAGAACAACACACAGTACAAATATATTTAAAACAATTCCCAAAGTCCATATCCTTAGAGTAAAATAATACTATAAAAACACAAGTTCCATAAGACATGTAATTAATCACGATTCACATTTCCTTTTTCGGAGCCTATTCTGGGTTTCAAGTGCATCCGTGATTCATATCATAACTATGTTGAGGATCCAAATATTGTTTTATTATGTAGTAAAGTGTCAAGTGCACAGCTCCCTAAAATATTTACAGTATGGTATAACAATAAAAAGTTGTACAATTCCACCGCAAATGAAAACTTGCATATTGGGAGAGAGTTTAAAAACTCTTTGAAAACATAGAACACAGATACTACCAGTTGGATCAAATAAAAGAAATAAAATTCATTCATCTCAGTAAGTGACAGTCTCAGTTCACTATAACCTATTTTGTGTATACGTATGTTAGTATCACTGGAGTGCTTCTCGTGAGTTCAACAACCGTTTGTTAGGAAAAAAAATCCCTAGATAATAAGTATGTTACTGTCAATAATAAAAATCTCATGAGATCCTTGTTCTTACAAATTATTTAACCTTTTCTAAAGCAATATAGATCTAGCAGCGTGCATAGTACTTCATATATGAATCATTTGGTGTTTGATCCTGTGTCCTGTTTCTTAATCTCCAAACATGTAACATGGATCTAGACAGTTCAAAAATTCGGGGCCCAATCATACCGATTCGGTAAAATTACCGAATTTGCAAGGGGGGACAGGGTGTCACTTTGACACCCTGTTGCACCCCTGATTCTGGCTTGTGTGCCATGTGGCACACATACATCCCCTTAGGGCATGTATATGTGCCACATGGCACAGGTGTACATGCACAGATGTGCATGTACACAGGAATTCGTTATTTACCATGACATAGTATGTCATGGTAAATAACGAATTCTTAAGGGCCGGTGGCACTGTTTTCAGTGCCACCTACATCACAAATTTGAGATTCGGTAAATTTACCGATTCGGTAATTTACAGAATAGGTAAATTTACCGATTCTGTAAATATACCGAATTGGTAAATTTAAGGCCCCCTACATCTCAATCACCAAATACCGGTCGGTAACAGCTGAAATCGGCCGTTACCGATCGGTATTTGGTGACCTATATCTGGCCCTAGGTGTTCTGTGCAATCACTTTTCAAAATTCTTATTATCTCAGTTAGTCAATTGGCAGCCAAAATACGACATATTGATAATAACTAGGTTCTTCTGATCTGTTTGTACATTTGACAAAAGAATAATAAGTGTGCTTCTGTTTCAGGTACGGCCTTGTAGGACAGACAGCTGGACGAAGTGTTAGCATCATTCGAGTTGCTGCAAAAGCTGTTAACTGGAAGGATACTGTATCTAAATTTTAAATATAAAGATTTCGCAAGCGGGGGTTCTATGTGATTCAAGAATTCTTCCTGGTGCATTTGGTCTTTAAAACTTAAAAAAACTGACTATCAACTCCCCTGCAGTTCTCTTGCTTGACAAAGTGTCATTTCCATAACTCCAGTATCTCTTTTTTAACTTTTTTTGATACTATCGGGATTAAACCAGAGATCGCACATACCCAATTTAGCCAGCCAATCCTTAATGTAGTTGAACCACTGGGTAGGCCCTCTGATGTCAGATGATAATATATCTGAAAGTGATTCTTTCACGGGCAGGTGTGAGTCATCAGACCACATGTGGATCCAGAATGCAAAGGGGCCTGAGAGCAATCGCATGTGCGACGCTCTGTAGACCCAAATCCAAACACATGGGTATCAATGGTGTATTTCAGGGGGGGTTCCAAAACTGATCTCATGAAATATATTTTACGTTTTTTTCAATAGGACCCAAATTAGTGTGACCCCATAGCTCTGCCCCATAAAGTGCAGCTCCTATGCCCTGGGCACGATATACTTGGATCGCCGGAGTCACCGGTATATATAGACTGACTTCTTTAGCTTTTTAACTAGGGCGGTCCCCACATGCTGACTTTTTACTATTTGAGGGGTCCATGATTGTGTGCTAGTCAGCCTTACCCCTAAGTAAATTGTTTCACCTCTTCTAGTGAAGTAGAGCCCAAATGTATACAACAATTAGGATGCTTGTGTTGATTAAAAAACATGAATTTAGAATTTGAGGTGATAATTTCTATTCCAAATTCATTGCATTCCGTCTTAAATTGGTCTACTAAGATTTGGAGCCCTATCGGGGTACTAGAGATTAGCAGGGTATCATCGGCAAAGAGGAGTGTGGGAATCGCTTGCCCTGAAAGCTTTGGGGGGCAACCCCTACAATCTGTTATTAATTCGATCAGGCCATTAATATAAAGGGCGAAGATAGTTAGAGAAAGGACACACTCTTGCCTTACACCTCTGTTCACCCAGACCCTGTCAGTCAGCCCCCCACTCTCCCATCTAATTCAGGCGTAATTGTACTTGGGGAGTCTGAAGATGATCTGCAGTAGGTTTTTTGGAATCCCCATTTTAGTAAGGGCTGCCCAAAGTTTTTCATGAGGAACTAAGTCAAATGCAGCACGGAGATCTACAAAGACTACATATAGTGAAACTTTTTTGATTGTCATGTATATCCAAATAATTAATAAAAACTGGAACCGTTAGTCTATTGTACTTGTTTTGCCTCTAAATCCTGCCTGCAGTGATTATAATATGTTTGCTTCCCTCGTTAAATCATGGAGTCTCTCTAGCAGATGACAGCAAAAAATTTTCTGGGAAACATCAATCAGGCTGATGGGCCTATAATTCGCAGGATTACTTTTATCCCCCTTTTTAAAAATAGACACTACCCCCGTGCCCAGACAGGAATCCAGGATTTCTGTCCCTTTTAAAATGGCATTAAAAGCGTAATTTAGAATTCCCCTCCATATGTTAAGTTCAGAGAGGAATTGCAGAGAAAACACACTTGCTTTGCCTTTGCCAAGCCTAGTAAATTAGGGTCATTTGTGCTTTACCGATGTTGAACTTACTGTTGAGGTTTAATTTCTATGAAAGAAGCTCCAGGGCCAGCATGGAACCTCATTTTATGAAGAAGAGTCCTTGGTTTTGCACAAAATGTCTACCCAACTGGAGTACTTTCTACTGGTTAAGTTGTAAGTGCTACCTCTTTGGGTAAAGTTCTAGTGCATATTCTACACTGCAGCTGCATAAAGGGCCACACTGTATTTTCTCCAGTGACCTTGTGTGCATGCAATTTCAGCAACATGATTGCTCCTTGACCGTCTTCATCTACAAACCTGTGATAATATGAATTCTCATTTATAGAAGAGAACAAGACTAAAAAGAGGTGAATCTCCACCAACTAAGGGTCAGTGCCCTGGTGTTCCTCTTTATCATCCTAAGTGCGCTGGGTAGGCCAGACGGGGGACCCGGGCTTACTGTGCCACTGGGTTCAAGCTAGCCTGGCTGATATGGGGTGATGCAATGAAACCGGTCCCAGGATGCTTGTTTCCAGTCCAGGGAGGATCCAGCATGGCAGCTCGGTCTGGACTCTTCCCATGAGGCACAGGGTCAAGGCTGATTTGCATACGGCTGGTTCTAAACTGGGGTGGCATGGTGAGCAAAAGAAAGATGGATTTATCCCATATCTATTTACTGGGGAGAATGTTTGCTGTGCTCTGCATTTTGTCCATCATCTGTGTGTCTTCTGGTGTCAACCCAGGGCACCCATCATGTTCTTTTTGAGGACCACAGGGAGAGCCCCTGTGCCCCCGCAGTCCCTTCTGTCTCCCTGCCTCTATCGGGAGCTGGCATTGCTCCCTTAAGCGGAGAATAGTAAAAAATGCTGCTCCCTGCGTACAGGAGCAATTTTCTAATCTGTTTCCCTACCCGTATGACAGCGGGTAGAGAAACAGATAATAACTAAAAGTCAGCTCCCAGCTGGCAAGAGCAATTTTAAAGCTCCCACCAGCTGGGAGTAGGCTTCATGTTTGATCTTGCTTGGTGGAGGCTTAAATTTGCTCCCTCCAAGCGATTGCAAACAGAAGTTTCCCTGCATGCACTAATGTGAGCAGGGTAACCACCGCATCCTAAGGGTCGGCACTTGGGGGCATAGCCGAGCATTGACTGGGGATTGGGGTCCCCAGGGCCGTTAATCGCTCCCGGAGCGGGACAGCATGACCCCACCCCTTTTAAATGCATGGCTGGGTCTTTTGGGATGGGGTCTCCAGGCCGATCATGGCATGGGGCTGCACTGTCTGCCTCCCTTTCAAATGCATGGCCTGGCACCCAGGAGGTGGTGGTCCCCGGGGCCAAATGCGGCATGGCAGGAGGGCCATGCACACTCCTTCCCCATATAATATTACCTACACCCTTCTGAGACCTGACTTGGGGGACATATAAAAACTAAGCGTGGAAGTCCGCATGTGTTTTTTTTATTTTATTTTGCAGCAGAATTATGGATCCACTGTACAGTTTGTGGCCACCACGCCTAGGGGGTTAGGATATTGCCATGTTTTCTTTTCCTTTTTTCTTGAGACTCGGTTCTGGTTGAAGATTTTACGGCCAATGAGATTTCAGCATGATAGCTGTCAGCTCATAGGGGGATTTGAGTCCCTAGATATCTGAATTTCGTTTTTTTTAAATGCCTCCAAATTTAATGAAGGGAATTGGAGCAAATTACAAAAAGGGCTCTTTCTGGACAAACAGCTATCTCTCTACCAAATCTGGTGGAATTTCATTCAGCTGTTCTGGCTGTAGTTATGTTTAAAGTCCCAACGGGCAATTGTATGGGGAAAATGTGTTTTTGGACATCCCCTTTCTCCCGGGACCTGCTTAGCCAATCACCACAAATCTTTCCACATAACCGCTCAACTTAGGCGCGTACTGTTTTGAAAATGTCAAGAAGTTAATCAAACAGCACCAACTAGGTCCTAGCGATAACTACCTACTGGTGACCGCCGTAACATAAATTACCTACTGGTGACTGCCAGTAGGTATTTATAGTTAGGACCATGTTTCCAAAGGAGAAACATTTTTTGACTTGCCTATAATTTTGCCGTTGTTTGACGAATCTTGACAACATTTTTCCAAAAGAGTGCCTTATTATATCTTGCTGCACATGGAAAGTTTTCACATGTTAATTCCCATAGACATGCCATCTCCCCGAACCATTGGACTGAATTACACTAAATTTGGCAGAACGCTAGCTTTTGGTTCGCAAATTGTACTATTTGTTATTTGGTGTAAATCTGTTCAGTACTTTGCGTGACATTAAAGGAAAAACAAGTTTGTATGTCTGTGACCACAACAACTTCATAAATAATAACGAGCTCGTGCAGAGATCTGCAGAGCTCTGATTGGCTTCCAACACTTCAACCAGGAAATATCGGCAGCCATCTTGGAACTCAGCTTCAGCCGAGTTCCTAAAATGCACAGAAAAGAAAAGAAAATAAAATAAAAGGGAGCAGGGTACGGATACCCTGACCCTGTAGCTCTGGGGCTGGGGTCACAGACGGACCATGCCAGCATTTTTTTTCCACACCGATTTCCCTAAAATATTTACAAAGATAGGGGTATATTCTCAAGAATGTGTGATAACAATGGCAAAAGTAACTTAACGCAACCTACAACATCGCAGTCCATTGTGGGAATTTTACGCCGTGTTAACCAAGTATTCAAAACACAGTGGTACCATGCGGTAGCCACCAGATAACGCATCAAATGGCTGCATAAAAATCAATGCCACACCATAAAAATGCGAAATGCGTACGCAAAAAATTCTGCGATGAGGTTAATCGCGGTACAAAAAGCAGCAAAAAGCAGTGACAGGCCTGCAAATCACACCAGTCTGGAGGGAAAATGTCCTATAAAAGCTACATATACAACACACCAGAAACAATATTAAGTGTGTAGCAACATGGATGCACCCTGACCGAGTGCAGAGGCCATACGCAAACCCCACAAACCCCACAGACCACCAGCAAGGAACAACATGGTCAGGGTAGGCCAGGGAGAAGAGGGAGAGGAAGACCGCACTCCGCAGGAAAACCCGATCAGCATCACCGAGGTGACAGAACTCTACCGCCATCCGACCAACAATTAAACTACCGTGAATTCAGTTGGAGTGTCAAGGAGGCCAAGAGGCGCTGGTATGATTTGACAGCCTAAACCAGGCTGAAACCCGCTGCCAACAGGAAAGCAGCAACGGTGACAGGAGGTGGGAGTTCTGCTCCACAGGAGGAGCTAGAGGAAACAGAGGCCACAGTCATCAGTGTGGAGATGGTGCAAGGAGTCGTAAGTACGGACACAGCTCAAGAGGACCTGACACAACATCAACAGGGTGAGTGACGACCAGGGACTGGAGGGACTGGGGGAGATGGGCACAATGGCACACATGCACAAAGAGGTCTAACGCACTGCACACCCACAATGACCCAGGATCAAGTCCATGTTCCCTGCAGCACACTCCAGCACACACACATAGCAAGAACATCACACCCACATTGCTGACAATTTGGTACAATGTGCAAACACGAGGATACAACTGGGTCCACACTTGCACAGAAACAGGCCCACTACACCTGACAGAGCTGGAAACTGTGAAATAGAAATGTACGAGTACAACCTCACATACAGCATGTAGTCCAAATGTACATGATCCAGCATCTAAATCCTGCACCACCAAAACAGTCAAAATGTACATTGTCATACAGTCTGCATGTAAACAAGGACAATGCGCCAACATGCATGTCAACACAAAGTCAATATGCATCTCCCCTTCACATTGCAGAGGGACACACAACACCCCCAGCAGAGCACACAAGACCACACATCAGTGATGCTGGGGAGGACAGCCACACCTTCAACACCAATGCCCTACAATAGCCCATGGACATCCCACGCAACTCACCACCAGGACCAGGGCAGCCAAGCCACTAAGAGGAAAACACAGACTCTGCAACAGACCACACAGCAGGAAGCACCCGCAAGCACAGCTGGCTCACAACACTTCACCGAGCCACACATGGCCCCCCAATGCCAGGTGTCAGAACTCCAAAAGGAGGTTGCCGAACAGATAAGAGTGGGGTCCGAACCCATGGAAGGCGAACCAGATCACATACGTGGGTGTCTATTATCCTACAGGGATCACCTACACCCCACAAAGGAGACCCACACTGCCATAGAGACACATGCATATGCACATTCCCAGTACAGAACCACGCAAATATCAGTCACACACCCACGCTGGCTCTGCGTACGACAGCCCAGACCCCTCACCTTACATATTGAGTGGGTGACAACCAAGCTACATGTCCAAGTTCCAACCAGCTGCCTGGGGTGACATGTCTGCGTCCGCTGTACAGTACACAGCACAATGTAATGTCATAGGGCCCAGGGCCCTCATGCATACAACAAAACCACAGGGACACACGCAGATATCATGTTGAAATGGATATGGGCATGTGCGCCCCGCCCCTTTATTGGCAGGGCCATATGTACAGTGATGCCTGTGCTGGATGTGTGTGGGGTGAGTGTAAGCCAGCCCGCACGGAGTGGTTGGTGCTGGCAATAACTTGAACAGAGGACACTGAAAACACCTGCATAACAGAGTCGACAGCTGAGTGACATGGAGGGAGCGGGAGCAAGTACAGAGGTCACCCAACATGCAAACAAAAGGGTCTGTGAGTTGCAGTGCACTGAGGTTGGGGCACTAGAGCTGAGTGCACTCATTTTAAGAAAACAACTATGATTGTGCCCTTTACGGATATTCCTGATGCAGACGCAGTGGGGTGTGTTAAACCTGCATCATCTTCACCATCAAAGGGGTCTTCCACACTCCCTGAGGTGACATTACTGCACAACCTCTCCTCAGCACAAAACTCAATCAGTGACAGTCCATGGGTTGCGGTGCACTGAGTTAGTGGCACCTGGATGGCTGAGCAGGGTAACAGGCAGATGATGGCATCCACGACAGGTGTGAGCAACTCCGTTAGTCTGTCAGGACAACTATTACTACTCTGGCAAATGGCGGTTGGTGGTGGTCCTGGCGATGGTGGCGTGTGCCTCATGCGGTGATGCATCGTCCGGGACGGTCAGGACTGGATTGGATGTGTGAGCCCTGGTGGACCACAGATGAGACTGGAGGCAGCGCACAGCGCAGGGCCACAGACATATGGCGTTGATGACCCAAAGGCTATCGTCTCAGAGGCCATCAAATATTGAATCAAACAGGGTCCCTGACTTGAGCTGCACAGAGTTAGTGGCCCTGGATGCACAGCGGCCGGCACAGGCACCCTGCCACGGGACGGTGACTTGCGATGCACTGGGGTAGGGCCATGCGGACTGTGCGGGTCCTCATCAATGTCAAAGGTGAATGTGGTTGAGGGTTGCAGGGACAGTGGAAGGTGTCCTCCAGGGCATGATGTGGAAGGTATGACTTTATCCAGAAGCAGCAAATGGTGGGGTGGCAAGTGACAGCCTCGTTGCCAGAACCAATTTGGTACATGAAGATGGAACTACCCCCTAGTTTATAGCCTCTGACGCCACCAATGTATGACCAGTGAGTGTCCATGAATGTCGGGGAACAGACTTAGTGGCACCGGGGCTGAAAAGGGATGCAGTCTGCGTTGAGGCCTGTACAATGACATCAAGTCATCCATACATAAAGCAAGACTGAATTCGAATAGTGTGTGATCTACTCGACCACAGTGGAGGCCTGAGACAGCGGTCAGCACGGTTCAGCGAGCTCCTCCTGGAACTCTAATACACGACATTGACATGACATTTGGGGTGACTTGTGGTTGACGTAGACAAAAGCACCAGAGCCGAGTGCGACTTCTGTCAGCGACAATGACATGTCTGCCTGGTACGGACTGGATTGCATTGATGTGAGGCCTGCTGGACCGCAGTGTAGGCCGACAGCATAGTCATCAAGGGGCCACAGACACGTGTGGTTGGGATGCCATGCACAGACTTGGTGGCACCACATCAAAGGGAGTATAGGGATTTAAACTCTGCATTAATGTGTGTACTCGGACATTGTATAATCAAGACTCAGTCCTAAATGTGTGATCCTACTCGACCGCAGTTTAGAATCAGAGGCAGCGGTCAGTAGGGACCCACAAGCATGTGTCGTTGGCCTGCAATGCACAGAGTTAGTGACACCAGGGCAGTTGTCGGTACTGTTCGATCACCTCCATAACGATGATCCTTTTACCCTCTGGACTGAAACACGTCTTCCTCTTACACCTCTACTTGCGTGCAATCATATGTACTCTGCCACTGACAAATCAAGACTCAGACCCATTTTTGCGAACGACTCGAACACAGCTTGGCCCGAGGGCAGTAGTCCTCGTGGGCCCACAGACACCTGTCCTAGGATGCATGTCTCCGTTCCAGGGAGGACCTGGCTTGGCATTTTGGGCTGGACTGTTCCCATGATGCACAGGGTCAAGATTGATTTGCATTTGGCCAGGACTAAACTGGTGTGGGATGGTGAGTACAAGAATGATGGATTTAACCCAGATCTCCTGACTGGGGGTGAAGGTTTTGATTTGTTCTGCATTCCGTACATCAATTGTGTGTCTTTTGCTTTCTCGCCCTAAATGAGCCAGGTGGGCCCAGACGGGGGGACCTGGCCTCACTGTGCCACTGGAATCAAGCTATCCTGGCAGAAGAGGAGTGAAACCCCGAAACCGGTCCTAGGATGCTTGGTTCTGGTCCACGGAGGTCCTGGGTTGGCAGTCCTGGCTGGACTGTTCCCATGAGGCACAGGGTTAATACTGTTTTGCATATGGCCAGGTCTAAACTGGGGTGGCAGGGTGAGCAAAAGAATGATGGATTTAACCCAGATCTCTTGGCTAGGGTGAATGTTTTGATTTGTTCTGCATTCAGTCCATCAACTGTGTGTCTTATGCACAGACTTGGTGGCACCACATCGATGGGAGTATAGTGAAATAAAATCTGCCATAATTGATGTTCTCTGCCATGGTGTAATCAAGACTCAGTTCCAAATGTGTGACCTACTTGATCGTTGTATAGGCTGGGTGCAACAGTAGAGTACATCAACGAGAAAGGAGTAAAGCGGGCCTGTGTCGTGGAGGCAATGATAGTCTGAGGAGCCTGCCAGGGACAGGGACCTCGGGCTTGTAGCTTGCGTCAGCGTGTGGTGGGCCCTCCTTGACACATGCCAGTATCTGCAGGTGATCAGTGTGGCTTGGCTGGGCAGGGGCAGGCCTGACGGCTTCGGGGTCCAGCGGGCGGGCTACGGCAGGCAAACAGGATCACAGGAAACTACACTCATGAGGACGGTGTTGGACTTGTGGCGGGGTGAAGGGCACCACCCTGGCAGAGATATTGGGCATTCCGGATGAGGATCACGTCCAGAGCTACGTACTTTTTATTCACACCCCTACTCTGGCCTGGCATACGCTGGGCCATCCCACTCTGCTCACGCTTATGGGGGGGGGGGGAGTAACAGGCAACATTTTGGCGTACTGCCACACTGGCTGGAGTGATGTGGTTGGTCCACTGTCCACTACACTCCATACACCAGCAGTTTATGTAGCCATGGATATGGGTGTGTTCTGCATTCTGCAGGCTGTCCAGCACATCGCCGCTACTCTTGGCATTGTGTACTTTCTCAATCATGGTTCTCCTGCCTCCTTCACACATGCCTGGTTCCCACCTCTCCCCAAATTCTGCTATTGTGTGGCTGAGGTGCCATGCCATTGATGGCTCATGTTCACGGCTTACCCAGGTTGTCACTGTAAGTTGTTCTGTCGTGTCTTGTGGCTGGGCATGTTGTTTTGTACGTTGTATGTGAATTTGTGATGTGTGCATTGCCAGAGTTGTGAGTTGCATGGTTGTGGAGTTGAGGTGTGTAGGGTATTCATTTTGAACTTGCAAAGGGGCTGTGCATTTCCCTTCATGCCATCCTGGTAGTGCTGATGGATGATGGACTGTCGGAGGATGAAGGAATCATGCAAACTGGCTTGGTATTTGGTGACGACGTTGGTATAGATTCCATGATGTTCGGATGTTGCCTGCACAATGATGTGAGACGTGTACTTTCTGTTGCGGTAATTGTGTGCTGTGTCACCCGGGGCACAAGTAGGACATGTGTGCAGTGGTTTGTCCCCAACACGTGTGTGCATTCACCTTTGGTGTATGGTCCTTGCTTGGTCTCCAGCAGATCTTGCGCATTGTGGTGAATGTATAGATCCTGGGGTACCAGGCTGATGATGGCATCCCGGACAGGTGTGAGGGACTTGGATGTGGCTTGCTGTTAGAGTCCTCCGACTGTGGCAGGTGTTGGTTGGGGGGTGCCAGAGGCCAACAGGTGCATCACAGCCAGTAGCTTTGTGTGGGGGGATGTTTGTCGTCCACTGTGTTGGTGCCTTCGACCTGTTGGGCAATGATGTCCAGGATACGGAGGATGGTTGTCCTTTTGAGCCTGTAGTGGACAATGGCATCCTCTGGTGTTGAGTCTGTGAGGCTGGTGCATTTCCTGTGGGTCCACTGTCTTTGTCCGTGCTGCCTCTGTGATGGTCAGGGGGGAGGGACGGGGATGTTGTGGTCCAGGGTGCGGTGGCGGTGGGTGTTGTTGTCCTATTGGGACTCCGTGCTGCATGTTCAGTTGCTCCATGGCATCTGTTGTTCTTCATGTTTGGCTTTAGGCTGTGCTCCATTGGCTGCTGCTGGTTGTCATCCGACTTAAAACCAGGGCAGAGCAGGTGTTACTTTTCTGCTGCTAACGTGCCTTATCGCAGGTTTTGTGATCTTATCACAGATGTGGCAGGTCATTGAGAATATTGTGGAGTGGTGTTGTCGCAGCCGGGGTCATCCGTGTCAAAGTTTTCTGAGGATGCTATAGATGGAAAACTGGTGATATAGACTGTTTGCACCAGCTTGTGAATGGGGTGGTGAATTTATCCTGACTTTTGCTGCAATAAAGTGCCAATAATTTGGCGATAGCTCCTTGATAATATGGCCCATAGTGTGCTTTCTTTTTCTTTTAGAAGGAGGGGAGAAGCACAGCCTCCCTCCTGGGCCATTCTCGGCCCTGGGAACCACCATCTCCCCGGGGCGACTTGGGAAAAAGAAAGGAGGGGCCGCATGACCCCTCTCCTAGAGCCATATATGGCCCTGGGGACCGCCACTCCCATGGTCATCATTTGCTATGTCGCAGGCTGTCCATCCTTGGGACATAGCTGTTTGCTTTTCCTTGGTGGGAGCTTTGACATCTCACGCCAAGCAAAAGCAAACACTCCAGTCCCAGGGGGTGGGAACTGTCAAAGTGCTCCCACTTGCCTGAAACTGAGCTTTCATCTCTTTACCTGCCGGCAGACATGCAGGCAGGGAAAGTAACAAAAGATTGCTCTTGCACTTAGGGAGCTGCATTTCTGGCAGCATCCTGTGTGCAAAAACAATGCCGGCTCCTGCAGGAGGCTGGAAGCCGGCTGGGAGCACGGGGGCCTTGAGGCTCCCCCCAAGGATCCATAGCACACTGGGTGCCCTTGGTGGGACCTGGGCACCCAGTGTCACATGGCCAGGCCCCAGGGCATGTGGTCCCCAGGGCTAAAATTGTCAAGGGGAGGGGGGCTGCACAGTCCCCCACCTCCATGGATTTGTGGCCCCCATTAATTTGCAGACTGGCCTAGGGGATGGAATCCCTGAGGCCAAAATAGGACCGGGCCCACACAGCCCTCCCTGACAGACTGACAGATGTATTTATAAAGCACTTAATTGCTGAGGTTTCTTGACGCTGGGGTGAATTCATACTGATGCAGAGACTTGCTTATCCCAAATCCTTAAGGAGAAAGCCTGGTCTTAACCTGCTTCCTGAAGATTGACCAATTGGACTGCAATCTCAACTGTGAAGGGAGGGAGTTCCACAACTTAGAAGCTTGATGTGAAAAGCTCTTACCACCCCATCTAGCTTTTTTAATTTTAGGAACCAGTAGCAGCCCAGTGTCGGCTGACCTCAAGCTTCACAGAGGTTGTTGCAGGAAAGTAGCTTTTGGACGTCCATGGCACCGCCTCCATGGAACGCTTTGTGCACCAGGCAGAGGGCTTCGAATTTTACTCTTTGCGAGATAGTGAGCCAGTGAAGCTGTCTGATACTGGCAGACGTGGGGTGCTATTCAGAGAGAGCGATTAGCACACGGGCTGCTGCATTCTGCAAAGATTGTAGTTTAGCTGTTTGGCTTTTATCTCTTCCTAGGTATAGCGCAGTCCCATGATCAATTCTGGAAAGTACAAGGGCTCCAATTACCATTTTCCTGAGTGTAAATGGGATAAACTGCAGGATTTTGTGCAAATCTTTCAAGGTGAAGAAGCAGGAGTAGGTTACTTGATTGATTTGCTTCCCAAACTTCAATTCACTATCGAATATGAAGCCTAGGTTCTTTGCCTTGGTCACTGAGACTGGGAAGCTCCCAGCCTCCGCAGGCCACCAAAGTTTATTCCATACTGAGGGGCCCTTCCCAAACTCAATAACCTTGGTCTTTTCGGTATTGAGTTTGAGGAAGTTTGCGTTCATCCAAGCCACAACTACATTAAGACAGTTATGGAGACGGGCCGCTGTGATGTTCACCCTCTGCATGACCGATACCACTATCTGGGTATCGTCCACATATGAGACAAGAATGAGGCCATGCTGTTTGATTAGTCTAGTCAGAGGAGTAACATTAGTATTGAACAGCTTTGGCGACAGAGCCGACCCATGTGGAACTCCACACGGGAGGCACAGGTTGGCCAACTTAAGACCCTCCCAGTGGATCAGCTCTTCCCTCGATGCCAGGAAGGAAGATAGAAGGGCTAGAGACGTCCCTCCGATACCTACTGCCTTCAGCTTCCGCACCAACACAGGGTGGTTCACGGTGTCGAATGCTGCCGATAGGTCAAGCAGGATGAGGATGGCTCTACCTCCCGCATCCAACAGTTTGCGGATTTCTTCTGTCACCATTATCAGGGCGCATTCAGTAGAATGTCTTGCTCTGAAGCCATGTGGGGTGGAATCAAGAAGTAGATTACTATCGAAATAATCCATAAATTCTAGGTTAATATCTTTTTCAAGAATTTTAGTCAGTAATGGGAGACATGATAACGGGTGGTAATGCTTAACCTTCGCGGGATCCACTGTAGCTTTCTTGATGATAGGCCTAATAAAGGCCTTTTTCCATAACTGCGGATAGACACCAGAGCTAATAACCTCGTTTTAAAGAGGAGTCATATGGATGCTGATTTCCTCATAGACCAAATGCAGATTTGATGGAGAGCAGGGATCCAAGGGTGAGACTGATTTTGTCAATAATAACATCTCATTGACTTTCTCTGCAGCTAAAACAGAGAACTTTAACAGACTGCTCTGAACAGGGTTGTCCTCCAGGGAATCTTCATTGTTGTCCATTGACGTTAGCGCTGTCTTCTGCAGTTTGTCATATATTGTCTGTATTTTGCTTTGGAAAAAGGAGGCAATTTTGTTCACAGTGCTTTGGTCCGGTTTAAAGTGGCTGTCCTGCAGACATTTAGCTAAGGCTGTGACTGTTTTAAAAAACTCCTTCAATGAGTTTTTGGCTTCAAAGATTTTAGTTGTAAAATATGTTGTTTTAGCACATTTTATGGCTGCCTTCTATTCCTCCAGGGCTGAATTATAGTCCTTTTTATGCTTTTCACTAAAGTCCATCCTCCAAAGTCACTTAAGACGCCTACATTTGGCTTTCATGGGTGTGAGCTCAACCACATACCAAGGTGCTGATGCTTGGTTCCTTTTGGGCCGCTTGGTTATTTCATGGGCAAGCCGGTCTATTGATGACTAATCGAGTCATCAAATGTAATTGCTGCACCATTAGAATCAGGCATAGTGTTAGGGGGTTCTCTGACAGGGCGGCTTCCAATTATTTTTTTGGATATCTTTCCATCAGTGGGATTAGACCAAAGGTGGTCTGTTCCGCTGATCTCTGCTAATTCTAGTGTTAGCAATGTTAAAGTGTATTGCATAATGATTGGACCAAGGTAGAGGCATTATGTTTGTCAGTTCTATATCCTGGTTATTAGTAAATGTGCCATCCAGGAAGTGACCTGCTAAGTGTGTGGCTTCCAATACTAGCTGCTTCAGCCCATACCCTGCAAGATTGTCCATCAATGTGGCCATTTCAGAGTCATTGTTGGATTCTAGTTGGAAATTGAAGTCCCCCAAGATTGTAAACGTAGAGGTAGCTAGGCATGACTCAAGAAAAGTCTGAAGTGCAAGGCTGAAGGGGGGCTGCGCACCAAGGGGTCTATAAATGAGGAGCCCCAGAAAGAGCAAGGTCTTATTGCTTTTAATGCTGAAGGTCACCACCTCTGCTTCCAATAATGGCACCGGCTCAGTCCTCACTGTGAACTGGGACCTATATATTATAGCAATCCCCCCTTTTTTCCCCACCCTATTTGCGCAAGCTACTGAAAGCTGGCGGGTAGAGCCACATTCCAGTCTGGTTCTGAGGCATTATTCGCCAAAGTCTCTGTTAAAAAGACAAGGTCAGGTTTTACGAGTTGTATCATGCATTCTAATTCATATCTGTTTTTCCCCATTGATCTTGTGTTCAGTAAAATGCACCTAATTCTATTAGTACTAGCGCCCTGCGGTCGCCTGTGATCGCCTGTGATCCGCCTTTATCAGCCGAGTGACATTGTCTCCTAGAGGTCCTTGGAATACCCCCCACCCACCGGTGCCGTGCTGGTTGTTCTTCGGTAGTGGTAGAGGGGCATTGCACCCACTTACCCTAGCACTTATTTATTTACTCTGTTGGTACTGGGCAACTAACCCTCCCCCATTAAGTCTTGACCGGCCCTGCGGGATGGCGTCTCCAGGGCCGTTCTGCCTCTGATGCTATTTTCACAAAAATTTAACCTGAACAGTAAGCACGTACACATATCAAAAGAGAGGATGTAGCCTTGCGGCTACAGCGGTTGACCTCGAAGCTCGTGAACTGGGTTCGAGACTTGGCAACATCCTGTGATTCTGGACAAATCACTTAGGAGTCTATTTACAAGCCCTTTGCGCCACCCTTACATCAATTTTCCAATGCTAAAAATGACGCAAAAGTGGCGCAAGGGGCTTGTTAATCTACCCCTTAATCTCCCCATGCCTAACAAAAATTAATGTGTCCACCTGTAACAAAACTGCAATTACTTAGGCAATTCCATATTGGAAAACTATCTGAAATCCTTTGTGGAGGAGACTGCATCATTGATCTATTGGAGTGAATCTGTATGTGACTGTGATGAGTGGGTTCTTTGTCGTTCTGTCCAAGTAAGAGCAGAGTCTATGGTTCTCCCTTTAAATTGCTAGGAGTATACAAATATGGAATTCACTTGGATGTTTCCCCATATGGCAGCAGCCACCTTTATGGATTCCAAAGGTCTTCCTCCATTTTTTCATGACGATGAACAGCTTAAAAAGCCCCCCCCCCCCACTTCATTACCTGCCAATATTGGTGAGGAGTTCTTGATGCCGAGGAATATGAGGAGATCTCCATGAATCAAAGAAGCTTTTACTTCATATAGTTAAAAGAAAGGACCCTTGTTTGGTGGAGATTTACCTCTTTCTAGTTTTGTCATCTTCTTTATAGGAGTATTCACGTTATCACATATTTCTGGAAAAAAGATGCACCAGGAACAATCACATTGCCAAAATGCATACAATGTCACTGGTGATATTTCTTCATGCTCCATAATGCAGCTGTAGTGTAGAAATCATATTAGACATTCAGCTAAGGAGGTCACAATTAGTAATAAACCAGTAAAGAGTGCTCCACTTGGGTGGATATTTTGTGCAAAACTGTGGAGTCTTGTTGGATTAAGTCACAGGTGCAGGTCCTTTGTGGCCCAGTCACTCACACAGCTACTGATATACTCACATAGACACTTGAACACCCACTCATTCACTAAGGCACTCACACACCCACTGACAGACCCACTCAGATATTGATACACCTACTCACAGATCCACTCTCATACCTACTCACAGACCTACTCATACACTGAGAAACCCAGTCACAGACCCACACAGCCACTCACAGACCCACTCATAGACCCACACAGGTACCCACATAGACTCCCACTCAGACATTCATGCACCCACTCACATACCCAGTGAGACACTTATGCACTCTCTCATGTACCCACTGAGACACTCATATGCTCACTCACTATTAAACGTTACAGGTTACAGTTAGGAAATAACATTTAAAAAACCTTAGAAATTCACTTAGAAAAAAAGGTGACAAGGATGCTATAGCTAGAAAACAACATTAGAAAAACTTAGAAATTCGCAGAAAAAACAAAGGTTGCAGGAACACCATAGGTAACAAATAGAATTAGAACCCCCTTAGAAATTCACAGAACAAAACAAAGGTTACAGGGACTGTATAGTTAGGCTCAGATTTCACTCCTACAGAACCATTGACATTCAGCAGTTATAGTTATCTGAGCTAACTATAACTCACTCCCCTGTAATGCACTGCTTAACTGCACATATTATATTACTTCTGACATGCTCAGTGACATCACTGATGACATCGCTGATTACATCTCAAATGACATCATGATAATAGTATCCACAGAAGCACTCACACCCCTACACAACCTCTTATATACCCACTCAGGCATCCACACAATCACTCACATACCCATTCACAGACCAATGCAAATACTCAAATAATCCTTCACCCATCCATAGGGCCGATCACATGCCAACTCACTCATATCTACAGCCACTCACACAACCACTCACTCACCCATACATCTACTCATACAACCAGTCACTTACCCATACAGCCAGTCAGCCACATACAAACTCATAGATTTACTCACACGCCCACTTATTAACCTATACAGCCACTCACACATCCACTCACTCACCCATACAGTCTCTCAACACAACCACTCAATCACCCATGTAAGTACTCACATACCCACACAACCCTTACATACCCATTTGCAAATCTATACAAGCACCCACACATCTACTCACTCACTAATACATCCATTCACACAGACACACATTCTACAATACAGTCACTTATACACCAACTCACTTAACCAAACAGCGACTAAAGCAGCCACTAACTCACCCAGATAGTCACTTATACTGGCTGTCATTCACTCTTACAATTATTCAGATACCCACTCACTCAGCCATACAGCCACTGACGCACCCACTCACTCACCAATACAGTCACGTATACATCCACTCACTCACCCACACAGCTACACATATACCCACTTATATACCCATACAGCAACTCACACACCCATACAGCCGCACAGACAAGCACTCACACACGGATACACACAGTCACACAGTTACTCACATAATATATGTTAGAAGTAGTCTCACTCATTGTTAGTACACCTTGTGTACTAGTTTCACCTTTGTAGTACCTTTGTATATGTGTTCAACACATATAAACTTTTAATTAAACACTCACATTCACTGGAAAATGTCATCAGCAATGTCATGGGTGATATCACTGAGCATGTAATATGTGAGGTTATAAGTGGTGCATTGTAGTTAGCTTAGCACATTTTAACTGTTGATTATCACTGGCTTTATTTGAGTGAAATCTGAGCCTAACTATAACCTTTGATGTTTTCAGTGAATTTCTAAGGTTTTTTAAATTCTATTTACCAACTATAATGTCCCTGTAACCTTTGTTTTTTACATTGATATATATATATGTTTATATTCACTGAAACAAACATAGGTCTGGGGGACGTTATAGTTAGTTGGACATTTTACTCGTGCAAAACCAGAGAAATTCCGCAGTTGAGCTAACTATAACTTGCGCCCCCACAATGCACTGCTGATGACTTCACATATTACATCATTCATGACATGGTCAGTGACATCACTGATGACATCACTGATGACATCTCAAATTATATCACTGATGACATCACTGATGACATCATCCAGTGACTGTGTATTTCACTAAAGTTTAAATATGTTTTATATATATATATATATATATATATAAATATATATATATATATATATTCACTGAAAAAACCATAGGTTTCACACCAGTTATAGTTAGCTGGAAATTTTACTGACATAAAACCATTGAAATTCCCACGTTATAGTTAGTTGGACTCACTATAACTTGTGCGCCTGCAATGCACTGCTGATGACGTCACATATTGCATCACTCATGACATGGTCAGTGACATCACTCATGACATCACTGATGACACCATCCTTGTGACAGAGTGACAGACCTCCTTTCAGTGTAATGTAAGCCTTGAAACACATATTCAAAAATATTATTTAACATTTTCAAAAAAATGGAGAAATTTTACTGACATAAAACCATTGAAATTCCCACGTTATAGTTAGTTGGACTCACTATAACTTGTGCGCCTGCAATGCACTGCTGATGACGTCACATATTGCATCACTCATGACATGGTCAGTGACATCACTCATGACATCACTGATGACACCATCCAGTGAATGTGTGTCTTTCTGAAAAACATATATGTTTTATATATGTATTTGTAAAGGACGATGGAAGAATAAATGGTTAAATAAGTGTGTAAATGGATGTTTGTTTTTATAAGAATTGATTGGTTAACTGCCTTATTAAGTGTATCTTAGTGAATACCTATATTAGCAAGTAAATTTTAAATATTGAAATGTATGTATCAGTGTTTCACTTTGTGTATAAGTGGCTGTATGGGTTGGTGACTGACTCACTGTTTGTATGTGTTTTGAAGACAGCATATGTACAAAACTGTATGGATGGATGAGTGTTTATATGTGTATGTTAGTGAGTAAACGACTGTCTCACTATTGTCTTTTTCAGTAACGACATATGTTTTAATCTAGTATATGTGAGTATTGATTTATATAAGTGAGTATATGTGAGAGTGAGAGATTGTAAGAGTTTCTGTTTAAATAAGTATGTGTTTCTATAAGTGATTGTTTAAGAGAGTAAGTATGTGTAAGTTTCCTTAGAAGTAAAGTTGTAGTGTGTGTATTGCTGTATATGCAAATAAATGGATGTTCAATAGTTTTTTTGCATGTGTGAATATGTGTGTGAGTAACTTTTGGATGACTGTCGAAGTGTAACAGGATGTATAGGTGTATCACTACATATAATGAGTGTGTATATGTATGAGTGACTATATAGAACTGTTGGTGAATGAGTGGATGTGTATATAGATGGTGGTATTACTGAATTGTTTGTTGTAACTGGTATGGGTATCTCCATTTTTTTGAAAATGTTAAATAATATTTTTGAATATGTGTTTCAAGGCTTACATTACACTGAAAGGAGGTCTGTCACTCTGTCACAAGGATGGTGTCATCAGTGATGTCATGAGTGATGTCACTGACCATGTCATGAGTGATGTAATATGTGACGTCATCAGCAGTGCATTGCAGGCGCGCAAGTTATAGTGAGTCCAACTAACTATAACGTGGGAATTTCAATGGTTTTATGTCAGTAAAATTTCCAGCTAACTATAACTGGTGTGAAACCTATGGTTTTTTCAGTGAATTTAATAGGTTTTTTAAATGCTAATTCCTAACTATAACTGGTGTGAAACCTATGTTTTTTTCAGTGAATTTCATAGGTTTTTTAAATGCTAATTCCTTTCTATATCGATATTCTAACCTATGTTTTTTTTAATAAATTTGCTGTTTTGTGTAAGTATTAATTTGTAAGTTTTTTTTTTTTTAATCATTTTTTCCTGGGGCGCTCTGGGTGTGCGCTCCGGTAAGCTCTCCGGAAAGCGCACCCAGAGCGCTACTTTCGTTTGTGAAAAAAATATGAATGAAAAGTTAATAATAACGCAAAACATTTCGTACCATACAAATAAAAGCAGTTTTTTTTATAAGGAAATGAAAATGATTTTGCATTTCCGTGAAACTATGAAGACGTCACTTCGGCGCGCAGCGTAAGCGCCCCCGGAAGCGCCTACGTTCGCGCCGCGTGTGCGCACCCGGAAGCGCTCCGGTGTGCGCAGCGTCAGCGCGTCAAGTCATGTGACCTTAAAAAATCACATTTTTCATTGGTTGCTAACAGTTTTTTTTACGAAGAATGAAATCCCCACCCATTTCCTTCACTTCTTCTTTCACTTTTGTGACTGAAAGACCTGTTTTTTGCTCCTGGATCTTTCTTGGTTTACCATGGCTGCCAGAGAATCCAGCAGTGATGAAGAGCCTGAATTCATCAATGAAGAGCCTCCTCAGCCAAAGGTGAAGGAGCATTTTATTTGGAAATTTTTTAAAATACCACCTAACCAGAAAAAGGTGAATGCTCCAAAAGTGGAGTGCAGGATCTGCAAACAAGTCCTGTCACGGGGTGACCCCAAAAAAAAATACTCTTTTGGGAACTTTACGATGATCCGGCATGAGGAGAGGAGGCACCCCCAGAATTTTGCCCGGGAAAGTGTCAGGGCTCTGGCACAAGAGGTTCCCAGTGATGGGGCCTCTACATCCACCGGAGGAGCAACTACTTCTGGGAGGGGGCAATCGCAGGAGCTTGTGCCAAATATTCAACCTGCTTTTAACAATGGTGTCCTGAGATGCAGATACTGCAATCAACTCCTTACCTATGGGGAGCAAAGTGTCCAGCTCATGGTTCGAGCATTGGAGAACCATCACTGCCGTTCCCACCCCTAATTATTTTTTTTTTTTTTTGCTCCTGTTGAGCAGTTTCCATTCCCTGTTTTTGTTCCTGTTTTGAAAAAAGAAGAAAACAAAAAGTTCTTTTCAGAACTACCTCCAATTCTCATCAAAGAGCTATATTCTTACAAAAATGAAAAAGAGTAAGTGAAATGAAGTGCATTGATAATGGAAAGGAAAATGAGTAAGAAAGAAAAGAAAGGTATGAGAGGAGAAAGGAAGTGAAGTAGGGGGACTGAAAGAAGGGGAGTGTTGGGAAGGAAAGTAAGGAGAAGAAGAGTGAATATGGGGAATGTTGATATTCAAAGAAAATGTTGAAAAGGAACGGGGGTGTGGAAGGGTAAGAAAAGATGCATTGCTGGAGTTGAAGACTGAAGGCCTCATTTATGAAGCCATGCGTCACTTTAACGCCACCAGAGCGTCACTTTTTGTGACGCGTCAGTCCAGTAAAAAATGCATCTTATTTAGTCGTATTTACAAAGTGGCGCATCTAGGTAGATGCGTCACTTTTTAAGCCCCTGCGCCACATTATTCCTACGTCAGGTGTAATGTATGCAAAAGGGACGTATTGACGCAAGAAAGGGTCGTAGAGGTGACGCAGTGAAATCTATGAGATATTACTGCGTCACTTTTATGACGCTGTTGCGTCCAAATCTTACGCCTGTTTCACAGCAGGCATGCAGGCCCTATCACATGGGGCTTGGCCCCATGTGAAAGGATACATTGCTGGAGTTGCTTCATTTTTGAGACACACTCCAGCAATGCATCACTTTTGCGCTAACAGATACGTCTAAAATACTGACGTATCTGTAAGAACTTCCAACATAATACGTCATAAATTTAATATGACGCATGAGTAGAAGATTGAAGGACTCATTTATGAGGCCATGCGTCACTTTAACACCACCAGAGCGTCACTTTTTGTGACGCACCAGTGCTGTAAAAATGCACCTTATTCAGTCATATTTACAAAGTGACGCATCTAGGTAGTTGCGTCACTTTGTAAGCACCTGCGCCACATTATTCCTACGTCAGGTGTAATGTATGCAAAAGGGACGTATTGACGCAAGAAAGGATCGTAGAAGTGACGCAGTAAAATCTATGACATATCACCGCGTGACTTTTATGACGCTGTTGCTTCCAAATATTACGCCTGTTTCACAGCAGGTGTGCAGGCCCTTTCACATGGGGCTTGGCCCCATGTGAAAGGATGCATTGCTGGAGTAGCTTCATTTTTGTGACACACTCCAGCAATGCTTCACTTTTGCGCTTACAGATACGTCTGAAATACTAACGTATCTAAAAGAACTTCCAACATAATACGTCATAAATTTAATATGACGCATGAGTAGAAGACTGAAGGACTCATTTATGAGGCCATGCGTCACTTTAACGCCACCGGAGCGTCACTTTTTGTGACGCACCAGTGCTGTAAAAAATGCACCTTATTCAGTCATATTTACAAAGTGACGCATCTAGGTAGTTGCGTCACTTTGTAAGACCCTGCGCCACATTATTCCTACGTCAGGTGTAATGTATGCAAAAGGGACGTATTGACGCAAGAAAGGGTCGTAGAGGTGACACAGTGAATAAACTGGGGGCCTCATTTCTGAAAAGTGACGCATCGCTGCGTGAAAACAGCAATGCGTCACTTTTCAGTGCGCACTCCTTACGACATTCCTGATGTGTCATATTTAATGTATGACGAATCATGTCGCAAGGAGTTACAGATACGTCAGTATTTCTGACGTAT
Organism: Lissotriton vulgaris; assembly: GCF_964263255.1. NCBI lineage: Eukaryota > Metazoa > Chordata > Amphibia > Caudata > Salamandridae > Lissotriton > Lissotriton vulgaris. Next base: position 1,023,819,033 of record NC_141691.1, read on the forward strand.
CTGTAAGCGCAAAAGTGATGCATTGCTGGAGTGTGTCACAAAAGTGACGCAACTCTAGTAATGCGTCCTTTCACATGGGGAAAGCCCCATGTGAAAGGTCTTGCGTCAGTCTTACGCGTGCTGTGAGGCAGGCGCAAGATTTTGACGCAACAGCGTCCTAAAAGTGACGCAGTGAAATCTCATAGATTTCACTGCGTCACTATTACGAGGCTTTTTGCGGGGGAACGCCCCCTCTGCATACATTATACCTGACGCAGGTATAATGTGGCGCAGGGTTTTAAAAAGTGACCCATCTACCTAGATGCGTCACTTTTTAAATATAGCGCAACGAGGCGCATTTTTTACACCGCTGGTGCGTCACAAAAAGTGACGCACCGGCGGCGCAAAACTGTCGCAAGGCCTTCATAAATAAGGCCCTGGATTTTCCCCATGCTTCGCTCCCCGGTGCGCGTACCGGGCGCTCCCCCCGCGCAAATCTAAAAAACATTTTTTTTATAAATGCCCTGCGGGACCCTTTTTTAGCCCCCACATCAAACCTAGGAGGTCAGGGGGGGTCTACCCTGCCCCCTCATAGTCATTTCCCCCTCTTTTTTATGCCACCTCTTGTGTCTGGATCCTACCGAGACACAAGATGGCGGCCGCTCCGGACTGTTTCGAATGTTTACACAAACCCGTGAGCCAATCAGCTTTCCGTGCGCAAGTCGCGTAGCACACCCGGTGCGCTCCCCGGTGCGCGTACCGGGGCGCACCTATAGATATATATTTTTTTGAACCTAAATTACTCAAAATCCACTGGAGCACATATCTTGAGACATAGCAAAGGCACATCGGGCTACCACTCCCTACAATTTTGCCAAGTTCGGTGTAAATCCATTCAGCCCTTCGGGCTAAAAGTGAGGTCGACCGCCCTATGGAAATTAACATGGGGAAAACGCGTTTTAGGACCCCCTTTTATCTTGGCCCCCGCTTGTCACATCCCCCCCAAACTTACAGGGAAGGACCGGAGCTCGACGAGGCCATTTTGAGGAAATTTTCAGGCAGATTTGTCAACCGGCGCCAAAGTTATTCCAAATAGAATTTTGAGATTTAACATTGAAAAAAATCCTAACTATAACTACCTACTGGAGACCGCCGGTAGGTAATATATATATATATATATATATATATATTCACTGAAAAAAACATAGGTTATAGACCATATATAGTTAGGGTTTCGCATTTACAAAACCTTAATTTACTCGCACAAAACCATAGAAATTCGCATATATAGTTAGTTGCAATAACTATATATCGCGCACCCGCAATCCACTGCTGATGATGTCACATATTACATCATTCATGACATGGTCAGCGACATCACTGATGACATCACTGATGACATCACTGATGACATCTCATTTGACATTACTGATCACATCACTGATAATATCATTCATGTGATAATACGATGAACCTCTTCAGACTCTAATATAACCTTAGATACAATCAGTGTAAACAGACACTCACAGATTGTCACTCATCCATGGAGTTACTCACACATCTAGTCAGTCATGAAAAGAATCAATCACTCCTCCATTTCCTCAACTATACAGTTTTACACACCTTACTAATTCAAACATATTCTAACACATATTTACTCTCTTATAAAATCCTGATACAAGTTCACAATGATTCATACAGCCACTCTCACATTCACTGGCTCTTATGCTCAGTTATTTATATATGTCAACTCTCACATGTACTGTGTTTTACATATGTACTTACTTTGACAAGTAGCACTGAGATATCCATTCACTCACCAATACACTCATGCACACAGTCAACTGCCCATACAGCTGTTTCCACATGCACGTTTGAACCCATACATCTAGTGAATCAACTGCTCACACATCTATGCACAGAGTCATACACCTCCCAGCCACCCACACACATACTCAGTCTCCCATACAAATACTTGGGCAACCAATCAATAACCCATATAGTTACTCATATAGCTACTGATTAACACATGCAGCAGTTTACAGAACAACAGACATAATGATGCACAAATTAAGACAGTTTAGTCACTAACCCATGCACTCAGTGAGACACATTTAATCACTCTCTCATACAGTCAGTCATGCACCTACTAAATCCTTCATCCAGACACTTATACATCCACTCATTCTTCAATATGTAAGACATATTTTAACTTTACAGAAACATACAAACACTGGATGATGTCATCAGTGATGTCATCAGTGATGTCACTGACCATGTCATGAATGATGTAATATGTGACATCATCAGCAGTGGATTGCGGGTGCGCGATATATAGTTTTTGCAACTAACTATATATGCGAATTTCTATGGTTTTGTGCGAGTAAATTAAGGTTTTGTAAATGCGAATCCCTAACTATATATGGTCTATAACCTATGGTTTTTTCAGTGAATTTCAATGGTTTTTTAATAGCAAATATCAAAAGCTGTAAAATGTCAAGTACGTGGTAGGTAAAAAGATTTTCGTATTTATGCACGCTGATGTGCTTTGAACGCTGCCCCCCCCCCTCCTCTTTTCTTTTAGGAGTATTCTCTCTTTGCAGATAGTGAAGGGTAGGTAACGTAAGCCTTTGCCCCCGTTGTAACCCGTCGTGCCTGCTTCCCTCTACATTTGATTGATTGTTATCCAAGCATTTACTGTTTTAGAATTGGGTGCTCTCATGCTGATGCCAGCTTCAATCTGAAACATCCAGAAACACTGTAGACTACCAATTCAATCAGTTCCGGTGGAGCCCCAACGTGACCCGGTAGAGAAGAACTTGCCCTCCCCTCTTTGACTGATTGTTCTTGTTGCCTGTCCCTTCTCTTGTCATTTAACAGAACTTTTTGGACTGCTGAAAGGGGTTGTATTCCGACCGCTGGTTGGTGGAGACATTTTGACTATATTCTGGACCTGCGTTGTCGTGTAATGCGTCATATGACGCGCCACGTTAGCGCACCCGGAAGTGCTCCGGTGCGCAAGGCGCAGCTTCCCGGAAACGATCCAGAGCGTGGCGCGCAGCGCGTAACGTAAGCATAACAGGTCATGTGACTTGTTAATAAAACTTTTCATTGGTTCATTTTACTTTTGTTATTCTAATGATGAAAGGCTTGGTTATATGACCTAAAAATAACGCTTTTCATTGCTTTCGAACATTTTTTTTCCCAAATGATAAAAGCCCCACCTTTTTTTTCTCACTCTGACTTGTAAAGCAAAGGACCTAGATGCATTTACAGTTTATCACTAACAATGTTCCAGGCTATTGTATTTTCCCGGGAAATTTACAACTGTCCTGCAAGTAAAATATTCCTTTTTCGAGAAAAAGGGCGTTTCTTCGTCCCATGAGGGAGCCGTTGAGCAAAAGAGGCCCGGCCTGCTGTCTTAGTCGCTGATAGGCATGAATATCAGATTCTTATCGATCACTTTATGTTGCAGGAGTAGAAAACACAACAGCCCTTGACCATTTTTCTTTACTGCGTTCCTGCGTATTATACCTTTTAACAGTCATGTAATTAGACTGCTTTATTTCACTTGCCTTTTACTGATTCGAAAACAGTGGCTATTATTCAAAACTTTACCAATGTAGCTACTACTACCATGTTTTTAAAAAAAACCTTTATTGTGAAAATGTCACTATACAAATACGGGCCTATAACCACGTGGGCCGGCCACGGAGCAAACTGGAATCGTATATGATGACGGCACATTTACACTGTAGAAGAACGTAACGGGCGACCAATTAGATTGCAAGAACTAAGGTGTCTAACATTTACGGAATCGGTGGACGTACATTTTATAATGAAAGTACGACAGGGCCAGTTACAATAAAATTATCTAGATATACATTTGCGGGCAAGTACCATGGGTGACGTTAATTCGAACTTTCAATAGTACAGTAATCAATAACACATCAGAACCTAATATCAATAGGGATGTCAAAATGTTCAATCAATTCTCCTCCCTGCTCGCCATGTGCTTCAAAACTGCATACGTATCTCGTGATATCAAGGTTGGGCAACCAGTACACAACAAGGAGTTATGAGTCCCATTTATACCGGCGCCATTTTGGGCGCGGCCGGGCAGGTCCAGGATATAGTCAAAATGTCTCCACCAACCAGCGATCGGACCAGAACCATTTTCGGCAGTCCAAAAATGTTCCGTTAAATGACAACAGAAGAAATAGGCAACAAGAACAATCAGTCAAAAGAGGGGACGCTTTCGTGAATGGGGCCCATGCCCTAGCAGGCAAGCGTTCGAGTTCCAAGGTGTCCCAGGGCCATTTTAGTGGACCAGGCCCAAATCCAAAGAGCTGGCCACCATTTTGAGAGTCTTGTTGCAGCCGGCTATCGCTGCACCACAAGAGTAACCGCAATTCAGCTAGATGGCGGGTGAGTCACTGTACCGCAAGAGCGGGCGGAACTCAGCTGGAAGGCGAGTCAAACGCTAAGAGGCACCATACTGCAGATGAGGTGCCTCCACCTGGGGAAGAGGGAGAGGCCTGTTTGCGCTGCCTCCCCCCCCGGGCACCCCACGCCGTCTTTCGGCGCAGCATTGTAGGATGGCCACACCAGTGAAACTTGCTGGACAGCACCTCGGTGCCATCCGGATCTCAGCGCGTTCGAGTCACTGTACCGCAAGAGTGGGAGAAACTCAGCTGGACACGCCGTCTTTCGGCGCAGCATTGTAGGATGGCCACACCAGTGCAGCAACTTACTGGACACCACCTCGGTGCCATCCGGATCTCGGCGCGTTGTGCTGCCTTCGGCGTACTGTAGCAGCAAGAGTGACCGCAACTCAGCTGGACAAGCCGTCTTTCGGCGCAGCATTGTAGGATGGCCATACCAGTGCAGCAACTTGCTGGACACCACCTCAGTGCTTGCTGGACACCACCTCGGTGCCATCCGGATCTCGGCGCGTTCGAGACACTGTACCGCAAGAGTGACCGCAACTCAGCTGGACACACCGTCTCTTCCGGCGCAGCATTGTAGGATGGCTACACCAGTGCGGCAACTTGCTGGACACCACCTCGGTGCCATCCGGATCTCGGCGCGTTGTGCTGCCTTCGGCCTACTGTAGCAGCAAGTGCGGGCGCAACTCTGCTGGAGGGCGAGTGAAATGCTAAGGGGCGCCGCACTGCACATGAGGTGCCTCCACCTGGGGAGGCGGAAGAAGGCCGCTCGCGCCGCCTCCCCCCGGGCACCCCACGCCGTCTTTTGGCGCAGCATTGTAGGATGGCCACACCAGTGCAACTTGCTGGACACCACCTCGGTGCCATCCGGATCTCGGCGCGTTGTGCTGCCTTCGGCCTATTCGCACATCGGTCCGCTACTGACGCCGCCTCATGGGCCAACGGTTTTTGTATGCTTTTTATAACCCAAAGCCGCATAACAGGTCTTGTGACTTGTTTATAAAACTTTTCATTGGTTCATTTTACTTTTGGTTTCCTAATGATGGAAGGCTTGATCATATGACCTAAAAATAACACTTTTCATTGTATTAAAACATTTTTTTTCCCAAACGATGGAAGACCCACCTTTTTTTTTCTCACTCAGCAATCAAAAAAGGATCCGTTAGATGACAACAGAGGGGACAGGCAACAAGAACCATCACTCAAAAAAGGGGAGGGCAAGTTCTTCCCTACCGGGTCACGTTGGGGCTCCACCGGAACTCATCGAATTGATAGTCGACAGTGTTTATGGATGTTTCAGACTGAAGCTGGCGTCAGCATGAGAGCACCACCATCTCGTAGCTCCGTCGTGGCCATTCCGCAAGAAATCATGGCAGCCGCTCCCCACCGGAAGCCTGCGGGAATCGGGGGCCCCCAAGACTTTTGTAGAATCTTCAAGGCTGAGGGGACGCTTTCGAGAATGGAGCCCAAGCCCTAGCAGACAAGCGTCCGAGTTCCAAGGTGTCCCAGGGCCATTTTAATGGACCAGGCCCAAATCCGAAGAGCCGGCCGCCATTTTAAGAGTCCTGTGGCAGCCGCCTATCGCTGCACCGCAAGAGTGGGAGAAACTCAACTACATGGTGAGCGAGACGCTGTAGCCGCAAGAGCGGGCGGTAAACAGCTGAATGGTGGATGAGGCACAGTGTAGCAAAATCGGGCGGAATGGCAACTGAAACGGTAAAGGGGCGCCCCACTACAGCAGACGAGCCTCCACCTGGGGAGGCATGTTCACGCCCCTCCCCCCCCCCCCCCGGGCGCCCCACGCCGTTTTTCGGAGCAGCATTGTAGGATACCAAAACCAGTGCGGTAACTTACTGGACATCACCTGGGTGCCGTCCAGATCTCAGCGCGTTCTGCTGCCTTGGGACTATTCGCACAACAGACCGCTACTGACGAGGCACAGTGCAGCAAAAGCAGGCGGAAAACCGCTGAATGGCAAGTGAAACGCTAAAGGGGCGCCCCACTACAACAGACGAGCCTCCACCTGGGGAGGCCCGTTCACGCTGCCCCCCCCCCACCCCCCCGGGGCGCCCCACGCCGTTTTTCGGAGCAGCATTGTAGGATACCAAAACCACTGCGGCACCCAGGTGACATCACCTGGGTGCTGTCCAGAACTCAGCACGTTGTGCTGCCTTGGGACTATTCGCACAAAAGACCGCTACTAACCATTGTTGCTTCTGTTTTAATAAAAAAATGTTTAAGGTGTTTACTGTTTTTGTTGCGATGTATATATTTATAAGTTATTAAAGTGTTATAATCCTACTACTTTGTTGGAGTGCTATATATTTTTAATGTGACACATAATTGTGAAGACTTTGATGTACAAAATGGCATCCCTGGAATCTTCCGCTTCAGGCTCGGTCCCACACACCCTCACAGTGAGAATCCCCTCCCCAATCACAATACAGGATGGTTATCAGATAGTAGGAACGCATGTGGTGTGACGGATCTCATCGGGTTGGGGCCTTGATCTACTGTAACTCCTTTGAAGAGGGGTGATTCTTTACAGTTGAGGCCATAAACTACATCCGCAGGGCTACGTGATAGCCTGGGACCGGCCTGGACAATCAGACACAAAGGAAGAGGAATGTCAGAGGGTGCGGTAGTGAATAGGGTGAAAGGGTGGTGTCGGGTGGGCACAGGGTGTGATTCTCAGGGAAGAGCAGCGCAGATGGGGGGAGGTTTATGGCCCATGCATAAGACAGAGAGCGGGGGTGACCAGTGCGTGGGGGGGATGCTTGCGAGGGTGGGGAGCCATGCTGAGGATCGGCGGCGTGCAGAGAGTGGGTCTGGTCAAGGCATCTAAAATGGCTGCCGTGCACGACAAAAGTGTGGCATTGGAAAAAAAGCAAGATGGCGCAGACAATGTTTATCAATACGAATTATTTATAACAATTATTTTTAACAATATATTTACTCGCAGTGACAAAATGGCGGTCAACACTTCCTGATTTCCTTCGAATCGAACGTTAACAGACGTCACGATCGGCGGCGTGCAGAGAGTGGGTCTGGTCAAGGCATCTAAAATGGCTGCCGTGCACGACAAAAGTGTGGCATTGGTAAAAAAGCAAGATGGCGCAGACAATATTTATCAATAAGGATTAATTTATAACAATTATTTTTAACAATATATTTACTCGCAGTTTCAAAATGGCGGTCAACACTTCCTGATTTCCTTCGAATCGAACGTTAACAGACGTCACGCAGCAAAAAAAAAAAAACGCTCACCCGCAGCCGCTGGAAGACAAGTATTAACATATATGAGCCTCCTCAACCACCCTCAGAAAACATAGGGGGTCAGGACACGTCTCCCGTACCCCCTTATACCCATTTCTCACATTGTTTTTCCTCCATCTTGTAATTTAATTAAATCGAAACACAAAATGGCGATTTCCCGTTTCGCGTCCCGTTTCACTATCCGGTTCGCGAACCGGAAAGCGCTTCTACCGCAAAAAATCTATATTTTTTTATTTGCCCCACGGGACCCTTTAATAACCCCAACATCCTTCCTAGGGGGTCAAGAAGGGTCTACCTTGCCCCCTTTCATTAAATTCCCCTTTCGTTTTTCTCCTCCTCTTGTCTCTCGATCCTACCGAGAGACAAGATGGCGGCCGCTCTGGACTGTTTAGAATATTGACAGACACCGGAGAGCCAATCAGCTTCGCTTCGCAAAGCTCCGTTACGCGAAAAGTATGCGAACTGGTGCGCTATCCGGGACGCTGTCACAGATATATCTGTTTTTTTAAACGTTAATTTCTCAAAATCAGCTGGAGCACATATATTGAGACCCAGCAAAGGCACATCGGGCTAACAGTCCCTACAATTTTGCCAAGTTTCGTGCAAATCCATTCAGCCGTTCGAGCTAAAAGTGAGGCCAAACGCCCTATGGAAAACTCAATGTTAAAAACGCGTTTTGGGACCCCCCTTTTTTCTCGCCCCCCCCCCCCCTTGACGAAACCCCCCCAAATTTTCAGGGGCTGCTCAGAAACAAAATTTCAGCCGATTCCGTCCACAAACGCCAAAGTTATTAGACATAGAATTTTCAAAAGTTACATAGAGAAAAAATCCTAACTATATATACCTACTGGCGACTGCCAGAAGAGATGTTTGCTGGGAGTTGGAGTCCCATTTGTGCCACTATGGTTGTATACACATGTGACTTGGGGGCGGGAGCTTACTCACCTTCCAATGAGGGTGGTACTGGACACTTCAAAGGTGCAGGCGGGGTCACCACATGACAGCAACAGCAACTGAAGAAGGCTATTCGCCGAAATGCATATTGCCATTCTGTCTTCCAATAAACGGCTCCAGTGAAGTTCCTTTTTGTGGCCTCTTCTCCTTTCCATCCTGTGAGGGGTCCGATTACTTATATATATATATATATATATATATATATATATATATATATATATATATATATATATATATATATATACCAAGGTGACTTGAAGAATGAGTGGGTGTATAACTGTCTTGATGGAGGATTTAGTAGGTGCTTGACTGACTGTATAAGTAAGTGATTAAATGTGTCTTACTGAATGCATGGGTTAGTGACTAATCTGTGTGAATGTCTGTGTCAGTCTGTCTGTTATGTAAACTGCTGCATGGGTTGGTGAGTTGCTACATTAGTGTCTTTATCAATCAATCAATCAACATTTGCGGAGTGCACTACTCACCCGTAAGGGTCTAAAGGCGCGGGGGGTTGCTGCTACTGCTCAAACAGCCAGGCTTTGAGAAGTATCCTGAAGGTCAGCAGGTTCTGGGTCTGTCGTAGGCAGAGGGGGAGGGTGTTCTTAGTCTTGGCGGCAAGGTGGGAGAAGGATCTGCCGCCACCGGCTGCTCGTCGGATGCGTGGAGCGGTCGCGAGGGCAAGGTCAGTGGAGCGAAGCTGGTGTTTCGGGACATAGAATGTGAGTCACTCATTGAGGTACGCTGGTCCGGCGTTGTGGAGTGCTTTGTGAGCATGGGTGAGGAGATTGAAGGTGATTCTCTTGTTGACTGGGAGCCAGTGCAGGCCTTTCAGGTGGGCTGTGATGTGGCTGTGGTGGGGATGTCGAGGATGAGGCATGCAGAGGCGTTCTGTATGTGTTGTAGTTGTTTCTGGAGTTTGGCTGAGGATCCCGCGTAGAGGGCGTTGCCATAGTCCAGCCTGCTGCTGACGAGGGCCTGGGTGACAGTCCTTCTCATTTTCCTGGGGATCCATCTGTAGATATTGCAGAGCATGCAGAGGGTGTTGAAGCAGGAGGAGGAGACGGCGTTGACTTGCTGGGTTATAGATAGTGATGAGTCCAGGATGACCCCCAGGTTGCTTGTTTGGTCGGTTGGCGTTGGTGCAGCTCACAGTGTGGCCGGCCACCATGAGTCGTCCCAGCCGCAGGGGGTGGATCCGATGATGAGGACCTCTGTCTTGTCTGAGTTCAGTTTCAGGCAGCTGTTCTTAATCCATTCGGCAATGGACTTCATACCTTTGAGGAGGTTAGTTTTGACAGTGGTGGGACCTTGGTGAGGGGGAGAATGAGCTGGGTGTTGTCCGCGTATGAGATGATGTTGAGATCGTCGTACGATCAGAGAATCTTGGGGAGCGGTGCCATGTAGATGTTGAAGAGTGTCGGGCTCAGGGATGATCCTTGGGGTACTCCGCAGATGAACTTGGTGTCTTTAAATCGGAATGGGGGAGGTGGACATTCTCGGTTCTGCCAGTGAGGAAGTAGGAGGTCCAGTCCAGGGCTTTGCAATGGATCCCTGCACTGTGGAGGCGTGTGCGTGGGATGTGGTGGAAGATGGTGTTGAAGGCGGCTGAAAGGTCTAAGAGGATGAGGGCCGCGGTTTATCCATTGTCCATGAGGGCTCTGATGTTGTCCGTGGCGACCATGAGAGCTGTTTCGGTGCTGTGGTTGCTGCGGAATCCTGATTGAGATGAATCCAGGATGTTGTTCTCCTCAAGGAAGGCAGTCAGTTGCCTGTTGACAATCTTCTCGATTACTTTCGCTGGGAACGGGAGTAGGGAGATGGGCCAGAAATTCTAGAGGTCCTTGGACTCCACCTTGGGTTTTTTGAGTAGGGCGTTGTTCTCAGTGTGCTTCCAGCACTCTGGGAATTGGTGATCTGAAGGAGTTGTTGATGATCTTGCAGTGATGGGGTGCGATGGTGGATCTTGCTTTGTTGAAGATGTTGTGCGGGCAGGGGTCTGATGGCGAGCCGGAGTGGATGGGTTCATGATTTTGATGGTTTCTCCATTGTTGACATGGGTCCAGGAGAGCAGGGGGTTGGTGTGGTTGGGGGGCGGGAGTCTGACGGTATCTGTTGTTGGGGCTTGGTTGTTGAAGCTGTTGTGGATGTCTGCAATCTTGCGGTAGAAGTAGGTGGGTCTGGGGTGAGGAGAGTTCCTTCTTATTGTTGAACAGCTCTTTGCTGTTGTGTGCATTGTTGAAGATGCGTTCTTTGAAGGCGGTCTTTTTGGTGGTTCTGATGAGTTGGTGGTGTCTGCGGATGGTGGTTTTGTAGGCTGCGTTGCTGTCCGGAGTCTGCGTGGTGCCACTTCTTCTCGAGCCTGTGGCAGAACTGCTTGGAAGCCTGGAGGTTGGCGGTGAACCAGGTGGCTTTTCTGTTGGTGTGTCTGTTGGAGGGTTTCTTGATCGGGGCGAGAGTGTTGGCGCAGTCGGCGATCCATTGCCTGAGGTTGCGGTCAGCCGTGTTGGTGTTGGTGGTGTCAGTAGGTAGGTTTTGAGCGAGGGTGGTGTTCAGCTGGTCTTCGGTGCACCGGTATGGGTTATTGATTGCTTACCTGAGTATTTGTATGGGGGTCTGAGTGTGTGTGTGGGTGGGTGGGATGTGTGTGACTCTGTGCATAGATGTGTGAGTGGTTGATTCACTGGGTGTATGGGCTCAAGAGTACATGTGGAAACAGCTGTATGGGTAGGTGCGTGTGTGTATGGATGTGTTGGTGAGTGAATGGATGTCTCAGTGGTAAATGTGCGAGTAAGTACATATGTAAATGGCATTATATGTGATTGATAGTGTATATAAATAACTATATGTGAGAGTGAGTGATTGTGAGAGTGGCTGTATGGATGAGTGTGTACTTGTATCAGTGATTGTATAAGAATGTAAGTATGCATTAGCATCTGTATGAATAAGTGAGGTGGTGTGTGTATAACTGTATAGGTGAGAAAATAGAAGTGTGATTGATTTTTTGCATGACTGACTAGATGTACGAGTAACTCTGGATGATTGACGGTGTATGAGCGTATAGGTGTATGAGTGCATATGATAGTGTTGTATTGATGAGTGACTGCATGTATGACTAACTGTATGGGTCAATGAGGGGATGTGTGTGTAGAACTAGGAATCAGTAAGTGCATACTTAGTAACTGGTATTGGTGTGCCTATTGTTTCGAAAATGGTAGTCTGTATTTTAGAGTGGGTGTATCAAAGGTTATATTAGGGTGTGAGGAGGTGCATCAGATGTTCACGTGGATGATGTCATCAGTGATGTCTTTTGAGATGTCATCAGTGATGTCATCAGTGATGTCACTGACCATGTCATGAATGATGTAATCTGTGACGCCATCAGCAGTGCATTGCGGGGGCACGAGTTATAGTTAGCTCAACTAACTATAAAGGCGGAATTTTTCTGGTTTTGTACGAGTGAAATATTCCACTAACCATAACGTCCCTGAAACCTATGGTTTTTGAGAGAATTTCAATGGTTTTTTAAATGCTAATTTCTAACTATAACATCTGTAAAACCTATGTTTTTTTCAGTGAATTGCAAAGGTTTTTTTAAATATCGGACTACTATTCTGCTGTTTGTAATTAGTACTGTTTTTCCACTACATGAAAGAATATAACGTGTAAAACTGTTATGTAATATAATATATTTCACAAATTACAGTGTTACTTTTCAAATTATACAACATAATTTAACATTCAGAAGAAAAAAATCTCCCTTTTTTGCTGTTATCAGATTCTACTTAACATCACTATTCACTTTGATGTCAGTGTAGTATCATCATAATCAGCAGGGATGTATGAGCGTAGAGGTGTATGAGTGCATATGATAGTGTTGTATTGATGAGTGACTGCATGAATGACTAACTGTATGGGTCAATGAGGGGATGTGTAACTCGTATTGGTGTGCCTATTTTTTCGAAAATGGAAGCCTGTATTTTAGAGTGGGTGTATCAAAGGTTATATTAGGGTGTGAGGAGGTGCATCAGATGTTCACGTGGATGATGTCATCAGTGATGTCTTTTGAAATGTCATCAGTGAAGTCATCAGTGATGTCACTGACCATGTCATGAATTATGTAATCTGTGATATCATCAGCAGTGCATTGCGGGGCGCAAGTTATAGTTAGCTCAACTAACTATAAAGGCGGAATTTCTCTGGTTTTGTACGAGTGAAATGTTCAACTAACCATAACGTCCCTGAAACCTATGGTTTTTCAGTGAATTGCAAAGGTTTTTTTAAATATCGGACTACTATTCTGCTATTTGTCATTAGTACTGTTTTTTGTAACTTTTCACTACATGAAAGAATAAAACCTGTAAAACTGTTATGTAATATAATATATTTCACAAATTACAGTGTTACTTTACAAATTATACAACATAATTTAACATTCAGAAAAAAATTCTCCCTTTTTTGCTGTTATCAGATTCTACTTAACAACACTATTTACATTGATGTCAGTGTAGTATCATCATAATAATCAGCAGGGAAAAAAACGAAATTGTTAAAAAAACAAATGACTAATTCTTGCAAGTACAATACGAAACCAACACAAATAACACATCCAATATTATTTCCAATTTTTAAATCTTACCTTTATTCTGTAGTTTCTGTTCACATTTTCCCACCGGGCCGAATAATGTGTCGATAATTTTGTTTGAAATCATCCAGTATGAATTCCTTAAAGCATCTTTACATTTTCCCACAAGGCCGAATAATGTATCTAAATTGTGTGTTTCAGAAATATCAAGTATGAGTTGGGTATTGCATAAGGCAATCTCGGTTTTATTTCCAAGTGTGTACTGTTGCAGTGCCTCCAACTGTTATTGCATTTTATATATACAGTATAAAGTCCACATGTGGTAGTAGCTGCAGCATGGAAAACAATAGCCACTGTTGTGAAAGTTGTTCCAGAAATAGAAACTTGACTAGCAACAAAATGTTTAATTTCCGTTTCCACTTTTCTTCCATTTGGTCTACAGCGTTGTAGCATTAAAATTAGATATTTTCCATAACTTTGTAGGCATAATGTAGATAACATTTTTGATTTGACCACAAGAACATTTCATATCATGATGAAAAGGTACAGATTTGCAGTCAGATATTGTTAAATATAGAAATCGTCCTCTGTCAAGTATAGTGCTTGAAGTTAATGAGCACTGTTCACATTTATGATCCCATTTGTAACTGAGTCCAAATAAACTCTCAGTCTGGGTTCCTTTATCTTCTAACACTCCAAGCATAACCATCAGAAATTCTTGTGCATCTTGTTGTATATTAGTGCTGTACTTTAAAAACTCCAGTGCATGTATCCAAAGCTTGGCGAATACCAGAAGCAGTATGGATCTTACTTCTGTCAGTTCGCAATTGTTGAAATAAGGTATCAAGTGCAGAACATTATCTTTTTTCCTGACTTTCCATAATTTCACCATAAAGATCTTATAGATAAAATATAACGTTTAGAGTAACATTACCATAGCAGTTGACACCAGAAGCATTTTCTAATTGTTTCCCGACAACATTATCACTTGTTTGTATTTTCTGTTTCTTTACATCTTTTCTTTTTTCTTGAACTCTTTTCTGCTTTTCAACCACACTTGATTCTTTAACATGTTTACGTTTTGAATACACAACAGGTTTTTCATAAATAGGATATTCACCTAAAGTTGGTGCGTAAAGCCTTCTTAAACGTTTATATTCTCTTACACAATTTACATCAGCACTAACATTGTTTTCATCAAAATCAATTAAATACAAACCAGACAATGTTCTAACTTGAGATAATGCAACATATGCCATTACCTCTTTAAACACAGTTCTTCCAACATTTACTAAAGCATTATCTACACTTACACCTTGAGATTTATGAATGGTTATTGCATATGCTAGGTTTATCAAAAAGGAAACAGACACTTGTAACACTAAGCCATTGGTTATGTAAATTTAGGGTAACCTCAAAAACCCTATGCACATGTGGATATTGCGGTATATATGGTTCATCCGCCCCGCATATGGGTTGTTGGCAGTTATCATTGGTTACCCTAAGTTAGTGGTGTTGCCAGCCTCAACCTGAGGCACCTCTGGCATATAGTGCAGTGTCCAGAGAAGCAGGAAAAAAGGGTGTGTCAAAGAAAGTTAAACCAAGGAAAAAAGGGGATTTAAAAAACTGAAAAATCACCCTAAGTGATTTTATTATATGGTGTGATTTTCAGGTTGTTAAAAAAGATCTATTACTACTAGATAGATCGAGTAACTAGATCATAGTAGTTGAAAAAACATTTATCACACAAACGTCGACATGTTTCTGCTCTGTCGGCCCACAGGGGTCTATAGAGCATTCGTCAGGACTAACAGTAAAAATAGACATACATTTTTCGAATTACTCACACCTTTTGTGTAGTATTGCGTTTATGACCTGTATACTTTGCAGGGTTATGACTCCTCCGTTTTCTTGTAAACAGAGAGTACTTGCTTGCGTCGGGGGGCCCTCAGGACTCAGAGCCGCGTGTGCTAGTGTTCACGTCTTGTGCTGACTCTGCCCCCGGAAGTTAGTTCAACTACTATGATCTAGTTACTCGATCTATCTAGTAGTAATAGATCTTTTTTAACAACCTGAAAATCACACCATATAATAAAATCACTTAGGGTGATTTTTCAGTTTTTTAAATCCCCTTTTTTCCTTGGTTTAACTTTCTTTGACACACCCTTTTTTCCTGCTTCTCTGGACACTGCACTATATGCCAGAGGTGCCTCAGGTTGAGGCTGGCAACACCACTAACTTAGGGTAACCAATGATAACTGCCAACAACCCATATGCGGGGCGGATGAACCATATATACCGCAATATCCACATGTGCATAGGGTTTTTGAGGTTACCCTAAATTTACATAACCAATGGCTTAGTGTTACAAGTGTCTGTTTCCTTTTTGATAAACCTTGTACTTTCCCTGGGGAATGAAACAGACCTTCTAAATCCCTAGTCCCTCCTTATTGATTGATTGATATTGCATATGCTAAACAGAAAGGAAATTGTTTTCTATGAACATGCAAGTCTTTTACAAGCAAAAAACGTACAGCACAATGTGTAATCTTTTTTACCTCTATAATCTGATCAAATTTAATTTTCAAGAATTCAATTGCATTTCTGGTTTGATATTTCATAAAATCAACAACTTTCCCTATTGCTCCATTCACTAAACCTTCTTCTACATTGGAATTACTCCTCAAAATTACCTGACAGTTTATACATACATCTAAAAGAAATTCTAAGCCAGCAGTTTATGATACATACCTTTCCAAATAATCCAATTAAATCTGTAGTATCTTTGAAAAATATTTTTTTTCCTTGATGCTCGATTTTATCAATAACTTCAATGTGAACTATTAATTGATTTTCCAATTTCTGAAGCTCTCGATTAAATGTATAACACTCTTCCATTGTAGGCATTAAACAAACCATAGATTTTTTTTCTCCAATTTTCTTGTGCATTACTTCTGCTGGTGTGTTTTCAGTTGTAAACAAGTTCTTTAATAAACAACTTTGTAAAGCTTGTTTACCATGTTTGCTTAGAACACCAATTCATACATCTTTCAGACTATTTCCATAATCTTCATCACTAGCTTGTTGCATATTCTGAGTGAGTTCTTTATATTCGAAATGTAACCACAGATTCACATTCCCAACATTTTCCAAAGATTTCCTAGTGTCTTTATTCAGAAGAGTTTTAAAAACTGGTTCTCCTTTTACAGGAGTTAGTTGTAGCAGGTCTCCAAAAACAATTAAATGTTTTCCTCCAAAGAGAACGTCGTAATCTGTTTTTAGTACCTGTTGCATTCTTAAATGTACAAAAGCAAGCATTAACTTTGAGACCATGCTCACCTCATCAATAGTTGAAAGTTTCATTTTCTTCAGCACTCTTGACACTTCATAAGAAGCTTCTCCGGGAGAACTTCTGATATTCTAATTTATTATCATGCTCAACTGGTAACATCAGTAATCTATGCAAAGTAATTCCCTTAACAATGTGCGCAGATAATCCAGTTGGAGCTGTTACCATACAAAATAAATGTGAACCAGTAGTTTTTCAAAGATAGCTGTTCAAAACTTTAATTAAAAAACGTTTACCCATTGCAGCTTGACCACTGATGTACATCTGAATAGGTTTAAATCTGCAACATACTGGATGTCCATGTTTGCATTCTACATTGTCAAAATAACTGGATTGTAGTAATTAATATACTTAGTTCTGTTCTTTTTAAGTTGTAGGTATTGTTTGGAGATTGGCGAGGTATTGTGTGCCTTACAGAAGAAAAAAAAAATGTACTCTTCCTTTAGAAAATCCTTGAGGTGGATATCCAAACCTGACACTTGGTATAAAACTTTCCTTTAGACTTGTATTTTCGTCTGCAGTACTTTCCACAACGGTGACTTTGGAAATGTAAAACTTGCTGTCTCAAGCTTCAATCTCCTCCTTCTCTTGGAATCTCACATGTCACATACTGTTTAATGAAAGACAATACTATTTCATCTGAATCAGTTCCAAATTTAGGTGCATCCTTGATCCATAGTAGCAAATGTATATGAGGAGCACATTTCGCTTGGTACTCCTTTCTCCAAAAGAAATTAGTAACTTCCCCAAGAGGTGGATTCTTTTTTTTTGCAGATAAAAGACATCATAGCTTGAAACCTATGATTCAAATATCTGCACACATTTACAGGATCCAAAGAACACAGTTCTCCAGGTGTCTTCATTTCAACATTTTTTATATTGGAATTTGCTTCTCATAGAAATTCAAGTAAATCTTCTCATGCATACTCCGTACAGCTAAGTGTCATAAACCATGTTGGTGTTCCTAAGTTCCGTAACATACACTTCAGTTCTCCATGTCGATGATACAAATACTCATTTGTTCCTCGTTGACATGCCATGAAATTAATTAATTGTGCTTCTAAATTTTCATCTGTTTGTTGAACTTTCTCCACAAATTCTTTTACTGAAAGAAGTGATGGATGAACTCCAGTTTTAAGTATGTGGTTCACTGCATAGGACAGAGAAGACAGATCACTTTCAAACAAAATGTGAAATATATATGGAATGCACTGTTGAAATCTAGGATCTTCAGAGTATAATCTTGTTGAGCGATATTCTGAAGCTGGAATCCGTACAGGTCATATTATCCACCTTCTCCAGTAGGCAACAACTGTGGAAAACAACGAGCTTCCAAGCTTTTCTCCCATACACTCATTGGAGTTCCCTTTGCTTTATACATTTGAAATAACTTAATGCTGTTAACTACTACTTCTTTTGAATGTAGAGGACATATTGTGTAATGTTCATAAATCTCGTCACTCCTTGACTTGTGCACTTTCTTTATTTGACCACTTGAAATTTCAGATTCATCTTCCAAACTTATTACCTGTTCTTCCACATATACACTTTATAATAAATATTGTTCTCCGCAAGATATAACGTAGCCTTTTGAAGTTTATTAGCATTGACAAATTCTTGCCATATTTTCGGACTTTTTGTTGGTACACCATGTAGTAGAAAGACTACTGCTTCATTTTCCTTTTTCTCTCCACCAACAATTTCAATATTTTTCTTAAAATCCAAAGATAAGTGTACCACTCTTCCTTTTAAGCCCTCTTTGTAAGTCTGTTGGTTGCAGTTTACCAGTTATAGGCTCCATGAGAATTATAGTGTGAAATGGATTGAAACAGATTGAATTAGAACTGGCTCATATGTATTCAAATCTGCCAGTTACTCCGGAATAGCTACTAATTCTAACTTATTATGTACTGCTCTAGCAGGCATTTTGTTCTCTTCTAATTTGTTATAACAATATTTACAAACATGTTGATCACTGCTTAACTCAAATTGACCTTCCACTAACAAGTAAGTTGCAAATTCCTTCCATTTATCATTATTCTTCTATTCAAATTTCACATACAAAATTTCAGAGCACACTATGTTAAACTTTCCAATTTATCCTTCAAACTGATCAGTCCTAATCACTTTCCTATATCCTTCAACATCTGTAATTGTCACTTTCTATGCACTGCTCTTCTGAACTAAAATATGCAACTCAATATCATCACGCTTTTTTTGTACATCTGAAAAAGAACCGTGTAAAAGAGTTGTATTCATTTCACTTAAACATAATGCAGGACTTTTTACATAGTACACTTTCCTTACAAACTTCTGCATTTCTGAATGGTGTACTGCTAACATCCTCAAGTGATGAAAAACACTTTTACACACTTTTCTTAAAAGGCAAGCAAGAGAATGCCCATGCATCTCCGTATATTTTCCTACATTACATGGATCTAGTCCTTGTAACAACCTAATCTTCCGTTGAACACTTTTCTGTGCATATTCTGGTAACAAATTTCGCATTATATCAATAGATTCCGGTTGAATACTACAAGTACTGCTACAACCCTACTTATACACAGGAGCTTGTGTGCATTTCCCTTGCACTTCTTCAGCTATTAACTTTTCTGAACTAATACCAACCATTTCCTCTTTTGGAACAGGACAGCCATTCTGAACTTCGTAGCAACGACCCCCAGTATCAACTGCAAATGGTAAACTATGTTCTTGTAAGTAACTCTCTTAATTAATAAAAGGTTCACTAGTAGACGTATTTTTCCAATTTCCACTGAAGATTTCACAAAAGTTGCTTCTGTTCATAACTCTTTTTGTTTTACTTTTGTCTTTTAGAATATTCATTGTTTTATCCAACAGTTTGATCCTCTTCAATATCACAACTAATATTTTTTGTTTTAACTTAAAAGCAGTATCCACTATGCTTTCAATACGCTGTTTCTGTTTGAATTGCAGCTCTTTCTTTTTATATTTGCGGCATCCTTTTATTAAATTCTCAAATACTCTATTTAAAAGAAGTCATTGATGGATTTCTTGAAATTGTTGTCTACGGCTAACAAATACTCTTTCCTTATCATATTTTTTTCCCTGCATTTTGAAGTCGAAGTCTGCTTCTCCTTACTTGCAAAATTCTTCTTTTTCCTTTGTGTCATGTTATTTTCATTATATGTTTGTAATACTGTTTTTTTAATTGCCTAATGTTTTTACCAGAAACAAGTCTTTTTGTAGTATTCTCATTTACTTGTAATCCACATTTTTGATTTCTCTTTAGGTAGATTTCCTTTTTGTCTTTCCTTTTTTTTCAGGTTCTAGGCATTTTCAATATTTATTCCAAACAAAATAATTTTCTGAGAAAGAAAAAAAAAGTTTCAATTTGTTGTTATATCTGTTTAATATGTTAAAATATTCACATACAATTAGATAAGTTCTACTGGTGGCTTGCAGAGGTAATGCTGAAAGGAATTACACCAAATTTGGCAAAAAAAAGGTAGCTCTTGCCTCAGAAAGAACTATTTTTCTTAAATGGTGTAAATCCATTCAGTAAAGCTGAGAAAATCAAAAAATATAAGTTTCGATTTATAGAGGCATGGTGGATCCGCGCATCCTGCCGATCAGGAGCTGTATTCTAATTGGCTTTCAACAGTCCAAACCAGGAAGTGTTGGCAGCCATCTTGTGCCTCTGTAGAACTGAGGTACAAGAAAAGAGAAAACGAAAGGTGCAAAACAAGTAAAGGGGGCAGGGTAGAAACACCCTGACCCCCTAGGCCTGCTCAGGGGGTCCCACAGGGATCCCCAGGGCCAAGATAAGCATTTTTTTAAAAAAAATCAGCAAAATCCACAGAGGGTCCATAGATCAGGCCAAGAAAATAAGAAAAAATGAAGCGCGGGCTCCCAAACTCTGTTAATATTTAGCCCCTGGGTGGGCCATGTCCTTGGGGCAGTAAAAAAAAATAAGTGTGAGGGTTCACAACACCCCCCCACACTGCTGCAGTGACCGCCATCTCCCCAGGGCTTGATTACATAGTTGGGGGCACACAGCCCCCCATCCCAGGGACCACCACCCCGGGGCTGAATTTAAAATTTGTGGAAGTCTCAAAGGCCCCCCAAGCCCCGGGGACCACCACCCCTCTGGGGTTTTAATTGTTTAATTTGTGGGGAGAAGGTGGCCCCCGCTGCCCCAAGGACTGCCACCCCTTGGGGCTTTAAAAAAAAAACACCTGTGTGAGGGGGCTCAGGCCCCCCCACACTCCCCGGCGACCGCCACCTCCCCGGGGCTCTGCATGTAATGGGAGGGGGGTCGTTCGGTCCCCTCCTGGAACCAGTGATGGCCCTGGGGTCCGGCAGCCCCCAGGGCCCGCTCCTGCAGTGACCCGGAGTGCCCACCCCCGTCCAGGTACCTGGTGGGCTAGTTGGACCCCAGGGACCCTCAGGATTCAACGGGGATCAACTTAATGTCCAGAATAATGTCACTGACCATGTCATATGCGACGTCATCAGAAGTGCATTGCAGGCGCACAAGTTATAGTTAGCTGAACTAACTATAATTGGGAATTTCTATGGTTTTGTATGAGTGAAATGTCCAACTAACTATAACGCCCCTGAAACCTATAGTTTTTTCAGTGAATTTCTAAGGTTTTTTAAATACTAATTTCTAACTATAATGGGCCTGAAACCTATGGTTTTTTCAGTGATTTTCTAGGGGTTTTTAAATGCTAATTTGTAAATGTTTTCAGTTTTTCTGAAAATTGCAAGGTTTTTATTTAAAAGATATTTTTTAACTGTAATAATCTATAATTATTTTCTCTTTTTTTCATTTTAATTTAATTATATATTGTCCTATGTCTTTTAAAATATATGTATATTTTTTTTCAAAAAATATTGGAGTCGCATACCCATCATGCACCTATCACGGTGGGTGCGCGAATTCAAGCCGCTACATTGGAAAAGTCGAGAAGGAGCCGCATTTTTTTTGCGAAAGGTATGTGGCCCGCAGAACATCATATACGTATGGGATTGCGTCATGTGCGTGATTGGTATGCAACAGGTACGTGGTGCATGGCCCAGCGTAATGTCATATACGTATGGGTTTGCATCATGTGCACACCTCGTATGCGACATGTGCACGGTGCCGGGACCCGCATGATGTCATATACATGCTGGGTCACGCCAGGTGCGTGACTCCCGTAAAAAAGACATTATGTATTAAAACTATATGTATATAATTTTAATGTACATATCAGAACAAGAGATCATCTGAAGTATTTATAAAAATAATATATTTGTAGTTGTAATAAACTTATATTATTATTAAATATATTTTTGCGACATTGCGCTGGATGCGCGCTGGTTGCGTGCTGGGTGCGCGACTCCCATGTGACTCTGAAAGAAACTATTTCATTGGTTGAGACGGTTTTCCATTCTAGAAGTTGGAGGAACCCATCCGCTTTAGTCATTCTCTCAGCTGCATCAGAGGAGAGACACCTGTTGCATTTTAGGTGCAGAATTTTGATTTTTTTGGGGGTGTTTACTGGGAAACTTCTCCAATGGCTTCTTCTACACCAACAATAGACCTTCCATCTGATGATGAAGATTTGGGATCACCTCACAAAAAAAGACTAGAGTCTAATTTATGGAATTTTTTTACGATTCCAGAGGGAGAAAGGAAAGTAAATGTGAGGAAGGTCAGCTGCACACTCTGTCCCAGAGTTCTGTCAAGAGGCAGCAACAAGAAGTACTCCTGTGGGACGTCTAGTATGTATAAGCATCTATAGACTATACATCTGAGACAACTTGCATGAGAACAATTGCGATGTGCTCAAGAGGCCTCACAAATGACCAGGGAGCTGGTCCCAGCACATCTGGAGGCTCAACCTCTTATTCTCGTGGACCAGATATACGCAGAGTTCGCAAACCTGAAACAGCATTGTATAAAATGCAATGCCTTTTTATGCTGTGGGGAGCAATCTGTTGACGCTTTATGTTCAGCAAGCAGGAATCATCGCTGCTAAAAAAAAATTCACTTGGAATGATGTTTTAATTCAAATTTTTGTTTATGAAAAAACACCCAAAATATCTCAAAATTGTTCAAAAAACACAAACAAAATTAAAACAAATAATAAGAAAAAAAACAGTTCTCTGCAGAACTACCTTATTTGGTTAAAAAAGAGAACTAGCTGCATGCTAACATCTGGGTGAATGCTAGAGTACATGAGTAGAGCATGATTGATGTGAGAAGTTGGCCTTGGCATATGCTGTCCACTAGTTCTAGTGGGCACCTTGCACCAGTTTGAACAACCCTTATTGATGATAGGTTTAAATACAACCTTTATTGAAGCTATCCTAGTGGTAGCTATGGAGAGCAGCCTTCAGGCTAAATCTTGAAGGAGTGTAAAGCAGCTTGGTTTACCAGATTAAAACCTCTTGAAAGTGTAAATGAAAGGAGAACCACACACGGTATATATGAAATATATGTATTTATTACTAAAAACTCTGTAGTTATCTCTTCATAAGATTACAAAGCCAGGTACACAATTTAAATGCAATAGAACGTCAGTAAATAGCACAATATACACTGGGTCCTAGGGGGGGCCAAACCATATATTAAGAAATTGGTATAAGAACCACGACTTGACTAGACCCATGCCTAGAGCATCTAGAATCGCTAGAACCCCAAGAAACCACCCAAGGAAGTGACACAGGTGACCCACGGGGGACGCATGCATTGTGGGAACACAGCGGTGAGCGCCATTAGCTTCCATGGGGAAAGTCGCGGTTGGTATTTTAAGGATAAGGGACACTCAGGAAAGGACTTTGAGCAAACCCCTTTAGACTTAAGGGGTTCTAGGGCCAACACCCATGGGAGCACCAGAGTAAACGAGTTACCTCACCCAGGGAAGCCGGGTGCATAGGTGTCGAATGGTATCGGGAATCGTCGTTGATTTTAGTGGTGATCTGCTGCAAAGTGATGCTGCCGTGAAGAAGAAAAGTGTCTGGTGTGATCCAAGCCTGGATCAAAGATGTGAAGATCCGGAAAGCAGAGGGGACAGAGTCTGGGTCACTTGCCCAAGACCAGGGGCACGGTAGACAAATGCCCACCGATGTCTGGTGATTCAGGTGCGAAGAGGTGAAGCTTGACTCTGCAGCCACGAGGACCAGGAGGTGTTGACAATGACCAGGAGCTAGATTCGAGCTGCCCCACAAAGGATGTCAAGTGCTGCAGCGTCGGTGCTTGGATTGAACACAACAAGCCTTGGCAACAGCAACCCAGGCAGAAAGAGAAAAGATGCTTTGTTATGGACCAGCAGGGTCCAGGGTGATAGAGAATCAGGGCACATCTGGAGCAACCAGAGACGCCCAAGGAGTTAAAGTTGCCTTCTCAGGGACCCACAGGTCGATGGACCAGGGATCGTGAAGGTACCTCGAGAGAAAACACAAAGGACCAGCTCACAGAACACTCATGGAGTGTAGGCCAGCAATCTTTGGTGGAATTGCTGCTCTGGATCTGGGCTCAAGTAACCCAATGCACAGCCTCAAGGATCGTCGAGAAGCATATGCACTTGCAAATGTGCACGGTGTCCAGGGGTTCCAGTTCCACGGTAGCCACGAGGGCTACGGGTCTCAGCTTTGCTGGGAACTCGGGTTGACCTCTGGGAACCCACCTCCTGTGTTAAAAATTCAGTCCAGCAGGAGCTTTAGGGATGGAAACTGGTCAGACGCATCTTTGGTGCCTGCCATGCAGGGGAGTAGCTGCTTTACTCCAAGGGAGATCCTTCAGTCTTCTAGCACCTTGTTGATAATTGACATTCCAAAATTCAGTATCAGAGTTTCATTCAGGTAAATCTAAGTCCTTTACTCAGGGGTTCCTAATTTATACCAAAGGAAGGGCTGGGACAAACTCTGGGGGACCCACCTATGGGAGGATTTGGAAAGAGGGGTGGCTACACCCATTTCCTTTGTCCAGTTTCACGCCAGAGCAGGGGCTGGTAGCCCCTGCAACCAGTTTGAATTGGGCTATGCATAGGGACACCAAATGTGCCCCCAGTGCACACTTCTAAGCACTCTTGGAGTGCACCCACCCAGCCCCAATACACTAAAGCCTGTGTGGCAGGCGGTGACACCTTCCTGTGACAGGAAACCTATTGTCCAGGCCTCCCCTATCGGAGTTTCATCTAGCAGCAGGAGGCCAGACTCGTGTTTGTGGTTGCAGCATCCATTTTGTGATGCCAGGGTTATGTTAAGCTGGTACCGGGTGTACCGGTGTGTCCATGTTTCTCCCTCCAGAAGGGTGGAATAATACCCCCCACCCACCAAGACTGGCAGGGGGGTATGATTCCAAGATGTTTGACATCAAACCCAACATGTTTCCTTGCAGCCTTTCCAAAGTTAGCATTTACTGTGAGGTTATACTGCACTTAAGAGTATATGGTCTGGCTGCATCAAGAGAACAACCCCGGAGAATCGATTCCGAAGGCTGCAGAGGAGCCCTGCTCATGCATAGGCACACTCTCACACAAAACCCAGCATCCTGCTTTCAGGGTTGATAAGACCTGCCATAGGGGTGACTAGTTGAATTATATGTGTAGTGATATAAGTTAGATATAGGGAACCTATATCTAAGTAAGGGGTGCATACACCACCTAACATAGGCTGCTGTAGCAGACCTGTTGTGTCATTTTGGAAGACTGCCCATGGGTGGCATAATACATGCTTCAGCCCCTGGTAGGCCTCTGGGGTACCTATGCCCTTGGTACCTAGTGTACCATATACTCGGGACTCATAAGGGTACTCCAGTAACCAAACTGGAGTGTACCTAAAGTACATGGAATCATTTTAGAGAGGAAGCAGCCAGGCTGGGGTTCCAGATAGCAGGGCCCAAGCCAGACTAAAGTCAAAAAACTGTGAAACATCAGCAAAAAGTGGGGGTAACTATAAGAAGCAGATTCTACTCTCCTACAATTGATTCTAAGAGTGCATGAGTAGTGAGAGTGAGATGGCTGGACTGCATGAGTAATGTACAGGTATATGTAGGTCTACATATGTTAGTGCCTTTGGTATTATAGGAGTACATGGGTTCTGACTAGATGATTACACTACCGCAAGGAGAGTGCATGGTAATTTTATAGGTGCTTGAGTTTTGGCAGAGGCAGAGGCGTAGCTAGAGCTTCTGGCGCCCGGGCTATCCCTCAGATTGCCGCCCATGGCCGATAGCAAGAGGGGGAGGGCGGGCTGCCAAAAAAAGGACATATTTGCTCCGGAGCCCCCAATGAAGTCAACCGTGTAGCTTGGCTCTATTGCACCAAAAACCTCCAGCTTGTTATTGATATATAGAAGTTCATTTCACACAAGGCCTAGTGAATTAGAGAAATCCCACACTGCTTTTCTGTTCTGACATTCTTGGCATGCTTTACGTCATAACGTTAGGCATACTCCATTATTCCATCCTGTTATCATGTATTTTTTAACCTCATTCCTCATCACCACATTCAGTACCTTCCAGCCTGGGTTGTGACCCCTAGCTATGTGCGTGCCCATCCATTTCTGGTGCTTTCCAGCCATTTTAAGATCGTCTTATAGTTTCTTGTTGCTCAAATGGGTGCAATTTATTATATTTATATGTTTGCATCATCTTCATTGCTTGCTTTTGCTCGCTCAGAAGTGTCACTCACAATTGTTGAAATGTCCCTCATAATTACACTGAAATTCCTGGCGTGGCTATTCAGGACAGGTATGAGTGCGGTGTGACATGTCCATTCAGCTCTTGCCTCAGGCTCTCATGTGTAGACCCCACAGGGGTGGCACAGGCTTGGCCCCTACTATAGGGCAAGTTGGATTTGATACTTTTAGGCTAGTTAATATTCCTTCCGACAGCAACCGTGCAAACTAAACACCATAACAAATAAACACTGCTTAGGAATGGGCCACACTTGTGAAGGGACCATATGAAAAAGGGGAGCATACAAAGACTCATGCACACAGTATCAGCAAGGGAATATCAAGCATTCCTGTTTTATTTGAGGGGATTGCGCCCCATATGGAAGAAGAGCCTCAGGACTATCATTGTGTTTTAGGGAGCAGTGGTGGCAACAGTATGTTTACCTTCCGGGTACTCCTCGCTGCCAAGGTTTAAGATTGCTTATGTGCGACATTTTCATAGTTTCAGTATACTTATGAGTGACATTTAATGGCCAAATGTGTGACACTTAAGAGTGGCACTTTCTGGTGAGTAAAATCGAGCAAGGAAGTCCATGGAAACAGATAAATACCACAAGCAACACCCATATGAGCAATGAAAAACTGTAAGATCTACAAACTGCTACAAAGCACCTAAAATGGAAGGGCAGTAATCTGTCTCTTTCATGTTTTACATTTCTTTTATAGCGCTGCTTATACCAGTGTATGGTGGCAGAGCACTTTACATCATACACACATTACGCAGAGAGAACAAATCATACATGTGCAAATCAGTTTCTAGGAAATGTTACGCAAGACACTGAGGATCACAAGTTGTAGGAATCACATGTCATCCTTATTAGCAGGCAGTATATTTTAAGTGTGTGTGTGGTCCAGAGAGGCACAAACACAGGATTTTACACGTACCACAGTGGTTGGTTTTATTAAAAAGAATGTATTTCTACCCAACCTAACCCTTTTAGCAACAGTGGGATAATGAAACCCTGGGGGAAAAATACATTTCTAACCTATACCACACAGTTTAAATGCAGCTCATTGATTGCGTTTCATATGTATATGCGTTATATTAGGATTGCAATTCATGAACTTCAACTAACAAAAGGATCTCTGTGACAAGAGCAGTAACCCCCTGAGCTTGCCACATAAAATGCAGTGTAGTGATCTGCCTGGCACACATTCTATGAAGCAGGCACATTAACCATCTGCACTACTTCATGATTGGTGAAACTGCCACTAGAGAAATCGCTTATCTGGCTCCAACAGAAACATTATTCATGAGAGTTACTTTGACATCTCTCCAGACCCTGCAGCGTTGCGAGACCGTCTGCCCACATGCACACTCAGAGGGCAGGCAAAAAATATTTATCCTTTATGCTTTTTTTCTAGAATGGGTTTCCTCTGTGGTTTACAGAGGGTTGAGCATTTGCGGAACGATGTTCACTGTAACAAGGCACATTTGTTTTTACGTAGTCGTGTGAGTACGTATGAGTTAAACAAGTGTAGTTACTTTCTAAGGCAAATAAATGTTCACGTTTTCCATTCCAAAAATGTTCCCCTCGATTTACAATGTTTTCTAGCAGCCGGGCAGCAGAGTCCAGTCCCCAGAGCTGCGGCACCACCAGCCTGTGGTCAGCTCTTCAGGGTCCAGGAACTTACGTAGGCTGGATTTTGGGGTAAATTCGTCACGATCCTCCAGGCGTTCAGCCGCACATAGGCATTGACAGCCAGATCCCTGGGCCCCACTACGGCGTGTGACGTGCACCTTAGCCTCACTCACCTCCGCTCCCGCTCTGGTCGGAACTCCCTTGCAGAGCAGGATGCCTCACTGGAGTCTGCAGCCATCAGCTTCCTCCTTGCTGGGATTATGGGGCCAATCAACAAACAGTAAGGCCTCCCGGCCTTGGCAACTCGGGTCACAGGCTGCCGAGGCACAGGGGCCACGCCAGCCAATCCACTGTTTCCCGCCTGAACAGCAGCCCTCCATTACGTGGAGGCCGCAGCTGTCAGCAGCATCCGCCGACTGCTCCCGTCTTGCGGTTTTTGCACAACAGACGGTCAGAGTGCGGCACACAGCACTGATGGCTCATGATGGCGGCCTTTATAATTTATTTGGGAACACTGTGTCAGTGTCCCCAAATAAATTATAAAGGCCGCCACCATGGGACATCAGTGGCACGTGGCCGCCGCCCCAAAAATAGTGCCGCCTGGGGCGGACCGCCCCTCCAGCCTACCCAAGCTACGCCAGTGGGCAGAGGGATTGGATAAAGACATGGGAGTGGCTGAGTAACTACAGGAGTGCATTAGTAGTAACAGAGAGATTAGTAACCTATTTAGGTAGCAGTCAAAGGAATGTAGAAGTGCAGGAATAAGTGCCTGAGTAATTGCATGAGTACATGTGTAGTGATTGGATGATTGGAGTTGTGCAATGTGAGTGCATGGTGAATTTATAAGTGCTTGGGTATTGGTGCAGTGATTATATAAGGATATGCTACTGGCTCGATAACTGGAGAAGTGCACGAGGAGTGACAGTGTGATTGCTGGACTGCATGGGTACAACCTGGGTAATTGGAGGAGTAACTCAATACTGTGGAGGTGGTTTGTGAACTGCATGAATAGTGCACATCTGATTTTAGCACTCCATGTGTTAGTGGCAGGTTCATTGCATGAGTATAGGCATACTGACTAGATACTTAGAAAGTTACAAGCAGCGTGCATGGTGAATTTATAAGTGCTTGTGTTATTGCAGAGTGATTAGATAAGGACATGGGACTGGCAGGGTAGTGCTTGCATACTAACTGGGTGATTTCACAATATAGAATCAGTAAATCATTTCTCATGTACTTATAAATTCACATATTCACTACCTTTGCACTCCTGTAATCAGTCAAGCACCTCTCAAACATTCTGTAAATAAACATAAACTTTATAAATACCATTTGAACACATAAATGAGTCATTACATACTATCTAGTTAAGTAGATAACTACAACACAGCAAAAGAGCAAAATGTGGTGGTTTACTTTTGAGCTACATCTTGACCATTACATCTAGAAATATTCAACATCATCAAACTATACCTTTCAACAGACTTAAGGAAGAAAACAAATAAACAACAGCTTTTATGACCATTTTTAAAACCACACTTTTATTATACATCTTCAGCATTATACCTAAAGTAATGTGGCATCATTCAACTAAACCTCAACTCAAATTACAAAAAGAAGCATAATTAACAACTCCTTATTTCACCATTCTATCTTAAAACATATGGCATCATTTAAATGTACCTTCTGTACAAACTAGTAACAGAAACTTAATTGTTAACAGCTTATATGATCTTCTTTCAAACAGCACTGATCTGCTACATTTTACCAAACTAACTTAGTTATCCAGAATCATTAAGCTATACCTTTGTAGAAAGAAGAACAAATGATGCCTAATAAACTACACCTTATATGAACATCTTTGAAAATACACATTTGTAGTGCATGTTCAACCAGCTATCAAAAAATAAGAAGCATCATTCAGCTATACCTTTGAACAGACTTAA
This sequence comes from Lissotriton vulgaris, assembly GCF_964263255.1. Taxonomy (NCBI): domain Eukaryota; kingdom Metazoa; phylum Chordata; class Amphibia; order Caudata; family Salamandridae; genus Lissotriton; species Lissotriton vulgaris. Next base: position 1,023,848,861 of record NC_141691.1, read on the forward strand.
ATATATATATTACTGTACAAACTGTTTTTTAAACAAGTCAGCCCAAAGCCACATCTTCAAGGTTGCCAGCAATTTCAGTCTTGGAGGCTGACTCTCACGACCCATATAGCTGGGCATAGAAGTTCTCAAAAACCTTAAGGATTTCTGGTGTTGTGTGACATGTTGCTTAATGCTCATCTAGAATCTCCACTATATGTGCCTGTGATTTTGGTTCCACTAATTTAGAGGCAAATGTGCGCCCCTTCAACCCTCTTCCAGTATACCCTTGCCTTTCACCTCCTGGGTTTATGATTCACTACCTGTTCAGCTGTTTCCTTGTGTTCTATGATCAGTGCCTGTATCTGAGTTAATCTGCCCAGGCTTGGTCACCTTTCACAGCTACGTACTAGGGCCTGAAGCTTACTTTCTATGTTCTGTAATGTGTTTTGCAGCACCTTCTGCACCCCGGCCTGTAACTCCATACACTCCTCCATGATGATGACTTTCAACACTTCCCAAGCAGTCCCAATGCTATCCACAGACCCTTCATTTTCCAGAGAGAAGTGAGTAATGTTGGTACTCTTACTACTCTTGAATACTGGATCTTATACGGATAAGGGCGGTAACCACAATTGAAGAGGAGGTCTAGTATAAGCCGGTATGTTCAGCTCCAGCAGGACAGGTGAGTGATCAGAGAGCGTCCTGGCTAAATGTGTACCCCAACCACCCAATTACAGCCCACTTTTGACACAAGCCAATAGTATAAGCAAGACCAGGTACAATGTACTGCAGATACATATGTCCCTTCTTTAGAATTAGAGTTCCTGGCTCCCAAAAATCCACCAGCCCCTCTGCATCCATGAGTGCATGCACAGTTTTTGCTGCTTGCTTCCCATGCCAGTGTGTACTGGCCGATCTATCACAGTGTAGATCCAGGTAAACATTTAAATCCCCAACCCAGATTACCATCATGGGAAGTAATGAAAGCAGACGTCTCCATATCATAATATAACATTTGGGGTCATCAGTATTTGGACCCTATGTATTAATCAGTGCCACCTTTGTACCCCCCAGGCAACCCTGAGCCAGCAAGAATTTTCCCTACTCGTCCATCTCCATATGAAATAGTGTGAACTGTGTTACTTTTTTTACCAGCAGTAACACACCCCTGGTATGTCGAAGTCACCTTCAATGCAGCCCATCTGTGTCCGATAATTCCAACCGTTACCTTAGTGTGGTGCGTCTCTTGTATCAGTGCAACTGGCACCCCATGTCTATCGAGATATGCTAATACCGGTCTTATTTTTTGAGGGCTATTCAGACCTCTGACATTCCATGTTAGAAATGTAGTTGTGCTTCCACATCTTTCCCTTTATATGTCCTGTACTTCCGGCAGGGTGTAGCCTTCCTCCTTTTGGGCACTCAAAACCACTGAGTTGTGCATATCATAAAATGCCCATGCCTCACAACACAAACTCTGAAACCCCCCCTCCCACTTCGGCATCCCCAATTTGCCAAAGTCAACCCGGTATAACAAAAATGCATACGAGAAATGAACAAATACAATCATCCTTCAATGGGGCATACCGTTCGAGGGACACTAGAGCCCCTAAACCCACCTGGTGAATGGGTGTGGCCAAGAAACATGTCAAAGAGGAAGTATACAAAATCTGTTGATGCGCAGTCCAATGCCCACCGCAATCTGTCCATGTAGCCAGAGATACGATCATACATCTTAGTATACCCTATGTAATTTTGCATACCTTACGACTACCTGCAATTCCATGCTCAGCAGGCCCTCAAATCAATCAGAATGCAGTCAGGCCACATTTTCCCTTTGGTGTGATTCACCTTCCCAGTCTTACCATATATCGATGTCAGCCCATATTGGGTGACCCACACCAATGCCTTGACCACAGCATGCAGGCCGGTCTAGTCATCTGCAGATACACTGTTCTCTGTATGTCGAGCTTGCTCTTTTTGCAGTTTCAGGATAGTCTTGACGAATTCCTTTGCAGCTTTGGGAGTGCTGAAGAACTTCGACTTCCCTTCCACTTAGATACATAAATGGGCTGGGTACAGCATGGCATACTTTATCTGTGCAGCCTGAAGCTTTCTCTTGACTGGTAAGTGTTCTCTTCTAGCTGCCTGGACTGTCGCTGAAAAGTCTGGATAAAACGCAATGTCGTTGCCTTGATAAATGGTGGACTCCTTCTCTCCTGCGAGGCCCAGCAACACATCCTGGTCCTGGTAATTAAGAGCCTGGCTATGATTAGCCTCTGAAGGTCCCCCGGGACTGGCCTGGCAGCCAGTGACCTATGCGCCATCTCCACTATTAGGACACTGGATAGATTATCGGGGCCAAAGATCTCTTTCAACATCTTTTCTACATACAGCTCAAGTCGACCTGTGTTGGTGGATTCCGGCTGTCTAGTGATGCGCAAATTATTGTGGTGGCACCTTGCTTCCAAGTCTTCATTCTTGGCCTGTATTACCGCCAGCACCTTTTCCATACTTAAACATTTGGCGGAGACATTTTGCAGCCCGTCTTCCGCATTGGATATGCACTGCTCTGCTTCTCCCAACCTGGTGCTTATCTAATTTTGCGGCTATGTGGTCTACCTGCAGATTGAGCGCCTCTATTTTGCCATTAATGGATTTCAGACTGGACTGCATTGCCAGCAGGGTTGCCTCAAGCCCTGAAGCGTCCTTCTCTTGGGGCTCCTGTTCCGGATCAGATAAGGTGTGCTGTTGATTTTTCGCGGGACTGCAAATTTCAAAGGTTAGGCGTGCTTGCTGTTTGTCAGTTTTCCCAATGGCCCTGGGAAGGCGGCGTGCCAAAAACACCCAGTCAACTTTATATTAAGTCCAGACTACTGGGCCCACTTATACTGTTTCTAGCCTGCTACCCACATCGTCGTAATAGCTTCATTCATGCCGCCTGCAGACAATGTGTGCCACAGTGAACTCATTTTGCTGCTTTTTCTTTTCACTTCTGTTCAGTTGGGGGCACCTGGTTGTGCTGGTGTGTGTTTCACCCTGTCAGTCACTGGGAGGCTCAGTTTCGCAGCACCACAGGCCTGGAACGCTTCACCAAGCTCACCTGGTCCAGCGCCGCCTGCTGATGTCGAAGTCTGCAGCACTCACCAGGAAGCACGGCCCAACCTTTTTTTTAACAGCTGGTCCCTCGCTGCAGTTCGTTTTTGGAAGATGCCGAACTGCGTCAGGATCCCTGTAGTTGCCTTTTCCGCATACGCACAACGGTTCCTTCACTGCCTCTAGACACTGACGGCCGCCGTATTCTCCTTTTCAGCAAGTGCGGGCTACGCTTTGCTCTGCACACCACCTGCTGTTTACTCGGTATTGCATCGATGACTAGGCACTGTGTTTTCATGCCCGAATATTACTCCAGGACAAGGATAATAGTTGGATCTTGTGCCTTGACTGGCAGAGCAAAAGACACACAATTGATGGTCGGAATGCAAAACAAATCAAAAAATTCACCCCAGTCAAGAGATCTGAGTTAAATACATCTTTCTTATGTTAATGTTAATGTTAAATGGACTTGTACCGCGCACAGCTGCCCCAGCCAAGGGGCGTCCCGGCGCTTGCTGTAAGAAGTGTCTCAGTAAAGAGTGATAGTTCTGTCACAGTGAGGTCGTTGTACATTAGCAGAAAAGGTGGGTTTTTATCGCTTTCCTGAAAGGTAGAAGTTCTTCAATTTTTTGAATATGGATAGGGAGTCCATTCCAAAGTCTTGCGGCGAGGTGTCTAAATGACCTACCGCCCATTCTTGCCAGTTTGAAGCGGGGTACTACTGCCAGGTTCTGTCCTTATGAACGCAGCATACGTCGGGGAATGTACGAAGTGAGGAGGGAACTTAGCATGGGGGAGAGGCAGTTTTAAGGATTTTGAACGCCAAACAAAGGGTTTTGTAATGGATCCTTTTTTCAACAGGAAGCCAATGAAGTTTCAAAAGGACAGTAGACACTGACTTGTAGCGTGGGATACCGGTTAGTGCTCTTGCTGCAGCTTTCTGAACTCGCTGGAGCCTCGCTTTCTCTGCTACGTTTGCCCCTAACAAGAGAGAGCTGGCGTAGTCTAGTCTAGACAGGATTGCTGACTGCACCACAATTTGGCGGGTTTGGTGGTCAAAGAACTTAAGGATGGGTCTAAGGTTGCGTAAGATACCAAAACAGGTAGCTGCTACCCTTTTGGTATGGAGAGTGAAAGACAGCTCGGTGTCCATCCAGACTCCCAAGTTTTTTACGTGGTCTCTACATTCGGGAGGTTGGTCGAGAGTTTCTGGCCACCAATTGTTTCCCCAGGTCGTTGTTTCTTTTCCCACCAGTAACACTTCCGTTTTTCCAGCGTTCAGCTGGAGACAGTTTGTTGTCATCCAGCTGGTGATGTCAATAAGTGTCTGCTTAAAATGTTGTGCACTAAGGCCGTTTTCATTGTCCAGTGACACCACCAGCTGGGTATCATTGGCATATGTCACTAGTGAGAGACCATGTTTTCTAGCTATTTCTGCCAAGTGTTGGACATATACATTGAACAGGGTAGGGCTCAGAGCTGACCATTGGGGCACACCCTGTTCAATGGGTGTTCTTTAGACAAAAAAGGAGGGGTAGAGACTCTAAAGGATCTGCAAGAAAGGAAAGCTTTGAACCATTTGAGGGCAAGCCCTGTTATTCCTATCCCCTCCAGCCTTGATAGCAAGATCTTATGTGACACTGTATCGAAGGCAGCACTGAGATCTAAAAGAATCAGTGCTGCCGTCCCCCCAGAGTCTAATATGGTATGGAGGTGTTCTGTCACACTAAGAAGAGCTGTTTCAGTGCTGTGGCCCGCGCGGAAGCCGTGTTGAGGTCTATCCAGAATGGCATTGGATATCAAATTGTTGGTCTTTAGTCACAGGTACTGGAAGGCATATTTCCACTTCCATCTTGCAACAGGGGCACATGGTCTAGTAAACTACTGTCTTGGAAATATTTGCCCTGCACATTCTACCTTGCAAAACCTGAACTGGTCAGAGGCTCAAATCATTTCCTATTCTATTTGTCATGCCTGAATGTCAACCTTTCTCGATCACTGACCTCCAGAAGACCCCAATAGAGCTTCAGCATGTAGGTGAAAGACCATGTGCTCCCTATATATTAAGGTCTGAGAGGCCCATTGAACCTTGACTATTACAATACTTTATTACCCACCCAGTGGTGAGAGCAACACTTGTTATTGCTTGTTCTAGGGCCAATGGTACCCTTGCTGCACCAGTGACTGCAGCAGTGCTAAGCAGTTGCTGGGCAAGTTCAAGTTTCCGAATCAGTTGAACCTTAGTTGTTGCAGCACAAAGTTTCAGATATGTATGATTATACAGTACTTTCTTATAATGCTTCTCATTTATTGTGCAGTTGTTTCATGTTTTATGTTTTGGATTGTTATTTTGACCATGTGAAGTTCTCTGATACTATTTAGTATAGTTCACATTTTAAAAGCAAGTGGAAAAAAATAAAGAAATGATCAGAAGTGCGTAATCAAGGATTTGTGTAGGGAGGGGGATTGGAGGCACTTCACATAACCAAAGAAGCTGCTTCTGGTGCTGCATCGGTATGAAAAGCAAAACTCTCTGGCCAGATTTATCAATGTTTCGCGTTCCCTTGCCCAACGCAAGAGGGCACAAGGGCGATGCAAAACTTAAGTGAGATTTATCGAGCCATGCAAGGCCACCTTGCATGGCCCTGCATGGCCTGATAAATCTAGAGTAACTCAAGGCAGCGCAAATCACTACTTGCATTACTCCGCCCCATTGAGGCCTTCCATGTGTGGAGCATGGGTGTTCCCATGCATCCACCCATGGAATTTTGTGCATTCCTAGTTTACCATTAGTGATAGGCCTAGGAATACATCACAATTCCATGCCTCCCCAGGTGATGCGTTACAAGGAGAAATATCCTTATTGCTCCTCGTTTTATCCTCTTTCTACATGTGCTGCATTCTGCAGCCCAAATAGAAAGAGGAAAATGCTTTTCAGGACTGTTTTGATACAGAAAGGTGTCCCTTTCTGCACAAACACAATTCTTCCTATAATGTAGGCACACTTGCACCATGACGCAAGGGTGCCTGATTGGTGCTATGCAGCCAAAAGTGTGCCAATGCTAGGAAAGGACAGGAATGCGACAGGAATGTTAAATATCCCGCTCGATGTTAAGTGTGGAAGTAAGTACTTACAGCGGCACACGGGGATATTGCTAGTCTATCCAGGCACTGATAGAAACTTATGGAAGTTAATTCCCGTTTTTGCACCCTAGATTGGAACCACACCAATCGAACATGGTATAAATATGAACAATCTATGAGCCGGTCTCAACTGTTTCTATCTGTTGGAGGAGGTAAGCGGAATGAATGTTTTATATGGGGAACAGTTAACATTGGACGACAGTTGGAGTAATATGTAGGCATATGCGCATAATGTGTATATTTAAGTGTGGATACTTGTTTGCACAGGAACACTTGACATTGGATGGTCTATGGCTAAGACTTCTCTATCAGTTTGTGAGGATTGAGGTTTTCTCTACGTGGAACATAGTGAGTAATGTCTTTTATGTGGAGTCACACTGGGTGTGGTGACGGTTAGTGTTAGCAGACAATCAATTATATTGGACATTAGGAACGGGGTCTAATATATTGTACATATTGTATATTTTTGTAGATATTTTGAGCAACATACAGTCCTGAGGATGGTCTTGGTGGAAATCGCTGTGTAAAGACCGAAACGTCGACGCCTGTATACTGTTTGGTTACAAATAAGAACCGTAACATTTATGTTTATAGACTGTTGCATAAGCTGACTGAGGCTTCAGGAGCAGGATATGTATATATGTATATAATGCATACAGTACCAACAGTATAACACACTATCGAAAAGATATCGATTGTAATAGTGTGGTTTGTGTTGCCTTTCTTAATTTGTTGCAAATTATTTACTGTTTTCGTATATAACATATGATATAAAAGAAAAATGATGGTCACCATGGTTCCGATGTTTATTTGAACGAATGCACATATTGATGGCATATGAGAAATATTGACTAATATTTGAAATAATTCCTCAAGGTACCTTTTCTATATTGCATATTCACCCAGTTCCTTGGGGATTATTGGGTTGCCCTGTCTCTATTTAAGGAATGTTAAATATGGCACATTTCTGCTCTTCACCTTTTTACACAGCTCAGTGCAAAGTGGCTCAGCCTCATACATTATCCTCGTTTAGTCTCATACATTATCCTCGAGGCCCAAAATGCCAACATTTTGTTTATAGAACTAGACAATGTAGTGTATGTGATGTTACTAAGTAGTCCAGCTTTCTCTAGTTTAGCTTTGCTGACAATGGCAAGTAGTACCATGAAGTTGGATAAAGGCCTGAGCCTGCAATATTTCAACTGCACTTCTGAACTCGTATTGTCTACTTCTATGACAGTTTGCAAGGAAAACCATACAAAATTTTCCTATCGTCTGATTGAAGTTTAAGGCAGTCACAAAATCTTGTAAATCTGACTGTAGATTTTTCAGAAATCCTGTAAAATATCAAACTAAATTTGCCATTTGGTCTGTTTTTTGAGTGTTAGCAAAATTCCAGGAATTGCCAAGGACCTCAAAAAACAAATAAGGGGCATATTTATAACCCCGTTGCACGGCTGGTTCATCACTTTTTTTGACGCACCGGCGGCGTCGTGTGGTGCACCCTATTTACAAGTCCACGCAAAGCCACCTTGCATGACTTTTTATGGCCTTGTAAACACGGCCACTATTCACGCACGACTTTGTATGAAAGGGGCGTTCCATGGGTGTTGCTGTGGGTGTCCCTCGCAACACCCATGGATTCTGTTGTATTCCCCGGTTTTCAACATTTTGGAGGTGTAAGGAGGGGCAATGAAGATAAATACTTATATCTCTCCTCGTTTTTGTCCTCTTTCAATGGATGCTGCAGTCTGTGATCCCTGCGCTTTGAAAATAGCGCAGCGCTGTGCAGCCAAATGACTTCCGGTGCCGCACTCCATCACTTCCTTGTAAAAATGCCCTAAATTCAACTATGGCAAACAATTGCATGCAATCCAAAAAGCTTTATTTTCTATGTCATTAATTTGCTATTCTAACTAAGGAAGCCTATTTCAAACAAAGCCCACCCTAAATTGTGTTGGTGTCTATTTTACATGTCCTATCCTTGTTTATCTCAAGAAAGGGATTTTCACAGCTTTTAAACTAATAAAAGAAAATTTACAAAGAAAAGGCAGAAATATAAGTTGTTATGCCCTATTACAGAGACTAAAAGCAGCACAATGCAATCCAAACTGGAGCAAACAGTGGCACCGATCAACTGTTGGGCCCAAAAGGATTGCATAGTGCGAATCTTATGACAATTCATGGAAGGTGGGCATAAATGGATGGGAACTACACATAACCCCTAGGATTCCACACACATCCAGGTGAACTAAAGTGATGCAAATTATACTGGATGGATTAGTGTGTACAAATGGCGGGGCACATTTATTTAAAAAATCATGCAGCACAGAGCAGCAAGTCACCTCGCTACAAGGTGTGGTAGGAAAAGGCAGGAATGTGCTGTATTTAACAATATATGGTGAATGCCTGTCTTTTCACTGTGCTGGCACACAATGTGCTGCCTAGCGCCAACAGCAGGATTGCTTTTTTGCTAGAAGGGACACCTTCCTGCACAAAAACAACCCTCTGAGGCATTTTCTTCTTTCAGAATGCAGCACACATGGAAAGAGGAAAAAAGAGGTCAAATGAACATATTTCTGCTTTTCTGAGTATATTTTTAGCACATTCCCAGGTCTACCACTTCTCGTAAATCTGGGTATGCATCAAAATCCATGGATGTTGAGTGGGTACACACATGCAACGCCCATGGAAATGCCTCACTGGGGCAGAGTAATGCAACGCAGCGATTTGCGTTGTGTTGATTACTCTAGGTTTATCAAGCCAGGCGTGGCCACACAAGGTGACCTTGTGTAGCTTGATATATCTAACTAGTAGCTGCATCACCTTTGTGCCCCATCGCATGGCACAAGGGCAAAGCAACTGCTTGGTAAAAATGCCCCTTTTTGGCGAACACAGCCAATTGCACATAGGCATTTGTACTGAAGGGTGAGACCGAAGGACAGATATCAAGCAAGGCACTCTTTGCTCATGTAATTGATGTGGCATAATGCTAAGTCAACTTCGATGTCACAGTAAGACAGCTATTCTTCGGAGGGTTGCAGCAATGTTGTCCTGAAGATTTTCACACACATTTACCTTATGTTGGGCCAGTCGTGGTACATTTTAACGAGGAAATCTATTGAAAGACACTATACCCTGTAATAACAGGTCTGGAAACTACTATACCAAAACGGGGGTGTTGTCTACACATACTGCTTGTGATTTTTAACTACTTCCCTCTGTGATCAGTAGTTCCATTTTCATTCGGCATTGTTATAGTGTATTCCTTTGATCAAATTACCTATTTCAGCAAAAGAGAGGTTAGTTAGCCCTTGATCAGATCATATTACCGTAGCCAAACATGTTTACTTGACAGGTCATTTCTTAGCTGCACTGGAAATGTTGTCATTGTTCAAAAATTGGACAGTCGAAAACCTGTCTCACACTGCCCCCAGCTGGTTTTCTCGTGTGGTATGCATTTTATTCTGTGATTGCAATTTTCATTTGCTTCAGGTCTTGCATGATGATATTGAATGAGCGACAGTAAACCCTCAATCAGGACAGAAAACCCTAGCCATTCAGAGTCTTATTTAGTGTGAATTGTGGGTGAAACAAAAGCCATAAATGTAAAAATAGTAGTTTAGGTAACTGGATTTGACAGATGATAGGGAAGACTTTCTGTTTATGAATATCGAGTGCATATTTTGTCTGATATTCTCAAAGCACTGTGAAGGTATCTTTGAAAAAAGGTGTGCTTTGTTAAATATTTTGCTAAAATAATTAGGACCATATATATGGCCCCTGTGTGACTGGGAAAGGACAGGAATGTGCCGTATTTAAGCCAATAAATATGGCGTATTGCTGCCTTCTCCACTGCACTGGTGACATTTTGGCTGCCTAGCACCAATGCAGGCACTGCTACACCATGGTGCAAGGGTGCCTGCGTTATAAGGAGGTTTTTTTTTTTTTTGCAGGAAGGGACATCTTCCTGCACAAAAATAATCCCCTGAGGCTTTTTCCTCTTTTTATGTGTGCTGCCGAAACATATTTCTCTTTGTTGTGCCTCACTGAGGGAGTAGTAGGTTTTTTGGCACATTCCCAGGTCTGCCACTTCTGGTAAATCTGGAAATGCATCAAAATCCATGGATGTTGCATGGGTAGAACCATGCAATACCCTTGGAGGTGCCTCTCTGGTGCAGAAGAATGCAGCACAGTGACTTGTGCTGCCTTGCATTACTTGACATTCTTGAAGCCACTCAGGGCCATGCAAGGTGGCCTTGTGTGGCTTCATAAATCTAATTTTCAATTTGCGTCACACTTGCACCACATTGCGTGGTACAAGAGCTAAGCAAAGGGGTTCGTAAACATGTCCCTTAGGTCCAGATTTACAATACTGTCACAAAACGTAGAGTAGAAGCCAGGAATGCTGTGCCGCATTGCCTTACAGGGAGACAGCAGGAGAGCACCATATCTCCAGAGATATGGCACTCTTCTCCCTCTTCCTGGCGGTGGTGCAGAATTTTGCTGCCAAGTGCCACACGTACATCTTTGCGCTGTAGTGCAAGAGTATGTGCTAGATTCTAGCATAGGTTTTGTGTTGGAAAGGTTCCCTTTTACTACAAAATACTATGTTTGCATTTAATTAAAAATGTTCCCTACTTTCTTTGTGTGCTGTACAGTGCAGTACACATGCAAAGTCGGAAAAGAAAGGAGAAATGAAAACATTTCTCCTAATAATGCCTCTTTTCAAATGGCACAAAGCTCTAACTACTATTGGTAGTAATTCAAAAAATGTGCTGTCACTTTTGTGATGAAAACTTAGTGCAAAACGCTTGTAAATCTACCCCTTTTGCTAAATTAGCTGGGTTTCAGTATGGAGACAAGGGTCCTGGACTGAAATAAACCAGCAGTTAAGCGCGCAATGTTCTTCCATCCTGTGTGACCTACTGGACAGGCTCTAATCCCTTAGGTCAACTCAGTCCATCACTATTTTGAGGTCAATAAAATGACTACCAAACTTTTTACAAATCACTAGAAAAAAGGAATCAAATATTCAGTAAGTAGTTTCATGCGAAATGACTGAACCATGTCTGATGTGGGTCCAGATGACCCCGAACGTCACACTTAGCTGTAAAAGATGTTTCTTAAGCCCCCCCCCCCCAACCATTTCAACTTCTACTTCAATCTCAGTAACAGTACAAAGCAGTTGTGTTACCAGCGGAAAGTCTCAAGGGAGCCCAAGTAACATGTCCCCTTGCCAGTATCACTTTTCAGTATTTCAGTATTCCTCCACTCCCTTTCACATCCCTTATCCCTGCCTTGCCTCTAGGGCCTTATTATCCACACTCTCGCTCTGGCCTTTCCATGACAAGGGGCAGGCTAAAGGTTTGCTTTAGAGCTGGAAGGGCTGTCCTGACCCAACTTTTTCCCCTGACCCCTTTCAATCTGCAGCCTTCTGCAGTGTAAGACAGTGTAGGACATCGAAAGCAATGACCTTATCAATGGAATCTTTAACATTTCTTGGTTGAAGGATTACATACTGGTGATGATGGATGTCAAATTGCTACATACCAACATAGGACATGAACATGGATTGAAAGCAATTGTTTTCTTTATATGAAGTCAGCTAGCATTTTGCTTCACAATCCAATGATAATACAGCCGATAAAATCTACTCTAAATAATAACCACTTCCTATTTCGAGACATATTGTGCAGACAGAAAAGGGGAAGAACTGTGGCCTCCAAATTTGCTCCTTCTTGGGCCACCTTTTTTATGGGTACATTTCGTGACATTTTAGTATTACGAGAATTGTGTTATATGTTTGTGTCATTTGCTTGATGACATTTGTGTGATATGGAAATGCAGTCATGCGGACTTTAAGGAATTTCTCAAACTAACGAATTCTGATAATTAGAACATAGATTTAAGCCTTGAAGCCTTGATTTCAGCAGAAACAGGAATTGTATATTTCAGGAGGCACAATACAGAACAAACGATTCAGGGGTCTAATTGCATCCACCAGCGTGGTAGATGCACAGTCAGGAAATCTAAACACAATAAAATAATATTCCATACTTTGATTTTTCACATCCAATAGAGGGCGGATGTCAGGAGTATGTGATGGAACAAGGAGCAAAGACAACTCATGGATCCAAAAGGGAGGGTTTACTGTGCTGTAGAACTAGAGCAACAAAGAATACTGGAAGGAACAACTCAATAATCAGAGTTGTAACAAAATCTTTCACAACTGGCAAACAATGACAGTTTGTAATAGTGAGAGGGCAAAGCAGTACCAGCTATGTGGATGTATGAGGCACCTACCACGAGACCTCTCAAACAGACATGTTTGGAACATCTTAGAGCATTAAACAATGGCGACAAGAAGTTTCTCATGTAGGAAAATAACAGGCACACTCAGATATACAAACATAACATGTTCTTCCTTAATTCACATCAAATGCCACAGAAGAGGAGCTATCTGAGAATTAAAGCCGAGAAGAAAGCAGACTTTTTAATATCTAGACTGATATCAGTATAGCTAGGTCTGAACACAGATGCAAGTGTTGATAACTGCTTATGTGATAGGTGGCTGTGTCCAGTGGATAATCTCTCAGATTGTATTGTGAAATGTAACTAATCCACTGACACACTTATTGACCTTTTAAGGCTATAAGATTGTTAAAACCTCAAGCTGAGAATGTTTGATGACTTCGGTTAATTAATCTAAACAGGTCACAAGACTCATCTAGAAGTAAAGTTGTATGTTCACTCATCATACATCAAGGCCTTTCTTTCTAATATTACTCTTCTCTTACATAAACTACTCTTAGAGCTTACTGTTTTAGGGGCATATCAACAAGGCGTGCCGATAATATTATCGCCGCTTTAGAGCCCGTTTTCAGGCGAAAAGCTGTGATAATATTATCACATAATCAACAAGGACACGTTAGCGCGTGTTTCCTTGCAATAGCGCCCATTGTCAGCACGCCTCCCATCTCATCGCTAATGAGATGCAAAGGAGGCGTGCCTGACAAGACTCCATGGGTAAATATCGCTAAATTAGCTTTGCGATATTTACAAGAACCCCAAATCCAGTGTAGCCATAATCTCAATCGCGCTAACACACCCTTAGCTCTAGATTTTAACGTCTGTTAAAATTCAGACTAGGGCATACTTTACATAGGATGTGGATTATGTGCCTACGACCACATGCCCGTATCAGAAATGATATAGCTGTTTTTGAGTGAACATCGAGCAATGTTCACCCATTTTTGCGCTATTGCTTGAATATTTATTGCCTAGGTTATACATGTTGTAAATAACGCGCTAACCTAGCGATAAATAACGGTGATAAATATGAAAGCGCTAAGCGCGCTTTGCGATATTTATCGCCGTCTGTTGCTAATATGCACCTTAATTTGGTCCCAAGACAAAACGTTGTTAGTGTACTAAGTGGACTTCATTTAGTCTTCTCAATCAAGTATTCACTCAATCAGTTTTAATTTAGAAAAGTAACCCATATAGGCTTACATTACAAATATAAAAACAAAACACATAAAATCAATAACATTGCAAGATACACGGAAAAAATAAGCGCAACAATTGAAATAATTTCATGTGTTTCCAGCAGTTGTTTGAATATAAAAAATCGAAATTCAAGCATCTGTTTGTAAATTTAGTTAGAATAGCATAATTTTTTTTTAAAATAGGTAAAAGTGGGTCTCCAGCATTTTGATATTTCAGATTAGAAACTTTGAATAATAGACCCATGTCGCATTGTGAGATTTATGGATTTGAATAAAGGGCATGGTGCTTAACATAAAAGTACCATCGCATGGGTATGTTCTCGTGTCCCTACGCCACTAGCACATTTCAAGATGGGCTGCCAGAAAATGTCTCAAACAATTAATTCCTTCATTCGATTGATAATATAGCCATAAAACAATATCCCTAGTAAATACATTTAAGTGCATCATAAATACAAATATGATGCATGTAAAAACATGAGATATCATAACAAAACTCTATGAAATTCATTCCATAATAGATGTAACACACAGTTAAAAAATGTTTCCTAATATTAATGGCACTTTGTCTAAACATTATAATGGTGATAACTAGGGATTGTAGGATCTGCAGATAAAAAAAAAATGTTGGATGAAACTGTCTCACTAAAGTCCTAAAATATATTTTCCTGGCGTTCGAATATAACTTACAGAGAGGATAAAATAGAGGGGGCCTCATTTATGAATATTTACAACAAGGGGTGGTGAGGGACAGAGTCTCTGAATTAAGCAGAAATCTCTCACCCAGTCAAGAGATCAGGGCTAGATCCAACACCGTTTTTTAGCTCACTGCACCATCCCAGTTTCAGAACCTGGCTGTATGCAAATTAGTCTGTTCCTGTCCCAGTGCATGATGGGAACAGGGCAAACCAAACTACAAAAGCCAATTCTTACACTGGGAAGGAAACAAGCTCCCGGGGACCGGTTTCTGGCATTACAGCCGTCTTCGGCCCGGTTTGCTTGAATCCTGATGGTGCAATGAGCAAGGGACTCACATCTGAGTATACCCTTCAAGGCTTAGGGTGGACAAAAATATTTACAACAAGGGGTGGTGAGGGACAGAGTCCCTGAATTAAGCAGAAATCTCTCACCCAGTCAAGAGATCAGGGCTAGATCCAACACCGTTTTTTAGCTCACTGCACCATCCCAGTTTCAGAACCTGGCTGTATGCAAATTAGTCTGTTCCTGTCCCAGTGCATGATGGGAACAGGGCAAACCAAACTACAAAAGCCAATTCTTACACTGGGAAGGAAACAAGCTCCCGGGGATCGTTTTTGGCCACTATAGGTGTGGCAGGGTATACTCAGACATGAGTCCCTTTCTCACTGCTCCATCAGGATTCAAGCAAGCCGGGCCGAAGAAGGCTGAAATGCCAGAAACCGGTCCCCGGTAGCTTGTCTCCTTTCTGGTGAAGAATTGGCTTGGTAGTTTAGTCTGCCCTGTTCCCATGATGCACTGGGCCAGGGACAGACTGATTTGCATATAGCCAGGTTCTGAGCTGGGATGGGGCAGTGAGATAAATAACGGTGATGGATCAAGCCCTGATCTTTGGACTGGGTAAGAGTGGTCTGTTTAACTCAGACACTCTGTTCATCACCACCCCCTTTTCTAAATCGTTTTTGGCCACTATAGGTGTGGCAGGGTATACTCAGACATGAGTCCCTTTCTCACTGCTCCATCAGGATTCAAGCAAGCCGGGCCGAAGAAGGCTGAAATGCCAGAAACCGGTCCCCGGTAGCTTGTCTCCTTTCTGGTGAAGAATTGGCTTGGTAGTTTAGTCTGCCCTGTTCCCATGATGCACTGGGCCAGGGACAGACTGATTTGCATATAGCCAGGTTTTGAGCTGGGATGGGGCAGTGAGATAAATAACGGTGATGGATCAAGCCCTGATCTTTGGACTGGGTAAGAGTGGTCTGTTTAACTCAGACACTCTGTTCATCACCACCCCCTTTTCTAAATCGTTTTTGGCCACTATAGGTGTGGCAGGGTATACTCAGACATGAGTCCCTTTCTCACTGCTCCATCAGGATTCAAGCAAGCCGGGCCGAAAAAGGCTGAAATGCCAGAAACCGGTCCCCGGTAGCTTGTCTCCTTTCTGGTGAAGAATTGGCTTGGTAGTTTAGTCTGCCCTGTTCCCATGATGCACTGGGCCAGGGACAGACTGATTTGCATATAGCCAGGTTCTGAGCTGGGATGGGGCAGTGAGATAAATAACGGTGATGGATCAAGCCCTGATCTTTGGACTGGGTAAGAGTGGTCTGTTTAACTCAGACACTCTGTTCATCACCAGCCCCTTTTCTAAATCGTTTTTGGCCACTATAGGTGTGGCAGGGTATACTCAGACATGAGTCCCTTTCTCACTGCTCCATCAGGATTCAAGCAAGCCGGGCCGAAGAAGGCTGAAATGCCAGAAACCGGTCCCCGGTAGCTTGTCTCCTTTCTGGTGAAGAATTGGCTTGGTAGTTTAGTCTGCCCTGTTCCCATGATGCACTGGGCCAGGGACAGACTGATTTGCATATAGCCAGGTTCTGAGCTGGGATGGGGCAGTGAGATAAATAACGGTGATGGATCAAGCCCTGATCT
The DNA here is from genome assembly GCF_964263255.1 of Lissotriton vulgaris. NCBI lineage: Eukaryota > Metazoa > Chordata > Amphibia > Caudata > Salamandridae > Lissotriton > Lissotriton vulgaris. The sequence goes on from NC_141691.1 coordinate 1,023,865,213, forward strand.
TTGGACTGGGTAAGAGTGGTCTGTTTAACTCAGACACTCTGTTCATCACCACCCCCTTTTCTAAATCGTTTTTGGCCACTATAGGTGTGGCAGGACATACTCAGACATGAGTCCCTTTCTCACTGCTCCATCAGGATTCAAGCAAGCCGGGCCGAAGAAGGCTGAAATGCCAGAAACCGGTCCCCGGTAGCTTGTCTCCTTTCTGGTGAAGAATTGGCTTGGTAGTTTAGTCTGCCCTGTTCCCATGATGCACTGGGCCAGGGACAGACTGATTTGCATATAGCCAGGTTCTGAGCTGGGATGGGGCAGTGAGATAAATAACGGTGATGGATCAAGCCCTGATCTTTGGACTGGGTAAGAGTGGTCTGTTTAACTCAGACACTCTGTTCATCACCACCCCCTTTTCTAAATCGTTTTTGGCCACTATAGGTGTGGCAGGGTATACTCAGACATGAGTCCCTTTCTCACTGCTCCATCAGGATTCAAGCAAGCCGGGCCGAAGAAGGCTGAAATGCCAGAAACCGGTCCCCGGTAGCTTGTCTCCTTTCTGGTGAAGAATTGGCTTGGTAGTTTAGTCTGCCCTGTTCCCATGATGCACTGGGCCAGGGACAGACTGATTTGCATATAGCCAGGTTCAGAGCTGGGATGGGGCAGTGAGATAAATAACGGTGATGGATCAAGCCCTGATCTTTGGACTGGGTAAGAGTGGTCTGTTTAACTCAGACACTCTGTTCATCACCACCCCCTTTTCTAAATCGTTTTTGGCCAATATCGGTGTGGCAGGGTATACTCAGACATGAGTCCCTTTCTCACTGCTCCATCAGGATTCAAGCAAGCCGGGCCGAAGAAGGCTGAAATGCCAGAAACCGGTCCCCGGTAGCTTGTCTCCTTTCTGGTGAAGAATTGGCTTGGTAGTTTAGTCTGCCCTGTTCCCATGATGCACTGGGCCAGGGACAGACTGATTTGCATATAGCCAGGTTCTGAGCTGGGATGGGGCAGTGAGATAAATAACGGTGATGGATCAAGCCCTGATCTTTGGACTGGGTAAGAGTGGTCTGTTTAACTCAGACACTCTGTTCATCACCACCCCCTTTTCTAAATCATTTATGAAGCCCTAGTGCCACTTTTGCACTGCAGGAGTATCACTTTTTTGATGCTCCGGTGGCGTAACGTACCGCAACATATTTACAAGGCCATGCAAAGCCCCTTTAGGTGGCTTTTCATGGCCCTCTACATATGTGCTGTTTTCATGCAGTACACTGCGTGAAAGGGGCATTCCATGGGTGCTGCTGTGGGTGTTCCCAGCAACACCCATGGAATCTAAAGCATTCCCAGATTTATGAGGAATCATAAACATGGGAATGCGTCAGATTCAAAATACATTTATTTCTCCTAGTTTTTTCCTCTTTATATGTGTGTTGCATTCTGCAGCAAAGCGATACAGACTGATTTGCATATAGCCATGTCTGAACTGGGGTGGCAGAGTGGGCTAAAGAACGGTGATGGATTAAACCCAGATCTTTTGACTGGGTGTGAGTGTTTGAATGGTTCAGATGCTCCGTCCATCACCACCCCCTTTTGTACCGCTTTTGGGCGCCATAAGTTTGGCAGGGTATGCTCAGACGTGAGTCCCTTGCTCACTTTGCCACTGGATTCAAGCAAGCCGGGCTGAAGACGGCTGGAATGCCAGAAACCGGTCCTCAGAAGCTTGTTTCCGGTCCAGGGAAGACATGGCTTGGCAGTTCGGGCTGGACTGTTCCCATGAGGCACAGGGTCAGACTGATTTGCATATAGCCATGTCTGAACTGGGGTGGCAGAGTGGGCTAAAGAACGGTGATGGATTAAACCCAGATCTTTTGAGTGGGTGTGAGTGTTTGATTGATGCAGATGCTCCGTCCATCACCACCCCCTTTTGTACCGCATTCTGCAGCAAGCATAGCAAGAGAAAAATGCCACCAATGAATTTTTGTGCATAATGGTGTCCATTCCTGCACAAAAACAATCATCCCCGCAATCCAGGCACCATTGCAACATGACACAAGGGTGCGTGTGCTGTCCCACAGCTGCTGTTTGTGCACCGGTGCAGGGGAGAAGGAAAATAATGTGCTGTATCTTGTAGTTGTGTGCATTCCTTCCCTTTTCTTTGGATGTGCAGCAGCGCAGCAGGAAGGCCTCCTGCGCTGCAGTGCATCAAAATAGTGTAAATGAGGCCCAGGGTACTTTGATTTGGCATGTTGCCCAGGAGATGGAGTAAAGTTTTATTCAAACACTATTTTTAAAGCACAAGTTTGTTAGGTCCTTACCTTACCTTACCCTTACCTGCAGAATGCCAAAGTGTCGATTAAGCCTGTGTGTCTCCTAGGAGATTTCTGAATAGAGCAGCTCCCCAGTCCCAGCCCCACTCCCAGGCCAGCAGACCTAGGACTGGTGACTGGTTTTTCCAGCTCCAAGCAAAATCTGAGCCCTCCTCTCACACCTGCCCAGTCCCCTTAAGGCCTTGCTGTGTGCACCCCAAATCATTCTCCTCCATCTTGTGAGCTGCAGCCTACATGTGCCCCAGATTGCAATGAGCAGAGTCTAGGAAGTGGTAAGGAGGCAGACTAGTACTGTCTCTTCCCTAAAAAACGATTTTCCCTACCTTTGATTGCATCATCTTTTCTTTTTTTAAGTTTCTTTATATGTCTTTGCCTATGGTTGTTACAGTTTAAAATTGTAGTTTTAACCTGCCCTTGATTGCATCATTTATCACCTGTTTTGTGTTTAAACTAGGCCTGGGTGGGAAATTTGTAGAATTTGGGTAATTTCGCGTTTGGCGGAGAATGTGGTATTGCCAAAAATTCCGTTATCCGCGGCTTCACAGAATTTTTTGCTTATTCACGCTTTCAAAATGCATGTTCGCAAGATATGTCCCCCCGAGCACGCAAACAGCAATTGCGGACAGAAAAAAATCATTGCAAACCGGTGGACCAAGCAATTCTGCGTGTTGGCAGAGATTTTGAGGACTCGCGGAGATTTTTTACTGTTTTGTGGAGCTTTGAATAACGCGACTACGCAAATTCTGCCGACCCCTAGTTTAAATTTGTAGTTTTTCCTGCCCGCGACGGCTTCTATTTAACCTGTTGAATTATGGGATTTGCAGTCCAAACTCTGTGGTTTTTCCCTCTCATTCCCCGCGACTACCAGTTTTTCCCTCCAAATTTCTCCTTTGCTCTGTGCTAAGACCTGTATGTTAAGCAGTGCACCCCCAGCCACCATTTTGTGTTAACAAGTCAGTGAAACCAGCCCCTCCCCCCCCAGCAACAGGGATATTCTACATCAGAGGGTGCACTGCGACAGCAGTAATCTGCTGTGTGCTGCTTAAACAGTTTTTAATAGGGACTGTGCACTTCATTTTATGGCCAGAAGAGGGAGTAAAGTTTTATTCAAACAGTATTGTTAAAGCACTCTTTTGTTAGGCCCTTAACTGCAGATGTCCAAAGTGTGGATTGAGCCTGTCTGTCTCCTAGGAGATTTCTGAATAGAGCAGCAGCTTGCATCTCCCTGGCCAGCAAACCTTGTCTGAGATAACTGGGACCTTATATACTCTGCTATTGGTTAGTACATGTGTACACTGATTGGTGGTTGTATCAGGTTTTTCTATTGGATTAGGGTTAGTGTCCTCATTGGTTGGGAATATGAGGGTTCTGATTGGTTTCTGGGTCTGTGATTCAATCAATGTAGGATTGGGACTAGGGCTAGGGTTAGGATTTCTGGTGGAAGTAGGGACTAGGGCTTCCTGTGTTATTGGTTGTTGGGACTAGGGCTAGGGTTAGGCCTTTAATTGGAAGTAGCGAATAGGACTTCTGGTGTGATTGGTTGCTGGACTAGGTGTGGGACTAAGAGTAGGGTTAGGCTTTCTATTGGAAGTAGGGACTAGGGCTTCCCGTGCCATTGGTTGCTTGGACTTGTGTTTGGACTACTAGTAGGGCTAGGGCCTCTATTGGACGTAGAGATCAGGGTTTTTAAAATGATTGGTTACTTGTGATTGGATAGTGTTAGGGCTAGGGTTCCCATTGGTTGGAGGGGTAATCTCATTACTTGGGCTATAAAAGGTCAGTGTTAGGGCGTCTCCGCCCTGGCGTCGAGGCAAAGGGCAGAGAGGACAAGGGCAGTTACCTGATTGAACCTGTTCAAGACTAGTCGGGACTAGGGGCAGAATTGCTGCCTATGTTCCCATTCAGCAATACCTACCCACAATTTATTCTCACTATAGATATGTACCTATCTTTGTGTATTGCTTTGTATAAACATGTAAAATAATTATGTTGTTAAAATTTAGTTTTTCAAAAGCATCTTTGGTCTACATGTACTTGCATCTTTGTACCTCCATGTACTTGGATCTCTGTGTCTGTTACTTTTCTCCTGAAAAAAAGTATATCCAATGCACTACCCTATTTCTCATCCTGTACCTCTATCAATATCTTTAATGAACATATACTTACCTCCTTTATGTATCTATATACATTCAATGTACTTATGGATCTATATATGTATCACTTTCTTCAAATTTGGCATTTCCAATGCACTACCCTATTTCTCACCCTATACTTCTCTCAATATATCTTCTAACCCAACTTTCTGACTCATCTCAAACTTCTTTCTACTACTCTTTCCAAAGCACTACCCTATCTCTCATCCTATACATCTATCAATATATCCTCTACATCCACTCTCTCTTTTGTCCCAAACCCCGTACCACTACTGTGATCCCAAAAATAACCCTTTCTAGACTCTCTCCTACTCTACCCCTCCTTGCATCATTCGACACCTCTTTTACTATACTGATCTCCCAAAACAAACTTGTCTAAACTCTTCTCTCTGACTCTTCCCCTCAAAAAACTCTTTTTACTCATCCAAAAGCCTCCTCCTACTGTTATGACTTAAAAAAGGAAATTAAACAAAAGGTTCTTCACTCTTCTATCCCTCCACTATCCTTTTCAATCAAAATAACAGACTAAATTCTGTATGCCACTAAACTAACTCAACACTAATCCTTTATGGGTTCCAGAGTAGCGTGCTACTCGCCAATAAAATGTTTCAACACCTAATCAGGGTTACAAGCGCTATATAATGCAAACCTTTTTTCCCTTTTCTACTCCTCCCCAACCCTTCTCATTCCAAATAACTGACTAACATATCCACCACTCAAATTAATTTAATGTTTCACCATACTAATTCAACACTAATCCTTATGGGTTCCAGAGTTGCGTGCTACTCGCCAAAAATGTGCTCAAACTCCATCAGGGGTAGCAAGAGCTATATAAATACAAACCTCTTTCCCTCTTCTATCCCGACACCTACCCATCTCTATCCAAATAACTGAATAACATATCCACCACTCAAATTACTTCATATTTAACTATACTAATTTTTAACACTAATCCTTTATTGGTTCCTGAGTAGCGTTCTACTCGACAGCAAAGCGCTTCAACACCCAACAGGGGTAACAGGTGGTATATAAATTCAAACCTTTCTTCCCCTTCTATCCCTCTGCTATCCTTCTCACTCTAAATAACTGACTAATATCTACCACTCAAGTTACTTTCATTTTTCACCATACGAATTCACCACTAACCCTTTATGGGTTTCCGGAGTAGCGTGCTTCAACACCCCATCAGGGGTAACAAGCGCTATCTAAATATAAATCTTTTTCCTCTTCTATACTTCTGCTATCCTTCTGAATTCAAATACCTGACTAACCTATCCACCACTTAAAATTTACTTGCATGTTTCACTATACTAATTTCACACTAATCCTCTATGGGTCCCGGAGTGGCATGCTACTCGCCGAAAAAAGAGCTTCAATGCCTCGTCGGAGGTAGTACGTGCTATACAAATGCAATTACAATACATTATTATTGCAAGGCCAGTGGATACAACCATAATGTTGATACCCACTGAGAGGGAAAGAAAACAAATTGTGAATCAAATTTAACTTAAAGAACTTAGGTCAAACCTTGCTTATGTACTTATTACATGCAAAATGTAGGGTGTAATCACAGATGAGAGTGAAATGATTGCATGTGATACTCAATCTTTATTCTGGCGCTCTCTATAATATTGCACAAAAGTTTGAGTAAATCTCTTGAGAAAGTAGTTATATATTCTGGGCACCAAAGAACTCCCCAGCCTCCAAATTGTGAAATGTAGATTTAAGATACTTATACAGGATACGCAGAAGAATAGGAAAAAGACATAATATCAAAAAGAGTGCAAGTCATGCAATGCAGTACTATTGACAGTAATTCACTGGCACTCCCAGAGGTCATTCTTATTTTTAGTATAACAATCCTGATGTATTAATCACCTGGCGCCCAACGCAATAATCATTGCTCTAAACACAGCATCTTAATGGGCTATTTACATCATCAAATAATGGTTACTTTCACCAGTGTTTGCTCCACTAATGCAATTTTTTAACATCCGTTATGTGGGTAGCCTTCCAAGGGTGGTCCATCGTATGGGCATACTGTTGCAATTCGTAGTCACATCATTATATAATCAAAATTCAAGCCATGAAAGTGAAAAAACGAAATTAGAAGAAAAGCAGAAAGGAAACAACCCCAACAGAAAAGCAAAAACAAAAGTAAAGACCAAAAGGTAACTTGTGCAGAAGAGGCAGACATGCGTTAAAACCAGTGAAATCCCAGGGGAGTGGCAGCAGATCCCACCCACAGGCAGGTCCAAAGGGGGGAGGGAAACCCCCTCATAATTGTCTTACCATCTGCGTTTGCCAACCAACCCAGGGTAGTCTAAAGCCCCTATGTGACCCCCTGCATATCTGATCTCAAAGACCCCGGAGGGGGGGGGGGGGCGTCCAGAGGGAATGTCTTGTGCAGTGACTCTGGGTTTGGATCCATGGGCAAGCTCACCCGCCTCGACACTGGTGGCCACAGGTTTCTCCCATTAGGCCAGAGCCTCTCTCCACTGTTCAGCAAGTAGGCGCTTTCTTATTCCCAGAGCCTCCTCCCAGCTCAGTATTCTCCCCTCTGCTCCGGTCCATGCGACTACATCCCTACTCGAAGCTGCAAATTGTGGCCCCTTTGCAGACTTCCACTCCATCGCTATCCTGCGCTTAGCGAGACCCAGTGCAAGATCAATCAACTTATTTCCGACCATGTGCTTAAGTGGTCTGGGATGGAGGCCCAGTAAGCATACCGGCAAAATGGGAGCCAACACCCTTCCCAGCATTTCCTTAATTATGTCCAAAACAGCTTCCCAGAAAGGACGCAATCCTTGGCATTCCCAGGTCATATGACTGAAATTAGCATCTGGGTAAGCACACCTGGGGCATTTTCGTACCTCCCCACCGTATGTCACATTAAGCCTGTGGGCTGTCATGGAAGTCTTGTAAGTGTAATTGAACTGAATATATTTTAAACAGGAGTTCCGGGAAACCTTTTTGGGATACCGCAACGAAATGCGCCAGTCATAGTCACTGAGAACTCTGACCCCGATCCGATCCCATCTTGCTGGCAGCCCTTCTAGAGGGGTGATGGAAGCTTCTACTAGTGTGGCATATAGCCATTTCACCAAGTGTCCCGGGGTACCAAGCATGAATATGGCGTGAAGCAGTTCTTAATTTGAGCCAGTGCTTTCCGGTGCTCAGCACCAGCACCTAATTGCCAGCATCGGGGCTTATGACAGTCTGCCACATGGTGGCACAGTCTGGCTAATTTAGGTATGAGCACAACTACAGCCGTTTATTAGTTCAATTTACATTTCCTGTGAATAATACCTGCCTCACAAGCAATTCTGATAGCTTTGTTGGCATGGAATAGTATGAATTGTCACACTTGTAAGAGTGTGATGGCTAGTAAATGTGTTTGTACTGTCATTGGCAGCTGTCAGGGGCAGGCTGTGGTGCAAGCTGCAGTGGCCTTCTGGCGAGAGCCCCGGCACTTATCCTTTTACAAATTAAGCCCTGGCGTGGAGGACTGTGTGTGTATCAGGTTCCTCCCTCCCGTTACCCCATAACTACTCAAACATGTGTGTCAGCACCGCATAGCAGAGGAACTGACCTGGAGGGAGCCGGCAGTCATCCACCAGCTCTGCAAATTGGATCTGAGTTTTGTCGAAGTAACAGTCCCTGACATTGTCCAGTCCAGCCTCGGACCACCGCACAAGTTGCTTGCTCGTGAATATAGATTGTGGGTTGCCATGCAGCAACCCCACTAGAGGCAGAATGGGCGAATATTTGGTGGGCTGCTGCCTACCTCCCTGACATCTTTTCCATGTCCAGAAAGCAGTGTGTTGCAGCAGGGAACAGTAAGGGGTTGGCGTAGCCAGCAGCAATAGTTTTGCCATCAGTAGGTTAGGGCTAGACGCCAGATCTGCTAGGCATGTTCCCTCCTCGTATACACCCTCCACCCATTGTTTCAAACCACTGCAGCTGGACAGCCAACATATAGAATTCAAAATTTTTGACCCCTAGTCCACCCTCAAACATGGGGCACTGCAATATATTCAAAGACACCCTCAGGCGCCCGCCTCCCCACACCAGTTCCCTCAAGAGGGCATTCAGGGGCGGAACCAGCTGCTCAGCATCATGACTGGAAGGTTCACAAAGAAGTACAACATCCGGGCATCATTACCCTTTTCGAGAGGGTGATCTGTGCCATGATAGGTAACTGTAATGTGCACCAGAAATGTACGCAAGAGTGGGTGAGCCTAGTGCCCCTTCCAGGTTCCAGTCCCTTAGGTCATCTAAATCGTGAAAGATGTGACTACCCAGATATTTAAAGTTGCTCTGAGCCCAAAGAATGTCGGCTGGCAAAGCCGCCTGACTGGGCAATGGCTCCGCTATTGTGAACAAATATGTCTTGGATTTGTTAACCCTGAGGCCCGAGCACTGAGAGAAGTCACCTAGGAGATGCAAAGCCTCAGAAGCACCTTCAACTACCTCTGAAAGGTATAGCAACAAATCGTCCATGTACAGAGAAACATAGTACTGCTGCAGGCCAAGGGACAGTCCCATTCCCTCCCCACCAGAAAGAACTTTTCTGCTAACAGCTCAATGGCCATGTCAAACAGGAGTGGAGAAAGGGGGCAGCCCTGTTGCGACCCCCGGGATATCTTATACTGCCTAGAAATAGTTGTACCCGTCTTGACTCTTGCAGTAGGCGAGGCATAGAGAAGCCTCACCCACCACACCCAGTCCTCACCCAGGCCCATACGCAACCTCACCTCAAATAAATACTCCCAGCTCGCTGTATCAAAAGTCTTTTTCAAGTCCACTGACAGTACCGCCACCCGTTGGGGGGTTTGAGCCTCCACATGATACATTATAGAGTAGAGTCTGCAGAGATTGTAGGAAGTGCTGCGTGATGGGATAAACCCATTTTGGTCTGGATGGATCAGGAACTTTTATGTGCGGGAGTAGCCTACCTGCCAGTACCTTACTCAAAATCTTAAAGTGCAAATTGAGCATAGAGAGAGGCCTGTATTCCCTCACTCCAGCCTCTCGTGTCTTGGACTTTGGGAGAGGGACCACAAGTGCCATCTGGGTGGAGCTCGGTAACCCTCCCCCCCATATGCCTCAGCAAATAACATGACCAGATGTGGGGCCAATCTATCAGTGAAATGCTGATAGAACTCAGCACGGGAGGCCGTCAGACCCCAGCTTCTTACCAGGCGCTGTAGTGTAGTTCCTATATTTCCAATAGGCTCTGCGCATTGGAATAACATAGACAGTAGACATAGGACTGAGGTCATCTAGGTATCTACTGACTATGTTAGACTTAATTAGTTTGCCAGCTAGCACAGAGGTCACTAGAAACTATAGAATGTTCAGGAATGGGTTAACCGTCCTGATTTAGACAAGAAGGGATTAGTTTCTGACAACCGCATAAACATGACAACTTTGCTCCCTCAGAATAAAGAGTGTATCTCTAGAGTCGTGTGAAAACAATAGACAGCTATTTCACTCAGTCAATCGTGCATGCTTAATTTCACCAGAGTGCAGAGAAATAGAGAGACGGGCGTTTTCAATAATTCTCATGCAAGAGAAATGAATTGCCGCAATTGCAATACTTAATATAAAGTAAAGTGCGTACATTAAAAGTAGTATTATGAAATAAGACTGTAAAAGCATTGATATGGTTTCTTAGCCAAATGATACTTTAAAATGGATAAAATATATACATACATAAAAACATTGACTAACGAACTCAACTGGTGCTTCTAAGATACGCCTTCACCGGTGTACCTGACCTAAGCCTAATACTGAGAAGGAGTAAGTAAGTTGCAGTTTTAAGTTAAGTTAGGTTTTTGCCAAGTATCGGAATCAAGAATTCTCTCGAAGGTTTTAATCAGCTTCGTACCTTGGTTATAGAATGAAGGAGGTCTTGTATCTCGCTTCTCAGGACTCGATCTCCCAGCAACCCGCGAGGGTGACTTGGGAACACCAGAGGTGGATTTTCTCGGCTGAAGAAAAAGACAGCGTCTCTCTCAGTGCGTCGAAGGGAGGGGCGTTTTCCTTTGGCTCTGGCAACAGCTGGGCTCTCGGCAAGTAGAACGTCACTCTGCTACCCAACACCGTGTGTTTGCATAAGGCAACGTTGGTATATTCATACATGAAAGGTGCCAGGTTTGACGTAAGGTTGGAATAAGACATCACTAAGAACTAACAGTTCTTTCTGGACTCCTGGAGTTCTTGTGCAAATCAAAACAAAAGCAGGGGGAATTCCCGGGCTGCTGGAGGCTTGGTTTGTTTAAAGAACGCATTGTGCTTTCTAGGAGTCTATGGGAGTAGCCTTGCCGTGTTTTGGTTTGCATGGGCTATTACTAAATATGGATATGATTCTTATGCCTTTATAAGGATACTATTTGTTATAACCACATAAGGGCATGAATCGGGAATATCGAATTAGGGTCCTAGATAGAAATACAACACCCACTCCACGTATAAATGTCCATCATTACTAAAAACATAAGCAATATTAAACATACGATGCATGTGTGTTTTCCAACCCACCCCAAAATACATAATTGCATTTGAAATCGTGTATGGTTTATACACGAAAATGAGTATTGGTACTGTACGTTTTTTTATAAGCAAGGTTATCATTCAGTTAAATGTATATATATCAGCTGAATGAATTGCGAAAATTACACATGAAATGGCTCTGTATGCAGAAGAGAAGGTCGAGACCATTTCATCACATATTTATACGATAATGTACATGTGCTAGAGGCTGAGGTAAAATATTGTCTCTAATGTCTCTAAAAATAGAAGCTTTGTTCTCTAAGAATAGTTCTATTTTAAGCACAGTACCATGTGCCGGAAAAAACTTATAAATATTTTTGATTTCAAAGAAAAATAATTTCGCTTTCAGGGGAAAAAAATAGTTTGAAATGTTTTCAGTTGGTTTGTTTAACAGAACTGAAGGCCAAATTCAGAGTTCAGGGAACGCTGTGTGCTTGTTGTTTTTAAAAGTTATTCTCGTTGTTCAGGGGAGAACATCATATCAGACAGGCTTGCAAAAAATTGGTCTACAACATCAGGTGAAAGTTCGACCAAGTTTGAAAATACTGTAACTGTGCAGTTCTGTGCGTGGTTGCTATCATCGATGTTTGGATCGCAATGCTCACAGAAGGTTGTACCTGTTTGGTGCTGCTTTCCTCTCGTACTTCACTGCCACCTACTCGTAATGGTGAAGTCTCAATGAATGCCGTCATCAGAATAGGTAGCCACTGAAGACAACACGTTGCATGAGTCGTTACAGGACAAAGCAAAGTATCGATATCCATTGGTACTGCTGATGGTAGTGTAAGACAGACGTCCAACACGCATTCTTCTCCGCATAGCAGACATCGAAGCACAGGTAAGATGCAATCCTGCCAGATTGGTCTGAATAAAAGAAACCAAGTTGTACTCAGATCTCTTAGCCGGGCTAATCCGAGGACCTTAGTGATACGGTCTCGATATCGTATTGCTAGGATCGTTTCTTCCATCGTTGCCGGAGTCTTGTCTGTGAATTGGCTTGCCATATCGGAGCAGAAGGAACAAAAATAAAATTCCTGCTAAGCGTCCCAACATTAAAGGTAGGCCGCCAAAGACAGAATGGACAAAATTCGGGAAGATGCCCAGAACTGTTTCAAATGGTGTTAACAGTCCCGAAAAAATTGTCTTAAATACATGTGCGATGCCACTGGTATCAGACTTGTTTAAAATTTGACTTAACATTTCTACAAAATGCCCGGGTCAATTTGTCGATAAAAGGGTATGTATCTTTGATGTTGTCCTTGCAACTTGCAGATCATACATTTCTTTGGACGAGGTAAGTGGCACATTAGTCTGTAAAAGAATAGACTTCATTCTGCTTAAAGTATCAATTCGAATAGAAGAGACATTCACATAAGACCATATTGGCGCCTCCATGTCTGGATTGCTGTTTGGATACAATACTTGCATACAGCAAACAACCCTGGAAGTAACAGTTACGAGATAGCATTCTCCAGGCACCATTCCACAACAGCTGTGGTCATTTATTAAAACGTAGCTCCCGTTGGAAAGCTGTCTGAAGAATGGTTCTATCTGTGTTGCAGGAGTGCCTTGCAGGTGACATTAAAGGTTATTTGAAGACCTATCGCAGGCTCCATGCAAGTTAATACCTTGACACAGAAGTGTACCGCTTAGTGATTTTTTACAATTATTGCCACTAAGGAATACCTCCTTTTTCCCTTCACTATAACATTTGTGTGTGTAAGGTAAATCCCAGGTTGATTTGATGTATCCTTTACCCAACCTTTCATACTGGTCTGCTGGTATATATTCTTGGCAATATTTAAACTGGAAAGTTGTTATCGGACTTGTAATTGTTCCGTGTATTATCCATTCAATGACAGGTCTCTCTGACATTGTCAATGGTAATCTCCCAAGTTTTTCAATGCTCAGAATCTTATAGTCTGCTCCTTTTTGTGCCAAACTGATTTGTTTATCAGTAAGGTTAAAGATAGAAAATAATGACGTTATGTTGATTAGACGCCACGGCACGTAGCCTGAACGTAGGTTTTGCAACATCCAGCCTAGCTGTACAATAGAACGCAATTGGGACTGACCATGTTGTAACATTAGCAAGTCTTGCTCTATTATATCAAAGGCGGATGATACAATACTGTCCAGTGAATATATTCTGGAAGACAGAGTCGTTAACCCATTGTCCACCACAGAAAGTGATTTTTCCAAATTTATACAATCAATTTCTCGTATTTTTTCTGCTGTTTCAATTTGCATTACTTTCCAAGCTTCGTTGTATGCAGCGTATATACTGGCTGCTATGAAATGTTTTTGATGCTGTTTGCGAGGTCCCAGTATGAAATCTCGCAAGTCAGCACCTTCTTTAAGTAAAGTCAAGTGTTGCTTAATTTCAGCCAGTGTGGATTTCTGTAGCCACTCAAGGCATAATTTCCCTACACTGTATGTTGTAACTATCCCTGAATGCTCTCTCTGGGAATATCTAGGGTCTGGCCTGGTCAGTTTGAACCCCTGTCTTTCGTTCAGGAATCTAGCTTGACAGTTATTTGTGTCTGTGGGCCAGATCAACCAATTTTTCCAATCAGGATTTGTTCTGTTTTAGTGAAAAATATGGGATACGTCTATTTCCACATCCATAGTACTATTACTATCAGGTATGGGCTTCGGAATAGATGATTTATTTAAGTCTTTTATCTTACCTAAACCAAGACAAGTAGTTTGTTGAATGGTATCATTTAGGAATATTATTTGTTCTGGGATCATGCAGGCTCTAAATAATGATTCTGGACCTTGTACCTGCCAGTCTTTTGTTCCCCCAGATGGTTTTTGTTTCAATGTTATTTTTCCAAAATTCAAAACCAAATGTAGACATTTTGTCATAAAACTTTTCAGAATAAATCAGTTTAGAATTTGTCAACATTGTTTTCATTCCTGTCTTATTTAACATTTTAAAATAAAACGTTTCTGGATCACTGTTGCTAAACCGAGAGAAGTATGGAAATTTCTCATAAAATGTCTTCGAAATTCCTTTTGGAGGAGTTGGACAATGTTCCCATTGATTATAAGTAAAAACTTTTCTAGGTTGTGCAGATTTATGCAAATAGTGATGACCATAGTCATCGTAACAGTATAATTCTTCATAATTTGATGAACCCTGTAAATAATCATGTTCTGTAAATTTAGCTGACATTACTAAATCTGACATCATATTATTAATATTTTCAAAGTCCCAATCATCAGAAAAAGAACTTGGTATCACAAAATCACTTAAGGAAACCTTAAACTGGTGTGGATACTTCAAGAGCTCAATCGGGCCATAAATTTCATAGTCAGTTCTGTCCCATGCTATACCCCCAGGTATTGGATTGGCTGTGATGTTCACTGATGATAGTTCTCTTTTCTCGATGTGAGAGGATCTGTGAGACTTTAGGACCAAGTTGATGTTCTGACTTGCTGTGTCCATTGTCCTGTATTTTCCATCAATGAATTTACCCAAGTATAAAACCATGATGAGCCAAAGCAGGAGGAAAAGAACACCTAACACAGTCCAAAATTCAATCCATGGTGAAATCAGATATGTTTCTTTTAGGTGGTGAAAAAGCTCAGTTATTTTTTCTTTGAAAGTTTTCGTTGCTGGCTTGTCTCCATGTTCACTTGGATCATCGGAAAAGTCATCAAAGTTGATAAAATAGCCAGATGCAGTTCTGTCAATTGGTGGGATTGCTTCCGGATTTCCATTGATCTTTGCATTTTCTTTTGTTACATTTGTACAGTGTGAGGCTACATCATTGCAGATTGGTGTATCATCAGGAATTGTTGCAATTTGGGTTTCAAGAGGCACAAGTTTCATGGCTTTGTTGCATAGTCCTTTTTTATTTACTGCAGGTTTATCGAATGTGATTAGTCTCTCAGTTTGAACCTCTTGGATTGTAGCAAAGTTTGGTCTTCTGATATTTCCTGGTAATCCACTGGGCCTGCTATTTATTATCGGCCACATGTTTGTGGTTTCACCAGGTCAATGGAAACAATTCTGTTTTCCTTTTTACCAGCAAGTGACGGTAGTACTACTGATCTTGTTCCGCTGACTGCTAAGACAGGTACTGCTTTTCTGTGAGAAGGCTCAAATTCCTTCTTCACCGCGATCTTTTCTCTGACCAGATCCCCAATCTTTGGAATCCAGACAGGTCTTGCTGGGACAGGTGGTTCTTCAGTGGTTGTTGGCTTAAACTTTATGTTACTTAGACTATTTCTTGTTTTATTCAAGTCCTGTAAAACAGCCAAACGATCTTTGATATCAAAAGTTGTTTTCTTCTACCACTGAAGTTTAATGATCCAGATGCTGGATACTCATTCTAGTACCAAACAAAAGTTCATATGGACTGATACCTCCTAGGGAATTTCTTGGCATGTTATTAAGACTACGTTGGATACTTATTAGATGTTCGACCCACCCATCACCTGAACCTAATACTCTTGCTGTTATAGATTGCTTTATGTCACGGTTTTTTCTTTCCACTACCGCATTTCCCTCAGGATGGAAGGGAGAAGAGTACCGCAATGCAATGCCCATGCTGGTCATGGCCTCTTTGTAAGCTCGAGAGCTTAACGTAGGACCCTGGTCAGAATGTAGCATGCCAATTGCGTATGTGCCGATAAAGACTCGCAAATCTTTTACAACAGTTCTGGCGTCAGCCGAGCGCTGCGGCTACATCTATAAGTGGATTCAGTCTTAATAATTATGGGGACGCATTTCTCCGGCTGAATTTCTGCGTATAGATTGCCTGATGTTTTCTAATAAAGGTGTCCTGGCAATAGTCTGGTCCGGTTCACAACTGCGTTCTCTGTTGCAGTCCAGACATTTCATTGCAAATTTGTAAATCTGCAAGCTCAACCCCGGCCACCAGTATTCTGATTGTAATTCTATTAGAGATTTCAAGGTCTCTTGGTGCCTCGGACCCAGTCCCATGTGTGCGTCTTCAATCAAGAAAACTCTCCGGTTCGTGTTTGGAATTACTCTATCCCCCACTCCAGGGATTTGAGCAAAAGGAACAGAGTTTGCATCAAATATGTATGTATTACTGAGTGGATAGGTGAGAGGTAATGCTGCATAATCGCCTTTTAACGACGCTTTTACCCCCAGCATGGTTTCTCCATCTATGTGTTTTTTAGAACGCTGTTTTGTGGCTACGGAAGCCGGTTGAACCGCTGCCGCTTTGGCTCGGTTAGCCAATTAATTCCCTGCAACATGAACGCCATCACGTTGAAGACTCAGTGTATGTATCACGTGAGTCTTTTGTAGTTCTTTCTGCAAAAGAACTACTTGTTCCCAAAGCATTTTATGCTTTATTGTGGCACCTGTGTCATCTTTGTAACCGTTTTTGCTCCATGTCTGCATGTCACTGTTGTATGATTTGACGCAGTAATGAGAATCGCACAGTATTAGTGTGGGGAATTCGCGATCGGCATTTTTAAGCGCCATCTTTAAAGATCTTATTTCAGCTCGCTGAGCTGAACAGTTTCTGAGTGATTCAGTTTTGGTAATCATCAGTTTGAATTTACCAGAGCACCAGTGACCTTTAACAATCGTGCACGCTGCACTGTAGGATATTTTCTCTACATCGTAATGGTGTTCAAATCTGTCCATATAGATTACACAGGTATATTGTTCGAGAGGCAGAATTTCGATTGGCGGAGGATATTCTTGTTCATATTCTAGATCATCTAGTTTTTTCATTTTCGCGTCAAAATAGTATTTCACGTCTTCTGCAGCAAGAGAATTTTCCCATTGTATCCATTTTAGATCTAATGGCACTGTATTCAGACTGCGTGGACTTGTTAATGCCTCAAGGGCTGATTCTGCTGTATAAACAGTTATTCTCTTGCCGTGGGCTAGGGCTCTTTCTCTTGCTACAGCAGTTTGAACCGCTGTCAGAATTTTTTCTGTAGAACTGAATTTAATTTCAGCTTGAGTGTACAAATGTGATTTGTAAGCTATAGGTACTGTTTGTCCCTCATTAGAGGTCAAGTATGTGAATCCGCATCTTCCTGGGATGACTCGGATTGCAAGGTTGCGTACGTTTTCGCGAGTTTGCAGTTTTGTTTTAGCAAACATGTCTGTTTGTAATGATCTTAAAATTTCTGTGTGTTTCTGAGTCCAAAGTATTGGTTTGAAATCAGGTTTTATTAATTCATAGAGAGGTTTAACCCTCTCTGCATAATTTAGAATGTATGTTCTACTGAAATTCAGGAAGCCTAGTATTGATTGTAAATTTTTCAGCGTTTTTGGTGCTTGGAGTACTGCTCACTTCTCTAGGAAGCTGTCTGCCAGGCTTTTGCCTTCACTTGATAATTCATATCCTAAAAATAGGACTGTTAGATGGGCAATTCTTGACTTTTTAAAGTTGAATTTGTAACCCTCTCATGCGAACCCAAGAATTATGGTGTTCACTCTTTTTAAGAGAGTCTCCAGGTCATCGTCTGTTAGATAGATGTCATCGACATATGATAATGCCTCATCATCATATATTTGTATTGATTCTGTTACCCTTGCTGAGAATAATCCTGGGTTATTCTTGAATCCCTGTGGGAGTCTGCAAAATTGTTTTTGCGACCGCATTATTGAGAAAGTGGTCAAATACCTGCTTGCAGGTGCAATGTTTTGACAGAAGAATCCATTAGAGATATCTAATGTCGTTTTATATTTTTTTGCGCACAATGTTGTTTATTAGTGCTGCACTGTGAGAGTTTTGTACTTCAAAAGTTTTGCAGCAGGAGTTTAAATGTCTGTAGTCCAAAACTAGGCGATATGAATCGTCTGGCTTGGAGACAGGAAACAAAGGATTGTGTATTTGTGAGGTGCATGTTTCAATCACCCCTTGATATTCAAGTTGATCTAAGATCTTCCTGACTTGCTTTTTAGCTTCTTGTTTACCTGAGTACTGCCTTTGTGCAGTAGGTTGATTTTTTAACTGGATTTTGTGGTGAGGAGAGTCCTCATCCCATCCTACATGATTTTTGTATAATGCAGGGGCTTGGGCCACTGCCCATTTTCTTGCAAATGTGTATTTTTTTATGAATCGGGATGTGATTTGAGAAGACAGGCATAATCATTTCTTCGCCATGAGGGCACTCCCTGCCAAACTCTGGTGGGCAGTCTTTTTCAACAGGATGTCATAGCTGTGAGAAGTTGGCCTGGTATATAATGCTCACTATTTCTAGTGATCACTTTGTACCATGCCAAGCAACCCTTATGATGATTGGTTGTAAGTCAACCTTATAGACCAGTTATCCTAGTGGTAACGTGGACAAAGCAGTCTTAGGCTAAACTCTGAAAGGCATGTGAAGCCAGCTGTATCACCATACACAACCCCCTTGAATACCAAATGAAAGGACACCACACAGATATATATTGAAAATATATATTGATTTATTAACTAAAAGTATCCCCTGGACTCTTTATGAGCACAGAAGCACAAGCGTTAAACACAAGACAGTTTAAAATACACAAAAGTTGCACAATATGGATGAGCCCTAGGGGCCACCTAAACCATATACTAAGAAAGTGGTATAAGAGATACCAATCGGAAAGGAAACAGGTCTAGGGCCTTGGGAATCTCTGGAGCTATTCGAGACTAGCAGTGACTAAGTCGGGAAAGGCCCGCAAGACTCGGGTGCAGTGTTTAAAGTGCACGCACTCACCAATGCAAAGTCTATGCTGCGTAAAAAGTACAAAGTTTGTTAGTTCGGAACCTTCCGAGTGACCTAGATAGCTGAAACTTGAGACACAGGCCCTAGAGGTGTGTACCAGTGTAGGAACACCGGCGGATGAGTTACCTCACCCACAGGAAGCGGGTGCACAGGGTCGAAGTAGTGTCGGGTTTCGTCACGCTGGTCGATGGTGCTTGGAGCTGAAGATGCTGCAGGCGGCTCGAAGTGAAGAGTTCCGGTGGATCCAAGGGTGGATCTGAAGATGTGAAGACCTGAAAGCAAAGGGGACAATGTTCAAATTCACTAGCCAGTGACTACCATGGAACCAGATTGGAACCAGGCGATGTCTGGTGCAAACAGGCATTGAGGTGTAGCTTCTCTCTGCAGCCACGTGGACACCGGGGGTCGAGGACGTCCAGTAGTCGGTCACGAGCTGTCCCACGCAGGCTTCTCACTGTTGGCGGTGTTGGCAACTTGATTGTAGCAAACAGGCCTTGGCTAATGCAAGCCACGCAGGAGTCAAGAAAGGCTTGTTACTCGGACCAGCAAGGTCTGAGCAGGGGCTCCTTTTCACAGAAGCTAGGGCAGTTCTGAGGCAATCAGACCTGCAGTGTAGTTTGTAGTTGTAGTCGCCAAGATGGCCGCTGACCACGTGGCTAGTGGCCGGGATGGCGCATCAAGTGGCACAATGCAAAAGTGCCCCATGCAGATTGTGGAGATGCTGGGGGGCTGATCTTCGGTGCAAGGGCTGCTCGGTGGTGGGGGTTCTCAGTCCCCAAAGCACAACATCAAGGATGCCTCTGGTGCTGCACTGTCAGCTCTTTGGGTGTCTTCCAAGTAGTCAGGTCCCACGTCTCTCTGTGCCTCCACGGGTCCCTTCTTTGCAGGGACTGTGGATCAGGCTGTGAGAAGTCTGAGAGTCTGGGTCTTGTCAGGCTTTGTGCTCGGGCTCTGGCGGGAGGCGGTGGCAAAGCAGACGTCGAGTCGCTGGTTGGTACCTGTGTTCACAGGGTGGCCACTCCTAGGCCACAAGGGAGATTCTCTTCAGTCTTCTGTGCAGCAGAATGTCGAAGTCCAGTCTTCTTCTTCGTGTAAAGTTGATTCAGGATGATCTGCTGTGCAATGGCACTGCTCCCACTCTTATTCCCAATCTGAGGGGTGGATCACCTACTAGGTCCCTCCTCTGGGAGGAACCAGGAAGGGGGGCAGTTACACCCCCTTTCCTTTGTCCAGCTCCTCGCCAGGCCTGGGTCTGGAAAGTCCCAGGACCGGTTTGGACTGGCTTATGCACGGGGACACCTTGTGTGCCCCGGGCATGTCTCAAACTATTCATCCCTGTCCTACCCAATACACAAAACCCTGTCTGGGGTGGTGCTCGCACCTCCCAAGGCAGGAAACCCTTTGTCCAAGCCTCCCTCGCTGGAAGGACTCCCAGCAGCAGGAGGTCAGACTTGTGTCTGTGGTGGCAGCATCCATTTTGTGATGCTGAGGCTCTGGTTAACTTTAACCGGGGTTAAGGCTACACACATGTCGTGTCCCTCTAGAAGGGTGGAATGCTATCCCCGTCGACAGAACTGTCGAGGGGATAGTATTCCAATTCGTATGACACCTTACTCGACATGTTTTGATAAAGCCAAACCAAAGATAGCATATTACCGCGAGGATTATAATGCACTTAAGAGTATATGGTATGGCAATATCCCGGAACAGCTTAGGGAGTGGTTCCCGACAGCTGCAGACAGGCTCAGCTCATGCTAGAGCACCATCTCACATATTTCCAAGCACTCTGCCTCCAGGATTGATGAGGCCTTCCATAGGAGTGGCTGATAGGAACATATGTGTCCAGTTTTAGGGTTAGATATAGGGATACTATATCTAAGTAAGAGGTGATTACACCAACTTACCCCAGCTGAGTGATCAGCCAGTTGTGTCAAATATGGAGGCCGGGCCAGGGGTGGCACAATACATGCTGCAGCCCCTGGTAGGCCTTGGAAACACCTATGCCCTGGGTACCTAGGGTACACTGTTACAGGGGCCAATAAGGTGAACCAGTTCCAATTCGTAATGCACCTAGAGTGCATTGGCAGTAATTTAGAGAGAGAATAGCAGGCTGTGGGTCTGATTAGCAGGCCCACAGCCACATTAAGTCATAAACCAGTGAAGCAAAAAGCAAAAATGTGGGGTGACCATAGAATAGCAGACCCTACTCTCCTACACAACCCCCCCCCCCAGCGCAGGGACATTAGACTAACCTTGACCAGTTGTGTCTTCATGTTCTAAGTGGAAGTACCTGGAGAGACCATCTGCGTTGCCATGGTCAGTCCCTGGGCGGTGCTCCACTATAAAGTCCATCCCCTGTAGAGAAATGGACCACCTGAGTAGTTTGGGGTTTTCACCCTTCATCTGATTAAGCCATAAGAGGGGCTTATGGTCGGTCTGAATCTTGAAGTGAGTGCCAAATAAGTATGGTCTCAACTTCTTCAGGGCCCACACCACAGCAAAGGCCTCCCTCTCAATAGCTGACCAACGTTTCTCTCTGGGGGTCAGCCTTCTGCTAATAAAAGCAATGGGCTTGTCCTGGCCATCTACATTAAGCTGTGAAAGCACTGCTCCCACTCCCAACTCAGAAGCATCTGTTTGGACAATGAACTCTCTTGAGTAGTCAGGACTCTTCAGGATAGGTGCAGAGCACATGGCCTTCTTCAGGTCGCCAAATGCCTTTTGACAGATTTCTGTCCACTGAACCTTTTTGGGCATCTTCTTAGATGTCAGATCATTAAGAGGAGTCACAATGGACCCATAGTTCCTAACAAACTTCCTGTAGTACCCAGTCAGGCCCAAGAAAGCTCTGACCTGAGTCTGGGTGGTTGGAGGGGACCAGTCCTTTATGGTCTGGATCTTACTCTCCATTGGTTGAACTTGGCCTCCACCTACAAGGTGGCCCAGGTATACAACCTTGCTCTGCCCTATCTGGCACTTTGTTGCCTTGATAGTGAGGGCTGCCTTCTGCAGAGCCTCAAGCACTTCCTTCAGGTGGACCAGGTGATCCTCCCAGGTGGAGGTAAAGACAGCAATATCATCCAGATATGCTGCGCAAAAGTCATCCAACCCAGTAAGGACTTGACTCACCAACCTTTGGAAGGTGGCAGGTGCATTTTTCAAACCAAAGGGCATCACCACAAATTGATAATGCCCACTAGGGGTAGAAAATGCTGTATTGGCTTTAGACTCCTCAGCTAACCTGATTTGCCAGTAGCCAGCTGTCAAGTCAAATGTGCTCAAATATTTGGCAGAAGCCAACTTGTCAATGAGCTCATCTGCCCTTGGAATAGGGTGTGCATCTGTCCTGGTGACAGCATTGAGTCCTCTGTAATCCACAAAGAACATCATCTCTCTCTTGCCATCTTTGGTGTGAGGTTGGGGACCAGGGGCTCTCTGAAGGCTCAATGACACCTAATTCCAGCATCTTTTGCACCTCAGTCTTTATACAGTCCCTGACATGATCAGGTTGCCTGTAAATCTTGCTCTTTACAGGAAGACTGTTACCAGTGTCCACCACATGGGTACACCAGTTAGTCTGACTGGGTGTCAAGGAGAACATATGCCTGTATGCCTGCAGAACTTGTCTACAGTCATTTTGCTGATGTTCAGTGAGGCTGCCATCTAAGGCCACACCATCAACTGAGCCATCCTCAGGGTTCTGAGTGAGCAGATCTGGGAGAGGGTCACTCTCTTCCTCCTGTCCCTCATCTGTAGCCATGAGCAAGCCCATGTCTGCCCTGCTGACATATGCCTTCAGTCTGTTGACCTGGAGCACCCTGTGGGGGCTCCTGGGAGTTCCTAGGTCCACCAAGTAGGTAACCTCTCCCTTCTTCTCCAGAATTGTATGGAGTCCAGACCATTTGTCCTGGAGCGCTGCTGGGGCCACTAGCTCCAACACCCATACCTTCTGTCCAGGCTGAAACTCAACCAGGACAGCCTTTTGGTCATGCCAAGCTTTCTGTATTTCTTGGCTAGCCTCAAGGTTTTTGGATGCCTTTTCCATGTACTCTGCCATCCTAGAGCGGAGACCAAGTACATAGTCCACTATGTCTTGCTTAGGCTTTTTGAGAGGTAACAACCATACTTCCTTCACCAGACACAGGGGTCCTCTTACAGGGTGCCCAAACAACAATTCAAAGGGGCTGAAGCCAACCCCCTTTTGAGGGACCTCTCTGTAAGCAAACAAAAGGCAGGGTAGAAGGATGTCCCATCTTCGCCTGAGCTTTTCAGGTAATCCTTTGATCATACCCTTTAAGGTCTTGTTAAACCTTTCAACAAGCCCATTACATTGTGGATGATAAGGAGCGGTGAACTTGTAGTTGACACCACACTCCTTCCACATAGCTGTCAAATATCCTGACATGAAGTTGGCACCTCTGTCAGATATTACCTCCTTAGGAAACCCCACTCTGGAGAAAACTCCAAGTAAGGCCCTGGCCACAACAGGAGCTGTTGTGGTCCTAAGTGGAATTGCCTCTGGGTACCTGGTGGCATGGTCCACCACCACCAGTATGAATCTGTGCCCAGATGCTGTAGGGGGATCCATTGGACCTACAATATCAATCCCCACTCTTTCAAAGGGAACCCCCACCACAGGTAGTGGTATAAGGGGGGCCTTTGTGGTTCCACCTGCTTTACCACTGGCTTGGCAGGTTTCACAGGAGCGACAAAACTCCTTGGTGTCTTCAGACATGTGAGGCCAGTGAAAGTGAGGGACAAGCCTGTCCCAGGTCTTATTCTGGCCTAAGTGTCCTGCTAAAGGAATATCATGGGCCAAGGTGAGAAGGAAACCCCTAAATTGCAGAGGTATAACAAACCTCCTGGTTGCACCAGGCTTGGGGTCTCTACCCTCTGTGTAAAGGAGTCCTTCATCCCAATAAACTTTATGGGCACCTTGAGCATTCCCAGCAGCCTCAGCAGCAGCCTGCTGTCTGAGGGGTTCAAGAGAAGGACAAGTTAACTGAGCCTGCCCCAAGTCTGCCCTAGAAGGTCCCCCTGTCCCCAGAAACTCAACCTGATCAGGTTCAAGTTCTTCAGAGACAGTTCCTTCAGGGGTCTCAAGACCAGCTTCCTGTGAAGCTTGATCCTCACTTGCAGGCAGTTGGGAAGGCACAGCCTTAACCCTCCTGTTCTTCTTCTTGGAAAGTGCTTGGTCCATTGTTCCAGGATCCAAGACCTGAGGTTCAGAGAGGCACTTTTTGGCCTGTGACCTGGTCACAGCAAGGACATGTGATGATATCCCTAACATCTCTGCATGAGTCCTGTACTCAACTTCTGACCATAGAGAGTTCTCCAGGTCATTGCCCAACAAACATTCAACTGGGAGATCAGCACTAACCACAACTCTTTTTAGGCCAGTTATCCCTCCCCAGGAAAAGTTAACAAGTGCCACACTATGTGTAGTAGTGACATTGCTGGCATTGGTCACCAGGTAATTATCACCTGGCATGTACTGTCCAGGGTCCACAAAGTTAGGTGTCACCATTGTGACACTGGCACATGTGTCCCTATAAGCTTGAGCCACTTTGTTATTAATCAAAGGCGTCTGTCTGTATTTGCCCAGGTTACTGGGACTGATGTCAGGGGTTAAATCTATGTCCCCTTCACAAATCAGAACAGCCTGTGTAAGGGTTCTGACTAGGTCAGAATCTCCTTCAGTTCCCAAGGTGATACCCACTACCCCCTTGGTTTGTGGACCAGCACTGCTAGCTGTACTAGTGGGTGCAGTTGCTTTAGGGGCTGCAGTGCTGGGGGCTCCACCCTTTTTACACTCACTTGTCCAGTGAGAGGTGTTCTTACAAGTTTTACACCAGGGTTTCTTCTGACCTTCTTTGTTCTTTTTCTTGGAAGTTTGGGCCCCACCCTCTGTATCAGTTTGGGGCCCTGTTGAAGACTTCTGGTCTTTAGCTTTCTGCTCCCCACCCTTCTGGTCTGTTTTCTTCTGGTCACCACCCTGGTTCTGGTTCTGGTTCTTTTGCTTAACTCTGGTTCTAACCCATTTATCTGCCCTCTTTTCCAATTCTTGGGGAGAGGTCAAATCTGAGTCAACCAAATGTTGATGCAACTGCTGGTTCTGACAGTTATTTAAAATGTGTTCTCTCATCAGCAAATTGTACAATCCTTCATAGTCTGTAACCTTGCTTCCCAGCAACCATCCCTCCAGAGCCTTAGTGGCACACTCAACAAATTCAGACCAGTCCTGAGACTGTGTCTTCTGGGTATCTCTGAACATTAACCTGTACTGTTCAGTGGTTAAGCCTAACCCATCAATCAGAGCACTCTTCAGGACCAGGTAGTTTCTAGAATCCCCATCACTAACTGTGAGGAGTCTGTATCGGCCTCAACCTTCAAAGGAGAGCCACAAGATTGCTGCCCACTGCTCCTGATGGATCTGCTGTACTCTGCAGGCTCTCTCCATTGCAGTTATCCATTTGTGGATATCATCCCCAGCTTTGTAGGGGGGCACAATCTTACTCAGGTTTCTGTTATCAAAAGACCTGTCTTTATCCTTGTGGATATTGCTGCCACCAGTGGGTTCTATTACCCCTCTCTCTCTAGGCTGTCTTGCTCTAGCAAGTTTCTCTTGGGCCAGGGCAACATCTAACTCTTGTCTCTGGATCCTCAATTAAGCCTCTCTCATCTTGGCCTCATGTTCCCTTCTCTGAGGGCTAGTCATCTCCCTTCTGGAGTGACCATGAGAGCCTCTAGAAGCATGGGAGTTGTCAGAGTCACCTGAGTGAGTCCTTCTCCTCCTAGGCTTCTGGTTAAGTCCACCTGGGGGTCTGAATGGGTTGTTCCCAGATTCAGTCCCAAATAGGCTTAAGTTAGCCTTGTTCAGTCTACTGACCAGTACCTGACTATTTCTGCCATCATTCGACTCACTGCTCCCCCCTTCTGTCTCTTCTTCCTCTTCCTCCTCCTCATCTACCTGAGGAGCTCCAGTGATGGGGGCTTCCTCATCTACCAGGATTATAGAGACAGGGGCTTCTGCAGTGTCATCCTCAGAAGGATGGCCTCCTTCAGCATTCCCTGTGGGGTCTGCCTTAGAGGTCTTTAGAGTCTCAGACTGGTCCAAGATCTCTCTAAGGTGGTCTGTGGTAGGGGAAGGCCCTGTCCTCAGACCCCTTAAGACACAAAGCTGTCTTAATTCCTTAAAGGAAAAAATAGCAAATTTGGATGGTGCCCTTGGAGGGTCACTCTCAACAGGGATGTTTCCAGTGGAACCCTCTGCTCCAGACATCGCTCTAGTGTGGGTGGATGTGTTGCAATCTACCTACACTGGTGTTTACCTACTAAACCTATCTAGTAGTTGTAGTCAGGGTGTGCTACTCCCTTTCCTCTACAACAACTAAGTTCAGTAGAACTTAAGTATACTAGTCTTGTTTAATATGTACCTAGCAGGTACCTGTATGATCTTTCAAATGATAATCTCAAAGATTGTAATGGTAAAACAACAGCAAGCTCAGATCCCAATCCGCTGCTCACCAATGTGAGAAGTTGGCCTGGTATATAATGCTCACTAATTCTAGTGATCACTTTGTACCATGCCAAGCAACCCTTATGATGATTGGTTGTAAGTCAACCTTTTAGACCAGTTATCCTAGTGGTAACGTGGACAAAGCAGTCTTAGGCTAAACTCTGAAAGGCATGTGAAGCCAGCTGTATCACCATACACAACCCCCTTGAATACCAAATAAAAGGACACCACACAGATATATATTGAAAATATATATTGATTTATTAACTAAAAGTATCCCCTGGACTCTTTATGAGCACAGAAGCAAAAGCGTTAAACACAAGACAGTTTAAAATACACAAAAGTTGCACAATATGGATGAGCCCTAGGGGCCACCTAAACCATATACTATGAAAGTGGTATAAGAGATACCAATAAGAAAGGAAACAGGCCTAGGGCCTTGGGAATCGCTGGAGCTATTCGAGATTAGCAGTGACTAAGTCGGGAAAGTCCAACGGGACTCGGGTGCAGGGTTTAAAGTGCACTCACACACCAATGCAAAGTCTATGGTTCGTAAAAAGTACAAAGTTAGTTAGTTCGGAAACTTCCAAGTGACCTCGAAAGCTGAAACTTGAGACACAGGCCCTAGAGGTGTGTACCAGTGTAGGAACACCGGCGGGGCTGAGTTACCTCACCCACAGGAAGCGGGTGCACAGGGTCGAAGTAGTGTCGGGTTTTGTCACGCTGGTCGATGGTGCTTGGAGCTGAAGATGCTGCAGGCGGCTCGAAGTGAAGAGTTCTGGTGGATCCAAGGGTGGATCTGAAGATGTGAAGACCTGAAAGCAGAGGGGACAATGTTCAAAGTCACTAGCCAGTGACTACCGTGGAACCAGATTGGAACCAGGCGATGTTGGGTGCAAACAGGCGTTGAGGTGTAGCTTCTCTCTGCAGCCACGTAGACACCGAGGGTTGAGGACGTCCAGGCGTCGGTCACAAGCTGTCCCACGCAGGCTTCTCGCTGTTGGCGGTGTTGACAACTTGATTGTAGCAAACAGGCCTTGGCTAATGCAAGCCACGCAGGAGTCAAGAAAGGCTTGTTACTCAAACCAGCAAGGTCTGAGCAGGGACTCCTTTTCACAGGAGCTAGGGCAAGTCTAGAGCAACCAGACCTGTAGTGTAGTTTGTAGTTGTAGTTGCCAAGATGGCCGCTGACCACGTGGCTAGTGGCCGGGATGGCGCGTCGAGTGGCACAATGCAAAAGGGCCCCACGCAGATCGTGGAGATGCTGGGGGGCAGATCTTCGGTGCAAGGGCTGCTCGGTGGTGGGGGTTCTCAGTCCCTAAAGCACAACGTCGAGGATGCCTCTGGTGCTGCGCTGTCAGCTCTTTGGGTATCTTCTAAGAAGTCCGGTCCCACGTCTCTCGGTGCCTCCACGGGTCCCTTCTTTGCAGGGACTGTGGATCGGGCTGTGAGAAATCTGTGAGTCTAGGTCTTGTCAGGCTCTGTGCTCGGGCTACGGCGGGAGGCAGCGGCAAAGCAGACATTGAGTCACTGGTTGGAACCTGTGTTCACAGGGTGGCCACTCCTAGGCCACAAGGGAGATTCTCTTCAGTCTTCTGTGCAGAAGAATGTTGAAGTCCAGTCTTCTTCTTCGTGTAAAGTTGATTCAGGATGATCTGCTGTGCAATGGCACTACTCCCACTCTTATTCCCAATCTGAGGGGTGGATCACCCACTAGGTTCCTCCTCTGGGAGGAACCAGGAAGGGGGGCGGTTACACCCCCTTTCCTTTGTCCAGCTCCTCGCCAGGCCTGGGTCTGGAAAGTCCCAGGACCGGTTTGGACTGGCTTAAGCACGGGAACACCTTGTGTGCCCCGGGCATGTCTCAATCTATTCAGCCCTGTCCTACCCAATACACAAAACCCTGTCTGGGGTGGTGCTCGCACCTCCCAAGGCAGGAAACCCTTTGTCCAAGCCTCCCTCGCTGGAAGGACTCCCAGCAGCAGGAGGTCAGACTTGTGTCTGTGGTGGCAGCATCCATTTTATGATGCTGAGGCTCTGGTTAACTTTAACTGGGGTTAAGGCTACACACATGTCGTGTCCCTCTAGAAGGGTGGAATGCTATCCCCGTCGACAGAACTGTCGAGGGGATAGTATTCCAATTCGTATGACACCTTACTCGACATGTTTTGATAAAGCCAAACCAAAGATAGCATATAACCGCGAGGATTATAATGCACTTAAGAGTATATGGTATGGCAATATCCCGGAACAGCTTAGGGAGTGGTTCCCAACAACTGCAGACAGGCTCAGCTCATGCTAGAGCACCATCTCACATATTTCCAAGCACTCTGCCTCCAGGATTGATGAGGCCTTCCATAGGAGTGGCTGATAGGAACATATGTGTCCAGTTTTAGGGTTAGATATAGGGATACTATATCTAAGTAAGATGTGATTACACCAACTTACCCCAGCTGAGTGATCAGCCAGTTGTGTCAAATATGGAGGCCAGGCCAGGGGTGGCACAATACATGCTGCAGCCCCTGGTAGGCTTCGTAAACACCTATGCCCTGGGTACCTAGAAATACAAACAATTTTATATACAATATATACATTGATAACGTAAATTTACGTTATCAATGTATATATTGTATATAAAATTGTTTGTATTTCCATGCACTAAAAAATAGTGTCATAACAAGTGAAGAGATCAAAAAAAGATTAAATTTCGTATGTTGCTATACTTTAAGCAAGTTGTTTGTGCTTGATTCAAAACAGCTACTTATGTGAATTGTTTGTTGGCAAATTGAACTTCTCAGCATTGGTTCTCGTTTTGTTACATAGTTCTGGTTTGACTCAGCCATGCTGAGTTAGGAGTCAAGGCCCTTGTGTGTTTTTTGACTGGGTACCTAGGGTACGCTGTTACAGGGGCCAATAAGGTAAACCAGTTCCAATTCGTAATGCACCTAGAGTGCATTAGCAGTAATTTAGAGAGAGAACAGCAGGCTGTGGGTCTGATTAGCAGGCCCACAGCCACATTAAGTCATAAACCAGTGAAGCAAAAAGCAAAAATTTGGGGTGACCATAGGATAGCAGACCCTACTCTCCTACAATAGCCTTTAGAAAGATTCTCCCAAAAGAGACCTTTTATTTTCCTAGTTTTATCTCCCTCTATACGTAATGTTATTTCATATAGTTTATGGGGCACGCTAACTCGTGTGTCTGCAGTTTCCACCTGAATGTATTCATTCGTGTCCACTGTCTCCTGAAGATTCATCAGGATCTTGCGAGCTATGGTCACTTCTGCTGCGCTGTCTAGCATTGTCTTGGCCCACTCTCCGTTTTTCAGTTGTGTCCTCAGAATCCTCGGCATGTTTAATTTTAATACTTGCTACCTTCTTTCTGGGAAATTGTGATTTTTTACTTTGATGAGCAGGTTCTTCGTCTTTGGACTTGACGTGCTCTTCCTTGTGTTCTGACCGTCCTCTTCTTTCCGATTTCTGTTAGGAAGTCTGAAAAGAGCAAGAGGGACGTGTATCAATATCTTGATATCTATCAGGTTTTCTCAATTTATCCCTGTCTCTAAGGCTGTATCTTTTCTCAGAGGGTTCCCTTTGGGGAGACTTGCCTTCTCGGCCAGGAGATCTTTCTCTCAGTTGAGGAGACCTTCCTCTGGACTGAAATCGTTTTTCCTTGGGAGTGGATTGTTTATTTCAATCCCAACTCTTTTTTGGAGTATTTAGATTATTTTTAATAAATGTTTTTTCAGGATTTTCAGTTAATTGGGGTTTTATTGGTTTCCCACCCAAACTATCTCTTCCTAGCTCTTCATAGGATTTTTCTATTATTCTGGCAAGTTCAAATGTTTGGTCTGTTATATCTGTCTCCTTCAATTTCTGGAGGTACTTTATATCGTCCCTTGCCAATTTAACTAATTCTCTATATGCCTTTGTTAATTCTTTTAGTTTAACCAGAAGTTCTTCGCTCAACATTGTTTCAATGTCTGGGTGTGTTGTGAAGCTGGCTAGAACCGGCCACGTGGCTCCTGGTCTACCTAGTGGACCGTGCCTGGTGATGTGATTTTGATGTTTTAGGGAGCCATTAAACCAGAGCAGGTGCTCTTGGTAAGTTAGTGGGATTTTAACGTCCTGGAAAGGAGTGTATACATATTTTGTAATAGAGGAAATCTTTTGTCACAGCGTGTGCTGCTGGAAAATGTTTCCATGAATAGAATACCTCTGTCTGCCGAAACTCATGTGCCTCTATCACGAATATGACCGTACCACCTTTTGGTGATAGTCCATTCTCTATAAGTTTAAGGGTTATAGTTCTTCTTATATTGACCGGAATGATTATAGCACCTGGGTCATTTTCTTGGATGGTTGTGTCATCCGCTAGAGTCGAGCTGCTAATCCTTCTCTATCTCTTTCTTCTTCACTATCCGTCATTTTACTGAAAGAAAGTTTTTTGTTGCAGATCAAATTTCAAGAAAACAAAGATTAGGTGCACAATATTTTGGAACACTGTATCCTTCTACGTTAACTAAACCAAAAACTAATACATAGGATTCTCATCATACTTAGTTCCGACGGATATTAACCTTTCACCCACTCCAGACGTCTATTGGAGTTTTTATGGGAGAAAGGGTCTGTGTGAAAAGCACGACTGAGTTACTCTAGTGTCTTGCGTTAGATTATCGCCTTACCAAACGTTGGGCGCCATGTAGTGTATTTCCAATATTCCCAATAGGCTCTGTGCATTGGAATAACATGAACAGCAGTGTAGATGTAGAACTGATTTAGACAAGAAGGGATTAGTTTCTGACAGCCGCATAAACATGACAACTTTGCTCCCTCAGAATAAAGAGTGTATCTCTAGAGTCATGTGAAAACAATAGACAGCTATTTCACTCAGTCAATCGTGCATGCTTAGTTTCACCAGAGTGCAGAGAAATAGAGAGAAGGGTGTTTTAAATAAAAGGTGTTATTTTATTGAGCAGTCTTCTTTCTCATGCAAGAGAAATGAACTGCCACAATTGCAATACTTATTATAAAGTAAAGTGCGTACAGTAAAAGTAGTATTATGAAATAATACTGTAAAAGCATTGATATAGTTTCTTAGCCATACGATATTTTAAAATGGATAAAATATATACATACAAAAAACATTGACTAACAAACTCAACTGGTGCTTCTAAGATACGCCTACCCCGGTGTACCTGACCTAAGCCTAATACGTGGGAAGGAGTAAGTAAGTTGCAGTTTTAAGTTAAGTTAAGTTTTTGCCAAGTATCGGAATCAAGAATTCTCTCTAAGGTTTTAATCAGCTCCGTACCTTGGTTGTAGAATGAAGGAGGTCTTGTATCTGGCTTCTCAGGACTCGATCTCCTAGCAACCCGCGAGGGTGACTTGGGAACACCGGAGCTAGATTTTCTCGGCTGGAGAAAAAGACAGCATCTCTCTCAGTGCGTCGAAGGGAGGGGCGTTTTCCTTTGGCTCTGGCAACAGCTGGGCTCTCGGGCAAGTAGAACGTCACTCTGCTCTCCACCATTGTGTGTTTGCTTAAGGCAACGTTGGTATATTTATACCTGAAAGGTGCCGGGTTTGACGTAAGGTTGAACATAAGACGTCACTAAGAACTAACAGTTCTTTCTGGACTCCAGGAGTTCTTGTGCAAATCAAAACAAAAGCAGAGGGAATTTCCGGGCTGCTGGAGGCTTGGTTTGTTTAAAGAACACGTTGTGCTTTCTAGGAGTCTATGGGAGTAGCCTTGCCGTGTTTTGGACTGCAAGGGCTATTACTAAATATGGATATGATTCTTATGCCTGTATAAGGATACTATTTGTTATAACCACATAAGGGCATGAATCGAATTAGGGTCCTAGATAGAAATACAACACCCACTCTACGTATTAATGTCCATCATTACTAAAAAATAAGCAATATTAAACATACAATGCATGTGTGTTTTCCAACACACCCAGAAATACATAATTGCATTTGAAATCGTGTACGGTTTATACACGAAAATGAGTATTGGTACTGTACGTTTTTTTTTAAGCAAGGTTATCATTCAGTTGAAAGCATATATATCAGCTGAATGAATTGCGAAAATTAAACATGAAATGGCTCGGTATACAGAAGAGAAGGTCGAGACAATTTCATTACATATTTATACGATAATGTACATGTGCTAGAGGCTGAGGTAAAATATTGTCTCTAATGTCTCTAAAAATAGAAGGTCTGTTCTCTAAGAATAGTTCTACTTTAAGCAAAGTACCATGTGCCGGAAAAAATTGTAAATATTTTTGATTTGAAAGAAAAATAATTTCGCTTTCAGGGGAAAAAATAGTTTGAAATGTTTTCAGTTGCTATGTTTAACAGAACTGAAGGCCAAATTCAGAGTTCAGGGAACGCTGTGTGCTTGTTGTTTTTAAAAGTTATTCTCGTTGTTCAGGGGAGAATATCATATCAGACAGGCTTGCAAAAAATTGGTCTACTACGGTGCACAGACATTATATTGAGTCCAAAATATCGATTGGACATAATATCGAGTATTTAATATCCACTGGACAAAATATCGACAGGACAGAATATAGATAACAAAAATATAGTTTTTAAGGTAAGTGAAGTAATATCGACTGTTAAAAATATAGATAGTTAAAATATCGAAGTATATAGTATAGATAGATAAAAATATCAATTTTTTAATAATATAATTTTTTACAGTGTATTTTTATGCTATAATATGATTGAAAAGTGTGTATTTATGTTATAAATAATTTTATTTAATGAATTTTGTTTTTATAATTATTGCGTAATTTAATTCTGTAGCGGGTTGTAGGTTTATAGGGGAATAGGGTGGAAAGTAATTTAATTATAATTAATTAAATATGTAAATGTATTTATTGATAGTACATTGTAATTAATTGTTAATTAATTTATATGTGTTAATTAATTTAATTGTAATTGGAAAATAATTATTATTAAATGATTAATTGGTAATTATGTAAATTTTACTAATTTAATTCTGTAGCGGGTTGTGGGTTTATAGGGGAATAGGGTGGGAAGTAATTTAATGATAATTGATTAAATATGTAAATTTATTTATTGATAGTAATTAGCAATTAATTGTTAATTAAATGATATTTGTTAATTAATTTAATTATAATTGGTAAATAATATTTATTAATTGATTACTTGGTAATTATGTAAATTTTACTAATTTAATTTCTGTAGCGGGTTGTGGGTTTATAGGGGAATAGGGTGGGAAGTAATTTATTAATAATTAATCAAATAATAAAATAAATTAAAAAAATTATTTGGAAATAATTGTAAAATAATTTATAATTATTACATAATTAATTGTTAATGTTTCATTAATTTGTATTAATAGGTGATTAATTTAAATAATATTGTTAATTAGTAATTTGAAAATATTAATTATTATATTAGATAACAGATGACAGACGTCCAACACGCATTCTTCTCCGCATAACAGACATCGAAGCACAGGTAAGATGCAATCCTGCCAGATTGGTCTGAATAAAAGAAACCAAGTTGTACTCAGATCTCTTATCCAGGCTAATCCGAGGACGTTAGTAATACGGTCTCGATATCGTATTGCTAGGATCGTTTCTTCCATCGTTGCCGTAGTCTTGTCTGTGGATTTACTTGCCATATCGGAGAAGAAGGAGCAAAAATAAAATTCCTGCTACTCGTCCCAAAATTAAAGGTAGGCCGCCAAAGACAGAATGGACAAAATTTAGGAAGATGCCCAGAACTGTTTCAAATGGTGTTAATAGTCCAGAAAAAATTGTCTTAAATACATATGCGATGCCACTGGTATCAGACATGTTTAAAATTTGACTTAACATTTCTACGAAATGCACAGGCCGATTTGACGATAAAAGGGTATGTATCTCTGATGTTGTCCTTGAAACTTGCAGATCATACGTTTCTTTGGACGAGGTCAGCGGCACAGTAGTCTGTAAAAGAATAGACTTCATTCTGCTTAAAGTATCAATTCGAATAGAAGAGATATTCACATAAGGCCATATTGGCGCCTCCATGTCTGGATTGCTGTTTGGATACAATACTTGCATACAGCAAACAACCCTGGAAGTAACAGTTACGAGATAGCATTCTCCTGGCACCATTCCACAACAGCTGTGGTCATTTATTAAAACGTAGCTCCCGTTGGAAAGCTGTCTGAAGAATGGTTCTATCTGTGTTGCAGGAGTGCCTCGCAGGTGACATGAAAGGTTATTTGAAAACCCTTCGCAGGCTCCATGCAAGTTAAAACCTTGACACAGAAGTGTACCGCTTAGTGATTTTTTACAATTATTGCCACTAAGGATACCTCCTTTTTCCCTTCACTATAACATTTGTGTGTGTAAGGTAAATCCCAGGTTGATTTGATGTATCCTTTACCCAACCTTTCATACTGGTCTGCTGGTATATATTCTTGACAATATTTAAACTGGAAAGTTGTTTTCGGCATTGTAATTGTTCTGTGTATTATCCATTCAATGACAGGTCTCTCTGACATTGTCAATGGTAATCTCCCAAGTTTTTCAATGCTCAGAATCGAATAGTCTGCTCCTTTTTGTGCCAAACTGATTTGTTTATCAGTAAGGTTAAAGATAGAAAGTAATGACGTTATGTTGATTAGACGCCATGGCACAGAGCCTGAACGTAGGTTTTGCAACATCCAGCCTAGCTGTACAATAGAACGCAATTGGGACTGACCACGTTGTAACATTAGCAAGCCTTGCTCTATTATATCAAAGGCAGATGATACAATACTGTCCAGTTTCCATGAATAGAATACCTCTGTCTGCCGAAACTCATGTGCCTCTATCACGAATATGACCGTACCACCTTTTGGTGATAGTCCATTCTCTTTAAGTTTAAGAGTTATAGTTCTTCTTATATTGACCGGAATGATTATAGCACCTGGGTCATTTTCTTGGATGGTTGTGTCATCCGCTAGAGTCGAGCTGCTAATGCTTCTTTATCTCTTTCTTCTTCACTATCCGTCATCCGGCTGCTGGGTGCTTGGTTTGTTTAAAGAACGCGTTGTGCTTTCTAGGAGTCTATGGGAGTAGCCTTGCCGTGTTTTGGACTGCAAGGGCTATTACTAAATATGGATATGATTCTTATGCCTTCATAAGGATACTATTTGTTATAACCACATAAGGGCATGAATCGGGAATATCGAATTAGGGTCCTAGATAGAAATACAACACCCACTCTACGTATTAATGTCCATCATTACTAAAAAATAAGCAATATTAAACATACAATGCATGTGTGTTTTCCAACCCACCCCAAATTACATAATTGCATTTGAAATGGTGTATGGTTTATACACTAAAATGGGTATTGGTACTGTACGTTTTTTTCAAGCAAGGTTATTATTCAGTTAAATACATATATATCAGCTGAATGAATTGCGAAAATTAAACATGAAATGGCTCGGTATACAGAAGAGAAGGTCGAGACCATTTCATCACATATTTATAAGATAATGTACATGTTCTAGAGGCTGAGGTAAAATATTGTCTCTAATGTCTCTAATAATAGAAGCTCTGTTCTCTAAGAATAGTTCTACTTTAAGCAAAGTACCATGTGCCGGAAAAAATTGTTAATATTTTTGATTTGAAAGAAAAATAATTTCGCTTTCAGTGGACAAAACAGTTCGAAATGTTTTCAGTTGCTATGTTTAACAGAACTGAAGGCCAAATTCAGAGTTCAGGGAACGCTGTGTGCTTGTTGTTTTTAAAAGTTATTCTCGTTGTTCAGGGGAGAATATCATATCAGACAGGCTTGCAAAAAATTGGTCTACAACGGTGCACAGACATTATATTGAGTCCAAAATATCGATTGGACATAATATCGAGTATTTAATATCGACTGGATAAAATATCGGCAGGACAGAATATAGATAACAAAAATATAGTTTGTAGGCTAAGTGAAGTAATATTGATTGTTAAAAATACAGATAGTTAAAATATCGAAGTATATGATATAGATAGATAAAAAATATCGATTTTTTAATAATATATAATTTTTTATAGTGTATTTTTATGTTATAATATGTGTAAAAAGTGTGTATTTATGTTATAAATAATTTTATTTATTGAATTTTGTTTTTATAATTATTGCGTAATTTAACTCTGTAGCGGGTTGTGGGTTTATAGGGTAATAGGGTGGGAAGTAATTTCATTATAATTAATTAAATATGTAAATTTATTTATTGATAGTAATTTGTAATAATTGTTAATTAATTTATATGTGTTAATTAATTTAATTGTAATTGGAAAATAAATGTTATTAATTGATTATTTGGTAATTATGTAAATTTTACTAATTTAATTCTGTAGCGGGTTGTGGGTTTATAGGGGAATAGGGTGGGAAGTAATTTAATGATAATTAACAATTGACAAGAAGGGGCAAGATGGCCGCTGACAGACCGTAGGAGGCAGTTGCTACCCTCCTATGCTCCTGCTTGATGGTGTAAGATATGAGAAAATGCCGATAAACAGCGCCTTCAGATGCCTACAGATAGCATGCAGCGTTCTATAAAGTTTGTGAGCCGACTGCTTAACTGGTTAAGAAAAAGCGGGTTGGACCTGACAACTATTTTCTCCTGGCTTGGGTCTCCGCTCGGTCCACGGAACCATTTGATCCAAAAGATGGCTCCACGCGGGCCAAAACCGCAAAAGGAAAAGGAAAAGGATGCTGCTTCTCTAAGCGACCCTGGCGTGGCCCCAAGCCCTAATTTCCGAGCAACAACACAGACCCGAACCCGCAGAAATGCAGTCAAAGATAATGCAGAAAAGGCAGACCATGAAGAAGCACTAGAGTCTGGTGAGAAACTGCAAGGGAATGACTTAAAGCTTAAAGCGAAGGAAAAAGTAAAAGACAAAAAGGAGAAAGTGCAATCAATAAAAAAAAACTGTAAAGCGATTGAATAATGAGACTGCTGGCAAAGCGGTGAGAAAGGAAGGTAATATGCGTCAACCTACCCTTCGAGAATCTTTTGCAGTGCCTGTGGTAAGCCAATCCCCCGCCACGGTGATCGCAACACGGACAGAGACGGGGTCGGAAGCAGCAGCCGGCTTGCTACAGGCAGGCACAGGACCTGACTAAATTGATGAAGCCCATGGAGTCGCGCTGGGGCCGGGGCTGTTAGAATCGAGCACAGAGCCTGGAGAGGATCGCACGGAGAATGCAGGCGAAACTGACGACCGGACAGCAGAGGAAGGCTCTCGCACTTCAGGGATGTAGGAAAGTGAAAGTACGGTGAATCGAGACCACGAGCAGCAAGAGAACCGGCAAGCTGCCGCTTCCCTGGAAGGACGACAAATCACGGAAAATCCCGATGGAGGACAGTTCATTAAGCCTCATGCTCTGGCTGCCGGTAAGGAGAGAAGAGAGGGCGGTGAGGGTCTTGACAATGTGCACAATAGCGGGATTCAGACCCGTCCGGTGGAGCATGGGGGTGGAGCAGATAGACTGGTAACCGCGCAGATTACTCCAGATGTAGTGGTTTTGACCCCGAATGATGAAGTGCGGAATGAGGGGCGGAATGAGGTTCCCCTTCCTACACCCAACATAATGCCCCTTGGAAATGTGAAAGAACATGAGGGAGACCTTATAATAGAGGAGGGATTCCTGACTCCACAACAAAGACTACAGAATGGTGTCAGTCAGAATATGGTGATAACAATGAGAGAAGGGGAACCAGTATCTACCATACAAACTCCTCTTGGCCCCTCTCCGAATATGGGTTCCCCAAGTGACGAATGCTTTTTCTCAGTCAACGATGAGGAGGATAATAATGAAAGTGAGGATTCCATCTCTGAGAGTGATGTTGGGGGTTCTGAGACTGAATCTGAGCTGGAATCCGAGCTTATAAACTCGGATAGTTAGGTAAATCATAAAGTGAATACAAAAAAAGAGGGAAAAGTATGAAAAATAGATCCCGCAGTATGTCAAGAATTAGCATGAATCTATCTCATACAGACGTTTCTAAAAAAATTAGACTGGGATTACGCAGCAACATCACAGCTCTATCAAGAAGGGGCAGCAGCATCAGCAGTAGCACCTGGCTCACAGCTACAGCCCAATCTTTCTGCACAAGCACAAGCACAAGCAACAACGATGGATATATTATATTCAACATTGAAACAAATGCAGGGAGAAGCTAGAATAGAATCTCGGAGGGCAAAACACGCCAATCAAAAGATACAAGCATCTCTACGAAAAGTTAATAAATTATACACAGATATGGCGTCAAGGGTTACTAAGGTAGAAACAAGAACCGAGAAATTGGAGGAAGAAGTAGGGAATTGGAATGAGTATCGGAAGGAGCAAGAGCAGATGACAAGTGATGTACACTGGAAACTGGAGGACTATGAGAACCGCCAACGGCGTAACAATATAAGACTGCTGGGGGTGGAGGAAGGAAGGGAACGGCAGGATGTGCGGGCTTTTGTTATTGAGCTGCTTAAGGGGGCTTTTCCCGAATTAACAGGTTGGGAATGGGAAAGGGAGATACAAAGAGCACACAGATTCCCTATGTTTCAAAAAAGAGCACCACCTACTGATAAACCCAGGGCTATTTTGATATTCGTAGGGAATTTCCTTTTAAGACAGGAAATTATGGACAAAGCAAAGCCCGAAGCAAGACGAACGTATAATGGTGTAACTTTTTTTGCCCGCCCCGACTTCTGTCACACCACAGTGGAAAGTAGGTGGCGGATGAGGAAAATGATAACCCCTTTCCAACATTTGGGTTGTGAAGCATATCTTATGTTCCCATCTCGGCTAAAGGTAATAGATAAGGGGCAGACTAAGATTTTTTTCTCTGAGATAAAAGCACAGGAGTATCTCGAGGAGGTCAAGCAAAGAAAAGAGGGCACAAACAACATGGCGGGTGCGCTAATCAGGACAAAAAAAGCTTAACAATAATATGTACCTTTTCATCACCTGAAAGGGAAAAAAAAAGTAATGCTTGTGTGAAAGAAGATAGCAATGGTAGAATGGAATAAAGAAGTAGATGGTAACCAGAGCAGGGCGGCAGGGGAGGAGTAGCGAATGGCACCTGGGGTGACAGCTGTCACGTATAGGTCAGGACTGACCTATTTGCCTGTAAGGGAGGGGAGGGGGGAGGGAGGAGGGTGGGGGAGGGGTACAGGGCACTTGGATGATTTTTGTTTGAATATCTATGTACAGGGAAGATTTCATGAAATATGTAAAATGCAATGGATGAACAGTTTACTTTCGGAAGGAGATGATAAGACACGGTGTAGTGAAAATGGTAACTTGTTGGGACAGGTAACTGATGTACATTAATGGGTACACGTATAATCACTGTAAATGTTTGTGGATTAAACGATCGGGTTAAGAGGCAGCGAGTGGCAACGTGGTTAAGATCTCTAAATGTGGATTTGGTGTGCCTCCAGGAAACTCATATAGAGGGGGGCCAGGGCTATTTGCTAGATCAGCTGGGATATCAAGTACTAGCCTATACTAAGCAGGGTGCAAGGAATAGAGGGGTAGCAATTCTGTCCAAACAAAGGGATCTTATAATAAGAAAAAAACTGGAAGATCGATGGGGGAGGTGGGTCATTATAGAGTATAAAATGAATGAGGAGTGGGTTACTCTAGTGTGTGTATATGGCTCAACGGAAGATGACCCTGACATTTTTGACTTTTTGGACTTGGAATTGTCCACATGGTCACCAACTGTAATTATAGCTGGAGATCTAAATATTAACGGTGCAGGAGGGCTTGGACTGATGGCTAACACGGGGTATCAGGGTAGAAAAAGGAGAGTTTGGTCTTCATTAGGTAACCTTGTAAGGAACAATGCACTGATGGATGTGTGGGGGACAATCTATCCTGATAAACAGGGGTTCACTTATTATTCAGCACCACATAGGGTATGTGCTAGGCTTGATTATTTCTTTGTGTCAAACTCCCTTCAATCAAAAGTGAAAATTGAAAAGCTCCCACGTATAATTTCTGACCATAACCCTCTAGTTTTAACAGTAAGTCTTAGCAGTAAGAGACTCCATGTTCACTTGGATCATCGGAAAAGTCATCAAAGTTGATAAAATAGCTGATGCAGTTTTGTCAATTGGTGGGATTGCTTCCGGATTTCCATTGATCTTTGCATTTTCTTTTGTTACATTTGTACAGTGTGAGGCTACATCGTTGCAGATTTGTGTATAATCAGGAATTGTTGCAATTTGGGTTTCAAGAGGCACAAGTTTCATGGCTTTGTTGCATAGTCCTTTTTTATTTACTGCAGATTTATCGAATGTGATTAGTCTCTCAGTTTGAACCTCTTGGATTGTAGCAAAGTTTGGTCTTCTGCTATTTCTTGGTAATCCACTGGGCCTGCTAATTATTATCGGCCACATGTTTGTGTTTGTACCATGTCGATGGAAACAATTCTGTTTTCCTTTTTACTAGCAAGTGGCGGTAGTACTACTGATCTTGTTCTGCTGACAGCTAAGACAGGTACTGCTTTTCTGTAAGAAGGCCCAAATTCCTTCTTCACCGTGATCTTTTCTCTGACCAGATCCCCAATCTTTGGAATCCAGACAGGTCTTGCTGGGACAGGTGGTTCTTCAGTGGTTGTTGGCTTAAACTTACGGTTACTTAGACTCTTTTTTGTTTCATTCAAGTCCTGTAAAACAGCCAAATGATCTTTGATATCAAAAGTTTTTTCTTCTACCACTGACTGAAGTTTGACGATCCAGATCCTGGATAATCATTCTAGTACCAAACAAAAGTTCATACGGACTGATACCTCCTAGAGAATTTCTTGGCATGTTATTAAGACTACGTTGGACACTTATTAGATGTTTGACCCACCCATCACCCGAACCTAATACCCTCGCTGTTATAGATTGCATTATGTCACGCTTTTTTCTTTCCACTACCGCATTTCCCTCAGGATGGAAGGGAGAAGAGTACCGCATTGCAATGCCCATGCTGGTCATGGCCTCTTTGTAAACTCGAGAGCTAAACGTAGGACCCTGGTCAGAATGTAGCAACCGGACTGAGCTACAACGCTGCCACATTCCACGCACTCAACACAGGCCGACATCCTGCCTGCTACCAAGCCACCCCGAAACGCTCCCACGGAGCCTCACCTGCCACGCCTGCTACTTTACCTGCACTTGGTCCTGCACCACGCCAGCCAAAACAGCCGCCAACAACAACCACCTCAAATGCATCCTGCTCAACACCCGCTCCATCCACAGGCAAGCCGTCAAACTATGGGACCGCCTGGACAAAACTGCACCAGACGTCGCCTTCTTCACGGAAACCTGAATGAACGCGTCCTCAGCCCCCGACATCGCCATTGCCATCCCGGACGGCTACAAGATCATCCGGAGGGACCGCGTCAACCAGACTGGAGGAGGCATTGCCATCGCCCACAGAAACACTATCCACATCACGACTCAACAAACCCCCTGAAGATGCTGGAGCAAGATCACCACCGACCAACTCACCGACTCCTTCCGCCTAAACCCTCCCACCAACACCACTGAGCCCGCAACCTCACACAGTGGATCACCGACTGTGCTGACACCCTTGCGCCACTGAAAAACCCTCCCAGCAACCTCAACAGCGAGAGAGCTGCGTGGTTCACCAACAATCTCAAAGACTCCAAGAAATCCTGCCGTAACCTCGAGAAAGCTTGGCGCCACAACCAGTCAACGGACAACATGACAGCCCTCAAGAACGCTCAAACACCACCAGCTGATCTGCACCACCAAAAGGTAATCCTTCAGAGAACGACTGGACAACAACACCCACAACAGCAAGGAACTCTTCAACGTCGTGAATGAGCTCTCCAACCCCAACGCCAGCAACAACAACATCATGCCTTCTCAAGACCTCTGCAACTCTCTGGCCACCTTTTTTCACAGT
This sequence comes from Lissotriton vulgaris, assembly GCF_964263255.1. Taxonomy (NCBI): domain Eukaryota; kingdom Metazoa; phylum Chordata; class Amphibia; order Caudata; family Salamandridae; genus Lissotriton; species Lissotriton vulgaris. The sequence continues at coordinate 1,023,907,393 of NC_141691.1, forward strand.
AAGATCGTCGACATACACGACAGCTTCGGCGCTCAGAACACGTACCCCACCACAGAACCTACTCCCCCCACCACCACCATGTGCTCCGGGACTCAGCACAGAAGATACCACCCACACGATGAACACCATCCACTCGGGCTTCCCAGCTGATCCCTGCCCACACCACAACTTCAACAAAGCCGACTCCATCATCGCACCCAAACTTCGGGACATCATCAACAACTCCTTCGTATCCACCACCTTCCTGGAGAGTTGGAAGCACGCAGAGATCAGCGCCCTCCTGAAGAAACCCACCGCAGACCTCAAGAACTTCTGCCCCATCTCACTCCTCCCCTTCCTCGCAAAAGTAATCGAGAAAACCGTCAACAAACAGCTGACAGCCTTCCTGGAGATAAATGGCTCCCTCGACCCATCGCAGCCCGGATTCCGAGCGAACCACAGCCCCGAGACCACCCTCATTGCAGCCACCTACGACATCCGGACCCTGCTGGACAATGGAGAAACTGCCACCCTCACCCTGCTCGACCTTTCGGCTGCGTTCGACACGGTCTGCCACCGCACCCTGACAACCCGCCTCTGCCACACCGGGATCCAAGTAAAGGCCCTGGAAGGGATCACCTCCTTCCACTCCGACAGAACACAAAGAGTCCGTCTCCCGCCCTTCCTCGCAGAAGCCACCAAGATCATCTGCGGCGTACCTCAAGGCTCCTCACTCAGCCCCACGCTCTTTAACGTCTACACGAGCCCCCTCGCAGCCATCGCAGGCAAGCTCAACATCATCTCCAGTGCCGACGATATCCAACTGATCCTCTCCCTCACCAACGACCCCATCTCCGCCAGAGCCAGCTTCCCGGACGGAATGAAAGACATCGCAGACTGGATGAAGCTCAGCCGCCTGAAACTGAACTCAGACAAGACGGAAGTCCTCATCCTCAGCCCATCCATCTCCGCCTGGGACGACTCCTGGTGGCTCCCTGCTCTGGCCCCCCCACCCAAGCCCACGGACCAGGCACGCAACCTGGCCTTCATCCTTGACTCCTCCCTCACGATGGCCAAGCAAGTTAACGCCGCTACCTCCTCCTGCTTCAACACTCGCCGCATGCTCCGTAAGATCTTCTGCTGGATCCCCACTGGAACCAGGAAAATGGTCACCCAGGCCCTCGTCACCAGCCATCTGGACTACGGGAACGCCCTCTACGCTGGGACCACAGCCAAACTACAGAAAAGACTCCAGCGCATCCAGAACGCCTCAGCACGACTCGTCTTGGACATCCCCCGACACAGCCACATTTCCACCCACCTGAGGGACCTGCACTGGCTCCCCGTCAGCAAAAGGATCCTCAGACTCCTCACCCATGCACACAAGGCTTTCCACAACTTGGGCCCCGAATACCTCAACAACCGCCTCACGTTCTACACACCAACCCGCCAGCTCCGCTCCATCAGCCTCACCCTCGCCACCGTCCCACGGATCCGCAGAACCACCACCGGAGGAAGATCCTTCACCTACCTGACGGCCAAGACCTGGAACACCCCCCACCCACCTACGACTCACCCTGGAACATCTCTCCTTCAGGAAGCAACTCAAGACCTGGCTTTTCGAGCAGTAGCAGCCCCCCCCCCCCCCCAGCACCTTGAGACCCTAGCGGATGAGTAGCGCGCTTTACAAATACTCTTGATTGATTGATTGACTGAGCGCAGGGCGTTGTTGTGAAGTAGTGGCCACAAAGCTGCCTCTGCCCTCCCATCCCAGGCACTACATAAGTTATATTTGGACATTTAAAAACTCCCACATAGTCTGGCACAGAGTTGACTGGTGCTTAACCATACGTGACCTCTGTGTACCAACATTACCCCCACTCAAAGTCTCATTGCGACCACCCCGAAATAATCCCTGTTATTTCCTCGCCCTGCATTTGTTAGCCAGGTTCCAGGTAACTCCGGGGCCTGAGAAATGATAAGTCTTTGGGGAATAACATCTGAAAATCGGCATTACTATGACAATCCTTATATATTTTCCTCCTGTGATTCAAAAGATTCCAGCTGCTTCTAGCAGCCTGCCGGATTTTGCTAGTGAAACACTAAAATGTATAATCCTGGTGAAGTCGGTACCTCGCTTCTCCTGCCCCTGAGGGCACTCTTAATGCAACTTCTCTTAGAAGTATTTAACTCTTAAAATCTGACATGAATATTGGCGACAGAACAAATATTGGCGACAGAACAAATATGGTCTGTAGTTCTTTCTTGAAAATATATCCAGCAGAGAAATAATGCGGCCCGCCATGTACTGTAACAGATAAAACAGGAAATGCATGAAAAATCCAACAGAATGTATTAAAAGGCCCTCCTATTATTTTGACTGGACATTATTTATGAAGGCTAACCATGCCATAGTATTGTGCATTTGGAAAGATAAACAATGGACCGCGCACCATCGGAAAGTCTCTTGGACTTCAGGCAACAGCCAAAGATCAGAGGTTCTGCGCATGTGACCCCTTTGAGGAGGGAGGGGCAGGCTGCGCTCTATCCGCTCCTTGGGCCTCATTTATGAGGCCCCTTGTGCCATCGGAACTTCACTTTTCATGAAGTTCCGTGGCGCAGAAGCCTGCGTGGTATTTATCAGGCAGCAGTACGCCAGTTTTTGTGGCGTACTGCTGCCTGATAAATATCAGTCCCTTTAACGCAGTGTTCTGCGTTAAAGGGGCGTGCAATGGGTGTTGCTGGGGGCGTTCCCAGCAACATCCATGGCCTTTTGACACTGCCCCAGATTTACGAGAAATCGTAACTCTGAAGCAGTGCCAAAAGCTTACGCCTCCCCAGGGGAGGCGTAAGGGAGGCGCAACAGCGAGAAATGTCTTTATTTCTCCTCGCATTTCCTTTTTCTATGTGTGCTGCATTCTACAGCACACATAGAAAGAGGAAAAGCCTCTTGTGATTATTTTTGTACAGAAAGGTTTCCCTTCCTGTACAAAAATAATCTTCCCCGCAACGCAGGCACCCTTGCACCATTGTGCAAGGCTGCCTGCGCTGGCAGCCCATTGTGCGCCGGCGCAGGGGGAAAGGACAGGAATGCGCCGTATCTTATAGATACGGCGCATTTCTGCCCTTTTCTTTTGCCGTAGGGAAGCGCAGCAGGAAGGCCTGCTGCGCTTCCCTACGGCAAAAAGTCATAAATGAGGCCCCAAGTCTCTAAAAAGGCATTTGTGTGGGACTGTGTGAGCCAGTGAGGCCAGCTGGCCCTCAAAGTCTGCCTTTTGTACCTTCATATCTGGGGTTAGAGGGGCCTGCCTGGATGTGCATGTGCGCCTCGATTTATCTGGAAAGCATCTCAAGAGCTGCTAATGGGGGTCGTGGGTGCAACTTGAGTTATACACTCCAGCTCGTGCACAGATTTACTGCAAACATCATAGCTGCACACCAGAACTAGGACCCTCTGTCAACACAAATTCTTCGATCGAATTCAAAACAAGCAGGCGGACTTTGTGCATGGTTGAAAGAGTTGGTAGTGAGTGCACCCTCCCTTTTTGTGCTGTAAATGACTGGGGCATGTGTCAATGTGTGCCTCATTATATTCTTGTTTCAGGCACAAACCTAAACTTGCCTACACCCAGTTTTGCCAGTCACTGTCTTTGTTAAAACAGATTTACAATTGCTTTATTAACCTTCCTGCTTTCTCAAATTTGCTTGAAAATGCACCATTTGACCCCCGGTTCAGGCTCGCTCACTTCACTCGCTCGCATTGCCATGTCACGAGATGAAGATTGTCTAAAAGGTGTGTCACCAAAATTAAAAATTTGGAAAGCTGTGGCCTATAAGATCCACTGTACACTGCATGACACTGCCTACAGTAATGCAGGATAAACACACTGTAGGTGTCTGAATCCGTAATGGTGTATGTACACGAATGCTACTGTGGCAACAGAGCCTGGAATGCAAGCAAATGAATGCACAAATTAATGATAAAATGCCAATAAACACAGTTTAAAAAAGCAAGTAGAATCCGGGGCTTGTACTAGCTTTTTTCCCCAATAATCATGTAAACTAACAGCTTTATGGCAAAAACTGTGGTTATTTAAGGGACGGGGAACAAACATTAATGTAAAAAAATAGCAAGTTTACATACGGAAAAAATAAAAACATAGTTGCCGACGTCGTTATCATTTAAAAAAAACATAGGAACATTTATCCTCGGGCTATAGAATTATCGCTAAGAGATATGCGCAGTACTTCTAACAATATTATTGTGCATTAATAATATTTTAAATCCCCGGTGGCATCAAGGCAGGGAGGACTATACCGATTATTGGCTCTAATTATGAGTTCGTTATTGAACATTATAGCTTCAAATACTGATATATTTATTTACTCATAGGCAGACTAGTTATAAAGAAATCCGTAGCAACGGTACTGAACCTTTCCACGTAGTGGCGCTGTAGGCCTATTTACAGGGGTTCTCCGGTTTAAACAGGATTTGAAACTGGCTGAAAGTGAATGTGTTTCCAGAAATTAAATATTTGAGGCATAAAAAAAACTTGTCTGATTTCTTTAAAAACAAATGCCTGTGAAAAAGAATGCGTGAACGGTTGACTGGTCGAAGATTTTGTAACTTGTGGATTGTTTATTCAAGGTTTATTCACAGATGGAGTGGCTCATTTGTACCTTCTAAGTAGGAAGGAGGAATCTTCTCTGATGGTCGATGACTAGTTATAAGTGTCGCTCGCTCACCTATTTTCCTGTTGCACCTGACTCTCTGGCTTTTCATTTAAAATGGCCATTTCATGTTTACTGGTGGGCCGAAATTTGAGAATCACTCAACTTGCTGAGTTGCTGAGTCGATCTAAGATTCTAAGGTGCAGATTTACAAGCCCCTTGCGCCACTTTCGCGTCAATTTTCCCATGTTAAAAATGCCACAAAAGTGGCGCAAGGGCCTTGTAAATAAGCCCCTAAGTTCTCTGAGGTATCGAACGCGAGCTTAGAGAGCGGGGTCCCAGACCTCCTCCGGACGCGCCTCCCACATCAATAATTGTCCGTTTGCTGAACTACCGGGACCTGATGTAGCCGTATGACTGGGCAAGCAGAAGGACCCCTTGCACTATCAGGGTTCCTCAGTGTCACTTTTGCCAGACTGCAGAGAGGCTGTGCAGGTGACCAGGCGTTACGCATTGGAGGTGAGGAAAGCGCTCAGAGCTCATTACATTTAGACCCTCATTTACAGGAGTCTTGGGGTAGGGCACCCCAGCAAGTCACCTTGTTGCGCTGCCCGAAGCCAAAGTGAACGAGGAGGAATGCACAGTATTTATGCAATATGGTACATTCCTGTACCTTCTCCCTACACTAGTTCCGCTTCTGCAGCCTACCGCCAACGTAGGCACACTTGCACAATGGTGCAAGCATGCCTCCATTGCATGGAGGATTGTTTTTGTGCGGAATGCAGCACACATAGAAAGAGGAAAAAACAAGAAGGAATAAAGTCCTTTCTCCGCATTGTGCCTCACCTCATGAGGTTTAAGGATTTTGAGCTTCCCCAGGTTTACATGATTTTGTAAATCTGGGCCATAGGTGTTGCATGGAGACACCCATCGCAATCCCTGTGGAATGTTTCCCGAGCTCACAGTAAGATGAAGTAGTGATTTGTGCTGTCGTCTTCCTCAATTTTCATGAGACCACTCAAAGTCATGCAGTGTGGCTTTGCATGGCTTCATAAATCTGAATCACAGCCCTGCCTCACGCATGTACCACTTTTCGTGGTACAAAAGTGGCGCGATGCTCTCATAAATAACCCCCTAAGTGTGCCATGCTTTTCCGTGCAAAGCTACGACTGCAGTTGAAGGACTGCATGCACATCTTTATCTGTCCCAAGACGATGATGCATTTTTATGACAACTAATGTGAAGAAGAGCAAAGAGAAACAGCAGAGCCCAAATAATCTTACAAGGATTACCACAGGCCACCTTAGAGACCTGAACTTTTTACCAGTTATTTAAAGCATAGAGTATCTTTTCAGAATGTATCACTATTTATGATAGTGGGTTTTCTCTTTAACATAGTGCAAATTATATGGGGAGTTATTTTGGCTCTTTAGGTTGCGTCTCAGGAGCTGCTTCACACCTAGTTTTAAGCTGTAGTTATAAACATAAGGACAGATTTACTAAGGGCTTGCTTTACGGAAGGTGATGCAAAGAAATGCAGGCCTTAAACTGGGTTTTTCTAACCCACGCAAATCCAATTTGCGTGGCTCACTGTGATTTAGTAACTCCAATGAAATGCAAGGCAGCCCATTTCGCTCTTTTGCATTACTTTGCGGCAGGGAGGTGTTCCATGGGTGGAGTGTGGGTGTTCCCACTCACCAGTCTGTGGTTTTGGTGCAATTCCAGATTTACAAAGTGCTGTACACCCGGGAATACATCAAAATGGTACGCCTCCCAGACCCAAGTCTAACAAGGAAAAATATAATTATTTCTCCCTCTTAAGTCCTTTTTCTCAGAGTGATGCATTCTGTATCACACAGAGATAAAGGAAAATGCCTTTAAAGATTGCTTTTGTTGCACATAAACAATCCTGCTTGTAATGTAGGCACCTTTGCACCATAGCGCCAGCGAGCCTGCTTTGGCGCTAATAATGATAATACTAGCCAATACAGAATAGATCACCACCTCTTTGCAGTAACACAGCATCAAACGCTAAGGATTGATGGTCTTAGACTTGACTAGAGGGAATGGAGAAGGGATGACAGTGCATACTCCTGATTCTCCATTGTCCACAACACAAACTCGCACTATTGACTACTGTCTACCCTCTAAAGTGGGTTTGCAATACCCTGTGAGTTTGAATACATTGTTGGATCACTCTCCTGTCACCCTTACATTTATAAAATCCATGATTCCATATAGCAACAATGCATTTGGTGCTTTCCTTCCATGGCATTTAGATATCCTGTCTTCAGAGCTGAAATGTAGACAGTCAATAATGAATTTACCCAAACAAATTTGGGGTCTGAGCCCCACTTTGGAACAGTCTTGGAAAAATTTCAATTGTGCATGAAAGGTGAGGCATTGGCACACTGTTAGAAAAATATGAAAACACCTAAGAGGTGTTAGAGCTGAAATGGTAAAGCATAACCCCAACACCCTCAAAGGCAATAACAAGGCTCATTTGCTATTTAAGGAGGCAACCTATCACGGAAATAAATATTTGCGTAAAAATGCAAGCTTGTAGGTATAGTGTGGGAGAGAGGCTGATCAGAACTCTATCAATGATGCTAGGGTAGGATCATCAACAAAATACCAGTGACGGCTGGCATATCCCGAGGGTGGTGAGGTACAACAGACTTACCTTCCTGCAACGAGCGTGACAACCTTATTCATCTTCTCTCCTTGAGACAGGCTCCCAAGCCAGTACTGGCCTGCTCTCATGCTGCTAAGCTGCATGAGAGCAGAGTCCTGATTGGAGGGAGCGGCCTGCCTTGGTCTTCCACAGCGCACTGGAATTCTGCACTAACTCTCAACCCAATTGTCTTAAGACAGCTGGGTTGAGAGGTTTAAAGTGTGCATCTCTGGCTAGCCGTTGCAAGATGGCCAGCCAAAGAGACATGCACACTTTAAACAAGTGCACGCGGCACTCCTCCTTGCTTCTGCTGCGATTCAACAGGGCCCGCCCGTCCTGGCACTCCGTTGGGGACGGACTGACACTCCATTAGGGACGGTGATGAAAAAATAAAATGGTATTGAATTAACTTCACTACCATTTTATTTTTCTTCTCTGAGGGCAATTCAGTGGAGCAACACTCCTCCACTACAACAGAGGAGCCGCCCCTGCAAACTCTTGCATATTCAGTGAACTTGGCCTCCTGTAAGGTCGCAGGGAGCCATGTTCCTATTTTACAAGCATTTACAAAATACTGTGAAGAATGTTATGCCTCCAAACATCTGCACATTCTACCTAAAGACAAGAATATTTAAATGGCATGACTCTGGCTTGAACTGAGGGTGGTTCCTGAGCTCATCTGTTGGAGGCAATAACACCTCCAACAAAAATAAGAACACCATAAGCGGTCTGCCCTGGGGTAAGCCACCTGGGACTGAGAGGCTCTCAGCAGAATTTTATAATGAAGTCAAAGAGGCACTTACACCTAAATAGCTTGAACTATATCAGGAATCTCTAGACAGAAGTCTGGGCGGGCCCCCCACTAACATATGTTCCCTGACCCCTAATCACCCCAAAGGACCATACAAACCACCAAGTACAAAATGGGGAAATGTAAGACTGTCACCACATGGGTTACAGATCATCAAAAGGATTGAGCCTGCCTAATGGATTTCATGCATGATAAGGCTCTGACAGAGCAATAGACCTCCAAGCACTGCACTTCAAGGATGTCTACACTCCTTGCTATGCAAGGTGTTACCCGCTATTGAATCCAGCCACGGCCCATGCAGGTAAGAGTGATGGGGCGCGGGGGCCAGGTCGGGCAGGAGGATTCGGCAGATGAGCACGAGGGAAAATTAAATAAATAATTAATTTTCACTCATCATCGTCTGTGGAACCCCCCGCCACACCCGGCCCCAGCCCCACCACCCCACTGCTCTTACCTGTACGGTCCGCAGCTGATTGAATCTAGACTTGCATACTATGCACCTTAGTGGTCTTATGGGCTGGTATGCCTTTCAACATTTTACTGTGGATAAGGGCGGTTATATACGTCAGAATCTGCTCCGTTTGCACTCTATAGATTTGCTTGCATTTTAGTGATCGGCAAAGGCTTTTTTTTAATATCCACTCAAATTTGTCTGCAGCCGTCATATTAGATGCAATATGCTACATCCTTTTAAATTTGCATGCATTTGTGCTCCTTTTATTGTCTGTTTTATCTTTTTAGTATGGTTTCAAGCAATCCAGCAAAATGCAATAAATGTGAAACTTGACTCGAGTCTGTCTAGATCTCGGCGGGGTTAGTTCCGTATATTATCATTCCTTTCTTCTGCTGAGAGCACCTTAACACCTTGATTGCTAGCGGTTTTCCCGCTGTGTGCTGGTATTTTGAAAATCCCGAGTAACATGACGAGCTGAGCTCGTCATCAGCATACGAGCGCCATAGCTGATGACGAGCTGAGCTCGTCATCAGCATCGAAGGGGTTAAATGAAGACATTTCTAATGTGGAGGAAGTGCTTGCATCGCAGGGGAGGGCTGCCGATCTCCATCAACTACAGGCATCTAGTGTAGTTGATTCCTCCACCCTTTGCTTGTTGATCCTGCTGCTCCACTGTTATTGTCACCCGTCCGTTATGGGATGTGATGGAAGGTCGCTCTAATGATGCCCATGTCCAGATATTGGTTCACCAGCCACCCAGTGGGGGTGCCCCACTTGTGAGTGTTTTAGGGGCAGACCCAATGCCTGACTCCCTCCCTCCTGTGCGCGAAATAAAAAACAGGGATTGCCCTGTAGCAAAAGGCCATCATTCTAGTAATTCATCCATTAAGGAGTCCCTGAAACCTTGTTGGAATCCTTTATTAATAGTGCAACTCAAGTGCCCATGGATAATCTTCTTGTTAACCCCTTGCATGCTGATGACGACTGTAGAAAGGTGGCTACCTGACTATGGTTACCCCAGATTTTTTGCCTTGTGTTTAGCTGGTTTTCGACTTAGTTGGCCTGGTTCCCTGCTAATCAGGGCCCCAGGCTATCTGTTCTCTCTGTAAAATGGATTCCATGGACCCCAGGTGCATAACTAAATTGGCTTGGGTCACCTTATCAGCCCCTGTACAGAGCACTATAGGTGCCCAGGGTATAGGTGCATCCAAGGCCTACCAGGGGCTGCAGCATATCTTTTGCCACCCCTGGCTGGCTATCCAAAATTGACACAACTGGCTGATATCTCAGCTGGGGCAAGGTGGTGTAATCACCCCTTGCTTAGATATAGTATACCTATATCTAAAGCTATCTGGACACATATAAACCTATAAGCCACTCCTTTGGCAGGCCTTAACAATCCTGGAGGCAGAGTGCGTGGTTTTATGTGAGATGGTGCTCTAGCATGAGCTGAGCCTGCCTGCAGCTTTCGGGACCAATTCCCTAAGCTGTTCCGGGATAATGCCATACCATATACTATTAAGTGCATTATAATCCTCGCGGTTATATGTCAACTTTGGTTTGGCTTTATCAAAACATGTCGTGTAAGGTGTCATACGATTTGGAATACTATCCCCTCGACAGTCCTGTCGACGGGGATAGCATTCCACCCTTCTAGAGGGAAAAGACATGTTACTTTACTGAAACGCGGTTGATTTTTAAAAGAGCCTCGGATCCACACAATGGATGCTTCTGCCACAGACACAAGTCTGACCTCCTGCTGCTGACCGAAACTCAGCCAAGGAGGCCTGGACAAAGGCTTTCCTGTCGCAGGGAGGTGTTACACCACCCCAGACAGGAGATAGTGGATTGTAGCAGGGAGGTTTGAAAGAAACCAGACACTGCCTGGGGAGCACAAGGCTTCCCCTTGCATAATCCGGTCAAACCGGTTCTGGGGCACACCAGCCCCAGTCCCAGTGCGGCCTGGATCAAAGGGAAAAGGGTGCATCCACTCCCTTCCTGGGTCCCACCCATAGGAGGGGACCTAGCAGGTAATCCAGCCCCCTAGATTGGTATAAGAATGGGAGCAGTGCCAACGCACTTAGATTATCCTGATGAAACATTTGAAATGAAACTCTGGACCCTTCCACATCCTACTCGACGTAGAAGACTGAAGAATCTCCCTTGTGGTCAAGGAGTGACCACCCTGTGCTAACAGGCACCATCCAGCACCTCAAAATCTGCTTTGTTGCAGTTCCTGCCGGAACTCGAGCAACAGAGATCAACGAGTTTAAGCTTGCCTGCCTTTTACCAGCCCGATCCACAGTCCCTGCAGAGCTGAGACCCGTGGAGGCGACCGGAAGCGTGGGGCACGCCATCTTGCAAAGACCTTGAGAAGCTGACCGTGCAGCCCACAAGAGACCCTCAAAGCTGTACACCGGGGTTTGAGAAGCCCCAGCCCTGAGCCACTTTTGCACCGAAGCTCAACCCTCTACACTCACCGAGTGCTGCGTGGGACCCTTCTGCTTCTTTTGGCTCAATGCGTTGGCCCGGTCACTTGCCCGCTGGCTTGTGGCCCCTGTGCCAATGAAACTTGAAATCCGACTTGTGATTCTGGTTGCTCCAGACTTGCATCCGCTCCTCTGAAAAGGAGCACCCGCTCTGACCCTCCTGGTTTGAGTGAAAAGCAATCTTCCAGTCCTGCGTGGATTGCTCTTGCCAAGTGTTGTTCGCTCCGATCTTGAAGCCGACAGCGCCGACGTTGAGAGCCTTTGGGGCACAGCTTGTGACCCGCTCCTGGACATCGCAGATGCCCTAGAGCCCACACGGCAGTGGAGAGAAGCTCCTCAAAAACCACCTGATTGCGCCCGACATTGCCTGGTTCCGTCCTGGTTCCACCCTGGTCACTGCTGAGTGACCCAGACTCTGTCCCCTCTGCTTTCAGGTACTCTACAACTCTGATCCACCCTTGGTTCACACCGGACACTTCTCCTTCACATCGCCTGCAGCATCTTCAGCTTCAAGCACCAACAACCTGCGTGACGAAACCCGACTCAACTTCGACCCTATGCACCCGCTTCCTGTGGGTGAGGTAACTCAACAACGCTGGTGTTCCCACACTGGTACACACCTCTAGTGTATGTGTCTTGAATTTCGTCCTTCTAAGTTAAGCGGAAGTCTCCTTAAACAGTAACTTTATAACTTTTACGCACCATTGACATTGCATTGGTGCATGCGTGTGCTTTAAGCGCTGCACCCAAATCCTGCGGGCTTTTCCTGACTTCAGTATTGCTTGTCCCGACTGCTCCCAGTGATTCCCTAGGCCCTAGGCCTAACCACTGTTCGATTAGTATCTCTTATACCACTTTCTTAATATATGGTTTGAGTGGCCACCCGCCCTCATCCATAATTGTGCAACTTTCATATGTTATACTGTGCTTTTGTTTAACGCTTGTGCCCCTTTGCTCATAAAGAGTACTGTGGATTATTTTAGTAATAAATACATATATTTTTATAATATATACTTGTGTGGTGTCCTTTCATTTGGTATTACAGGATTGTGATTGGTAAAACAGCTCGCTTAACACGACCTCTTGAGTTTAGCCTTTAAGGCTGCTTAGTCCATGCTACCACTAGGATAGCTTGGCTAATAAGGTTGACTTACAACCAGAAACCATAAGGGATTGTTTGGACTGATACAAGTTGGTTCCAGAATTGGAAACATCACATATCAGGCCAACTTCTCACAACGACCCCCAGCCGCCATGCACTACGGCGCTCGTGTGCTGATGACGGCTAGGGGCCGTCATAAACCCACCCACTTGCGATTATGCCGCACAGGCGCAGAATCGCGGCCTCATGCAAGGGGTTAAACTGGACATTCTAATCAAGAGCTTTCTCCAGCCTTTGGAGCAACTTCTGGAAAATCTTGTGCAGGCCACATAAGATCTTAAATGGGGCCGTCTCTTGTCTTTCGAGCCATATCTCAAGGAAACTCAGATCAGAAGGATGCCCAGTCAAGAGCAAGAATGCCTCCCAAGGGAGTCTGTCTATCCCATCAGACCTCCCCCACTGTTCCTTTTGCTTTCCCGCCCTCTCAGGACTGTCTAATACACTGTAAGAGCGAGGATGTTATTGACTTATAACCTGCTGCGACCCCTCATGTAGTGGTGCTTGGGAACCAACTAAAACATAAGGTGATCCACTGGATTGTATTACATTTAGGGCACACGGTTTTGTGGTATTTATTCTTTCGCCATTCCTGTCTGTATTTATCCATATTGATATTTTGCTCATTTTATCTGTAGTTATCCATATTTATTTTGGGTTTTGTGGAAAAAATAGGCTGAAATTAGTATATTTCTACATTTATTTAACCGATAAATGTGCACTCATGCTTGTATGTCTGCCAGGTTTTAGTGCTGTGAACATCCGCAGAAGATAAATCTGTGCATTTATATGAAAATATGCAAATGTCATTATCAACCTTGTGCATATCTACTTCTGTTAAAGCTTCTTTACTAAAATTCCTTTTTCTAACCTCCTTTTCTATTAATCCACACATCTCTTGGCCTGGCAGCCATGCTAGACAGTATTTAGAATTACTCAAAAAGCACCACGATTTCCGTTTTTATACACAATTGAAAATAAACACAGAGAAGAAAATGATTTTTTTCTGTCTGTATTTCTCTAAAGAAAATCAGTAAAAATGGAAAACAGGAAGCCTTAATTACATTCCAAACTTGTCCCTCACATTCATGAGAGTATACACATGATGAGATGGGTGTAATGGCTGAGGAAAGACATGAAAATCTATTAAGGGGGACTCTGTGGTGGTCAATTTCAATCGCCAAATGGGTCCTGCCAGCTGTTTCTTTTATTGACCATACGTGGTTTGTCCTGTCCTGCGGAACACAAGTGGGTTGTTTGGGTCACCACCCACACTGAAAGTCCCCCTTATCCACATCTTTAGCCGCTGTTAATCGATTTGCCCCTCTGAGCTCCCTGGAATCCTGAGACTGACTGGAATCAATTGTCCCAACATTGAGTCCTGATATCCTCTCTGCTGATTTTTCTATGGCTTATTCTTTAGCAGGTCCCACTGCAAGCAACTTTCACAATGTTAACATAGTAAGTTGGAACATTACCGGACCCGCTTATAAAGTTTGTGAGCTGAACTGGCTCTCATACATTGGAAAGTTTAACATGGTATGCCTGCAGGAATCATGGGAGATTACAATTAATTTCTTTTTAGAGGGATATAAAGCGTACTTTGTCCCAGATGTTAAATCAAACTCGGGCAGGAATAAAGGGGGCCTAGTGCCCTAGCACATTTTTATAATGCAAATTCAGGTCCTCGAAACTCCTCTAATATCCAACTTCTAGGTTCTTTTCTGAATTTTTTTTCTGGTACAGGGGTTGGCTTGCCTAACTTATTTATTTTTGGTCATGGTAATACACATCTATGTGAGATGCATCTTGTTGGTACAAGTAAAAAATGTTCTTTTACGGTTCAGAAGAGCTTGTACATGGAACGTTCAAGAGAAGGTACAGAGTTAAATAACATCTTGAATAATAGCAACTTAGCCTTCTCTGTGGAGAAGTTAGTTAAATCCGCAGCCCCGCAAATTCTCCCTACTTTTACGGGCAGGGGTTCTCCATGTAGGAAGCTGGCTCTCTATACAGTGCACTAAAATGAATTACACTGTACAAAGGGTCCAGTGGACCCCTTTCTGGTACACAGAGGTTAAAGTAGGTAATACTAGTGCTCTTTTTGTGGTAGTGAGGGTGAGCAGTTAGACTTATCAGAGGGTAGTGCTAAGCATTTGTTGTACTCAGAGAGGCAATAAATGAGACACACACTCAAGAATAAATCTGAGACCAGTTTATAAAAAATAATATTTTTTTTAATGTATTTTTTAAGACCAAAAACTTAAATCCACAGTAAATACTTTAGGAATTACGGTTTCTAAGAGTTCAGAGCATATATCACGTTTGTGCTCAATTATTCATCATTGAAGTTAATGGGGGAAAGCAGAAAAATGCATTAAAATCAGGCAATGCTTTTATGGAGTTCACCATCTCATTTTAAGTCCATAGCAGGACCAAGTCCAAAGTTTCAGCAGAAGGAGTTTGGGAGCATCCCAGATTGTCATTGGTTGCCTTCTGTCGTGATGAGTCTGTGAGCGCCAGAATGCCTTCTTTTAGGTGATAGTTGCGCTTTGTAAATGTAATAAATAAATAATAAATAAAATAAATAATTAGGCAAGGAGCAGGGTGCTGAAGGTATTGGTAACTGGTGTGTTGCGACAAAGGGGGTCACCTGGAAAGACACTACACAGGATGAATTAGTGGTAAGCCCGGTAGGTCCCACTGAATGGAGGAGGTTGCAAGGATTGCAGGACCCTGTGAGCATGGCTGGTTCATCATTACAGGGGTTGGTGGGGCCATGAGCAGAGCAGATAGGTCAGTCATGCATCGAGAAGTCCTCAAGGTTTGGAGCAGCAACTTGGAGAGGTGATTTCAGGACAGCTGTGTTACTCAGGACGTGGGTCTCACCTTCTCTCAATGGGGGCTTGCTTCTCGAATCATTGGGAGTCTGTAATGGACTCCTCATCTTGCTGTTTTCTGTAGGGGGTGTGATACCATGGATATTGGTATGGTGCAGCTTCTTTAGGTTCTGGTGTCTCCAAACTTGGTGGGAGGACAGACCTGACCCTTTGAAGCTGCTGTACCTCTTTTGATGAGGGTGCTGCATCAAAGTCGTCAGAGAGCAGCACATCAGCAAACTTGGCTCAGTGGGATCAGTGCCTTGTATGTTATGAGGAAGGATACCTTCACTCCAAGGTAGGGTCTTAGTGATTTCTCCAAGTCTGGAGGAACTACAGCGTTCTTTGAGTCTTCACAGGTTCAGGACAACAAGGCACACCATAGCTATTGAGTTCTAGAGACAGCAGGCAGAGTTTGGTACCGATTTCTTCTGCAGCACGCCTTCAGTTCTTGGGCAGCGAGTTTTATATGTCCTTTTCTTCTTCTTGTCCATTGAATCACAGTTCAAGGCCTAGGGATGCCACTTAAATACTAAGTGTAAGGGTGTTATGATGGAGAAAGGTAGTAGTCAATGGACTACTTACCTTTAGGTTGCCTACACTCTCTAAGTGACCACTCCCTGTGGGAAGAGACACTACCATATCCCTCCCTATAGGTTGTTTCTCCACCATCTCAAGATGAAGGACTTTCAGGAGGGGGGTTTACATCCCCGGCAACACCTTAGCGGTGGTGCTGGCTAGGTGTTGGTACTCCTCCTCATCTAACTAATTTTCCTGCCTCTCCTTCCACCAAATGTCGAGCAGGACAGGGGGGCTGACATCCCCCACCATCTGGGGAAGACTGGGCTGAACTTCAAAGGCGGTACAAAAGGGGGTGGTGATGAGCCTATCCAGGCTGATGAAGGCTGATAGCCAGAAACCGGTCCTTGGATGCTTGATTCCGGTCTGGGAAAGACATGGCTTGGTAGTTCGGACTGGACTGTTCCCATGAGGCACAGGGTCAAAGCTGATTTGCATATAGCCAGTGTCTAACCCAGGGTGGTGTGGAGTGCAAAAAAACGATGGATTTAGGCCCAGATCCTTGTACTGGGGTGAATGTATGACATTGTTCTACATTCTGTCCATCAACCGTGTTTTTTGCAATTTTCACCCCGAACTTCAAAGGCAGCAATTCCAACAATGCTTCTTGCTCTGGAAGGTCATTCCGACCTGGAGGAGATGTGAAGCACCTCCACCTAGAGCAGGCTTTGTTTCTGTCTTCTGAGAGTGCAAGGTCTTACCCCATGAGGTCAGAACCATATCTGGTGGTGGCAGGCTGGCTATGTCCTAGTCAAAGACCACACCAGTGCTTGGTATGTTTTCAGGGGTCCCTCTAAAGGGTATCCTGTGTACATTTATTAATACATCCCACACTGGCATCAGTGAGGATTTATTAAGACAAGATGTTTGGTACCAAACATCTTAGTGTAGAGTGAAGCCATCATGGAGCTAGGAAACTCGTAATGACAAGTATCCAGCCCATGCACTCTTTATGGTTTCCCTGTGCGCTTACAGTAGCCAAGAATGGCTCAGATATTGCAGGGTTATATCTGCTTATCTGCTCATGTAGGTGTGTTCTCATATGGGATATATTCTACTAAGCCTTGGGGCTCTAAGGCCTGCGGTATGGGTAACTTACCTATATCTCATGCGGTGTGTGAGGGTATGGCACACAAGGCTGAGTGCCATGTCGAATCTTTGGATTTCCCTGCACCAAGACACGCAGCCTGCAATGTCAGTGTGCATGGTCTTGGTGAGGGGTCCCTGGGGGGGCACAATTAGTGTAGAAGCCCCATTGGACCCTCTTCAGTACCCATGGCCTAGGTACCAAGCGTACTATGTACTAGGGACTTAGTTGTGCCAATTGTGGTACAGTTTTGAGAAAGAGATCTGACAATGGGAACCTGGAAAGCAGAGACCCAGTGCACTTACAGTTTAAAATCACATCAGGCATCAAGCAAAAAGTGTGAGCTAGCCATGTCAAACGAGGTACATTCCCTACACACCATTATATATTTTAGTATTATCTCTGCCTCTCTTTTGTTATTAATCTCCAGTTTCACATATCCCTGGTCCCCTCACTCTGTGCTGGAGACAGCCAATTTTGTCGAGGCTGCAGGGGTGCTTGGGTACCTATTCTACAACTGATCAGGGAAGATACATAAGTTGGGCATTCGTGGAGCCCAAACGCTTTAAAGATACCTATTTTGAAAGCTCTGCGCAGGATTTTAATAATTGTTTAGATACACTTGCCAGTAATCAGGTGATCCTAACAGGTTTTGGAAGTGTTTCTAAAAAGGTAGCAAAGCTCCTAACTCCAACCAGTTATCAACTCAACTCCCTATGCCACTAGATGGTATAATTGTATTTGATCAAATGCTCTCCAGTCCTCAACAGTTTCACTAAAAACCAGCCCTAGAGACAAGAGCTTGTTTTCACCTCGCACCTGAAGTATGAGATTGAGTAAAAAAGGCACAAAGATGCCTTAAGGTACATGCTTGGGAGGATATAGCACAAGCAAGTACCTAGAAGAGTAGCTCGATCTGTGTCCATCAGCCGTGCTTTGCTCAGACCAACAACGCCAACCTGCCATCAAGGGAATTCTAGGTCTCACAAGCAATAAGGCCCCAGGCCCGGACGATATCCCACTAGACCTGCATCTCAGTGTCATTGCAGTCTGAGGTTCAGTACTGACTCAGACTCTAAATATTACAGTTAGGGATGGTCCACCTCCCTCGTTGTCCACCTCCATATTAGTCCCCATTTTTTTAAAAGTTGGATAAGACAACCCACAATGTTATCAACCTATATACCTTATTGATTCATAAATGTTCTACGGCAGGTATTGCTAGCAAGGCTATAAAGTTGGGCAGAGGAGAATAACAACATTTCAGGCCTGCAATATGGTTTCATACAAGGGATGTCGACTTCGGACCAGTGGTTGAACCTATATTTGGAGGTTAATAGATATACTTCTGCCTACCCCGCATATCTTCATCTAGCCTTTATGGACCTTACATCAGCTTCCGACCAGGTAAATAGGAATAGACTGTGGGTTATCCACACCACAGCATCAGTTAGATATTCAAGCCAAACTACTCTTATTGATAATTTAAAAGTTAGTAGAGGGGTCAACCAAGAGTGTGCAAAGGCCCCCTTTTCATTCTCCCTTTATATTAATGGTTTCCACAGGCTCTGTTGGCAGTTGGGTCTGATTGCGCATTTAGAGGCATATTTACGAGGGCTTTGCATCATGTTTGCACCATACAATGTACTTCATGCACAATGCAAATCTCCAAGCCATGCAAAGCCACTTTGGTGGCTTTGAATAGATTCATAAATATGGAGTAATGCAACACAGAGCAAATCGCTGCGTTTCAGTACTCTGCAAGAGAGGCGTTCCATGTGTGTGTTGTGGTGGGTGTTACCACACAAATCCCATGGTTTTTGATGCATTCCCCGATTTACCAAACCTGGTAAACCTGGGAATTTGCCAAAAAGATATGCCTCCCCAGCTGAGGCATAAAGAGGAGAAATACGTTTTTTTCTTCTTGTTTTTTTCTCTTTCCATGTATGCTTCATTCTGAAGTGCACATCGAAAGACAAAAACACCTTTTGAATTGTTTTTGCACAGGAAGGAGTCCCTACCTGCATGAAAATAATTCTGCCTACAACACAGCCCCCCTTGCAGCATGGTGCAAGGGTGCCTGCATTAGCGCTAGGCTGACGAAATGGTGCCAGCGCAGGGGGAAAGGACAGGAATGAACCATATCAGATAAATATGGTACATTTCGTTCCTTTCCCTTTGATGCAGGGCAGTGCAGCAAGTTTACTTGATGGGCTGCTCTGCATCACCATTCCTATAAGTATGCCCTTTAGGATCCCGCTTGCTCCCACTCTAGCTTTATGCGTATGGCACGGTCCTGATGTCAAGGCCTGCTAGGGGACTGCAAATCCTCTGGAACGCCTCTGCAGCCTTTATGGATAAACTAGATCTAGCAGTTAATTGGACCAAGTCCTTTGTGATGGTAGAGGGACCCAGCTCGACTAAGCCACAAACCTTTAGTATTTGTAATCACAGAATTACTAAGGCCAATCAATCAATCAGGGTTTATAAAGCACAGCTACTCATCCGTGAGGGTCTCAAGGTACTGGGGGAGAAGGGGGAGGGGGGCTGCTGGTCCGTCTGAGCGCTGGGGTTCAGTTGAAGAGCCAGGTCTTGAGGTACTTCCAGAATTGGGTCAGCGACCGGGATTATCTGAGTTGGAGAGACAGAGTGTTCCAGGTCTTGGCGGTGAGGTAGGAGAAGGATCTTCCTCTGCTTCTAGTTTTGTCTATTTGAGGGACGGTGGCTTGGGCCAGCTGGGTGGAACAGAGGTGTCTGTTGGGTATGTGGAATGAGAGGCAGTGGCTCAGATATGCTGGTCCTGCATTGCGGGGGACTTTATAGGCGTGCATGAGAAGCTTGAAATTGATTCTTTTGTTGACTGGGAGCCAATTGAGTTCTTGGAGGTTATCAGTGATATGGCTGAAGCTGGGGAGGCTGAGAACCAATCTGTCTGTGGCATTTTGGATGTTATGTAGTTTCCTGAGGAGTTTCGGGGTGACGCCAGCGTAGAGTGCATTACCATAGTCATGTCTGCTGCTGATGAGTGCCTGAGTTACCATTTTTCTGAATTTGGTGGGGACCCATCTGTATGTCTTTTGAATCAGGAGGAGATAAGGGAAGCATGATGAGGAGACCTTATTAATCTGATTGTTCATTGTGAGCGAGGAGTCCAGTATGATGCTGAGGTTTCATGCATAGCTCGCTCGGGTGGGCGGGGTCCAAGTGCGGATGGCCACCAGGAGTCGTCCCAAGCTGAGGGGTGGGTCCCAGAATGAGGATTTCAGTTTCATCCAATTTGAGTTTGAGTGGGGTTCAGTTGAGTAGGATCTGTTGGGGTGGGGCGTGGTTGGATGCAGTGGTGATGGGCTTGGTGGGAGGGCTTTGGGTGTCGAAGCTCTCATAAATCTGCCTGATCTTGTGGTGGAAGAAGGTGGCAAGTTTGTCCAGGAGGTCTTGGGAGGCTGGGACATCTGGGGTTTTGTGTGGGCCTGGCAAACTTCTTTAGGATAGCAAAGAGTTCTTTGTTGTTGTGAGCATTGGTGTTTATTCTGCCCTGGACGACGTTTTCTTTGCAGTTTTGAGTGGTGTGGAATGATTGTGGGTTTGAAGGTTGTGTGGGTTTCCAGGTCTTTGTTGTTTCTCTACATCTTCTCTAATCATCTGCAGGTGAGCCTGGCTTTCTTGGGGTGTTGCCTGCCAGGTGCCTTCTTGAGGGGTGTCAGAGTATCGGAGCAGTTGCAGATCCATTGTTTGAGTTTGAGTGCAGGGGTATTGGCATCAGCAGATGTTGGCAGTGTGGTACTGCTGAGGGAGGCGGTGAGCTGTTCTTTGGTGACCTTGTTCCAGCTACGGCTGCGGGGGGAAGGGGCAGTGAGTGCATTGGTGTACCATATATTTTGTGAAGGTGAAGAGCACGCATTGGTGGCCGGTGGTGAAAGAGAAAGTAACAAGTTGAAATAAAGATATTTCTTCTCATTACGCCTACCATGAGAAGCCGTAACTTTTTAGCACATT
Organism: Lissotriton vulgaris; assembly: GCF_964263255.1. Lineage (NCBI taxonomy): Eukaryota > Metazoa > Chordata > Amphibia > Caudata > Salamandridae > Lissotriton > Lissotriton vulgaris. Next base: position 1,023,928,171 of record NC_141691.1, read on the forward strand.
TCCAGGTCTACCACATTTAATACATCTGGGAATACATCAAAGTCCATGAGAGTTGCATGGGAACATCCACCCAATGCCCATGGAAAGACTTTCTATAGCTGAGTAAACCAAAGCAGAGATCTTAGTTGCCTTACTCCGGATTTATGAGGTCACTCAAGGCTATGAAAAGTGGCCTTGCAGGGCTTCATAAATTGCACTTTGGAGTTGCGTCGTGCATGCACCACTTTGCTTGCTGCAAGTGCGATGAAACTCCTGTCAGAAATATGCCCCTTAGTGTATTGTTGGTCTGAAACAAGAAATAATAAAATAAACAATATCACACTCCTGCATACTGAAGCGCACTCTGTACTTGACAAATATACTAATCATTTTGGACAACTGAAACCTTCAAATCAGATTCTTTTCACAGATGTTGTGGCAACAAAAAAAAAGAGTTAGTCCAGGGACTATGCCCCAGCAGCAGGACATAGCTCTGGGACCTTTTATGAAGTAAATATTTTGTGGGAAACCAGTAAAGGATTTTTAAACATCATACTTTTGGATTTGAATACTGAAACTAAATTAATGAGGCTCTGCATGGTGACTTTCAATGTGAGAAATGAGGGGGTGAATAGAGAATATTAACCCTTTGAAGACCACCTGGACATAAATCTGGCACTTTGAAATTGAAAATAGAGGAACTAATGGATCGTGCATGACAAAAAATCGTGTGCCCTTATGGCTTACTGAAAAGGTGGAAAAAGGTGACATCAAATACTCGACTCTACCTCCGCTGCTGAACTTGATTTTCAGTGCCCCTTTTCGCCTACTCAAATTGGCATTATACAAAATCCAATTTCTCAGCGGATTTCTCACTAGAAAGTAATGTCAGATGAAAGACCTTCCTTGTATTCAGACTCATCTTGAGGAAGTGGGACATACAGTACGGTCTGTTGAAGCCCACTACAATGTGGATAACCATGGATGAAAATTTCAAAGACTGCAGGGAACGCAAAGACCTAAAAAGATTTTTTAATTATCTGTTAACATCACTGATGGGCATGCATGTGACACCACAGCAGGACAGATGGCTAAGCCTGGGCAAAATTGAAATTACCCTGGCGCAATGCATATCATTTTGAGAATTTCACATTAGGCTTGTTATGTGAAATTCCCAAAAGTATGTCACTGCATGCAAGTACTGCAAATGTGCCACTCCTGGGCAAAAACTTAACTCGAACGCACAGGAACAACAGAACATGAGCAGCTGTTGTTCATGGTGCTTTTGCGCAATATATTTTATTGCACAATTCCTCCTCACATCAACAATTGACCTGACGATGCCCTTCATGCTAAAAGATAGAGCGAAATGACGTAGTAATTACCCATAATTACATTTGTGGCATAGACCAAGGCTGTTCTGACTATGTGTGTTCCCAGACGTAACTTTTGTTTTCTTTTGCCACATTTTTGCATAATTACACACACGCAAATCAAGCAAATTTCTACACAAACCTAGAGATGGTGTCCACCTCCCACTGCAGAAGGGAATAGCCCTACATCAGAACTAAAGGCTGGTTGATTATACCTGTGTACGAGGTAGCCAATGACAGAGACCAAGACAAATCAAGGTTATTTGACTCACGTCTCTGAACTTAAGATGAAGGATGAATACAAATTGGACTACTATGGGTCCAATTTACTGAAGTATTGTATTGCTAATTTTCCTCTCCTTTCTTGACATAATTGAGTGTGTACCTAACAATGGCCAGGGTTAGACAGCATACCTCTTGCATTCATATGGGATCCCCCCTCCAGACACCACCATTTTTATTCCTTGCCTCTTTGTGTTGAAGGAAAAGGATGGCATGTCATATAACTCTCAAACACCCACAGATGTGAGAGATACTACTGGTAATAATGATAATCAGGGGGTGGTTGGAGGAGATAAGGAGCCAAGAGGGAGGGCCATTGAATTGCTTTTGCTTAACAACCTCTTTCCTCCCTTAATGGAATGGTATGCATGAAAACAGAAGGCATCAACTTATCAGTGCCACTATCATATATCATGCATTTCAGGCCCATTCATCCCTTAAAATAGACAGCTGCTGCACCCTTGCTGTCCACTAGTACCCACATCTAGAGTCTCACATTACGTCATTTCCTAACAGCCTCTATATACTGAGATATACATACCAGGCCTGGAAAGTGAATACTTGATCTCTACAGCATGGCGGCTTCGTTCAGCTTCTCCACATACTGGAGAACAGCACACCAACAAAAAGAAAGAGGGATTAGCAAGATCAGACTTATATCAGATAATTATCAGAAGGAACATTAACTAATTGTCGTTAGATCAGATTTTGACTCACACCCACATAACTCAAGGGCCTGTTAGACACAGATAGTTGAAGCTCATTACCACAGCACAACGCAAAGCTCATTACTTTTAAGACTCTTTTGACCACAACAGCTTGTAACACACAGTGTATTACTTCTTCCTGTCTAACTTAATGTTTATACTATGTGGGCCCACGAAGATGGTGATTTGACCACGAATATCTCTTGCCTTATCTGTGTCCTACATACCACACATGCATGGTTGGCCATGATACAATAACGCATAAGATATTCTGCTTACACTGATACATTTTAAATCTGCTGATAACGCGGAAATTTCAGGGTAATCTCTCTTTGGAAAATTTAGAAAATGTGGCACTATTACCATTAATTACCATTACCCTTGTTGCGCTCAAGGTGATGAATGTTTGCACTGAATTTTGACCAAAAAAGCTCCTTCCAACACATGGGCAAGTAATCAAATGTAAATAAACCTTTTAGCCAGTAATGAGAGGTGTGAGTAGTTTTAAAGGGATTTATTTTCCAATTAATATTTAAGATTCTCTAACTATTCATTCATTAGTCAGGTATCAATCAGGTTGCAGAATTGATAATAGAGAAATAAAGTTAGTACAGACCATATCATAAATTCCATACAGCACGTTCCATAATGGAAAGAATCTGAGGCTCAAATCATATCAGTCAAAACTCACGAAGAGTTCTGAAAATAAAGCAAGAGTGAGATTAGCATGAAGCTAAATGGATAATTGCAGAATCTCCCATGAAGCGAAATAAAGCATAGAGCGATAAGCCTTGGCAAAGCCAGCTAGTCAAAGCATAAAGCTGGGGGATTTAAATAAAAGTCAGAATGGAAGTGAACAAGAATCTAAACTGCCTTTGTCGCCTCATTTCTGCTCTCCATCAAGGCCTGCCCTCTCCTTCCCTGCATCTGCAACTCACATCAACTCACAGGTTTGCTATTAGTAATGCTGCATTCTAAAGGAAATATTTACGCTTTTTCACTGCTTTAATAATCCTTATGGCCATTTAGTTATGAGTTGAATGTGAGTAAAAAAGAGGTGTTTCTCATGTCTCGAGTCACTACAACAGCCCATGTTAGGGAACATAACCTTTGTTGAAAGACTGAGAAGTGAAATATTCAAATATGCACATAAACAGCGGCTTGGACTTCATAGTGGAAGACAACCTAGATTTGTTGATCACTAAAAATGCCATAGAATACATGATCTAGACACATCTAAAATTGTCACTATACCAGAGAGGCCTTACTGGGAGTCGAACAGTCCTTAACATCGTACACGCCTCATAAACTCTAGCAGTGACAACACAATCTAAATTATTCAGACGTGAAAACAACATTGGCGACCTCCCATGAAATGCTTAGAGGTGACCTCAAAATCTATGTGAGAGCACACAGCTAGCCTAATGATGGATTTGCCATAGTAGGTACACCAGATGCATTTTTAGCAAATAAAAGCAGATTAGCCTATCTAGGGAAGAAAGCTCATGGTGACAAAGTATACCCAAGTGCATTTGATACGCTCTAACACACATTCACCAATGAAAAGGAAGAAAACAAGAGTGGCAATGAAGCCCACTAATGGAAAGTTATAGGCAAGCTAAAATCCCCTCTTAGTTTGTTTAAAAAAAGAAACAAAAGATTGTCGGAAGTGGCAGAACATACGCTATTTCAGGCTACACCTAAAAAGGAAGGAAGAAAAGATAAAAAGATAAAATAATGGAAGGCCTGTTGAGGGAAAAGAACAAAGGAAAGAAGGGTACAAAGCTGGTTGGTTTGAAAGATGAAAGGATGGATGATTCAGGAGTGAACTAATAAGCTGGTGAAAGGATGTCTGCATAGACATACTGATGGAAGGATAAAAGGATGGGTGCTTAAAAGGATAGCTGGATCGATCTGTGAACATAATTGACATTCAATGGATGCATGACTGGATGGAAAGATGAAAAGGTAAAATGATGGACATAATGTAATTGGATAGTTGTAATAATGAAAGAAGGAATGGAAGGAAGGATGTAAAAGCGAAACAATAGATGGAAGTGTGGGGGATGAATGTATAGAAGGGTGGATGTTAAGGTAATGGTACTATTCTAGGAAGTGTCGAACATACTTGCTTTGTTTATTCGGTGACTTTACAAGTTTGGTTTAATGTGGGGTGTATTTTAATTGTCTGCCTGCTCTATTGACTTTGACCCTTGACTACTCCACAACGTATTGTATCTTGACACAAAACTGCTTTCTGATTACATTTGGCATCTCGGACATAAATCAATTTATCCCGACTCCCCAACAGTTCAAATCAGGGATTTCACTTCAAAATAAGTTGTTAGTCTTACAAATAGACACAAAGTACCCACTACACACCATTTAAAATAATTGGAAATAACTACCGGGTCTGTGACGTAATATATATAGAGGAAAGTGACCATTATGAAAGGAAACAGGGTGCTTTTCATGCCTTTTTTCTAGCTCTTTCCTAACCGAAAATAAACCTTTAATTTTGAACGAGCTCTATGTCCAATGCGAGTTATTTTGTTCATAGAGTGTTTTTCCCACTTTAACCAGTAGATGTCAGTATTGTAATATCTTTAAATCCACGGTTGCGTTCACAAGCCCGTAAAGGCGTCTCCGGGACCTGTAGCCCAACACGTGCGCTCGCTTTGTATGTTGTAGAAATGTGATCTTAGAGCAGAGGTCTTCAATCTGTGGGGCGCGACCCCCAGGGGGGTCGTGGAGTCCTGGGAAGGGGGTCGCAGATTCTGCCAGAGTGCAGTTCCTGGCGTCGGACTGATCGAGGGTGCTCAAGGCGGAGGCCGCCTAATTCACACCGAGGTGTGAAAAACATCAAAGCCTCGTTAAGAAGTAAAGGTCTTTTAAAGACCTGTGATATTACTCTGATGTGCCTTTGTGTGTGTCCAAGCGGTTTCAGCCAGGCTGACATACAGGAGCTGGGGGAGGGGGGGGGGGGGGGAGGAGGCTGTAGCCCTTTGAGTTCAATGGACTTAGCTGTGGGTTTATTTTTACTTTTAACGTTTTATATAGCGCTAGTTTAACCCGTAGGTATCTGAGCGCTTTACAAATACACAGTAAACAGCAGAAGGACATTACAATCATATCATTGGTTCAAGTCCCACGAGCCCTCATACCTGGCGCCTGTGCAGGAGAAATGTGGCTGAGAGTCTGTTCTTCATGGTGGGTGAATGAATGATGGGTGGATGGATGGATGAAAGGGTGGACGGATGAAGGATGTATGGATGGATGGATGAAAGGGTGGATGGCTGTATGGATGGAAGGATGAAAGGGTGGAAGGGTGGACGGATGTGTGAAAAGGTGGGTGGATGAATGATGAGTGGATGGATGTAAAGATGAAAGGGTGGATGGATGGATGAAGGATGGATGGATGTGTGAAAAGGTGGGTGGATGGATGGATGAAAGGGTGGATGGAAGGATGAAAGGGTAGATGGATGAGGGATGGATGTATGGGTGGATAAAAGGTTGCATGGATGAATGATGGATGGATATGTGAAAAGGTGGGTGGATGAGTGATTGGTGAAAGAATGGATGTAAGGGTGGATGGATGAAGGATGGATGGAAGGATGAAAGTGTGGATGGATGAAGGATGGATGTATGGATGGATAAAAGGTTGCATGGATGAATGATGGATGCATGGATGGATGTGTGACAAGGTGGGGGATGAATGATGGATGTATAGATGAAAGGGTGGATGGATATATGGATGGAATAATGAAAGGGTGGATGGATTAATGAAAGGTTGGATGGATGAAGGATGGATGTATGGATGAAAGGGTGGATGGATGAAGGATGGATGCATGGATGGATGGATAAAAGGTTGCATGGATGAATGAAGGATGGATGTGTGAAAAGGTGGGTGGAAGAATGATGGGTGGATGGATGGACAGGTGGATAGGTAAAGGATGGATGTATGGATGGAAGGATGAAAAGGTGGATGGATGAAGGATGTATGGATGGATAAAAGGTTGCATGGATGAATGATGGATGGATGGATGTGTGAAAAGGTGGGGGATGAATGATGGATGGGTGGATGGATGGATGAAAGGGTGGGTGGATGAAGGATGGATGTATGGATGAAAGGGTGGATGGATATATGGATGGAATAATGAAAGGGTGGATGGATGAAGGATGGATGTATGGATGAAAGGGTGGATGAATGAAGGATGGATATATGGATGGATGGATGGATGGATAAAAGGTTGCATGGATGAAGGATGGATGTGTGAAAAGGTGGGTGGAAGAATGATGGGTGGATGGATGGACGGGTGGATAGGTAAAGGATGGAAGGATGAAAGGGTGGATGGATGATGGATGTATGGATGGATAAAAGGTTGCATGGATGAATGATGAATGGATGGATGTGTGAAAAGGTGGGGGATGAATGATGGATGGGTGGATGGGTGGATGGATGGATGAAAGGGTGGGTGGATGAAGGATGGATGTATGGATGAAAGGGTGGATGGATATATGGATGGAATAATGAAAGGGAGGATGGATGTATGGATGGAAGGATGAAAGGGTGGATGGATGAGGGATGGATGTATGGGTGGATGGATAAACGGTTGCATGGATGAATGATGGATGGATGTGTGAAAAGGTGGGTGGAAGAATGATGGATGGATGGACTGGTGGATAGGTAAAGGATGGATGTATGGATGGAAGGATGAAAGGGTGGATGGATGATGGATGTATGGATGGATAAAAGGTTGCATGGATGAATGATGGATGGATGTGTGAAAAGGTGGGTGTGTGGATGGACGGGTGGATAGGTAAAGGATGGATGTATGGATGGAAGGATGAAAGGGTGGATGGATGGAAGTGTGGAAGTGTGGGTGGATGAATGATGGATGGATGGATGTGATGAGGTCTAACAGGCACATTTATGGTTGTCGATAGTTGTTTATGATAAGGAGTACCAGTTTCTAGAATCTTTTGTCAGAAGGGGGTCCTTACGCCTAAAAAGGTTTTACAAGGGGGTCTCGGCATCAAAAAGTTTGAAGACCTCTGTCTTAGAGGAACATATTATACGAGTCAGAGTAGAGAGTGATTTCAAGAGTGTTGAGGAAGGATTTGGCGAGGCAGCCAGTCGTGTAGCAAGAGTGCGACAGGTCTTACCGCAAGCAAGGAAAATACCCCTCTTTCTGCTGGTTGCTGGGTAGGAAAATAAATAGTAGTCATTAAAGTGTGGTGGGCCCCTTAGGCTTCTGGCCCTTGTGCCACTGCATCTGCTGCATCATTGCTAGGTATCCTCCCAGAGGTAGCCCTCTTTCCATCTGTTGCTAAAAGCAGTCCCTGGATCCAGCTCTACAGAGACTATCAGATTTTTTAATATGTCCCTTTTAGACCTGTCAGCCTTAGGGTGGTCTTCCTTTAAACTTTTTGCCTAGTAGTAATCTTTATTCTGTTTGGCAAACCATAAGAGATCCAATTTATATACTTCAAACTTGACAAATAAGATAACATTTGAATACATTACCATAGGTAACTTAAATTCCAATCTAAAATACATCAAGAAGAATATACTATAAAACCAGTTTGGTTACAAATAGGATACAGATTTAAACCATGAGACTGAAAATGTGCAAATACCTCCACCACAGTGTTCACTTTCTGGCAAAATGAATAGGGATGCATATTTAATTCACGGTGTAATTGAGTACTAGCACGTGCATCCAAGAGGAAAATACGTCCAGAAGTAGTGCTACCATGACAATTTAATTATAAATAGATTGCAGATTTTAGTCCATAAGGTTACGCAAGTGCAGTAACCGCAATATTCCCTTTCCAGTATATTAAGTCGGATATATGTGCAATTTATAGAATAACAGGATGCAAATGCTACAAACACTTCAGTTGCTTTCCGCTAAAGCTAGCGTACGCTTGCTCAGTGGGAGTATTGATATACTCGAACCTTTTATGCGCATCTGTTAGAGTTGTCTTTTAGCTCTGGAGTGGTCCCAAAAACCTGGAAGGAGGCAGTTGTTCTCCCTCTTCAAAAGAAACCCCACATTAGCCCAGATCAGCTGGATAATCTACGACCTATCTCCCTGCTCCCGTATTTTGCGAAGGTTGCGGAGAAGGCTGTTAATTTACAACTTACTGAACATATTTGTAAAAGCAACCTTTTCCACCTTACTCAGTCAGGATTTAGGGCCTTGCATTCCACCGAATCTGCCTATTGTTTTCGATTGAGACCATTCGTGAGTATGTGGATGAAGGCCAGACGGCGGCCTTAATTCTTTTAGAGCTGAGTGCCTCCTTCAACACTGTTGCCCATCATAACCTGCTGCAGGACCTCAAGAGAGGGGGTGTTACAGGCGGCACTCTGAAGTGGTTGGAATCTTTTCTTTTGGAGCGTAGCTTCCAAGTTATGCAGGGAACGCACTACTCCAAGAGCGTCAAGCTGTTGCAGGAGGTGCCTCAGGGTTCTACCCTGAGCCTGACATTGTTTAACCTTTATGTCGCCCCCCTGGCAAAAATCTTGGATAGCTTTGGGATTAAAGCTTTGTCCTATGCCGATGACACCCAGTTGGTGGTCTCCCTCACCCAAGCATATGCTGGGGCAGCTGATAATTTTGTATCTTGCCTTCAAGAACTGGCTGTGTAGATGGCAAATAATTGCCTAAAATTAAATGGCAGCAAGACCAAGGTCCTGGTGATAGGGAGGGCGCCTTCTGTGTGGTCATTGGCATGGTGGCCCCAGTCTCTGGGTCCCACTCCTATACCCTGTGAACAAGCTAAGGATCTGGGGTATGGGTGAACAATCAGTTGCCTTGTGACTACCACACCAGGCTGGTGGCTGGCACCTGTTTTGGAATTTTACGGGTCTACGAAAAACCTTAGACACCCTGCCCACTGCATTGAGGAAGACTATGATATATGCAGTGGTGCCCTCTAGCCTGGATTACGGCAATCCCCTGTATCTTGGTGCTACTACCAAATGTATGCGGAGGTTGCAGTGCATCCAGAATGCAGCTGAAAGACTGGTTCTCATGCTCCCAAAGAGAGCTTCAGCTAAAAGGGCTTTGACTTCCCTCCATTGGCTCCCTATTAGGGAGAGAGTGCAGTGTAAAGCCCTATGTGTTTGTCATCGGATTCTGCATAGGAAGGGTCCCTCCTACCTTTATGACTTTCTAACTAAGTATGGGCGAAATATTTGTTCTGCTCGCGAATATGCGGATTTTCCACGATTTCTCGATCCGCGAATAACGCGAAATCGTGGCAAAATTCGCGAGCTGGACGAATTTTGATCAGGAAGCACTTACAGGGTTACAGCAGGTGCCCAAGTTGAAGCTAATTTCTTTGTAACCATTTACAAAATGGTTACAAAGAAATTAACTTCAACTTGGGCACCTGCTGTAACCCTGTAAGTGCTTCCTGAGCTGCGCCTCCTTGCCTACTTGCAACTATTCTCTGACCCTGCTCTGACCCTTGAAGCAGGGTCAGAGAATAGTTACAAGAAGACAACGAGGCTCCTGCAGGAAGCACTTACAGATATAGATAAAGCAGGTGCCTGAGTTGAAGGTCAAATTCAGTAACTCCTTAATCAGCCAAAAAAAATGTGGGTTTTGTCGAGGCTGGGCAGGTGTGTGTTCTCCCCATATCTACGTCGAAAATTAGCTATGATGCTTGATGGATACCTTTGCATCCTTGACTTTCACGAGCTCTATCCCTGTGCAGTTTCTGTGACCACGAGCTTCTTTCTCCCCATCTGCTGCTCTGATTGGTGCCTGTCCTTTTATACACACAAGAGGCATGTGAACTCGCATAGAAGCTTTCCCTCCCCCCACACGAGCGGTGTGCACCGTCTTCCCGCCCTTTAGCCACTATGATGGACAGCTCACTCGAGGGACCCCGACGCCCTTCAGCGCGATGGCAAAGTTAATCAGCCCCAAACAAATGTGCGCTTTGTCGAGGCTGAACAGGTGTGTGTTCTACCCATGTCTACCATCGAAAATTAGCTATGGTGTTTGATGGAGGCCTTAGCATCCTTGACTTTCACGAGCTCTATCCCCGTGCAGTTCCTGTGACCACTCAAGAGGCATGTGAACTCGCATAGAAGTCTGCCCGTTTGCCCCCCCCACACACACACTAGTGGTGTGCACCGTCTTCCCGCCCTTTTGCCACTATGATGGACAGCGCACTCGAGCGACCCCGGCGCCCTTCAGCGCGATGGCAAAGATAATCAGCCCAAAAAAATGTGCGTTTTGTCCAGGATGGGCAGGTGTGCATTCTCCCCATATCTACCGTCGAAAATTAACTATGAAGCTTGATGGAGGCCTTTGCATCCTTGCCTTTCACAAGCTCTATCCCAGTGCAGTTCCTGTGACCACAAGCTTCTTTCTCCTCATCTGCTTCTCTGATCGGTGCCTGTCCTTTTATACACATAAGAGGCATGTGAACTCGTATAGAAACCCCCCCATTTGGCCCCCCACACACACACTAGTGGTGGTGCTAAATCGCAAAAAAGTCAGTGATTTTACGGGGAAATCCGCTAATTAGTGAATTTTTTTGCGATTTCGCGCGAATTCGCGAACCACTGATTTGCGAAATTCGCCCATTTTTATTTCTAACTCCTTATGCACCGACCAGACACCTGAGATCTGCTGGGACAGGAAATGTGTGTGTGTCTCATATTAAGAGAGCCAGAATGGGTGGCCGATCTTTTCGTTTTAGGGCTGCATAGATGTGGAATTCTCTTCCGCCTAGCCTCCGGCTGGAGTCCTCTGAATCGATTTTTCATAAAGGCTTGAAGACCCATTTTTTTCCCATTGCATAGGGGGAGCTCTGTCTTAGATCATGAGTTGCTGCTGTTTTGTGCCTGGTACCTTAGCGCGGGGACACACTGGCCCAGTGTAACCATGCGCTCTATAAATGCAATAATTATTATTATTACGTATCTAAGAAAACACAGGCCGAGGGACGTTAAAATTTCAAGCCTTTCCCTTACGTAGAAAATTTACCCCAAATAAATATCTGCTTAAACTGAAAACTATACTCTGGGATGTATCAGTTTTTAAAGTTCTCAATGCTTTAGGTGTGACCCAAATCCCATGTTGCGGCATATTAGTTTAATCCACTTTTTCCTAGACATGGTATAAATAGGACAAAAAACAAGCATTTGCAATGCAATAGGTCTTGCATTTAGGCGAGACCTATTGCATTGCAAATAGTAGTCATCATGGACAACGTGAGGGAGAGCGGGACGAGTGGTGGGGGGAGAAAGCACAGACAATGGGCGGTCAGGGGCAAGAAAGTACGGACAACGGGAGGGAGGGGGCAGTAAAGAAGGTAGTAGGAGAACCTCATTAAAGAAAATAGTGCTCACAGTCTAAATAACATGTATCGTGCAACACTCGAAGGAAAGGGGTTAGTCTCCATGGGAGGTGACAAATGAAGAGGAGGCGGTACTAAGGAGGGACTAACAAGCCTATTGATAAATCAGAAGCCAGGATTTAGGACAGACAATGACACAAGCCAATGGCAAACATGGGCGGAGAGTGGACGGGGCTTCTATTCACTACTCGTCTACAATAAGTCTCACAGAGCAGCGCAGGCACGCTGGCTCTAGGATTAACCTAAAAAGTATATGAGAATCATTTTCAGCAGCATTTTGGGAGCATAGGGAGCAGAAACCGTCTCTGTCATCTGTTTTATTGCCCATCCACTTGGCTATATTGCATTTTATCTGCAAGACATCAAAGTGCAACTTCATGTATAACGATTTGGCCAATGGGGGTTGTCTTTCATCTAGATATATTTCTCAAGGGCAGGGGAAGGTTTTATGGATAAAAAACTGCAACATCAGCCTTCCTGTTTTTGGAAAGTGATGAATACTATTACCTACGTAAATCCAATATGTGTTTTTTAGAACAGTTTTTATCAAACATGTAAGAGAATGAGGGGCATCCCAATAACAATTCATGACTAATTTATAACACAAGCTTCAAAAATATCAGACCAATGGGAGCACAATATTTTGATTGAGGTTCAATTACTCAATCAGCTCATCTTTGTTTAAGTTCCTGCGTGGTCCACAGGCGGACCCAGTATAACAAGGGTCTTATCAATACCTGGTGTTCAATTCGCCTAATATTTGTCTCATACAAAATGGGAATCCGTGGTGTACGTACCGGTAATTGTAATAGCATTCTTAAAAATTTATTTTCCTTACTAGCAGGCATATTCTGGCTGTTACCCCCCAATGTTCTGCACCATAAATGGTTGCAGATTGAGACCTGTATTTATAGGCTTCCAGGGCAGGTGACACTGATTTTGATACATTATTCTGTTGTTTTTTCACAAATGCCATGGCATTTAGAAGCAGAACTAGCCTAGATTTTTGAATGTGAGGCTTCCATGACAATTGTTGAAAATAGGAACTACTTTGGCCACCTTCCATGAGTCTGGTATTGGTGCCCCAGCGGCCAAGGCATTACAGAGTAAACTTACATATGGTGCCCAGGCTGTTTTGTCATGCCTTAGGAGAACACCAGAGTTCTTATCGAGGTATGGAGCTTTTTATGGATTAATACTTTCTATAGCTACCACTGTATCATCTATTGCGAAGAAAGGAGTGCTACTTGAACCATGCGAGGCAATTTCTAGAGGGTTCTTTCCCATAATAGAAGAGTCTGCAGATTCAGAATATAAAGTTGAGAATTGATTGCTCTATGTACACAGATCCAAATAATGGTCCAGACCAGGGTTACCAATATTGTTTCCTGAAGCTAATGTGTTCCAGAAACCAACGTTGTCCTTCTTTCTTGCTGCTACAATCAAATCATGCCAATTGCAAGCACCACAATCCTTTTTTATTGTAATGTTAATTTCTTATATATTCCATTTTCCCTCTTATTTTCAATGTATTATTAGACCTTATCGCCTCTAGCAATTGTAGCTTTGCTTCTTGACAGACCTTGGTAAACCATTGCTGATTGAAATGTTTTTCAATGGGAGTTGATCGCTCGTGCTTTCTGGAATTTTTACTCAGGAGCAGTTTCAATTTTTCTTCCATAGTGTTATGAATCGGTGTAATAGGGATATTACATATGGTGTTATCTCTAAGGCAAAATAACTTCTGAGAAGGTATTGTAAACCTTTGTCAGGATTTCGTGATTACCTACAATTGTTGGCCATTTTAGTGCTCTACAATTATTGCGAACCAGTGGTTTTGATTGGTTTCCAGTTTTGGAATAATTCCCCAAATCCAAAGTTTCGCAAAGGGCTAGCTCTAATGTTAAACATAATGGGACTGGTCATGATCTTCTCTTGACTCAACTTTTAGGTCTATTAAACTACTTGATATGTTAACAACAGCCAATATATAATCAATTTTACTCCTAGTAGTACCTTTTTTAAAGGTGTAGGTACTTTGGCTAAAAGATACTAGAACCTCTGTAGGGACCTATATTGCTTTTAACATTGAGTGAATCTCAAACATTAATAAGAGAGATGCCAAAAAGGAAACTACAAAGTATTATCGAAACATATATATTTTATTAATCTTTTTTGTTTTCTAAGGTGAATGTTTTTGGGAACATTTATAAGTCTGTGCATATCATTTTGTTATCACAAAAAAAATTCTCACTTTTACATACATTTTTTTCTTTTTATAACATTCAAAAGCAAGAAAAACGTGCCCTCTCATAAAAGTTGATTCTAACATTCATACACACATACTCACAACCCAATCATACTGTTTCTATTGGTTTAAAAAAGACATACCTATCTACATAAACAACAAGGTCTAAATCATACAAAACACAAGGTTAACATAAATGGCAACTCTAAGGTGTGCTATATGAGATGGAGTGGGGATCTAGATGGTACAGTTCCGCTAGTTAAGTTGGAGTTCACTAGTTCATGTCCAAGACAATAGGTGTTAAGCCGACGTACGTTTCGGTGAATATCACCTTCCTCAGGGCCATAGACAACATATACAGAGATACGACATAGGTAATATTAGAGAAATTGAGGGCACAGTGCAATTTTCTATGGTGTGGAATCGTCTCAGCATAGATTGTGTTGAGGAGCGGATGCTGGGCGTTCTTTTTGAGGCATAGACTGGATTTAAAAGATGAGATCTCTTTGGTTTTCTTGAAGTGAGATCCTTATGATTCGGAACCTCTATATTTCTCTGTGCTGGTCTTTAGTATCTAACTCTTCAGTGTTTAAAATCAGCCAGCTTCTCTTTTTTTCTGTTTTCCTAATGTTGAAGGTCTGGCGCCGCAGTCAAAGATTCCAACGACTCAGCATGCTGTAAGGCATATTTGCGACGTGTTTTAAGGAGTTTCAATATAACCTAAGGATTTTCTCCACAAGAACGCCCGGTTACGACTACTGCTACATGCACAAAAGGTTATATTGAAACTCCTTAAAACACGTCGCAAATATGCCTTACAGCATGCTGAGTCGTTGGAATCTTTGACTGCGGCGCCAGACCTTCAACATTAGGAAAACAGAAAAAAAGAGAGGCTGGCTGATTTTAAACACTGAAGAGTTAGATACTAAAGACCAGCACAGAGAAATATAGAGGTTCCGAATCATAAGGATCTCACTTCAAGAAAACCAAAGAGATCTCATCTTTTAAATCCAGTCTATGCCTCAAAAAGAACGCCCAGCATCCGCTCCTCAACACAATCTATGCTGAGACGATTCCACACCATAGAAAATTGCACTGTGCCCTCAATTTCTCTAATATTACCTATGTCGTATCTCTGTATATGTTGTCTATGGCCCTGAGGAAGGTGATATTCACCGAAACGTACGTCGGCTTAACACCTATTGTCTTGGACATGAACTAGTGAACTCCAACTTAACTAGCGGAACTGTACCATCTAGATCCCCACTCCATCTCATATAGCACACCTTAGAGTTGCCATTTATGTTAACCTTGTGTTTTGTATGATTTAGACCTTGTTGTTTATGTAGATAGGTATGTCTTTTTTAAACCAATAGAAACAGTATGATTGGGTTGTGAGTATGTGTGTATGAATGTTAGGATCAACTTTTATGAGAGGGCACGTTTTTCTTGCTTTTGAATGTTATAAAAAGAAAAAAATGTATGTAAAAGTGAGAAATTTTTTTGTGATAACAAAATGATATGCACAGACTTATAAATGTTCCCAAAAACATTCACCTTAGAAAACAAAAAAGATTAATAAAATATATATGTTTCGATAATACTTTGTAGTTTCCTTTTTGGCATCTCTCTTATTAATGTTTGAGATTCACTCAATGTTAAAAGCAATATAGGTCCCTACAGAGGTTCTAGTATCTTTTTGCCTGATTTGTCTCTCCCCCCTCTGGACCTCAAATTAACTGGGAGAACTCTTTCTTACTGGTACTTTGGCTATCCAACGTTAGCCTGCCAGTGCAGGCCCTCAGTCCTTGCACTGGGACAAATCAAGCCAACTGGATTGTTGCAATGGTTCAAGGCACAGAGGTACCAGCCTCCAGCAATGGAATTCCCCTTGCCATGTTCTCCTCTTCTAAGATATTCTCCAGGCCCACTACTAGTTCAAACTCGCTGTAAAAATCTCCACCTTGGATTATTGATATGCTGGGTTCAGCAGACATCAATAAATTATCCAATAGGGCTATCTCTGGCGATTCTGTACTTACTACTCCTGGTCTACTATAAACAATAAGCAGATAAATATCTGCTCCATTAAGTTTTTTTATTTTTATCCCTAAAATATCTCAAGACAGTAGTTCTAGTTTCTATTTTTAGCGAGAATTTAGCCCATATCACTAGTCCCCTAATTGAGGGAGCTGCGTTGACACTAACCCTTCTATAACCCAGCTTATATGGTGGATCCAAAGCCCAAATTTCTTGTAGTAGGCAGATATGATATTGATTCATATACTTCTGCCAACCAGGATCTATTAATTTCTATTTCGGACCTGCTACATTCCATGATATTAAGTGCTTTATTGCATACTGAGATTCATCATTGCCATGTGGTGAACTTATTTGTGCGATATCTGTTTCTAAAGCTATGGGACTAGATTCAGACAGCTCTTGGGATTTTGAGTTGTTATTTTCTAATCCAAGCCTTACTTCAGCTTTCCCCAGCAGATATGTAGGTATGTCAAAGAGCCTATCACTCTGTGTGTTTATGATTTTTCGCGCCATTAGTCAATCAACTGCCTCCAAGTCATTTTGAGTCTGGATACGTTTATGTAATTCTTTGGGATCTGTGGACATTGGTTGTCTGTTTAATGCCTCAACAATAGGTCTATTTAACTTAAATCTCACCAGGGACCTTGAATTTAGGGGTGCTCTTAGGTCCAAGGCAATTAGATCATCAATCAGGCTCTGGGATTTGAGGAAGAGTAGTATTGTATCAAGGGATTCACTTTTACTTTATAACCTTTCTGCTCTTATTATATCGGAATGAATCACCGAAAGGCATGCACGTTTGCTCCTTCTTTAACCCCTTGCATGCTGCCGCGATTCTGCACCTGTGCGGCACATTCCAATCGCGGGTGCGGTCATAACGGCCGTGAGCCGTCATCAGCACACGAGCACTGTGTGCCATGACGGCTCCCGGCCGCCATCAGCATGCAATGTTCTGCCTAAAATCAGTCTGCCTAAGACTAGGATATTACATCATTTACACTGTTTGTCGTTCCTCCTCTCTATTTCTATTTAGTGTAATTACTGATAGAAGATAAAAAATGCCCCACATATTATGATTGTAATTCATTGTATAATTATTAATATGATTTTGTCTGCACTTCTCCTTTGTCCTATATGTATCCGCTCTCTCTGAATTTACTTCTTCTGTGCCTGATTTTCTCCCCACCCAGCTATTGCTGGCAGTAGTCCCCCATTCAGATGAAGGTTCTTTGGAATTCCCTGCCAAGTTCCTAGCATTACTGTAGGGTTGTGTCCATTGTTTTGCTGTTTAAGGAGCCTGGGAATCTTCTTTTGACATCTTAATATCGCCATGAACCCCCTCCGTAGGATCGTGTCTCCCCATGTTTCCATTAGATGTAAGATTCCCTATTAGTACTTTTAGATTGGCGACCTCTTCTGTTAAAGCGCCTAGCCTCTGCATTAGCGCTTCTATCATTTGGGTTTGTTATAATTTTGTGCCTCATCAGCCAGTGGTTCATTCTCACTTGAGGATTTAAAATGTGTTTTTACTTTAGCTTGCTGATTTACATAGTGTGAGCGCAGGGGTTCTTTAAGGATTTGGGATGTAGATAGGGTGGTTCCATCATCTAAGGATTTTAATAATGAATAACTATTTGAGCACACTATCATTGGTGTGCCCTCCTTGCCCCTATCATTATAGTATGAACCCTCTGCAGCTATTTGATTTACTTCCTGTGGCACTTGTGTGTCTCTATCACCGGACTGTATTAGGTCTGGTTGGGGAGTACCTATTTCAGACGGTACAGTTTTGATGGTTGCACAGGTTTTGCCTGATCTATGAATGCTGCTATTCTGAGGATTCCCCTCGCTTTTTCTTTAAAAGGCTGTGTTCTTAGATTTTTGTTTATTAGCTGTTTTGCATTTACTATTCAATAATGACTCGACTTCTTCTATCAAGTCATACATTTTTTTAGAGTGCAGTTCTCCGCTGCATCTTTCCATATTTTAATGATATCCACTTATCTAAAGCCTCTGTAGCTTTCCACTTTACCATGTTAGTATTCCGATAGCCAAGACCTTAAAATAATGGACGTGTTTCCCTTCTTGTAAATTGTAAATCAAGTACCGTATTTTCTGGCGTATAAGATGACTTTTTAACCCTTGAAAATCTTCTTGAACGTCGGGGGTCGTCTTATGCGCTGGGTGTCTAATTGCCAGTGTCCCAGTGTCAAGTGAAATGAGCGTGTGTCGATCTGTAAATTGTGTCCTTCAAGTAATGTGCAACGTTACAGTGCACAACATTAGTACAGTGTACAATTGAATTATTTTCCATACAGATTGGATAAATTCACTCCCTGAATAGAGCAGCTGGGATTATTAATTGATTTTAAAGAACCAAGGGACCTACGCTGCCTTTTGTTCGCATATTGGGTGAGTGAATCACAACACAATAGAGTTTGGATTGGCCTTTTGAACATATTTGAGGTTTGATGGGTCATTAATTTCAATACCCATTGACCCATTGAAGAGGGGTAGTCTTATAGTGCAAGTATAGCCCAAACCCTATATTTTAACAAGAAAAGTAGGGGGTCGTCTTATACGCCCAGTCGTCTTATACGCCGGAAAATACGGTATTTGTAAAGCACAAACAGTTACCCGAAGGCATGCTGGCGCTTAGGGCAGCCGGGAAGATTAAGCAAGCTATTGCCCAGAGTCACATGGTGCTGGGCTGACCTGCCGCCGGTGATCGAACCGTGAGCCCCATATTCCAGCATCAGTTGCCCTGGCCGCGGCACCACACCTCTTCCTTCCTTCCTTCTTAAAATGTTTTGTCTATCTGAGCAGTTTATAATAACCTCAGTCAACAAGAGTTAGTTGCAATAATAAAGTTTTAAAATAAATAGCTGCTGTGGTTTAATACAGGCTCTTAAAACTGATGAATATCGGAAGAGCAACCAAGTTCTGCCAACCATATCATATAGAGAAAGGTTCCTCGTCTATGACATATTGGAAAGCTTGCAAGTTTCAGTTAAAAATAATGGCTATCTCCAGTCAAAAACAATGATGACAATAGAAGAGGGGTGAGGAGGCTCACCAACTGACGATGATGGAAAAGAAACACCGGGGCCAAGGGGGATGGCCCTGTCCTGCGTCTTCCTGGTGCTGACAGGCGCAGGACAGGCCCGCCCTTGGCACGTCCCACGATGTAGGAGTGTGAGGTGCCTTAAGAGGCATTGGCAAGCGGCTGCACCTGTGCTGTGCACTTGTGCTGTCTGCAGGGGATTGTGGGACTTGGAGTCCCCATTGGTGGCTGTCTCACCCACGATGGCTCTCCCTGTGCAGGTAGATTGCAAGAATCATCTCCTCACAAGTCAGGGCAGATGGACAGAATGTCTCACCCTGTGGAATGGCTGATGGCTTCTAATAAGTCAAACAGTTGCTCCTGCGCTGCGGGAGTGCGAGGCACATTAAGAGGCGTTTACAAGCAGCTCCACCTGTGCTAGGCACCTGTGCTGTCTTCATGGGATTGTAGAACTTGGAATCCCCAGCACTGTCACCCTTAGGGTGATCTTCCCCTAAACATTTTGCCTAATTAACCCCAGTTTTTGCTGAAATTAGTTTTTTGTTGGCCTGAGTACTTTGTGCACTATACCACAGCTAACCAGTGCTAAAGTACTTGTTCTCATCCACCAAACATGGTTTGATTGGCATATACCTAACTGGCAAAAGTAGTTTACTTATCAGTCCTTTGTAGAGAGGTACACCATATACCCAAGGCGTGTAAATGAAATGCTACCAATGGGCTTGCAGCACCTATTGTACCACCCACTTAAGTAGCGCTCTAAAACATGTCCCAAGCCTGCCATTCAACCCTAAGATCAGTTTTAAACCGCCTTATCGATTTGGCATTTAAACCACCTTATCAAGATTTAACTCCCCTTTAATTGCTTCTAAGTCACACCCTAGGTAGGACCTGAGTAGCCCAAAGGGCAGGATGCTGCACAATTTAAAGGTCGGCCATGTACTTTTAAGTTTTACAGGTTCTAGAAGTGAATAACTCCTAAATTCGCTTACCCCTCCCTTTGGATAAAATTGGGGATTTCTTCTTATATTTCATACACTGTAATTCTTAATTGGAAGCAGGTAGATATGTCACATTTGGTACCTATGAATTTGTAGTATTAAACGCTTTTTAATGGTAAAGTCAGATCTTTCATTATAATTTTGAAAATGCCACTTTTAGAAAATTCACATTTTCCTACCTTTAACCCTTTTGTGCCTGAAGCCTGTTTTAGTTCACATGACTGGGTGTAGCTCACATTTAGACTTTGTGAGATTCTCTCATACGGTGGCACAATAGAGGGATTAGGTGTGCCTCCATGGGCCACCTGCTAGCAGGATGGGGAGACGGAGAAGAGCACAGCTCTATTTATAACTGAATAATCTCTGCTCTGCCTTCACACAAAGGGCCTTGCAACCCTATATTGTCAGTACAGACAGCTTGGTGTCAGGGCAGGGGAGTTAGGAGATTCCATGCACTTCAAATAACCTTTTCTAGAAGCTTCACCCACCTTCCTGAAGAGGTGCACCAGGGTATAAAAATAGAATCTTCAGACCAGCTCTTCAGTTTACTACTAGACCTGTAGAAGGACTCTCAGAGGACTGTCTGCTGCTGTGAATTGCGTTACACTGCCACACTGCTGCTATACCTGGAAGGACTGCTTTACTGCCTGGAGCACTGCTTGAACCATCAGAGGCCAACCCTGCTGTTAAGCCCTTCATTTACACACACAACTGCGATAAATGACTCCAGTGGCTAGTTTGCTGGCCTCATGTTCAGAGCCACAGGGACATAAAAGATTCCCACCATATTGAACATACACCTGGACCCAGCCTGAGTGAGTCCTGAAGCCCCAAGAGGTGTACCACCAGTGTTAGACCCTTGGTTGTCATGCTAAATGTGACCAGATGGTCAATTCCCAAAACTGAGGACATGGACAAAATGTGGCCCAAAACTGCTCTGAGAAGCAAGAGGAGACTGGAACCAACCTGCTTGTCTATCCACCTGAGGTGCATCGCCAGTTGGATTGATTTTGAAGCTTCTCTTGCTACCTTCTTCTCCACATCAGCAAATCAGTTTCAGAGGTCCTTCGCCCAAGGGATATCTGACCCTTTGGAAATGTCTTCAGCTGCAGCCCTCTACCACATCCAGCTGGAGCTTTTTGACTTACATTTCAGCGACTAAGTAAGAAAGTAGAAATCTTCAGCGCAGCTTCGGCCACAGACCAACCAACAACAAAGCTCCCTTCTCAGTAAGCCTTGCCCAGATGAACTTTACCTTCTCAGAACATTTTCTTCAAGCATTTTTCTATGATTGAAGATAAGCTCTCTGGGCCCAACCCACTTCTTGTATCCATACTAGGCTCCATTACAGTCAAACTTAACTTTCAATGTTTACCTCGTCTCTCATGACTAGATGTCCGCAGTTGGTACTTTGAACTTTTAGACACTAGTTTTCAACAAACAAAAATGTAATTCCTAACTCTGGTTCTACTGATTGGCTTTTTGTCATTCTGGTGTCAAATGATTTATTAAAATGTACTTTTTTTTCCTAAATTTATTTGGGATTATTCTTGTGTTGTGTTTTCACTTTATTACTGTTTGTGTGCTGCATGAATACTTTACACATTGCCTCCAAGTTAAGTCTGACTGCTTTTTGTGCCAAGCTACCCAGTGCTAAGTGCAGGTTAATCAATTGACTTTTTGTGGTTCACCCTGCAAGGGATTGATGTTGTTGCTTGACCAGGGCTCACACACTAGCCAACCAACAACCCAATTTTTTACAGTCCATTCCATGCAGTTTTATAACTTATTTGAAAATACTGTTACCTGTGTCATTACAAAGTATTGTTTTGTTTCTTTATTGGTATGAATGTAATGATTTTTATAAAACTCTTAAACTGGTTAAAGACGTCCTACATAAATGGTCCATTGGCAGCTGTGATCATAGATGGATTAGAAAAAAGCATAATTTATCCTCTTTATGATCAGGGCCACAGGAATTATGTGGCATAGGAGGACCGATTTTGTGGCAGAGCTGACTACATAATGCATCAAAAAAGTCCAATTATGCAGCATAATTCGTCACTTTTGTGATAGCATTGCTTCATTTTTTTGACATTTTTACACATGGTAATACTTTCCGGGAAAGGATTTCACCTTAATTCCAATTTAACACCCGAATGCAGCAATATGCAACTGAAAGACTACCAGTCAACCTTTGAAGGGATTTCCAGTGTCATCATGTTTTAGCAACTTTTGAATCTTTTGTATTAGAAACGAAATTTCTTTTTGTTAAAATTTGCAGATTATGTAGCAGATGATAATTTATGTGGCAGATGTGGCAAACCCATACTTATGCAAAAAAGCTGCAGCCTCAAAATCGCATAACTCCACTCGCCCTGTTCATGATGCAGATAATTAGACATGCTTTTTGATTCGCAAAAATGTTCTTTGATTCTACTTAGTCTCACATTCTCAAAGAAACAGTAAATCTCAAGGGACGATTTCCTGTACTGGAATTTGCTGTGATTCTCGCACACTATTCATATGATGCCTAAAATGTGACGAGGATAATGTAAGTAAGCATGATCATGTAGCTACAGGGCCTAATTTGAGCTGGTGGTTTCCACTGCTCGGTACAATTCTCGATTGTCAACACTGGCATTTATGACAGCTGCCACATTGTGGTGTTTGTCTAAATTAGAGAAGAGCAAAACAACAGTTGTTTATTAATCCAATATAAATTATAACATATGAATCATTTTCGAACGCAAGTTCAGGATGGGTGCTGTACAAAAACTTTTCTTGTCTTTAATCAACCTTAATGTTGCTTCATGTTTAATAACAACTTACGCAGATTTAGGGTGCAGATGGCAACTGACTTGCGTCTTTGTTTACCTTCTTTGTTCATTACTTTTGTCATCATCATCATCAGTGGGGAGAAGGGAGGTATGAACAATTTTTAACCTTACATAGGAAAACTGTGCTGAAAACACTTTGCCTTGCCACCATTTTTTGAAAGTGTTCTTAAGGATGACGACCCACAAACAGGCTTAAAGAGGGTAGGGTTTCCTGTCACTCGATGAAAATAGATTTCGCTTTTTTCACTCTCTGTCTTCGCTTCTAGGCAGGCATTTACGTCTCACCACTTTCAAGTTCACCACCCATCACTGGTTATGTATATCCTTCTGACTCAACACTTCAAATAAGTTGAGTTCTCTTTGCAGGTTACACATAGAAATCTATCATGATGTCTAATTTGGTTTTATGTGCCCTTTGGGCTTTATGCCATGTGGTTTATTAATCCCAAAGCAAACTCAACAGAATTTACTGGCACATCAAGATTATGACATCCTTGTTTTCTCAGCATATTAAGACTATTTTGATCCAGAGACAGCAGTCAAAGACTCGGGCTGAATATATGGGCAAAACACGCATATATCATTGAGAAACTGTGCCTGACTGGGAACCAAGGGCCATATGTATGAAAAGTACCATTTGCGATTCTCAAATAGCGATTTTTTGCGAATCGCTATTTGAGAATCGCAAAACCCCATGTATGTAGGATTTGCAAATAATCTTGCAAATCCCACATATTCCTTAATTGCCAATCGCAAATTGCTAATCGCAATTAAGGAATACCTCCCAATTCATTCCTATGGGCCTAGAGGTTTATAGGAATGAATGGAAACACATTCTCAATTTGTTATTCCTAATTAGAGAATCGCAAATTGGGAATGCAATTGCAAGGGTGCCAGGGTGTCAAAAAAGACAACCTGTTGCACCCCTGAAATGAGCATGGGTGCAGATGTGGCGCACATACATGCCCTAAGGGCATGTATGTGAGTCACAAGGCACTTTGAAAAATGCCTAAAAGTGCATTTTTCAAGGAAATCGCAAATTACCACCAATTGAAGTTGGTGGTAATTTGCCATTCCTTAAGTACAAAGTGCACTTTTTATGTGCTGCTTACATTGCATTTAAGGAATCGCAATTAGCGATTCCTTAAATGCAATCGCACAATATGGAATCGCAAAATTTGCGATTCCTTATTTTGCAAGGGGTACTTTTGTGTCATACATATGACACTGCTGTTTTGTGATCGCAAACGCCGAAATTCTGCAAATTTCAGCGTTTGCGATCGCAAAATTGCCTTCATACATATGCAGTGCAGTCCAGGCAAATGTTGTCAGACCAGCCCCTATACTGCGCATAGCAAGCGAGTGAACCAAGTGGCCCTGGCCACTGTTAGGGAGGCTTGGGGGGGGTGGGTTTCCACTAAGAAATGCTTGAAAAAAATTCACATAAGTTGCCTTTCACAATACATTTTTCAATATCAAACCTTGTGCAAGCATTGAATGGATGGATTGAGTTTGGAGACAGGGTTGCATGGCTCAATGAATGACTAGTTGGATAGTGCGGAGCGGGGATTGTGGATAATTTAGTTCAAGAACGAATGACAATAAGCACTTTGGAAAACTCAAATGCTTTTGATTGACATATTGAGACAATACCTTACAGTTCCTTATTTTGCAACTTTGTGACTAACGCATCCTGACATTAAGTGGTCATCATTCACAATATATGCCCCCCTGTTCAGACCTGCTATGATGTGATAGTGATATTTCAGTTTTCCCAGTTTGTTTTGTGGAGGAAAATACAGGTTGTTCACTGTAGAATGAAACAACACAATCTTAACTTGCATTTTACAACGTTGAGGGCCTGACTCCTAAATTTACAGTCCTGAATGGATAACATTTATTAAATAGTTTGACCTGATGTATGTATGGGACACTTGGGCCATTTGTCCCTACTATGTTGATGGTTCTACAACTTATGATACCTTGGCAATTGCATCAACATTGGGCAGATCGAAGGGGGGCTTACTCACTCTGGAGTCCGTTACTATCGGATGTAAGGTTTCTTGGTCTTACCTTGACTGCGCTCATTATCAGCTCTTTTAATGTAAGGATAAACCCAAAGATTTTCTATTGATCAATTTTTATATAATCAAATGTGGTCCAGATAATACAGACAATGTTCCTCTTGCTTATGCTTGCCTTCAAGACAGTACCCAGAAACTTTGCGTGTATGTGTCCTTGTAGGATATGCATAGGAAGGCCCTTAGTTCCAGAAAGAAAGTGATTATATGTGATTCAGAGGACACCTTGCTAGCTACAAATACATTGAAAGACACTCATGCCTTTTGGCAAGTTATCCCACCATCCTTTTTATCAATTCTACTGATGTTGGTCTTGACATTCTTGCTAGTTTTTGCATGACCCACCCCTTCCTGATCACTATGTCCGCCCAGACGGCCTGACAGGCAGGCAGTGGATGCTGGATAACAGGCCATCAGTCCTAGCATAAACTTGACCACATTGTGTGATCCTAGATTACTTTTTTCACACTGCATCCTTATCCTTTACCTCACAGGAGAGCACCTTCAAATACATTAGTTTAGTGTGAGTGTTGCATAAAAGCAAAAGGCTATTATTTTTATCCATCTATAGTCACACCCTAGTTATGTATATGGGACAATAGAAAGCTTACTCCAGGTTCACTACTAACATCGTCATCAGGGTGGTGCTGGAGGCATGAATGTTTCCAGGTTCATGAATAGAATCTGTCACTTCTAACAATTGCCACTCAATGCATCAGAAATGTGTTGAAAATATGACATCATGAAAACATACACTGTTTTGAATGGTGAAGAGTCTGTATTAAGTATATTCAGGACTCTGGGTCAAGCAACAGTAAACCTCTTTCCACTTCCCCACCCTCCAGCGCCGCAAGGCCCCCAAGTTCAGTGCTGCATCTGGTGACCCTGCAAGAGGCAGAAACTAAACAATTTTTTTTTTAAAGCGGGATTGAAGCACATTTTAAAACGATTAAGTTTGCATTATTTATTTATAAATCCTGCAGCAGGAAACATGGCCCATTGCTTGAGGAAACTGTGGCAAAAGTTATAATTTCCCTCTGCTCTGGAACAGGAAGCACCCTGGCTTCCAGGCTCCCCTAAGCCAATCACAATGCTGCAATGCAGAGTTGTGATTGGTCTGAGTGCTGTGGTTCGGCGCTAAGCCAGGGAATGGGTCTAGGCGTGATTTTCTCCCAGGTTGTATGCAACCTGGGTGTAGAACCTGCAATGTATGCATGACTGTTTGGCCATCCCGAGAGGGCTGGCCAAACAGTCATTGCACACTTACAGAGTGGCCACCACTCCTCCCCCTTGTTCTGAGAGCAGAGCACAGACTGTCCATTTTTCAAGCAATCTAAGACTAGTAGTTTGTCATAGGTTTATGTGAATGTGCCTAATGGTATAATTGGACTACATTTCCTGATAAAACAAGAGCCGGCCTTAAAGGTGTTATATACCAGTAGGATCATATACCTTTTAAATCAATTTAAAATCCATTTTTGGCCACACTCTTGTCTCGGCTCTCCCTATTCATTTGCTAGGTTGCCCGCTTCTACTAGCAGTACCAGAATTCAATGAATTCAGAATCTATACTGCGGTCGTCATTCTTGTGACTGCTTAAATGCTCCATAGCTTAACAGGCAATCCCAAACACCTTGTTTAGCCTTCAGATATGAGATAGGATTTACAGTTTTAACATATGTAGTTTTAAAAGTTAACTCAACAAAACAATAGTCAAAGGACAACACATATAATGCGACACCCAAACCATATTTCTCACCTTTTTGCAAACAGGAGTGTTCTTATATTGGTTTAAAAAGTCCTGTAAAAAATGGTTTGCTCTCATACTGTAGCCTTTCTGAAACCGACAACGGACCGATTGATTACTTCTAACATTGATGCGCAACACATATTTGCAAGTTAAACTTTATAAGCGCTGGGGGCAAATACCCGCTGCTCTTTCTCGGATTCATTCTCTCCAAATGTTTGGTTATTCTTACGCCCATGCCAATATATTCACAGAGTTCCTCTGTTTTGCGCACTCTCCCATATCACTCAACCCTTGGGATTTATATATATATATATATATATATATATTTCGTTTCACAAAACGCCCCAAACGTAGCGTGAATGCACTCTAGTCCAGCAATAATCACCACTCCATTAGACCATACGATCGTAGTTCATAAGTATTCAATTTATTTCCAGCATGACAAACAGTGCATGGAACCAACCCAGCACGTTTCACCGAATGCTCGGCTTGGTCACGGGTGAATTTTGTTCCCAAAACAAACTTTTAAATAAAGTTTCACATACCACTTCCTTATGTTAACATAAACAAAGGACTAAAGTTCAAATCATAAACAGCACGGCCATATTGAAACGTTGTCCTCATAGTAAATAGCGATCTTTGACATGTATTATAACATTATTGAATACGCTGCAGAAATTAAATTTACAACGAAAAGCACATTTGGAAATATCATTGCGTTCAGTGGCATTAGTCACCCAAACAATCAAAACCAATTATTATTATAAAATGTCCCAGTGGAATAATTTACGCAATGAAAGTTTCATCCACGATCTAAACTGTAATGATCTTAATCTATGTTTAGAAGGTGAAATCAGCAATCAGTATATGGAATTTCTAGATTTAAAAGTTGAGGTTGCTGGCAATCGATTAGCGATGAAATTGTTTTGCAAAAGCACTGCAGGCAACACGCTGCTTCACGCAGAGAGTAGCCACCCTAAATCCCTAATACGCAGGATCCCGTTTGGTGAGTTCCTCCGGGCTCGGAAGGGGAATGTATGAAAGAGCGCTTCAAGGAACGTGGATATCATCCACAAGTAGTTGAAGAAGCCTTTGTGAAGGCAAGTAAAATCAGCCATGAAACGTTATTGGTCCCCAAGGAAAGTGAGAAAAGTGAGGTACAGGAGGTGGTCAGGTTTGTCTCAACATACCATGAAAAATCCTGGCAGGTACAGAGCAGCCTAAAGAAACACTGGAATGTAATGAAAACTGAATCCACATAAACTGATGTAGTTGGCTGTAATCCTAGCATCAAATACCGGAAAGCAGACTCTCTGAAAGACAGACTGAGTAAAAATGAAATTAACACCAAGCAGAGAAAAACAACTGATATACAGGGCTTTTTTACTTGCATGACATGCAAAGCATGTAAATTTAGCCAACATGTTAAATCAGTCTATTACCCAATAGAAGAGAGAGAAAAAACCATCAAACAACATCTGACCTGTCTTTCCGATTATGTGGTGTATATTCTTGTCTGCCTGTGTTCCAAGAAATACGTAGGGAGCACAATGTTTCTTGCAAAAAAACGTATTCTGGAACACATGAGGGGAATTGAGAACAAAGACCAAAACTCACCGGTAGCCCGACACTTTGAAGAACTACATCGAAGTAATCGCAATCTTTTAAAGTTCTTTGTGATTGACAAGATACCCCCATGAAAAGAGGGGGAGACAGAATATGAAGACTGCGACAGCTAGAAAGTAAATACATTCTTGATTTAGACACCCGTATTCCGGGTGGGCTGAATTCCGAGGAGGAATTAAAATGGCATCTGGGAGAGTAAGCCACTTGGTGTAAATAAGCTTTGAACTTTGCAGGAATGTATAGCTGTGTTCTCAGTCTCCTGTTAGTGTTTCTTTTGTTCTAAACATCACATTACTATTTATCACTATATAATTTTATTAATGTTTGTGTCATGCACTTTATGTTTCAAATCATTTAGGCCACTCCATTTATAGCGAGTACCAAGACTTATTGATTTTATGTTTTTTTCATACAGGTAATATCTGTTGAAGAAAAATGAATGTGCAAGAAAAGATGTATTCCCACTTCGGACTAACGAATGGCTAACTTACAAGGACATTGTCACTATTGTCTGTGATTCATTGCGTAAATTATTCCACTGGGACATTTTATAGTAATAATTGGTTTTGATTGTTTGGGTGACTAATGCCACTGAGCGCAATGTTATTTCCAAATGTGCTTTTCGTTGTAAATTAAAGTTCTGCAGCGTATTCAATAATGTTATAATACATGTCAAAAATCGCTATTTACTATCAGAACAACGTTCCAATATGGCCGCGCTGTTTATGATTTGAACTTTAGTCCTTTGTTTATGTTAACATAAGGAAGTGGTATGTGAAACTTTATTTAAAAGTTTGTTTTGGGAACACAATTCACCCGTAACCAAGTCGAGCATTCTATGAAATGCGTTGGGTTGGTTCCATGCACTGTTTGTCATGCTGGAAATAAATTGAACAATTATGAACTACGATCGTATGGTCTAATGGAGTGGTGATTATGGCTGGACTAGAGTGCATTCACGCTACGTTTGGGGCGTTTGGTGAAACGGAATGTACTTGGCAGGGAACCCTCTGACGCTGCATTGCACCGCAGGCTAGGTGTCCCGGTCCCATTGGAGGAAGTGAAACGGATATATATATATATATATATATATATATATATATATATATCAGGAACAACTCCTCCCATCGTTCGTGAAGAAGCAGAGACCAACACGGGGACGTAGGCAGAAGCACTTTAATTGACATCAGACCTATTTGACATCAGGCATAATGCATTTCGGCCAAGGCGTGGCCTTCCTCAGATGCCCTCAAATTGCTTTCTGGTGACTCAGTCCTTCATTTAAATCTCACTGCCACAGCCTCATCGGATGCAGATCGTCACACCCACTCATTAGAATACAGCACTCTGTTCGGGAATCGAAGGAACTACACCCCCCAGAATCCACTATACAGGTAAGTTATGCTTGTGGTGTGTCCTTGTGGAAAACGATATTGTGGCAGTTTTGCTGAAGGCCAACAGTCCATGCCCAGAGTCTAGAGTCACTGCATGCTTCCTCCCGTCACCTCGTTCCAGCCGCTCATTGTCAATTATCAAGCAGGCAGGGTTTGAAATGACAGTGCTGATTTCAATACCGCCGTGAAGTCACAGCCTGCTTTGCAGCCGCCCAGAGATCCAAAATCGTGAGAGGCAGGCTCTGGGTAGTTGCAATACCTTGCATGGAGAACGCTGCCGAGGCAGGAACCAGATGAATCCCGGTGCCACTTGAAGGAACGGGGTCTCTGTAGCGCGTATCTGGAAACCTGCGCAGTATATCAGGAACAACTCCTCTCACCGTTCGTGAAGAAGCAAAACGGGGACGTAGGCGGAAGCACTTTAATTGACATCAGACCTATTTGACATCAGGCATAATGCATTTCAGCCAAGGCGTGGCCTTCCTCAGATGCCGTCAAATTGCTTTCTGGTGACTTAGTCCTTCATTTAAATCTCACTGCCACAGCCTCATCGGATGCAGATCGTCACACCCACTCATTAGAATACAGCACTCTGTTCGGGAATCGAAGGAACTACACCCCCCAGAATCCACTATACAGGTAAGTTATGCTTGTGGTGTGTCCTTGTGGAAAACGATATTGTGGCAGTTTTGCTGAAGGCCAACAGTCCATGCCCAGAGTCTAGAGTCACTGCATGCTTCCTCCCGTCCCCTCGTTCCAGCCGCTCATTGTCAATTATCAAGCAGGCAGGGTTTGAAATGACAGTGGTGATTTCAATACCGCCGTGAAGTCACAGCCTGCTTTGCAGCCGCCCAGAGATCCAAAATCGTGAGAGGCAGGCTCCGGGTAGTTGCAATACCTTGCATGGAGAACGCTGCCGAGGCAGGAACCAGATGAATCCCGGTGCCACTTGAAGGAACGGGGTCTCTGTAGCGCGTATCTGGAAACCTGCGCAGTATATCAGGAACAACTCCTCCCACCGTTCGTGAAGAAGCAGAGACCAACACGGGGACGTAGGCGGAAGCACTTTAATTGACATCAGACCTATTTGACATCAGGCATAATGCATTTTGGCCAAGGCGTGGCCTTCCTCAGATGCCGTCAAATTGCTTTCTGGTGACTCAGTCCTTCATTTAAATCTCACTGCCACAGCCTCATCGGATGCAGATCGTCACACCCACTAATTAGAATACCGCACTCTGTTCGGGAATCGAAGGAACTACACCCCCCAGAATCCACTATACAGGTAAGTTATGCTTGTGGTGTGTCCTTGTGGAAAACGATATTGTGGCAGTTTTGCTGAAGGCCAACAGTCCATGCCCAGAGTCTAGAGTCACTGCATGCTTCCTCCCGTCCCCTCGTTCCAGCCGCTCATTGTCAATTATCAAGCAGGCAGGGTTTGAAATGACAGTGCTGATTTCAATACCGCCGTGAAGTCACAGCCTGCTTTGCAGCCGCCCAGAGATCCAAAATCGTGAGAGGCAGGCTCCGGGTAGTTGCAATACCTTGCATGGAGAACGCTGCCGAGGCAGGAACCAGATGAATCCCGGTGCCACTTGAAGGAACGGGGTCTCTGTAGCGCGTATCTGGAAACCTGCGCAGTATATCAGGAACAACTCCTCCCACTGTTCGTGAAGAAGCAGAGACCAACACGGGGACGTAGGCGGAAGCACTTTAATTGACATCAGACCTATTTGACATCAGGCATAATGCATTTCGGCCAAGGCGTGGCCTTCCTCAGATGCCGTCAAATTGCTTTCTGGTGACTCAGTCCTTCATTTAAATCTCACTGCCACAGCCTCATCGGATGCAGATCGTCACACCCACTCATTAGAATACAGCACTCTGTTCGGGAATCGAAGGAACTACACCCCCCAGAATCCACTATACAGGTAAGTTATGCTTGTGGTGTGTCCTTGTGGAAAACGATATTGTGGCAGTTTTGCTGAAGGCCAACAGTCCATGCCCAGAGTCTAGAGTCACTGCATGCTTCCTCCCGTCCCCTCGTTCCAGCCACTCATTGTCAATTATCAAGCAGGCAGGGTTTGAAATGACAGTGCTGATTTCAATACCGCCGTGAAGTCACAGCCTGCTTTGCAGCCGCCCAGAGATCCAAAATCGTGAGAGGCAGGCTCCGGGTAGTTGCAATACCTTGCATGGAGAACGCTGCCGAGGCAGGAACCAGATGAATCCCGATTTATTTAAAAGTTTGTTTTGGGAACACAATTCACCCGTAACCAAGTCGAGCATTCTATGAAATGCGTTGGGTTGGTTCCATGCACTGTTTGTCATGCTGGAAATAAATTGAACACTTATAAACTACGATCGTATGGTCTAATGGAGTGGTGATTATGGCTGGACTAGAGTGCATTCACGCTACGTTTGGGGCGTTTGGTGAAACGGAATGTACTTGGCAGGGAACCCTCTGACCCTGCATTGCACCGCAGGCTAGGTGTCCCGGTCCCATTGGAGGAAGTGAAACGGATATATATATATATATATATATATATATATATATATATATATATATATATATATATATATATATATATATATATATATATATATATCCTACTGGCGGTCGCCAGTAGGTTGTTATAGTTAGGATTTTTTTCAATGCAAAATCTCAAAATTCTATTGTGACTAACTTTGGCGCCGGTTGACGAATCTGCCTGAAAATTTCCTCAAATTTGCCTTGCGAAGCTCCGGTCCTTCCTTGAAAGTTTGGGGGGGATTCGTCTAGCGGGGGTCGAGATAAAAGGGGGGTCCCAAAACGTGTTTTCCCCATGTTAATTTCCATATGGCGGTCGACCTCACTTTTAGCCCGAACGGCTGAATGGATTTCCACCAAACTTGGCAAAATTGTAGGGACTGGTACCCCGATGTGCCTTTGCTATGTCTCAAGATATATGCTTCAGTGGTTTTTACGAAAATTAACTTTTAAAAAATATATATTGGGCTACATTGGGCTATATATATGTTAGAGCCCAAATGTAGCCAAATGTAGCCTAATGTAGCCCAAAGATGGCCACCAGAGACAAAAAAAACAAATGTAGCCCAAATATCAGCCAGATGTAGCCCAACTATAGCCCAGTGACAGAATGTCCCAGAGTGTTCTAAAGAACAACTAGAGCGCTAACAGTCTTACGTATGACAAAAGTATGGCACACCTGAAGTCATCTTGATTGAAATAAAGTGTGAACACTTAAAACAATTAATTTGCAAAGGAACAAAATGAGGGGGTTCATTTTGCCATAGAAATTATGATTAGTGCTGAAGAAAGAAAAATTAGGGCACATTTTGAGTGACTTCTCAAATCCTCTTATATTTCATTAAAAAAATTCTGATATGCAGTCTCCCAAGATGGCCACCAGAGACAAAAGAGCCCAAATGTAGCCCAAATATCAGCCAGATGTAGCCCAACTATAGCCCAATGACAGAATGTCCCAGAGTGTTCTAAAGAACAACTAGAACGCTAACAGTCTTACTTATGACAAAAGTATGGCACACCTGAAGTCATCTTGATTGGAATAAAGTGGTAACACTTTATACATTTAATTTGAAAAGGAACAAAATGAGGGGTTTCATTTTGCCATAGAAATTGTATATATATATATACTCAGCTTCTGCCCCTAATCCCACTACCAATATTACTGGACCAAGTTTGATTAATCTTTGGTAAGGGCGACCCCTTAAAACTTACGGACACTGTTTGTGGTCATGCATCATAAAGGCCCCATGACTAGGACTGTGGTGGTGTTCTTCAACGCAGTTAAAGCCTTCGACTTTGCTCAAGCGGACCTTTATGTTTGCGATCCTATCTTGGATGGGTTTACTGGCAACAATTTGGCCTGGATACAGCTATGATATCACTCCCTGACGGCTAAGTGGCACATCAATAAGCAGCTATCGGACACTCTACAAGGCGCCCCCGGTACAGAACAGGGTTGCCCCTGTCACTACTACTATTTGAGATAGCCCTGGTACCACTGTCAGCCAAGCTGAGACAGCAGCATGTTCATTATGCAATGGCATTTAAGACAGGCCCCTATTAAGATCCCTGTACACTGACAATATAACATTATATGTTAATGACCCTCAAAATAGCCTTAATCCCATTCTTAGGACCAGATTCCAGGGCCTGTGTGGCATTGAAATAAACTGGAATAAATCTGCTGTGTTCTTGCTCACTTAGTGTGTGTCTGGGGTCAATGCCAACGTAACCCTGGGGTGAACTGAGGCCCCGATTAATTACTTTGGTGCGTTGCTAAGCACAGATGTGGAGGGAAATAGCAGGGTAAACTATAGCTGAACAGTTAGTCAGCTCGAAGACCAAATAGACCAATGGTTAGAGCTGCCACTCACAGTGTCACATACGATAGGTATATTTCAATGGTAGCACTCCCCAAGTTCCTGTACTACTTTGTTAACATTTCCATTGTAGTACATATTAGTATCTTCCAGACGCTTTGTACCAGACTGACCTGGGGTGGAAAGAAACCTGGACTCTCATGGGACGTGCTAAGTCAACCGTACAAATGAGGTAGCTATGCAGTACCTGTTTTGAAACTCTACTTCCTGTGTCTGCAGGCGCACTTTGCTTACTACTAGGTTCGCCCACAGAAATACATAGGCCATCCAGTGATCCAGCGCAATGTGGCAGATACCTGCCCCATTAGCAGTTCTGATGATGGAGAGGCACCTAGGAGGTGGTTCTGAGATTAATACAGTCCATTGCACCATTCAGCCCAGGGACAGGCTTTGGAAGATGACCAACTCCCCTCTAATATACTCCCCTGATATTCGTCTGGCTCTTCACCCATACTACCCTATGACACAGAAGACAAAGGCATAATCCTAACTATAATTTGGGCATCACAAAGTGAGGAGAACTATATGAGGAAGGCCACTACATTATACTATACACTTTCAGAGCACACTCCAAGATCACTCCTTTAGAAATATTCCTTTACCACAGGCTGCAGGTGATGCTGCAGCCTCGTTTGAAATGAAGTGAAGCTGCAGCCTCGTTTGGAATGAATCACTGTTATGACAACTACTGCTCAATTTGCATCTGCAAGTAAAATAACTCACTCCTAGGTATGATCCAGATGGAGAAAAGAAGTCTGACTTCACAACCGGCCTAGTCTGCAATGAGAGTGACATAGTCGCATCATAAACAAAGAATAAACATTTTCAACAGACTTCACCAGTGAGTCAGCACAATTTCCAAAATTGCAGCTAATCATGGATGCCTGTAACCCCCTCCCCCACACATACCTCATAACCAAGCTTTGCAGAGAGATACAGGAGTCAACGCCTTCACTGATGGACCCGGCTAGAGAGGGGTGGAGGGAGGACCTCAGAATCCCTATCTCGGATGCTGTATGGGAAAACTGCTGCACTCAAGTGGGAGAGCCAATTTAGACTGATACACTTTTGATTCCCAAACTGTGTACATTACACTCCAGAGAGGTTGTGTAAATTCGGGGATGAGGAAAGTCAACAACAGTAAGAGATGTGGGGCACCTGAGGCGGGATTTTTCCATTTAGCATGAGTGTTGAGGTATTAAAAGTTTCTGGTTGGCAGTGGCAAGCTATACAACAGATACTAGATCTTCCTTTTGAAATGTCACCTCAATGGCCTTTATGGGCTGGTTAAAGGACATACCCAGTGCCACAGGAAATTCATAGCTCTGGCATTACTGCTGTGTAAGAGTCTTGTGGCAAAGCACCAGGGTAGAGGAATCACTCCAACTAAAAACAAGGAAGAAAGCAAGAGGCGTACCTGTCCAGGGAGCAGAGCTCAGATCCTCGAGGGGCAAGAGACAAAGCGGGGGCCTCCTTTGTGCCGGGGAAGATGTGCCTGCAAGATACCCTCCTCCAAATGCCTTGTATTCTCAAGTTTGGTGCACACCAGCAGGCAGTCAGCTCGAAGAGTGCACGCAGGCGCCTGTAGAAACGGCTAAAGGCGGGCTGGCAAGACAAAGCCCTCTTTAAGTGGCAAGGCCCACTCAGCACAGGTAGATGGCCCCACAAACATAATTTTAGCCTGAAATCGGCCACAGTAGCAGCAACAAAAGGGTTTTATAGTGCCGTTTGAAGTGAGGAGCACCAGAACAGCTGTTCTTTCAGCCAGCAGCAACATGCTTTAAACAAGTAGAAGTGCGCGCTCAAGCAGGGGGAGGGGGCTTGCGTGATTCCCTTGCGGGCTGCGCGCTGCATAGGCGAGACCTAAAAATTAAAAGTACCCAAGATGAACTTTGCGCCAATGTTTTAGCGTGGAAAAATGTGAGCTTATTAAGTTTGGAGGAATACACATTTTTTTTAAAAGAGCATCCAACCATGCCGATCATTTATTTTATTCCTAAAGTCCACAAAAACTTGCAGATGCCGCCGTGCAGGCTTATCATATTGGCATATGATGGCCCTTTTGAAAACATGTCCAGGTATCTAGACTACCTTCTGCAGGACCATGTGAAAAATCTCCAACCTTATGTGCGGGATTCCGACAACTTCCTATGAAAAATGCAAAATATCCAATGGCGCCCTGGGTACATTTTGATGGCTCTTGATGTCACATTGTTGTACACGAGCATCAGACACAATGCCGGCATCAGAGCAGTGGAGTACTTCCTCAATAATCGTCCTTTAAAATTT
Organism: Lissotriton vulgaris; assembly: GCF_964263255.1. Taxonomy (NCBI): domain Eukaryota; kingdom Metazoa; phylum Chordata; class Amphibia; order Caudata; family Salamandridae; genus Lissotriton; species Lissotriton vulgaris. Next base: position 1,023,964,645 of record NC_141691.1, read on the forward strand.
GCACGGCATAGCAGAATGCTAATTAATATGCTTTTGTTCTGTCTTGAAAATAATTTATTTCTGTTTACAAAACAGATTTACCAACAGGTCTGAGGTGTAGCAATGGGGGCCAGCTTTTCTCCCAGCTATGCCTGTTTACACATGGGCTGGTGAGAGGAGCTGGTCCTCAAAAACCAGTTTGGACACATACTCCAAGAGAATATAATAAACTGGCTAAGGTTTATTGATGACTTAATTATAATCTGGCATGGGACAGAACAAAGTGCGTTGGAGTTTGTCTCATAGATAAATGTAAATAATATCAATTTGAATTTCACATCTACCATTAGCCCAGAAAAGGTGACTTTTTTAGATGTCCAGGTTCACATGGTAAATAATAAGATCACAACTTCCTTACATTGTAAAGAAACTGCAGGCAACTCTGTATTGCATGCTGCAAGTTTGCATCCTGCACATCTAAAACAAAGTATCCCTTATGGGGAAATGTTAAGGATAAGGAGGATATGCAGCGATGAGTCAGATCTGGCCATTAAACAGCAAGAATGCAAAGACAGATTTTTGGCAGGGGGTTATTCAATCAAGACCATAGATGCTGCCATAGTAAAATCCAGATTGCAGCCCAGATCTGACCTTTTAGAATGCCACTCTAAGAAGACGAGCTTAGATAAGGATAAACAGATTGAACATGAGACTGAACCCACCAGACTAAATTTAACATATACCAAGCAAGAAAAACAGCTTAGAGGCATAATAATATGTAATTGGTCTATAGATTTAGATGATCCAGTGATAGGCCATCTTTCACCTAAAACACCATCCATCTCCAATAGAAAGACAGCCTCTATGGCCAATGTCCTAGTGAAGAGCAGTCCAGAGTACATACAAACAGGGACTTGGCTTACTGCAAGAAAAGTTTTTTTTCAAGTGTATAGCTTGCAAAGCCTGTAGATATGGTATTAATAAAGCCACATATCAAACAGCATTCAACGAGAAAGTGCAGGCAATTGAAAAACACCTCACGTGTAAAACAGATCACGTCATCTACATACTGGAATGTAGCTGTGGTCTACAGTATGTGGGCAGTACGAGATTGCAAGCTCATAAAAGAATAATGCAGCACCCCAGGGCTATAGTCAACCAAGATCCTAGCTTCCCTGTGTCAAGACACTTCAGAGAAATTCACAACAGTGATCTTAAGCACTTAAAATACCTTTGAATAGATGCTGTCTTCATTCAAAAAAAAGGAGGGAATGGAGAGGGAAAATGTAGAATATTGGAAACACGATATATTTTGGATTTAGATAAAAAAAATTCCGGGATGTTTGAATACAAGTGAGGATCTGCATACGTTTCTATAGTGGAATGTTGTTATGGTGATACAGATCAGTTCAACAACATGAGAATGTATCTCCTTTTGACAAATGTTTTGTAAGTTTTTTAAGTTTTTATTATTTGTATTATTATAACAACTTTTAGATCAACTGGTTTTATCTGAAAACAAAGCACTTTGGTAAGTGAAAAACGTTAATATGAATTTACTACATGCATTTTTAGTAGGACACAGAATCTACAGAACATTATGGTCCAAGTTGGTTTTCCAAATGGGGAGACTACTTTATATTCTGCAGCTGCTATATGTAACATACATTTTGAAACAAGCACTTTCTAGTATTTGTTAAACCTTAGGCTGCAGCATCAACATTATCGGCGCCATCTTGCCCCCTTTTCGAGCCCATACATGCGCGTAAGCGGCAGCCATTTTGAGCACCATGGCCTCTCTGCCCATCGTTGATAGCCAGCGCGTCTCTCTCTCTCCCCTGACCTCGCAAAGCATCCCCCGCACGCTGACAGCCCCCACTCTCACATGCCTTGGGTCATAAACCCCTCTTCCTCGCAGCTCTGCCTCGGAACCCCATCCTGTTCCCAGCGCGACACCTCCCTCCATTCCTTTCATGGTCCCGGATCCTTTGATAAAACCCCTTTCCTTTGTGCCCGTTTGTCTTACTCGTTCCCATGCCGCCACCTGGCCCTGCGGATACTGTTATTGCCCCCCCCCCTCCTGTACAGTAGGAAGCTTCCCCCATCAAAGGATCCATGAGTTGATCAAAGCCCCCACCCCATGAGATCCGATTGACCTCACACATTCCGTGAATCGGCGGAATGTCCAGCTGCGCGATAATCATCACCTGTTGTGACCGGGGTGGGGACTTCAACTGTAAATGTGTGTGGGAACGGGCCTGAAGCGTGGATTCCGAGGATGTCTTTCCTTACATCAAAGTAATGACAGAGATGTGTTTAACGTAATAAAGCAATAAACTCGTGTATAAGAGGCCAGGCCTCAGAGATGCGGCTAGAGCACCTCGTGAAGATACCCTGTTGTCTGATTTGACGTGTTCTGCTCCGTCGGAATAAAACTTCTGTTTCCTGCCTTCCAGTCTCCAGCGCCTGCCTCTTTGTTTGGGTAAACCTGAGTGGGTATAGAGGCGACTAACGCCGGGCAACTTCGGAAAAGGTCTTCTGCCTGTACCTTTTTCCACAATTGGCGTCCCAAACGTGGGGCCCATCAGCGACCAGTGGATCCAGTGGGAGAGGTCCTGACGACAGAGTGAACGACTGCAACGATCGGGAAGTGCACCTGTCCGATAGACCCTCGTCTGACAGCCGATCATCCGAACTTCACTGGTTCCGAACAGACCTCTCTCCAGTGATCTACGGTCCTGACTGGGAACCATCAGGAGTGCCGCGAGGAAAGACTTTTGTCCCCATTGTCATCCATCGCGCCTATCCTTCTCCCCCACTGATTAATTGATTGAACCCGAACTACCGTTCGCGGATTATTTTCTGGAGATTCTCTATCTACAAACAGGAAAGAACAGGTTCCCTCTTTGCAGATGGTAAAAGGGTAGGTAACGCAGACTTTTGCGGGCCTACTTGTTTTCCCCACTGATTATTTGATTGACCGAACATTGACCGCTCGATATTGGTTCATGAGGTATTCACTGCCTGCAAACAACGTAGAATAGAAATATTCTGTCTAGTCTTTGCACACAGTGATAAGATAGGTAGTGCTGACTCTTGTCCCCATTTCCGTCATGCCTGTCTTCTCCCCACTGATTGGTAGCCTGTTTAGCCCGGACCGCTTATTAGAGATGAACCATCCGGCTCCACTGGAAGGCACCCCTAATAAGGACATGTTCATGAAGCATGGAGTGATCGCTATAGCTTATAGCAAGCTGTGGCATAAATATACGAAAAAGGATCGAGAAAGTCAGTGGCCACTGATAGGATCCTTCGATGATGATAAAATGAGCGCGCTAGAAACAGCCCTTGGTAAAAACAAGACAACGCCCACTATGCTTGATAGTTTCGGCATGTGGCGCAAAGAAACTGAACAACGTAAAAAGAAAACTGAGAGTAGGTTGGGAAAAGAGCTGCGAAAAGCAGCCCACCTAGCTGCTCAGAAACTAGAAGAAGAGATAAAAGAAAGAGAGGAAGCCAAACAGAAACTAGAAATAGAAACATCAAACCAGTGTCCGGTTAGAACGCCCCCTACGCTCTATCCTGAATTACCCTCAAAACAACGAACCAACGATGATCTGCTGTTAGGTCCTCCGATCATCTACATGCCCCCTCCATATGCCCCCACCCAACTCCTAGCACAGCACCCATTACCCCCAAGTACAAACAAGAGTAGTGCCACAGCTTCGGCCCCCATGGCCTCTGTGCCGGCCGAACTCCTTGTATTAGATACTACACAAACAACAACGTTAGGCGACCCCGAGACCCGAGGGGCCGGTTCTGCAAGAACAAACAGATTAAGCAAAGATGAGCGAGCAGGGATTGACAAGATAGCAAGGACACTGGTAGAAAGGAAGGAAGATGAAGAGTATATCACAGATATGTTTAAATCGTATACAGGAAGTCACAGACGACACTTTACCGTTCGACTGTGTTACTATGTCTTGAACGCATACGAAGACCGATATCGAGACAAAGGTCCTGAGAGCCTGACGACTCTGTACCGGAAGGTCGATATCGGGGATGAGGGCGAGTGTGATGTGACGGACCTCCTTGCGCGCACGCTTGAGGTTTTCCGCCACCTCACTGAACAAAAATCGGGAACTAAAACCACGACATCCGTAGAGACCGAACCACAAACTGAGCAATCTAACGCCATGATGCCGATACGAGAAGCTGCTCCTTACTGGGTTCCTCCACGAGGCGAGGAGACTCACGATGATGCAAACAACAAAGATGCAAAGGGAAGGGTAGTGTACAACTGGGTCTACCAGCCGTGGGACCGGCAAGAGATTCTGACATTCCGGAAATCTCTGCCCGATCTACGTAAAAACCCCACTGCCTTCTATACTGAGTTAGCTACAGCCCTAGGTTCACCGATTATGACCCTGGCTGACATCGACTTGTTTTTCGGGTTATGTCTACCAGCTGATGTGTGGAAGCAAATCCGGAAAGTCGACCACCTTGAGCTGTTTGGACATACCTGGTCACAACTCGATGGCATTGATAAACAACGAGAACCTGGACAAAAGCCCTTGAAATCTATTCTAGACCTTCCAGACAAAATCGTACAGAAATTAAAAACCCTGATTCCAGAAAAGAAGTTGGACTGGTCGATAGTAACGGCCTGTCGCCAGAAACCCCAGGAGGATGTATCGGATTACTTCTCCCGGTTTGAAACGGTGTTCTCCGATTACAGCGGCCAGGACATGACCACTGCAACCGGACACCATCTGTTTGTCCAGAATTATGTTAAGGGTCTGTCACCAGAGGTCTCCCAGAAACTGCAGGCCAGCGAGAGTAGTTGGGCAGCCTCCAAACCTACGGCTATCCTCCAGATGGCCCAATATTATGAACATCAGAAAAATGAAAACGATAGAGCAACAGAGAAAAAGAAGAAAGACTTGAAAGAGAGGGTGATGATTGCGCAACTGCAAGGGGTGACTATAGGACGAGACCAATACAGGGGAAATTATCAGACGAACGCCCCTAAGACTGCACCTCCCAAGGACCGCACTTCGACTCCCCACATTGGACGTACAGACATTAGAGAGGACCAGTGTGCTTTCTGTAAAGGAACTGGCAATTGGAAATCCCAATGCCCGATCCTTTTGGAAATAATCAGGAACAAAGACCCCAGGGACATAGCAAGTGGACCGGGAAATAGGGGACAGCCGCGAGGGCCCCCAAATGACACGACTAACGATAGATCAGGCAGACCAAACACATTTGATCGACCCAGACAGAACCAATGCCAGCAATCTGACTAGGATGATGCCCACGACTTTGCATAGGACTGCCAAGGGCAAGGGAGGGATCCAGTCGAGCTCTATGTTGACCATCAAGGCCCTTACGTCACTGCTAAGGTCTTGGGTACAAAGTCTCCATTTCTGGTAGACACTGGCGCAACACGTAGTGCGTTATCTAAACGACTGATTCCAAGGGCACCCTTGTCTGGCTCACTTATAACATCGACAGGTTTCGATGGAACGCCCTCCACTAACCCTTTGTCCGCCCCAATCCTCTTCGACTTAGAAAACAACACCACTGACACCACGTTTTTGCTTTCTGCCAAAAGCCCTGACGCCATTATGGGACTTAACTTATTGAAACACTTCCAAACGACAATCAGATGTTCTCAAGACAAAGTTCGAGTTTTCCTTTACGACAACCCCGTTCTGCTTAGACATTGCCCTCCCCGACGCATGTTTTCCATCACCGACGCTGACACCTCCCTGCTTGACACTCTGCCTCCGCATCTGTGGGCCAAGACGGATTCGGACGTAGGGCGCATGATGATTGACCCAGTGCACATTACTGTCCGACCAGACGCAACACTCCCAAAACTTCCACAATATCGGATATCGCCAGAGGGTGAGAAGGCATTGGTGAAGATCATTCAGCCACTGATAGACGCAGGAGTGGTAGAGGAAGTGGTCAGCAACGTTTGCAACAGCCCTATCTTGCCCATCATCAAGAAACAGGGAGAAGGAGATGAGAAAGCATACCGCTTTATCATTGACCTTCGAGAGATCAACAAAGTGGTGGTACCTCAGTACCCCGTGGTCTCAGACATTACCACCATCCTGACTCTGATCCCTTCTACGGCCACCACCTTCACTGTCATTGACCTCAAAAATGCATTCTTTTCCATCCCCATCCACCCAGACAGCCGATATCTCTTCGGCTTCACCCTAAAGGCCCGCTCATATAGGTTCTGCCGAGCACCCTAGGGCTACACAGAAAGCCCCAGCATCTACAGCCAGGCCCTCAAGAGACAACTAGACCAAGTCCAGTTACCCGATGGAGTGGTGTTAGTGCAATATGTCGATGACATCCTTTTAGCAGCCGACACCACCCCATTAGCAGTTGCAGCCACCATTCAACTCCTGCACTTCCTTGCGGAAAACGGCCACAAGGTCTCCAAGAAGAAGTTGCAATTCTGCCAACCCCAGGTCACTTACCTAGGCCACCTTTTGTCCGAAGACGGAAGGAAACTCACTCCCGACCGGATCCAAACCATTCTCGAAACACCTGTCCCTAAGACTCAGAAACAGGTTCGCTCCCTACTAGGCCTCACCTCCTTCTGCCGACAGTGGTTACCAAACTTCAGCCTCATTGTGAAACCGCTGCTCTCTCTGCTAGCCAAAGACGTCCCCTTCCCACTCCCTTGGATCCCCGAATGCCAAACCTCCTTCACGGAACTACGAGATGCCCTTTGTTCGCCCCCTGTCCTAGGTACCCCCGATTACACAAAGCCCTTCTCCCTTTACACTCACGAAAGGGAGGGGTGCGCTTTATCTGTCCTGACCCAGTCCATTGGCCCAAAGCAACGACCATGCGCTTACTTCTCTGCCACTCTTGACCCTGTAGCCAGAGCCCTGCCTGCCTGCCTTCGAGCTGTAGCTGCCGCTGCAATCTCTATCCGACAGAGTGAGGGGATCGTGCTCTCGAATCCCCTCACGGTACTGGTACCCCATGCAGTTGACACCCTCCTGAACCAAACCAAGACGCAACACCTGACGAGTGCACGACTGACTGGATACGAGCTGACTTTACTTGCACCCCATATCACCCTGAAAAGATGCACCACACTGAACCCGGCAACTCTGTTACCTTTACCAGAGAACGATCCCAATGTGCACCCTGTACATGACTGCGTGACTCTTACGGACAAACAGACTAGAAGTAGGGTTGACCTCAGAGACACGGCTTTTCCTGACTCTGACGGAGAGCTGTGGGTGGACGGTTCTTGCATCAAACTCCCCGATGGCACCACTTCAGCTGCCTATGCAGTCACCACGACTCGAACTGTAGTCGAGACAGCCCGCATCACGCAACGATCTGCCCAGGCAGCGGAACTGATCGCCCTGACACGAGCCTGCATTCTAGCAGCAGGAACCACAGCGAACATTTACACTGACAGCCAGTACGCCTTCGGGGTGGTTCACCATTTTGGGCTCCTTTGGAGAGAAAGGGGATTCTTGACCTCACACGGCACCCCCATCTTGCATGGAGATCTAGTCTTCGCCTTGATCGAAGCTGTCCTTCTCCCCAAGAGGCTTGCGGTCATCAAATGCCAGGCACACAAGAAGGTGACGGACATTATTGGACAGGGAAATGCACTAGCCGACATCACTGCCCGAACGACAGCCGAAAATAGGACGACAACACGTATGTACGTGACCAGGTCACAAGCAGAAAAATGGACTGACGCTAGGGACACTATTAGAGACATTCAAATGGCTAGCACACCACACGAACTGACTGAATGGACACGGGTGGGATTGAAGGATGACGAAGGCTGCTGGCGGACAAAGGACACAAACAAATGGTTGCTACCTGACTCGTACCTGATTCCCATACTGACTATGGCACACTCCCCTGCCCACATAGGATCAGCCCCCATGATTGAACTTGTCTCCAGAGTTTGGCACAATGATAAAATCACAGACTCTGCCAAACGTCTGGTCCAACAATGCTTGATATGCCTGCAACACAACCCCGGGAAAGGAACTGTAGTACCCCGGGGAGGGTTTGGGGTCCCAAATCACACGTTTGAAGTCCTGCAGATGGACTACATCCAGCTAGACAGATGCCAAGGCCTGAAATATGTACTTGTAGTAGTATGCACATTTAGCAAGTGGGTGGAAGCATACCCAACCCGTGACAACACTGCTATGGCCACTGCAAAAGTATTATTAAAGGAATTTTTCCCTCGCTACGGCTTTTGTCGAATTTTATGGAGCGACAATGGCCCCCACTTCATAGCCGAAGTCATCCAGCTCATCATAAAGGGGCTGGGCATCAAGCAGAAGTTCCACGCAGTTTTTCACCCCCAGTCTGCGGGTCTCGTTGAGCGACACAATGCCACCCTGAAGCTCAAATTGGCCAAGATAGTGGCTACCACGGGTCTGAAATGGCCAGATGCCCTCCCACTGGCATTGCTATTGATGCGTTCCACACCCACCAAGCATCACTTGACACCTTATGAAGTTGTTTTTGGTTGACCCATGAGTGTCTGGTCTGCACCAAAACCAACTTCCATTCATGACGTCCCGGACGTCCTAATGTCTGATTATCTGTATAAATTGACTGAAACTCTGTCTGTCATTCATCAGCAGGTGCAGCAGGCCATCCCCGATGCTTCCAGGGGTCCGGGTCACACCATCCAACCTGGAGATTTCGTGCTGATCCGAAATTTTCAGCGAACGAAAAGTCTGGAACCCAGGTGGACGGGCCCCTGGCAAGTGCTGCTCACCACCCGGACGGCTCTTCGTGTGGAGGGGTAATGGCACTGGCTGCAGGCGCACCACTGCAAGAAGGTCTCCTCGACCCTGACCACGACGGAAAACATCGACAACCAGGAAGAGCTCCTAAACAAGGACCGACCGTCTTTAGCCTGCTATCCTGACTCCGAAGCCCTTGAACTTGCAAATTTCTCTGATCCTACTGTGCCATCCAGAGAAAGGTATTTCCTGCGACGAAAGGAGGGAGCTTCGGCTAAGCAGACCACGGACTAAGTTAAATCTCGGAACGGTGACCTAGACATCACCAAGGGTCACCCGGAGAGACGCTAAAACGAAGTCTGTGGTTCTGCCCGCTACCGAGCACCTTGAAGATGATGGAAGCGCCAAATAAGAAGATGATGGAAGCGCCAAATAAGAAGATGATGGAAGCAACAGGAAATACCCACTACAGAAACCCGAAAGCAGACAGACTCCACAGCTCAAAGACAATTGCACTTTTTATCACGATCCTTTTCTGCTTTCTCCTCATGACCACGCTCTGGATTATGGAAGAAAATGCACCTGCTCACGAAACATTCCTGACCACTGCTCAGCCTACCACCATGAAGGAACATTACCTGATTTTGCTCTCTCCTCAACTTAGAGAGAGACAAAAGGAATTTTGGAATAACTCCTTTGTACAGTTGCTGCACCAGCACAATCTTGCCACCAACGCCACCAACTGTTGGATCTGTGGGTTGCTACCCCACGCCACTGGACACTCGATACCTTTCATCCCTTCACCCTTTTCAGTTCATGGCTCCTGCCTTGCTTGGCTGATCCTCCTGCAAGAAAGCTCCAATTCACCCTCAGTGTACAAGGCCATCGAACATCTCCACAGACTCTCTTCAGAAGTCCACCAGGAACAGGAAGAATGGTCGCTTGGTGGCTGGTTCTGGAGTACTGTTAAGAACTGGGGCTGGAGACTGTTTACCATTATCCTGATCCCTGTAGTTGTGATATGTGGTCTATGCTTAGGAATTCAATGTCTGCCCCCTCTGTGTTCACTATGCACAAATTGTATTTGCCCTAAAACTGTGAACTTTAGAAATGAACGCATGGGAGCATTGTATGATGCCGAGGTCAGAGATCTAATGAAGATTGATATCGAATAGGCAAGCTGGCTAGATATGTTGAAGAGGGAGGACTGTTAAACCTTAGGCTGCAGCATCAACATTATCGGCGCCATCTTGCCCCCTTTTCGAGCCCATTCATGCGCGTAAGCGGCAGCCATTTTGAGCACCATGGCCTCTCTGCCCATCGTTGATAGCCAGCGCGTCTCTCTCTCTCCCCTGACCTCGCAAAGCATCCTCCGCACGCTGACAGCCCCCACTCTCACATGCCTTGGGTCATAATCCCCTCTTCCACGCAGCTCTGCCTCGGAACCCCATCCTGTTCCCAGCGCGACACCTCCCTCCATTCCTTTCATGGTCCCGGATCCTTTGATAAAACCCCTTTCCTTTGTGCCCGTTTGTCTTACTTGTTCCCAGGCCGCCACCTGGCCCTGCGGATACTGTTATTGCCCCCCCTCCTGTACAGTAGGAAGCTTCCCCCATCAAAGGATCCATGAGTTGATCAAAGCCCCCACCCCATGAGATCCGATCGACCTCACACATTCCGTGAATCGGCGGAATGTCCAGCTGCGCGATAATCATCACCTGTTGTGACCGGGGTGGGGACTTCAACTGTAAATGTGTGTGGGAACGGGCCTGAAGCGGGGATTCCGAGGATGTCTTTCCTTACATCAAAGTAATGACAGAGATGTGTTTAATGTAATAAAGCAATAAACTCGTGTATAAGAGGCCAGGCCTCAGAGATGCGGCTAGAGCACCTCGTGAAGATACCCTGTTGTCTGATTTGACGTGTTCTGCTCCGTCGGAATAAAACTTCTGTTTCCTGCCTTCCAGTCTCCAGCGCCTGCCTCTTTGTTTGGGTAAACCTGAGTGGGTATAGAGGCAACTAACGCCGGGCAACTTCGGAAAAGGTCTTCTGCCTGTACCCTTTTCCACATATTGTTCACTTTAGCAACACATCCTGGCTGGGAAGGATTTACAAGCGCACAGTCACTTTATTCACTTGATGTTATTTGCACAAAATGTCACGTAAATGTGGACAAATATGACAGGAATGGTATTGCACTGTTATTTGTAGAAATTCTAATGAAGTTATCTTTAATATTTATATTTTATAAAGGTTTGGTAAGCATCGCCGGTCACAAGCATTGTGCAGAACAACTAGTATTTATACAAGCATAATGACTGGTTTGTACATTCCAAGTCTTTTGACAGTATCCATTACTTGTGGAGCACTTGTCACTTTAAATGAGTTGCTCATAAGAAAACAGCGAAAACAGCATTTTCATCATGTGATCAAGGCTGGCAACAGCCGAAACGTGTTATGGCAGACAAAACTCATTAAATAAAACTCACACACTCAATTTGTTGTCTGTGCTCATTTCTTCCCATCAGGGAGGTACATGCAGCTAGGATTTCTGGGATTGCTGACACACACTAAGAGCCATTCTGCCATAACATTTTTAAACTGCTGGGTATGCACCTTCCCGTGTCACATGACCATAGACATTTATTTATTTATTTATTTATTTTTGCAATTTTTAAAGCGCGCAAATACCCATACGGGTGTCTCGGCGCTAATGTTTACAGAACTCAACTAATGGTGTGACGGGGGAGTTAGGAAGAGGAGAACAGCCATGTTTTAAGGCTCTTTCTGAATTTGAGGAGCGTGGGGGCAGTTTTGATATGGAGTGGTAGAGTGTTCCACAATTTGGCCGTGGCGGTTGTGAAACATCTATCTCCCCAGCTGGCCTTTCTTGTCCTAGGGACGTTCAGCAAGTAGGCTGAGGAAGATCGAAGGGTCCTGCGTTGTTCCAATGGGCGGAGAGCTCTTTTTAGAAACTGTGGTCCTGCATTATTCAGGGTTTTATAGGCTATGCACAGAGCCTTAAATTTGATTCGGCTCCTAATTGGAAGCCAGTGTAGTTCTTTAATATACGGGGAGGTTGAGGTAAACTTAAGAATGGATAGTAGGGTTCTGGCCGCAGCGTTTTGTACTGTCTGGAGTTTGTTGAGAACCTTTTCCTGAGCGTTCAGGAGAAGGGAGTTACAATAATCGGTTCTTGAAAACACTAAGGTGCTGATAAGTGTTTTGCCCGCTGACTGTGGTAGGTAAGGAAGTAGTTTTTTAATTTTTTTTAGGGTGTAGAAGGCAGATGATACAACAGCATTAGCGTGATGGATGAAAGTTAGCTTATTGTCAAAAGTGACTCCGAGATTTCGGACCTTGACCACCGGTTGGGGGGGGGCCCATCTGAGGAGGCCACCATTGAGGGGACCATGCTGGGTGCAAGCTCCTGAATGTCATCACCTCCGTTTTATTGGAGTTAAGTTTGAGGCAGTTTGATGACATCCAGGAGCTTATCGCCTTCATTCCCTCTTGAAAGTTGGCGGTGATAGATGCTCCGTTGTTGTGCACCGATAATACTAATTGGGTATCGTCGGCGTACATTGTAAGGGCAATTCCATAAGATTTTATCACCCTCTCTAAGTCCGATACATAGATATTAAAAAGCGTCGGACTTAGCGAGGAGCCCTGTGGAACACCGCATGGGAGGGAGAAGGTCTGGGAGGTGAAATTGCCCATCTTGACAGTCTGGGATTGGCTAGGAAAGAGGCAATCAGGTATTTTGCTTTGCCTCTAATTCCTAGAGCTGAGACACGGTCGATCAGAGTGACATGATCGACCATGTCAAATGCCGCGGAAAGGTCTAGGAGTATTAGGACTGCCGCTCCTCCCATGTCCATTGTTGTTCGAATTTCATCAGCGGCCTTTAGCAGTGCTGTCTCCGTCCCATGTCCCTGTCTGAAGCCAAACTGAGTGTCATCAAGTAGATTGTTGTCATTGATGAATTTCGAAAGTTGAATGTTCATAGTTTTTTCGAAGAGCTTGGCTGGGAAAGGGAGACATGCGATGGGTCTGTAACTGGCGGGGAGAAGAGGGTTGGCTTTTTTAGAAGTGGCTTAATGATAGCCTCCTTCCAAACTGAGGGATATATGCCTGTTGAAAACATGGCATTGCAGATGGTAGTCAACGCGGGAGAAATTGCTTCATCAATTGACATAGAAGAAACCTTCATCAATACTTTAACATCTTTCAATTGTAGGATAAAAAGTATTTGTTTCAACCAGTAAACTAAAGATTACAGTCATTCTGTTGTGGAGAAACTTAAAATACAATAAAATGGACATCTCCCTGAAAGAATGGTAAAATAAACTGTGTTGAAAAACCACACATGGTGAGACTTATCACTAGAAGATATATAAATAAACACATATCTAAATTGTGTATAAACTATAATTATGCTAAAATCTCACTGACTAAAATATGTGTAAAATATAAAAAATACATAATGAGTTAAGAACAGCATACTCATATTCAATGTCAATGTTGAATCCTTCTGTGAGATTCTTTAGAAAAGGAAAAAGTGAATGGGATTGTGTTTAGACAATGGGTGTTTTGAGAAATCTCTAACGTGCAGTGCAAACAAAGCTGTGAAAAAGAGTGTTCAAAAAGGATAAACCATTGAGATGGTGGATTACCCTTCCTAGCAATCTCTCATGTGTTTTCCTATTAAAAATCAGTGTGAAAAGTGAAAAAAGATATGAAACATATTTCAGCCACTTGGAATATTCTTCCAAGACAACCAGGGGGAAAGATGGCGGCCGGCTGTTGAGTCCGGTCGGGAGCTCCGTGTCTGAACTCCACGCGCGGTACTGTGCAATGAGGATGTATAGTGTCTAGGGCAACTGTAACGTAGCTTAGCTTAAACCACGGCGTACTAATTGTAAATAAGCGAAGTAATTGGTGACGGCCCCCCTCGTAGCCTCTCGCGTAGCTCAGTTTAGCTTAGCAGTAGTGTTTTTCTTCCTCTCTCTCTGCTTGTTTTACGGAGCACGGTATTTGCTTTTAAAATAGAAAAGCCAGTTCTTACCTGCGGTAATTGCTTCTGCCGGACAACGTCTTGACTCTCCATGCTTCATGCTGATTCCGGTCAGCGTTCGAAATCCTGCCCCAGATCCTCCCCCATCCCCCGTTGTTGCAGTAGCAGCGAGCAGCGGGAAAACAAGCCAGCTCATCGGTGACTCGGTGCTCAGCACAGGCACAGACACCGGGAAGTGGGAGGCTGCTCTGAACGCAAGACGTAACTGCAGGAAAGCAGTGAGCCGATTTGCATTTCATGTTAGAGGTAAGGCAGGGGGGCTAGAAGTGATTAGAGCTCGGGCACACTCTCCTGGGGAGCTCCCTAGGTCTAGTTCTGAGGCTCTGCGAAATAACAGGAGAACTATTCATTACCTTTCTACAGAGGCACTGCTTAAGATATACCAGCCTCAGTTTACTAGCACAGTGACTGAATCTGACACGTCAGTTTTGGGAAGCCTGTTAAATATATTCCCCCCTGACTACCTATTCCTGGTGAATTATTTGGTGGGAGCCTGTGAGAACAATAGTTTGCCACACTATCTACTATTACAACATACCACTTTAAGGAGGCTGGGTGAAGTGAAAGTGGAGGGGCAGAAGGAAAGCACAGTTTGTGGTTCCTCACCCCCAGCAATCCATGTACTATCAAAACAGACAGGGGTTCTAGCTAGTTTCAGTGATATAGGCAAAATTGACACTATAGTAGAGAAGGTAGATAATTTGGGTCTGGCTGCTAAACCCGAAACTGAACTTGATCTGGTACAGCAAGATAAGTCCACCTACTGCTTAAGAAACAGGCAATTTCTCAAAAAATCAGGTCCAGCGGCCCTTAAACAACCTGTAATTCCACGAATTACAAAGAGAGTTTCACGTAAAGCTCCTAAAATAGATAAAGGGACACAATTAAACAAGAAAGGGGTGTCAGAAGGGAGGCAGGAAGTAGCTGAGAGGAGAAAAAAATCAGCATTAAAAATCACTCCTTCCTTGAGGTCTTATTTTAAAGTGCAGGACAAAGTCGATTCTATACCTGCAATGGATAAGTTGGTCTCTCCGGTGTTATCTCAGCCATTATCGGAGGACGTAAGCGACCCGAGCAAATTTTTGGTAGAAATCTCGATGAGAGAGTTAGAGAGTCAGATAGAGAATCAGGATCACGAGGCGCCTCTGACAACAGCCCAATCTCAGGATCTGAGCTCAAGGTCTCCTTCCACCCAGACCCAGAGTCATACATTGATTATACCACAAGGCTCTTCAGGAATCGAATCTTCCCTGAGCTGTCCAATTATGCCTCCTGCTTCAGATTTGGAAAATGATATAAATATCGTATCCCTTGACCCCCACAGCTCAGATATAACGAACACTAACGCTAAATCTGACAAGACTCATTGCGAGCCCAGTAGCAGTATGGAGGTCCTAATGGAAAAAATGTTTGTTGAGATGACATCCAGATTCAAGATATCAGAGGAAAACCAAATCAAACTCCATGATAGATTTGAAGCACTGGACTCAAAGTTACTGGCACTAAACGAGAGGGTCTCCACAGTGGAAGCGGTAGCCGTCGGCCTGACTAAGAGGGTGGAAGCATCAGAACGAAATATTAGAGACTTAAAAGCAAAGGACAAAAGTATGGAGGAAAAGCTGGAATCCTTGGAAAATCAGTCTAGAAGATCTAACTTGAGAATTCTTAATGTGCCGGAAGGTCGAGAAGGGTCAGATATAAAGAAATTTATAATTTCGCTAATAGAGGATTATTTTCCAGGGAGTAAAAGCCTAGATTTTGAAAATGACATCCAGCGGGTACATCGTGATCCTTTTGGGAAACCTAAAGAAAGGAAGAATCCAAGGAAGATCCTGGTGAATTTCAGATCCTACAACATCAAAGAGAGGATCTTGAGTGAAGCACTAAAATGTGGAGCATATAACAGGGATGACTGGTCTTTTAGGATCCGATCTGACATTGCGAAAGTGACACAAGACAGGCAATGGGAATTGGGTCAAAAAAGGCCTGAGCTAAAATCATTCGGAGCCACAGTCCAAATGAAGTTCCCGGCTTCACTCAGGATTATGTGGAAGAATAAGATGTATAACATCAAAGATCCTCTTGAAGTCGATAATCTTTTAGTACAGATGCGGGATCAAACTCAAATTCAAGCGCTATCCCAATCCTAGTCTGAATATATGTGCTCTAGATGGAATACACTTAAATTGAAGAATTGATATCTAGTATTAAGACATTCTTACAACACTAATATCCTCAATTAACTTATCTGAATACAGGCACGGGGCTCAAAGAGGGCTATAATTAAGGCCCAAAGGAAAGGGAGGCTTTCCCAGGGAGGGTATGTGTCTCCCCATCCCTCCTTTTTTCTTTTTTCTTTCACGTTTATCTTAAATAACCACATTCACAAGTGGTTTTCAGCACTTTCAAGAGGGGAGAAGGGGGGGGAGCACATGAAGGTTGGGAGCAAAATAGGGAAAAATATAAAAAAAAAGTCCTCATCTTAAAGCAAAGGAGATACTCAGGAACCAGTTAATTAATAATGGATGCAAAACACTTTACAGAGGGAGATGGGAAAAAACCTGAAGAATATAAAAATAATTACCTGGAATGTTAATGGGTTAAGAACTAAGAGCAGAAGAAGGAAAATCTTTGAATATCTAAAATCTGCTGATAGCGAAATCTTAATTCTACAAGAAACACACCTACTTAGAAAAGAATGGGAAGAGATCATTAAAACTCTTCATTGGGTTGAGGATTATGTTTGTACTGACCAACAGTGTGTCACAAAAGGGGTTGTTATCCTCATAAAAAAATCCTTGAAGGCAAGAATCTTATCATCCGAGACAGACCCTAAGGGGAGATGGGCGCTAGCTAAGATTAGCATACTTAATAATACCTTTAATGTGGCCGGGTATTATGGCCCTAACTTAGATGATCCTACCCCATTACAATCATTATACTCCCATTTGATTTCTGCAACTTTTCCCGTGATTCTAGGAGGAGACTTTAATATAATTTTAAATCCAAATACAGATCGGCTCCCAAAAAGAAAACAGGCCAATTTGCCTAAAATGAGAGAATGGTTAGGAATTTATAAAAGGGATCTAAACTTAATTGATGTATGGGATGAGAAGGGTACCAAACAGGACAGGTTTACCTTTAATAATAAAAAGCTCGGTATACAATCAAGAATTGACTATTTCCTAATAGACCAGGGTCTAGTAGAAAATACTCACAAACTGACCCACATTCCCGCTCATCTCTCAGACCACTCGGCTGTCCAAATGACTTTAAAAATAAATGACAATATTACATTACCGAGATGGACTCTGGATCGTTCTGTCCTCCTAGACCCCATAATAATTGACCAACTTACCCAGGAGACAGAACTATATTTTCAGAACAATATTGGGAGTGCCTCACCCCAAGTGGTCTGGGACGCATATAAGGCAGTAATAAGGGGCAAGATTTGCGGTTTGGCCATTCATAAATCAAGAGATGCAAAAAAAGAGATCCAGAAAATAGAAGAGAAGATAAAAGCTCTGGACCGTCAGATCTTGATAGACACTTCTCCCTTGAGATGTCAAGACTTAAGTAAAGAAAGGCTCAATATGAAGGAAAAGTTATCGACATTACTAGAAGGCAAAATTAGGGAAAGATGGGAAAGCAGTAAACTTGCCCATTATGAATATGGAGAAGGTTGCGGGAAGATGCTCGCGTGGAAACTTAAAACAGACCAAGCTAGAAATGAAATTAACTGTATTGATCCAACAGACAGCTCTCAAAATGGGTCTAAAGAGAAAGTAATAAAAGAAGAATTCTCGGTCTTTTTTTCTAACCTCTATACTGAGGACTGTAATCCAAAAATTGAGGAGATAACCAACTGTTTACAAACGCAAAACACTCCAGTCTTAACCCCAGAGGAAAAAGAAAATTTAAATAGTGAAATAAAAACAGAGGAGGTTGTCCAAGCGATAAAAAAACTAAAGAGAGGAAAAGCTGCAGGTCCTGACGCCCTCCCAAATGAATTCTATATAAAGCTAAACGACACTCTGGCTCCCCAGTTAACAATACTATTTAATAAGATTTTTATAAATAACGTTAAAATCCCGGAATCATGGAACGATGCTATCATTTCTATTATTTTGAAACCAGGTATAAACCCAAAGAAATGTGAATCCTATCGTCCAATTTCCATCCTAAATTGTGATTATAAAATCTTTACCCAAATCCTGGCAAAAAGATTGGGGAAAATAGCGGGGTCACTAATAAACCCTAATCAAAAGGGTTTCATGGCAGGAAGGCATCTTCAGGATCTCACACATGAGTTGATCGGGGCAATTGACATCGCTATTGCAGAGAAAATCCCTCTATCAATAATTACGATTGACGCTGCCAAAGCATTTGACATGGTAAACTGGTCCTACCTAAGTGAGGTATTAAAGAAATTTAAACTGGGCAACAACATCATAAAAGTTGTAGAAAATGTTTACAACTCACCCAGAGCCAAAATATTAATTAATGGTCACCTAACTAATAACATCCAAATAGGTAGAGGTACACGCCAGGGATTCCCCCTCTCCCCCCTGCTTTTTAATTTCTATATAGAGCCGATTGCAGAACATCTTAGGAATCTCCCTTCAATCTTGCCATTTTGCTATCAAGGGTGGCATAAGAAAGTTGCTTTATATGCAGACGATCTCATGATTTTTACTTCAGACCTAGAAGAGGCTCTCAAAACAACTGAAGAGACCTTAATCAACTTTGGGAGGATATCTGGTTATCAGATAAATCAAGCAAAAACTGAAACTTTAAGCTGGAATGAAAATTTTATATCCCCCTTTAGTAAAGAAAAGATAAGATACCTGGGTATTGATCTGGTAAAGGAGATTGATAGAATTACCCAAATAAATTTTCATAGGGTAGAGATGGAGGTAAAGAAGTTACTGAAAGTCTGGAGAGCTCTGCCCTTAACATTCCTGGGTAAATCGAACATCATAAAAATGGCAATATTACCAAAATTCACCTTTATTTTTAACGCTATCCCGCTCGAGTTCAATAGAGACAAGATAAAAAAGATGCAGGGAGACCTATCTAGTTTCATATGGTCTTCTAGAAAACCAAGAATCGCATGGCGTAAATTAAGAAGATCTAAAGAGCAAGGAGGTATAGCAAGCCCAGATTTACTAGAATACTGCAGGGCTTTCCAATTCAAAAGTATTAGAGTGTTGTTGGGTCCTTATGAGAACTATCCATTATACCTACGAATTTTAACAAATAATTCCAGCCACTTTCTCTACAAATTTGGTCACCCGAAGTTCTTTAAAAAAATTAAATTGAAGGTCCTGAAATCTGCAGCTAGAATGTGGTACTGTATTAGATCCACAGTGGATATCCCCTTTTACAGTGATAAGGCCCCGATCTGGGATTCTCAGATCACACCAGACTGCCTTAAAGACAGTTTAGCGATTCCGCTAAGATCAGCAGGAATAACGGAATGGGGACAGCTCCTGTTTCAAAATAAACTTCTTGACTGGGACATATTATCTCAATGCACGAACTCCACTCTTTCGAAATTTAAATATTACCAACTACTGAGTTGGAGCAAGTCCCTTAAAGAGACTAGAAAAGGTAACATCGCCCTGGAGATAAAGATGCAGATGTCCAAACCATTTCCGAAAGAAATTTCCTTCTGGTACTGGGCTTTAATCTCGGCTGGGGAGGACGACTTCCGAATTCCAGAAAGTACATGGGGAAAGGACCTGCCGACGCTGGATACAAGTACTGCATGGCAAGTATCTATGAGCATATGCTGGTCAATTGCAACGTCTGCTGCTCTCAAAAGAAATCATTTACTCACTGTACACAGAGGCTACTGGACACCGAAAAGATTATCCAAACTGAACAGGGCCACAGTGAAGAGCTGCCCAAAGTGTGGTCTACAGATGGCTGATGACCTGCATATGTTCTGGCGCTGTCCCAGCCTGGACGCCTTCTGGAAAGAAGTGGGTACTACCTTGGAAGGGGTTTTAGGAAGACAACTCCCTGTAAGTATCGATCTAGTTATCTTTGGGGTCTCAAGTACGATTGTAGGAAGACCTTTTACTAAAGCTCAAGAAAACTTAATTTTCATACTGATTCTCTTGGCAAGAAGGGAAATTTGTGTAAAATGGATAACTCCGGTGCCCCCCACTCATAATGAATGGCTGGCTTCAGTTTTGAAAGTGTTTAACCTAGACAGAAATAGGAAAAATGCTTCTAAAAAATACAGATTCTGGGACTTGTGGGAAGAATATCATAAGAGGTGAATTTAAGGGAGAGGTATATATTATTTATGTTGTGCACATAACATGGAGGTATCATTTCTGGATTTCCCATTTCTTCTCTGTATAAAGTCCAATGATTACGCTATCGCAACAATGTCGAGGAAGGATTGCAAGAGTAGCAAATATGGCTAGCTCAACCTACTACGACACAACAATCCTCCTCCTTATAAGTGTATGGACGTAAGGGGTCTCTTTTCTCTGGGGAGCCACGAAGTTGAGAAAGGTCCCTGAAAACTCCTTACTATTAACTGTTGCGTAATGAGGACAAAAGAAGATAAAAAAAAAAAATTAAAAAAAAAGACATCCAGTGAAGCTCCTGACTGGAGGTACCGACGGACAGAGCGGGGCCTTTAACATAACTTGAGCTGGTGCCAAGTGAGGTGAGAATTACCCCTTGAGAAGCAATGATGCAGTCCAGCCATCATGCTTACATCAAGGGTAAGAACACGAATACAACAACAGTATTATTGTATGTATGAATTGTTTTTTTGTTTTATTGTGATTGCAGTGACAAAAATACTTGTAGGTCCTGAAGAAAGCCCGGAAGAAATTCCAAGTGGCTGAAACATGTTGACCGTGGGTACAGTGTTTAATTCCTAACTGTTTTATATCTTTCTTCACTTTTCACATAATTTTAAGAGGAAAACACATGAGAGATTGCTAGGAAGGGTAACACACCATCTCAATGGTTTATCCTTTTTAAACACTCTTTTTCACAGCATTGTTTGCACTGCACGTTAAAGATTACCTCAAATCACCCATTTTCTAAACGCAATCCCATTCACTTTTTCCTTTTGTAAGAATCTCACAGAAGGATGCAATTCTCCTCCTGCTCTCTCTGATACTAAGAGAGGCAGAAGAGGGTTGTTTGGGACCCCAGATGATGACACTGGGCACATGATTGTGTATTCATGGGATATCAATTATCCTGAGGTGATTCTGAGTACTATCCCTTTGTCTCTCATTTGCTCTCTTTGTTTTACTGTACACCCAACATAATAGTGAGTTGTGATAGTCCCAAAAGGACCCCCAGGGCCATAAAAAACATTTTTTCTTTTAAAAAGTGGAATGCGCTCTGGGTGCATGGATCCAAATGAAATATTTTTTAAAAACAAAGCGAAGGCTTTCTCACTTCGTTATTTTTAAAACCCCCGTTGGGCTAGGTCCCGGGGACATTTAAAAATGTAATCGCTGGGGCACAGCGAGGCTCCCCTAGCCCATGGGACCGCCACCCCCAAGGGGTTTCTATAAATATTTGAGGGGGGCACAACCGCCTGCAGTGCCGGGGACTGCCACCCCCTGGGGCTTTGTCTTTTTTTATGATTGGTGGTGTTAGATCTGTGTGTCTCTAGTTGGCAATGGTATTCACCTTTGTCCAAATACGGACCCTTACTTGTAAGTCAGGATAAGGGGATTACACTCCTTAATAACCCCTGCTCACCCCCTTGGTAGCTTGGCATGAGCAGACAGGCTTATCTCAGAGGCAGTGTGTTAAGTATTTGAGAATATACACAGTAATACAGTTGTAACACTACAGATGGACACAACACAGGTTTTATAAAAATAAGTATTCTTTATATAGACTTAGCGCAAGACCACAAATGCCAAAAACGCACAATACTACACTTAAGATTGCTTAAAAGATGATAAAAGTCTTTTAGTTCAAGTTGATGGTAAATGCGACACAGTTCTCAACAAAGTACCTGGATACGTGACACAAAGTAAACAAAAGGATCGCAGAAGAGGAGATGCATCGGTTCCGTGACCCGTGGGAACGGTTGCGTCCTTCCTCAATGCTTGCGCAGAGTAGGGGACTCATCGTGAGCCTTACCGGTGCGGAGGTGATGTATAGATTCTCGGCCTGCGGGCCAGTTGCGGTGCACAAGATGGCGCCTTGATGCGATGCGATGATCCAGTTGCGATGCAAGAAGATGGCGCCCTTGATGCGGCAATACGATGATGATGCGATGACTCCCTGGTAGCCTTGCGACGACTCTATACTTTGGAGCCGAGACAGGTCCTGCGTCGCGCTTCTCCGGCTATGCGACAGCAGACAGCTTCGATTCACACACGCTTCCAGGGAGATGCGACGAAAGCTCATTTCTCCGGAGATGCGATGATTTCAGCTGCGGCGGCGACACGCTTCTTCTTGATGCGTCGCGCTTCCAGCTCCCAGCGGCATGCAAGTGACTGGAGTCAGAATTCCCAGCAAGGAAATAATGGAAGGAGCTGGAGGTGAAGTCTTTTGGCCCTGAGACTTCATCAGGAGGCAAGCACAGTTCAAGCCCTTGGAGAATATTCTGTAGATGAATGAAAGTCCTTAAAAAGTTCCTTCTCCTTTCCCTTGGCAGTGAAGCAACCACTGCAGGCCAACCCAGCAAACAGCACACTGGCAGAGGGGCAGTCCAAACTCCTGCAGCTTCCTTGGTTCTTCTCCTTGGCAGAAAGATTTCTTGTTCCAGAAGTGATCTAAAGTCTGTGGGACTGGGTCCCCATATTTATACCCCAAAATCCTTTGTTCTCTGAAGGCAGAGCGGCCTCTGCCTAGTTCAAACCAGTTCCTGAGCACTGTGTTTACATGACTCTTCTCTTCCTTTCACTGTGCAGGGCAGAAACATCAGACGCCCTACAGGAGGTGGGGCCAGCACAGGGGAGGGAAGATGCAGCTCTGGAGCACTCTGTTGACATGATTCCTCTTCTTCTTTCACAGTGCAGGGCAGAGACATCAGACAAACCACAGGGGGTGGAGCCAGCATCGTAGAGGGAAGGCCCAGCCCTATTCAGGTCCCAGGTGCAACTCCCCCTCCCATCTGGGTGCTGATCTCTCAATTCACCACTGGGCTGCCCCAGCCTGTCTCCTGGAATTCCCCAGCCCCGTCACACACAAACCCAGACAAGGAATACACAAGTCAGCAGAGGCAGGCTCAAATGGTTAGGCAAGCAAATAACTACTTTCTAAAAGTGGTATTTGCAAACACAGAATATTAAAATAAACTTTACTAAAATATGTATTTTATTATCCTGAGTTCAGGCATACTAAACTCGAATTTCTACCATGTTCCCTGAGTCAGTTAGGATTGTAGGGATGGAACAATCTTAACTGCCCATTCTGGCCTATGAGAACAGGTAGCCTTCAATAGTGAAAAACGAAAATGGCTGTAATTCACTATTAGGACATGCTACACACATCAGAGCATGTCCTACCTTATACTTACAATGCACCCTGCCCTTGGGCCTACCATAGGGGTGTCTAATATGAAGCAAAGGGAAGGTTTATGGACTGGCAAGTGGGTATACTTGGCCAAGTCGACATGGTAGTCACAGACTACCCACAGGCCTTGCAATGGCAGGCCTGGGACACACTTTACAGCTGCTTCTGTGGGTGGCACAAGCAGTGCTTCAAGCCCACTAGCAGCATTTGCTCTACAAGCCCTGGGCACACATGGTGCACTGTACTAGGGGCTGACAGTAGCTCAAATAACCCAATCATGGAATAACCAATTAGTATCTCAATTTAACATAGGAAGCACTTGCACTGTGGCACTGATTAGCAGTGGCACAGGGCCCAAAACATACAACCAGCAAAAACATATCAAAACAGAGGAGGCAATTCGTCAAAAAATGGAAGGGAGACTCACGCTAATGATGTCAGGTCTAACAGGGGGCCTTCAAAGCCCCCACAAGCCTCAGGGACCACCACCCCATGGGGCTTAAAAAAACATATTTACTGGGGGCACATGGCCCCCCACTGCTCCGGGGACCGCTACCCTCTGGCTTTTTTTTTTAATTTTACCTGTGTGGGGGGGCTGAAGTTATCAATTAGTGCCACTTTAATCCTCTCTGTCCAATCCGTTTTAATGTCTACATTTTGTAAAGCTATGTCTTTGTCAATACCTCTGCTTTCAGCATACTTTTTTGCACCAGAAAATATAGCTGTCCCACAATCCACACTCTAAGCATCTTGAAGGGGAGTCTGTATGCACTCAAAAGATGTCTGTAGGTGAAGTAGGCAGTTGGTAAAATAAGAGGTCTCTAAAATGGTGGACAAGATGCAGTTATGAAAAAGAAGAGAAGTGATTGGCTGTTTCAGAACATTATAGAGTGGGAAATAGGATGCATGTTTCTGTGTTTAAAAAGCATGTTTCTTATTGGTTAGTAAAAACTCTTTGAAAGGTACATTAGATAGGAGGAGCTGATATTTTGAAAAGTCAAGCACACTTGCTGTTTGAATTTGCAACATTGTATGCTGAACTTGTGACCTGTGTTGTGTTCAGTTGAGTGTTCCATGATCTGTTACTATGGAAACAGGCATTAAGCACAATGGAGGTAGGGTTCGAAGTTGTGTGGCATTAAAATGTGTATTTCTTATAAATATTAAAGTAATATGTAATTGCAGTGAGATTTCCCAAGTCACTGGTATGGTTAGAAGTAGTGTGTTATGAAAAAGAAATCGTAAAATTATTTGTAATAAACTTTTGAAGTCACGCCTGGATCCGCGGTTCAATCGCTTACGGTGCATGGAGTAGGCACAACTCCAGAAAATTCCAGAAGCAATTTTGGTTCAGTTAGATGTCAGTTGGCAAGGCTTTATATGTGTAACCAATAGAAATGTGTCTTAGAATTTGAATTAACCTGGGAAGCAATGTGATTTGATATTTACATGTATATGTGTGCAGAATGAGAGGGAAACTTTGCCATTTTTTGGTTTTGCTAACAGCAGTGCACTGTGGGGCATATTATCAAGCCTGGGCGATAAAATTATCTCCGCTTTATCGGCAGGAAACTGCCGATAAAGTGGTGATAATGGGCTTGATAATATGCTCTATGGAATTCCAATCGAAGCTCATGTTAAATGTGAAGGACATTTAACATGAGCTTCGATTGGAATTCCATAGAGCACATTATCAAGACCATTATCGCCACTTTATCTGCAGTTTCCTGCCGATAAAGTGGCGATAATTTTATCGCCGATGCTTGATAATATGCCCCTATATTCCTTGTGTGCATTAGACAATCTGGTGTGTGATTCAGATACTTCATAATCTACAAATCAATTTGAAAGGTGAGTTATTAATTTGTGAGGTGTACTATGTGCTGCCTTTGTTTTTAAACATGAAATGTAATTCAAAAAATTTGAAGTTACTCATATATTTTGTAATGAAGAAATATCAATTGCAGTTTTTTGTAATGAAATGTTGTTTAATATACACTTTGTATAGTATTATGTGTGTTTTGGAATAGGGATTACTGATTAAGACCGACTGTTTTAATGTGTGGATATGTACATTAGTAGTATAGTGCATCATTTTAGGTGTTGATTTCAAATTGGAAATGTATATGTTGAGTTAAGGTATTAGTGATGAGAGTCGTTTTTATAAGTGTCTGAAGAGGTATATTTAAAATATGTTACATCATTTTTGGTGTTTGGTTTCAATTTGAAGCTTGTATTATGAATTTATGTGGTGTACATAGTGCTTTGTAGAGAGATGCTTATTTATTTTTTTCAGTGAAATGGTGAGACTTATAGTAGAGAAATGTGAAAGGTTTCTGCTTTTTATTTGACTATGTGTAAAAGTATTTTTAGAAAGGTGATGTAGCAGTAGAGATTCATGCAGTAGTTTTGTTCTATAAAGAGTTTACTTGCTGAGCAGGTGTTGCCTTATTAGTACTGAGACACTACTCCAATCACCCATCGAGCACCGTACACTTATTCAGTCAGTGTAGTAATACCTAAGTACTCATAAATTCTCTATGCACTGTGTTTGGTATAGTCAAATGTGCACAATCTATGCAGTCCCCTAACCCCTTGCAGACTACCGAGTCACTCCTGCAAACATCCAGGTAATACTCATGCTTGTCTGGAATCACACTGTGAGTCTGTGTACACTCCTACAATCATCATGACAGAAGCATGTCCTTATCTAATCACTCTGCTAAAACATAAGTACTTATAAACTCACCTTGCTGCCAACCACTAGCACTCTAGGTACCCAGTCACTGTCTATGCCCTTGCACAATGACTCAGGCATTGAGACAAGCAATGGTACAGTTAAATATGCACAATGTATGCAGTCCACTAACCCCCTGGAGACTACCTACTCAGTCCTGCAAAAATGTAGGTAATACTCATGCTTGTCTGGAATCACACTGTGAGAGTGTGTCCACTCCTACAATCATCCTGACAGATACATGTCCTTATTTAACCACTCTGCTGAAACATAAGTAATTATAAACTCGCTTTGTATTGAACTACTATCACTCTAGGTACCCAGTCACTGTCTTTCCACTTTCATAATAACTCAGGCATTGAGACAAGCAGTGGTACAATCAAATGTGCACAATATATGTGGTTTCCTAACCCCCTGCAGACTGCAAAAACCAAGGTAATAGCCATGCTTGTCTGAAATCACACTGTGAGTCTGAGTCCACTCCTACAATCATCCTGACAGAAGCATGTCCTTATCTAATCAATTTGCTAAAACATAAGTACTTATAAACTCACCTTGCTGCCAACCACTAGCACTCTAGGTCCCCAGTCACTGTATATGCCCTTGCACAATGACTTTGGCATTGAGACATGCAGTGGTACAGTTAAATGTGCACAATGTATGCAGTCCTCTAGCCCCCTGCAGACTACTGACCCAGTCTTGCAAAAATCTAGGTGATAGTCATGCTTGTCGGGAATAACAATGTGAGTCTTTGTTCACTCCTACAATCATCCAGACAGAAGCATGTCCTTATTTAATCACTCTGCTGAAACATAAGTACTTATAAACTCACCTTTCAGTGAACTACTACCACTATAGGTACCCAGTCACTGTCTATGCACTTTCATAATGACTCAGGCATTGAGACAAACAGTGGTATAATCAAATGTGCACAAATGTGCACAATGTATGTGGTTTCCTAACCTCTTGCAGACTACTGAGTCAGTCCTGCAAAATCCAGGTAATAATCATACTTGTCTGGAATCACACTATGAGTCTGTGTCATTTCCTGCAATCATCCTGACAGAAGGATGTCCTTATTTAAGCACCCTGCTACAATATGAGTACGTATAAACTCACCTCACTGTCAACTACTAGCACTCTAGGTAACTAGTCAATGCCTATGCACGTTCATAATGACTCAGGCATTGAGACAAGCAGTGGTACAATCAAATGTGCACAATGTATGCAGTTCCCTAACCCCTTGCAGGCTACTAGTCAGTCCTTCTAAAATCCAGGTAATAGTCATGCTTGTCTGGAATCACACTGTGAGTCTGTATCTACTCCTACAATCATCCTGACAGAAGGATGTCCTTATTTAAGCACCCTGCTACAATATGAGTACGTATAAACTCACCTCACTGTCGACTACTAGCACTCTAGGTAAATAGTCAATGTCTATGCACTTTCATAATGACTCAGGCATTGTGACAAGCAGTGGTACAATCAAATGTGCACAATGTATGCAGTTCCCTAACCCCTTGCAGGCTACTAGTCAGTCCTTCTAAAATCCAGGTAATAGTCATGCTTGTCTGGAATCACACTGTGAGTCTGTATCTACTCCTACAATCATCCTGACAGAAGCATGTCCTTATCTAATCACTCTGGTGAAATGTAAGCACGTATAAAGTCACCATGCTGTTAACTACTAGCAATCTAGGCTTTGAGACAAGCAGTGGTACAGTCGAATGTACACAATGTATACTGTCCCCTAACCCCCTGAAAAGTACTGGGTCAGTCCTGACAAAATCCAGGTAATAGTCATGCTTGAATGGAATCACACTGTGAGTCTGTGCCCACTCCTACAATCATCCTGACAGAAGAAATGTGAAAGGTTTCTGCTTTTTATTTGACTATGTGTAATATTAAAAGTATTTTTAGAAAGGTGATGTAGCAGTAGAGATTCATGCAGTAGTTTTGTTCTATAAAGAGTTTACTTGCTGAGCAGGTGTTGCCTTATTAGTACTGAGACACTACTCCAATCACCCATCGAGCACCGTACACTTATTCAGTCAGTGTAGTAATACCTAAGTACTCATAAATTCTCTATGCACTGTGTTTGGTATAGTCAAATGTGCACAATCTATGCAGTCCCCTAACCCCTTGCAGACTACCGAGTCACTCCTGCAAACATCCAGGTAATACTCATGCTTGTCTGGAATCACACTGTGAGTCTGTGTACACTCCTACAATCATCATGACAGAAGCATGTCCTTATCTAATAACTCTGCTAAAACGTAAGTACTTATAAACTCACTTTGCTGTCAACTACTAGCATTCTAGGTACCCAGTCACTGTCTCTACACTTGCACAATGACTCAGGCATTGAGACAAGCAGTGGTACAGTCAAATGTGCACAATGTATGCCGTCCCCTAAGCCCCTGCAGAGTACTAGGTCAGTCCTGCAAAAATCCAGGTAAGAGTCATGCTTGTCTGGAATCATACTGTGAGTCTTTGTCCACTCCTACAATCATCCTGACATAAGCATGTCCTTATCTATACACTCTGCTGAAACATAAGCACTTATAAATTCAGCTTGCTGTCAACTACTAGCACTCTATGTACTCAGTACTCAGTCACTGTCTATGCACTTGTACAATATCTCAGGCATTGAGACAAGCAGTGGTACAGTCAAATGTGCACAATGTTAGCGATCTTCTAACCCCTTGCAGACTACTGGGTCAGTACTGCAAAAATCCAGGTAATAGTCATGCTTGTCTGGAATCACACTGTGAGTCTGTGTCCACTTCTACAATCATCCTGACAGAAGCATGTCCTTATCTGTACACTCTGCTGAAACATAAGCACTTATAAAGTCACCTTTGTGTCAACTACTAGCACTCTAGGTACCCAGTCACTGCCTATGCACGTGCACAATGACTCAGGCATTGAGACAAGCAGTGGTACAGTCAAATGTGCACAATGTATGCGGTCCCCTAACCCCTTGCAGAGTACTGGGTCTGTCCTGCAAAAATCCAGGTAATAGTCATGCTTGTCTGGAATCACACTGTGAGTCTGTGTCCACTCCTACAATCATCCTGACAGAAGCATGTCCTTTTATAATCACTCTGCTGAAATATTACCACTTATAAAGTCACCTTGCTGTGAACTACTAGCACTCTATGTACCCAGTCACTGTCTATTCACTTGCACAATGACTCAGGCATTGAGACAAGCAATGGTACAGTCAATCAATCAATCAATCAATCAAAAAACAACTTTATTCAGTTTTTTCGATAAAAACCATGAAAGTTACAACATGTCCGCACCTCATTAAGAACTGGTACTTACATTATTTTTACAATTTAAAATAGTAGATAAAAACAAATAAATACTTAAAATTAAAGGGAGAGTTTCATAATTCATATCATTAATTAATGTGAGGTACAAAACACGTAGTCCATGATTTTATGCCTCCACCCTCTAATATGACTTAGATTCAAGACAAGCTCTTGTTCTCACTACTGCTTTCAGATATCCCACGATGAAGAAAATACAATCTGGTTTTAGCATCTGCAAAAACAAGAGAGCTGGGCGGACCTGGTTAAAATTCAACCTCTTTGAATGGGGGAGCAAAAAGTGTCTTTGTGGTATATCATAAAATTTACAGATGAACATAAAGTGTGGCAGATCCTGTGGAGATACTTGATCGCAGCCACCGCGTGCTAAAACTTGTCCTCTGCTACACTCTTTAGGAACAGCAAGTAACAGATGAAAAAGATCAAAGCAGAACCTATACAATAAAAACCGCTCATAAGTAGTCAGTGTTCCCAAAAGATATGGATCAGTTGATGGATCAGTTTTAAGGGTCAGGAATTTGCGGACACTTGATTTTCTTAGTTCCAGCTTGACTCTTTCTAACTTCCTGATACAACTGAAAGCTTTCATAAACAGTTCCCAATCCTTTTTTACTATAAAAGAAGGTTTTAAAAAGAGATCAGGGCAGCCTAACTAGGCAAGACAAACAATAATGTATTTCAACCATGGGATTAGGGACATATGGTCAATGCGCATACAGTCCGTTATAAACTGTTGAGTGAGCTCTAGTTCCTTGTTTAGCCAGCACTTGAGCCAAAACACCAGAGGACGCAGTACCAATATATCGCATAAGAATGGAGCCCCCAATTCCTCGTGGACTCCCAAGTTGGGGAAACTTTTTGGCACACCCAGCAGTAGTTTTAAAAAGGTATTTCAACCACCTGCAATGCGTCTGTGGTGGTGTATCCCCACATCTCGCTGCCATAGCAGGCATTTGCTACCCCTTTGGCCTGATAGATTTTCAGCATAGCTGCAATTGGGCGCCTGCCCATCTTGGCAGCAAAGTTGAAAATAGTGGTGGTTATTCATGTAAACTCACCTTTTGTTCTGTATGAGGGGTCCCCACTTTAATCGGTCGTCCAACAGGACTCCCAGGTATTGAAACAGTGGTACTGTCAAATGTGCACAATGTATGCATCCACTAACACCCTAAAAAGTACTGGGAATCATACTGTGAGTCTGTGTCCACTCCAACCATCATCTTGACAGAAAAATGTCCTTATCTAATCACTCTGTTGAAACATAAGCACTTATAAAGTCGCCATGCTGTTAAGTAGCAGTACTCTAGGTATTCATTCACTGTCTATGCATTGGTGTAACATTTATTCATTCCAATAATTATTTAATTAGTACCTGTGTACTTCAGTAAATTAATTGTGATTTCAAAAGGAAGTGTTTAAATTGTTTTTATGTAGAATGTGTTTGTTTAGTATAAGAATACTATATTGTATAGAATTATTCAAATGAAATTATATATACAATGTATGTATACTAAATAATAAAACTGCAAATTCATCATGGTATGATAATGTTTAGGTCACATTGGCAAATCAAAAATAGTTTTGTAAATTTGAAGGTTCTTATCACTAACCCATTTCTTAAAGTAAGAGAAATCTTCTGTTTGCTTTCTCAAAGACTGTACCCCGGAGATATACAATACAATAAGAAACATTTTCTTAAAAATAGTTCAAAGTCAAAGTTTATTTATTCAAGATTTAGAATTCCAATGAGGTCCAAATGAAAAAAATACTACACATACATAATGGATCAAAACGGTAATTCCATAAATAATAACATCATAAAATCAATCACCCTTCATGGTAAAAGCAATATCATATTAAAAAATGTAAGTTAAAAAAAATCAATACAAATTAAAGAAGTATTTTAAATAGTAAAAAACTGGCAAAAAACCTTTCATAATTTAATACTGATTTATAAAAATGTGTCAAAGTTGAAACCTTAAAAACAGAGTATTTAATTATGAGGAGAACATATTAGTTACATAGCATCAACTCTCATTTGAACTTCATATTTTAGGAACAGGGGTCATATAAAAGTGCAGTGATATAATAACAAGGCAGACAAATAAATAACATGTGTTTAAAGTCTTGGAACCATTATTGCAAAGATTGAGTATATTACATACTTTATACCATTTAGAAGTTAAGACTTGGACGGGAACATGTATTGTTGCATTTATTTCATGAAACAACAGTTCCTTACCATCTCAAATGTTTCTTTTTTTCCACAAACTTCGGTGTACAGATGAAAAGTTAAGTAGGGAAGAGGTCCAGTTGAAATGTGATTTTAAGTGAGTTACATAGACGATACCTGACCCACATCTAAGTTAAACAAGTTTAAAGCATATGAGAAATTCCTAAAAAAAAACTGGAAATTCTCTGTTTTCATTGCAAAAATCTCTTTGCACATATTACTCCTTAATAAGTTAGGATCACTTCTCAATATACGATTACACCCGACTGATTATGCCTGCCTTGCACAAATGAACTTTTTAACCCAAGTTCATGTGGCCAAATGGCTAGGGCGGTCTACCTTGGAGCTGGACCACCAGGTTTGAGTGTTGACGCTTAACATTCTGTGATTCTGGGCAAATCACATAATCTCCCTGTGCCTGATAAAAATTGATGTGGCCGTCTGTAACGTAACTGGTGCTCATGTAAAGTGCTCTGATACCTCTGGGTCTAGTTTAATAAAAGTCCACTCCCCCCAAAAAATTCAAATCTTAAGTTCACAGTTGCTGCCAGGGCGTTAAGTCAGCACAAGTTCCTCAAAATTTGCCCTTCAACTACGTCTAGGAAACACCATTTCACAATATCAATTAATTCCACTCCATACAATAAAGTAGCTGGGATTTTAGCTTTAAATATAATTAGTAGGTGGGAATAATGTCTCTGCCCCATTGTTCTATATAATGCGCCCAACCCTTTAGCCTGGGATTTAGCCTTAGAGATGCTGTTTGAAATATGTTCTGAATCATTAAAAGTGCCACAAACACTTTTCCCTAACAATGTATAAGAATTCACAATTTACAATGTATCTCTACCAAAGTACTAGGAGTAATGGAGTGGGTACGTGGAGTTTGTCTTTGAAAACATACGTTTCTTTTAGTAATGTTAATCTTCAGAAAATGAGGTCCTGTGTACTACTGTAGAGCAGCCAGGTGGCTATTAAAAACTTTACGCATAAGAACAAGAACTATTATATCATCCACATTTAGCAGGCAGGCCACTCAGTGACCCCCAATACTTGGAGGATATCCCAAACCATTACTCAATGCAATCTTCCGATCAAATATATTAAGAATATCAACAAAGTAAAAAAAAAGCCCTGCTTCAATACATCTTCTGGTGGGATTAGAGCTGATAGACCATGATCCCTCTCTGACGCTAGGTATAAGAGTGAAAGGCAATAATTAAGCATATTAAAAGTCCCGGACACACCCAGTTCATGCAGTTTATTTCCACAAGGAAGGACAAATCAACTTTATTGAATGCCATAGAAAAGTCAATAAAAGTGGCATAAACTGAGGAATCTCTCCCTAACACATATTTTTCTAAAGTAATTTGCAGGGCTGTAATGCTATCCATGATTTTTCGAATAGCCCATCTGCTCTAGAAGTATTATGGATTCCTCACTAACCCATGTCTGAAGATGATCTAATAGAGTTTACCCACTGAATCTAACAACACAATTTGTCGATATTTATTAGATCTCCTTTTTTTGTAGTTCTAATATTGACATTCCCAATCTAAGATAAAGGCACTGTAGATATGTGATACCAATATTCAAAGACCGGCGATAAAATGGTTGCCCAAAGATTGGCTTCACTTTTTAAAACCTAGATCGGGACCTCATCCGGACTCATTGCTTCAGAGGTGCTCCGAAGAAAGGATTGCGGTCATGATCTCTTCCCTGCAGGGCAGACCATAACTCACTGCCTCCCTCTCGTGGCCGGGGGTATAGTCTCCCCAAAAAAATCTTCTGATTTGGCCTCATATAGCTCTGAAATAAAGTTACTCCATTGGTCTTCCCTAATGGGCGAGAGGACGGGATCTTGCCCTTTTCCACACCAGTCAGCAATAATCTCCCATGTTCTCTCAAATTCTTAGAGAATGCAGCTTCTCTTAGATCAATCCACTTACAATCTGATTCTTGTTTTTTTCCAGCTGTCAGCTATCTTCTTCTCCTTTCCAAAAGAACAAATATTTTAATGCTATCAAGTGAGGAGGAGATAAATTGAGTCCAAATAGGCCCGGGCGGTCAATTCTGTTCGGCTCGTGGAATTTGCGGAATTTGGGTGATTTTGCGTTCCTGCGGAGACCGCGAAATTGGCCAAAATTCTGCGTTCCGCGACTTCGCAAAATTTTTTACTTGTTCATGTTCTCAAATGCGTGTTCGCGAGATATTACCCTCCGAGCACGCAAGCAGCGATTGCGAACAGTAAAAAAGAATTGCGAACAAGCAATTCTGCATGTTTGCCAATTTTTGCTTGTTCTGAATCATTAAAAGTGCCACAAACACTTTTCCCTAACAATGTATAAGAATTCACAATTTCCAATGTATCTCTACCAAAGTACTAGGAGTAATGGAGTGGGTACGTGGAGTTTGTCTTTGAAAACATACGTTTCTTTTAGTAATGTTAATCTTCAGAAAATGAGGTCCTGTGTACTACTGTAGAGCAGCCAGGTGGCTATTAAAAACTTTACGCATAAGAACAAGAACTATTATATCATCCACATTTAGCAGGCAGGCCACTCAGTGACCCCCAATACTTGGAGGATATCCCAAACCATTACTCAATGCAATCTTCCGATCAAATATATTAAGAATATCAACAAAGTAAAAAAAAAGCCCTGCTTCAATACATCTTCTGGTGGGATTAGAGCTGATAGACCATGATCCCTCTCTGACGCTAGGTATAAGAGTGAAAGGCAATAATTAAGCATATTAAAAGTCCCGGGCACACCCAGTTCATGCAGTTTTTTTCCACAAGGAAGGACAAATCAACTTTATTGAATGCCATAGAAAAGTCAATAAAAGTGGCATAAACTGAGGAATCTCTCCCTAACACATATTTTTCTAAAGTAATTTGCAGGGCTGTAATGCTATCCATGATTTTTCGAATAGCCCATCTGCTCTAGAAGTATTATGGATTCCTCACTAACCCATGTCTGAAGATGATCTAATAGAGTTTACCCACTGAATCTAACAACACAATTTGTCGATATTTATTAGATCTCCTTTTTTTGTAGTTGTAATATTGACATTCCCAATCTAAGATAAAGGCACTGTAGATATGTGATACCAATATTCAAAGACCGGCGATAAAATGGTTGCCCAAAGATTGGCTTCACTTTTTAAAACCTAGATCGGGACCTCATCCGGACTCATTGCTTCAGAGGTGCTCCGAAGAAAGGATTGCGGTCATGATCTCTTCCCTACAGGGCAGACCATAACTCACTGCCTCCATCTCGTGGCCGGGGGTATAGTCTCCCCAAAAAAATCTTCTGATTTGGCCTCATATAGCTCTGAAATAAAGTTACTCCATTGGTCTTCCCTAATGGGCGAGAGGACGGGATCTTGCCCTTGTTCCACACCAGTCAGCAATAATCTCCCATGTTCTCTCAAATTCTTAGAGAATGCAGCTTCTCTTAGATCAATCCACTTACAATCTGATTCTTGGTTTTTTCCAGCTGTCAGCCATCTTCTTCTCCTTTCCAAAAGAACAAATATTTTAATGCTATCAAGTGAGGAGGAGATAAATTGAGTCCAAATAGGCCCGGGCGGTCAATTCCGTTCCGCTCGTGGAATTTGCGGAATTTGGGTGATTTTGCGTTCCTGCGGAGAACGCGAAATTGGCCAAAATTCTGCGTTCCGCGACTTCGCAAAATTTTTTACTTGTTCATGTTCTCAAATGCGTGTTCGCGAGATATTACCCTCCGAGCACGCAAGCAGCGATTGCGAACAGTAAAAAAGAATTGCTAACAAGCAATTCTGCATGTTTGCAAATTTTTGCTTGTTCGCAGAGATTTTTTACCGTTTCGCGATATTTGCGTAACGCGATTACGCAAATCCGCCCACCCCTAGTCCTAACCCGCCTATTTATTTCTTTATTCATGATAAGAATAGGAAATTGCGAGGGGCTTCAAGATTACTTAGTATAAGCCAGGGATGACCAAGTATGAGGCTTTGAGATGACCTGGTACAAGCCCAATAGACCCCACCTTCAAGCTGTATGATAAATGGATAAAAGGAGCAAATAACATCAGGTTGACTAGAATGTGCAATCCTGGCAGTCTTCTCTAGAAGCCTTTTAAGGTTGCCAATCCTGCTAGAAACCAGGTAGATCTACCCGAGCTAATATTAAACAAGTGATGACCCCATTAAGTTTCCAAAGCCCAACTAATGCCATACTGACGTATATGGAGAAAACAAGACCTATATGGTCACAAAAACGGCTATCTAGCAATAGCTCATAGAATGATCATAGAATCATGTTCTCCTGCACACCGGTATCACAACTAGCAGCATAATACTTCAAAATTATATATTAGGTACACGGTGGATAGTTTAATTCACAAAACATGTTTTCAAACTCTACTATCTATTTACATCATAAGTGTCTGTGTTCCTTGGAAACTGCGGGTAGAGAACACTCACAGCAGGGAGCTCATTGGGAGATCAAATGAGCAGGAGCAAGATGAGAAAAATACAAGAAACTGTATCCATTTTAAAATAATGGCGGCTTGTACAAAAAGGGGTAATAACAATACAACATTATTATTATAAATCACATTTCCAACTGAAATTATTATATTGTTTCGAATGCAAAATTAGTGGATGATCAGTTACGGTCATATGCAAGATTAAAATCACTAATTTGCACAAATAATTTATTGACCAAATTGCACATCAGAAAAAGCTTTAAAAGCCTCCACTCTCTGATAATATTTTAATAATCACTATAAACCCCATTTAAACCGATTCATTATTTTTTTTTAAATTGTGTTTTATTACTTATAACATACATGAGTACAGCATCCATACACAAGTCAATGTTCAATGCAGTTTCCAAGTAGTTTAAACATGACATGCATTTCCCCATACAACATCTTCAGACTCTCTATTTTCTATAGAAGTAACTTACATTGCTCAGAGACAATATGTCATTAGGTGACTGATCTGGAGTGTGAATTTGCGTTATCTTTTTTATGTATTACACACTGTAACTCGCTTGGCAAGGACAATTGCCCCAGGCTTGGTACGCTGCATGCATTTCACAGGTCATTACGAATTGGGGTGTGTGCGTCGAGTCCCCCTTTTCATCTCGGCAAGTTATGTAGGATCCGGGAGATATCATTCTCCCTGTGCAGGTTAACACGCAGATCGTGTCTGCAGAAAGAACAGAAGAGGATCCCGAATATTTCTAGGACGTGAGGTCATGGGTAATAGCTCTGCATACGTTGTGACTTGATCTCTACAATATAAATAATTGTTTAATCATTCCTTAAACTTGGTTGCCAGGCCTCTACCCGACCTGCAGGCCACTCTCCGCTTCGCTAGGAGCAGCCCTAATTATAAGAATTTTCTATGCGTGTTTGGTAGGTCCTCAATGCAGCCTAGCAGTGCTACAGTCGGGGAGAGGAGGACAATAGTGCTCACCATTCTGGGAAGTGAGGTAGTCACCTCAGACCAGTAGTATAGATGGAAGCGCATTGCCATGCCAAATGTAGAAAACCCGCTCCCTCCTGTCTACACCCATTTCAGCTATCAATTGATCATAACTTATTTCTGTGCAGCCATTCTGGGGTATAGTGTACCCAGTGTGTAAACTTAAAATGGATAATGCGGAGCCAGCTACCGTCTGTTATCTTTCCCGTTTGCTGACAAGAAAATAGCCACTGTTTATCAGTGAGTGGTCACTAAGCTCTCGCTCCCATCCCGCCCTGGAATCATTTCGCATAGCAGGACGTTCTAATTGAGCATCATGGTATAATCTAGACACCAAGTGTGAAGGAGTTAGAGCCTGCACCAGCATATGCAGAGTGTTTATTATTGGGGATTCTCGGGTTAAATCGAGGATATAGGCCCTGACCTCCTGTAACTCTGACATTTCTAAAGGTTTCCAGAGGTGTAACGCATTTGTACCCAAGCAGAGTATCGTGGTCTTTGAAATGGCCTTTCTGATATAAATCTTTCTAGTTAGTAAGTCCGTGTTTGTTAAATATGTTATGGCAGAGTTGTTTATGTGTAACTGGGAGGAGATAATGGTGTTGCAAGAGTAGGGATGGCGAATACAGGACAGCCTTATGTATTTTCTTGGCTAGTTTATGCCATGCGAGATTAGTGCAGGCAACTGTGGAGTGACTATAGTCCCTCTCAGGAACCAGGGTACACAGGTAGGAGGTGGGAGGGATGGGAGCCATATATCCCTACTCTACAGCTAGATGAGACATAAACGTGGGAGTTGGAGCCAATAGTGCATGTAGTGGGCGTGCACGCATAGGAACCATATAGCTCCATATCCTGAGTCTCGAAGCCTTCACACAAGATGGGCTGGGTAAGCATAGACCAGCTCACACTGGGCTGATTGCCCTCCCATTCCAGCCTGACTAATTGGGTTTAATGTGAGCAGAAAAACGGGCACCCGGGTGGTACAGAATATTAAGGAAAGGGCTTAGGCATTATTACCATTTTGGTTAGGGAGACTCGGCCGGCCAGTGACAGATGCATTGAGATCCATCTGGTATTTGAGTTGGTGATGGACACCATAGCGGTGCCATAATTTGCTTGGAACTTCTCCTCCCTAACTCTGGAGACTACCACACCCAGATATTTTACTTCAGAGTCACACCATTACAAAGGATAGTACAGTGGGAATTGTGTTGTATTTGGGGTAAGGGGGATTTCTCCCAATTGATATTTTTTCAAGATATCTCCCCGAACCGGATGGACTCTCTAAGTACAGGGTTAAAGCTGGTACAGGGGTCTCGAATATAAAAGTTGATATCAGCAAATAGTGACACTAATATGTGCCTGGAGGGGTAGCCTAAAGTGCAATCTGTGTGATGTTGTCTAAGTTTAGCTGATAATTGTCTCAATAGCCGGAGCAAATAGGAGGGGCGACAGAGGACACCCCTACCTGGGGCCGAACGTAATCAGAAATGGTTGTGAGTACTAGCAGTTAACTGGGATCATGGCTAGTGGCTGAGCATAAAGCAATGCGATCCAATCAATGAATGGGGGGAAAGCCCATTCTATGTAACACAACGAACATATGATCCCACTTCAATGAATCAAAGACTTTGGCCGCATCCCAAAAAATCGCAGCCGCCAGTTTGGGTTCCCGATCTTGTAGTAACGCAAAGAGAGTGCACAGATTATGGGAGGTGGCTCTCCCAAGTTTAAAACCGGCTTGGTCTGGTAAGCTCCCCCCATTAAACAGGTTCAATCTGTTTGCCAAGACATTTTCTAAAATTTTCGCATCACAATTAGTTAGAGAAAGTGGCCTTTAGGAGCCACGCGTAGTAGGGTCCTTCCCCTACTTGAGCAGCGTTATAATCGTAGCTTTGCGCATTGTTGGAAGGAGTCTAGCAGATTGTCTTGTCTCCATATACAAGTTTTTGAGAATGGAGACTAACATGTTGGTGTAGAATTGATAAAAGTCATCCGGGAGCTCGTCCGGGCGTGGGGCCTTGTAGCTCCGCAGCAGCATAATGGTTGCACAGAGCTCATCCTCCTCGACATCAGTTGCCAGAAACTCCCTGTGGATCTCAGCCAGGAGTGATGTCCTCAAACTATAGCGATATGTCATCTGGGTGTTGCTTGTTTGTACAGTATAGAGTGGAACAGTACTGAGCGAACGTGTGGAGAGTAACTTCAGAATCTGTGTGTAGGGTGCCCTTCTCATCTGTAATGCCATAAATTAGTTTACAAATCTGGGAGTGCGTGTGACTTCAGCTAGGGCCTGGCCGGGTGGCTCACCCTCATCAAATGCCCTGGCTTGGTAGTATCGGTATCGGACAAGCAATTTTTGTTCTGCCAGAGCTTCATATTCTGTCACCAGCTCACGGAGTCACGCCTGGATTCTCAGCAGCTCGGGTAACTGTTAATTTAATAGCTTTGTCATGCTTCCGGATTGATTCTTTAATGTCACGTGGAATACCACCCCCCTGTGCAATGCACATGCAGCGAATAATGACTTCAAAAGCATCCCAAACACAAGGCAAAGTCAGTATAGTCTTCAGGTTCCTGGGAAATGAGTCTTGCGTCTCCTGTCTTATCGCCTCCCCGAAACAGACTTCCAACAAGGCAGTGGGCTGAAGGCACCAGGATCAGAATAGGGAGGTCCAACCAGGAGGGTTCAGCCTCACCAACACAGGGGAGTGGTCTGAGTATGCATGTGCAAGGTGTGTTGCTTCAGATAGTCAAGTGAACAGGCCCTTTGTCAACAGCCAAAAATCAACGCGGGACCAACTAGAATGTGCAGATGAGTGGCATGTGCCTTCTTTATCTGTTGGATGCAGAGTTCTCCAGGCATCAAATAGCTGATTTTCAGCCAGAATGTCTGCTAAATGCTTCACCAACTTGGTGAGAGAACCAGGTCAGCTGCGAGAACGGTCCAGGCATGGGTTAAGTTCAACATTAAAATCGCTACCCCAGACCATGTGAGTGGATCCTACATCCATCACTAGACCCCCAAAGTCTTTAAAAAAGGGGGTATCATCTAAGTTGGGGACGTAACAATTCACTAAGATGACCGGATGTGTAGCTATGTGCCCCCGCAGAAAGCAGTATCACCCCTCTGGGTTTTGGATAGAACCTGCCAGCCGGTAGGGGACGGTGGGCTTAATTAAAATGGTTACCTCCCTAGCATATGTAGAGTATGATGCAAAGCATCTGTGACAAACCCATTTTCCTACAAAGGGAGGTGAGGTCCTGGGGTCTAGGTGAGTTCTTGCAACATAGCTATGTGGATGTTGTGTAGTGTTAGGTAGCCCAGTATGTGCCTGCACTTACCAGGGTTGCGCAATCCGCGCACGTTCCAGGTCAGCAGGTGCTTATATGCTACTCCAACAGTGCAATGTAGAGCACCCATCTGTTTTATAAAGCAGAAGCAATGGCAAGCTGTGCGTGTCTGTCCAGGGGTATAGTGACCAGGAGTATTGCATGTGTGTTGCTGCATTGCAAGACATTGTGCAATGGACATTACAATAAAGAACAAAAAACATCCCTCCCTCCCCCCACCCATGCCGACATCCCAATCCCGTACGCGAATCTCACCCACCCAATGTCCCCAAGAAACGCAATAATAAAGATAAGGACTGCCCATGTGTCGTAAATTGAAAACAACTTAATGATATGGACTAAAACGGTAGAAAGATGACATAGAGATAATAGTGGGAATAGAGCAAGAAAGGTCCACCTAAGAAGTGCAGGTAGTAAAAAAAATGCTACATTCCCTGATGAGTGACACATAGCCTTGCCGGGTATAGCATCGCATACAGTATGTTGGCCTGCTGCAGCTTCCTTTTGGCAGGGACGAATTTCTTGCACGCCTCCTGGACAGCCAGGGTGAAGTCAGGGTATATTGAGATGGAATTGCCTTCAGAATTCAGATCTTGCTTTTCTCGCGCTAGGCAAAGGGCAGTATCCCTGTCCCTATAATGCAGAAGGCTAGCAATGATGGGCCCGGAAGTGGTGCATAGAGAGGCCTGGCAGCCAGCGAGCTCTGAGCCCTCTCAACCACCAAGAGCGGAGGATGCCCCAAACAGATCCACCAGCAGTCGTTCCACATAATCTTCCATTCGCCCAGTGGCATTGGATTCTGTTACTCTTCTAAGTCAGATGTTATGGCGGTTTGAATGCGCCCATCAGTTTTTTTCTTAGCGGCTATAACTTTCATTAGCCACTCAAGATTTTGCAGTTTCTCCCTCACTGTCGATGTGGCATCTTCAAGCTGTGATATGCTGTACTCCGTCTCAATGATGCTCCAGTTGTGTTTCTCTAATCTCTGAGTGATAAAATCCATTCACATACTCATAGAGTCCATTTTGGGTTCAATCGGTGTAAGGCTTTGGTGCATTGTAAGCAGCAGAGATCGTAGATCTGTGTCTTCAGGCTGCTTCATTGATTGGGAATCCTCCGTCATGGTGGGAACTATGTCCCCACTGAGGCTTATTCTCGAGTTTCGCAGCTCAACAGCAATTTCGCCTGCTTACTCACCTTCCTGCCCATGACTTTGAACAGTGATCAGTGACAGAGAGGGGGGTGGGCCAGAGCAGCAGGCACCCCAGTGCACCAGAGACAGCAGCAGCACTGGGGATCAGCCAGACTACACCAGGGTTATGCCCCGGAGACTCTTGCAGCAGGGTATGTATTTTAGCTGTAGGCTATGTACTGTGTCCTTCGCTGTGGTTACATGATGTTATCAGGAATGTGCTGTGCCCATTTGTTCAGAGTGTGAAGTAGTGCAGTCCTGCAGAAAAGCTGGTGCCTAGCCTTAAATGGTGGGTAACAACTAACAAAACCAGATTCTGGTATCCCCTAGCAGGAGATCTCCTCCACCACGTCAGTGGCCTCTGTTTTTAGAGGGATCCTTCAAATACGCCTCGGCTCCAGAATACCGCACTCCGCACGTCTCCCAGGAGGTATGAGGATGGAGTTTGTGCCAGGGCAGTCTCTAAACTGGGTGTAGTTTATGGCTCTCACTGCAAAGTGTCCAAAGCCAAGTGGGCCAACACCGCCGATAGTAATCTAGGCACACAACCAGGGAAGTGCACAAATGTAGTCCATCTAGTGTTTTATAGTTGGCAGCATACTATCACCCATGCTCAATTCCTGGTGCGCTGCAGGGCCAGTGGCACCTCATACATCGACCACTTCCCCTCCCCCACCGGGGGGGGGGGGGGGGGAAGGTTGACTATGTAGTCGGAACCGGCTTCCTAGCCACACATCTGACCTCTGGCCAGACACTCTGCAAGCTCTGTCTCCACAGCATCCAGGGGGCAGGTGTCACTCACCATCAGCACACCACCAAACAGGAGGTACGTGTGCACCGCAGCTTGAGCTCTCCCTTCTAGGCAGCGGAGTCGGCAGGGGACCTGGTCTGCAGCACATCCTGCAATGTCCCACTCACCAGCAGCACTTTCTTGCCTCGAGCAGACTTGCTGTGGCCCGGTCCCACCTAACTTCATGCCGAGGCATGCCAGTCTGCCGAAATTCCTCTCATGGTTGTCAAGGAGGTACGCAGTCCTCCGATCGGCCAGGTAGGCAGTCGCGGCACAAGGGTCCAGTATGGGCTCCGGTAGCAGCAGAGTGCAGCCGCAGGTCATCGCAGCCGTGTGTTTTGATTTGCACTGGCAGCGCCAACCGCAGACCGCTATTGTCCGCTCTCTGCGGAGCCCAGCAATTTAAAAAAGTTCCATTGCATTCATTTTGGTGCCAGAACACCCCGAATGGTATCAAGAGTGTCGTCCGTCCTCTGCAAGCAATCTTTGGCAGCTAGGGCTGATCTTGTTAAAGTATTATGCAGGATTCAGGACCCGGGCAGCAGGAGCCTCCTAGAGGTGCGGCCATCTTGCTTGCAGGCCCTCTGGCGCCCCACCATTCATAAACCTTATTAATCAGCCATTGGTTTGTTGAAGCCTTCATCTCCATAGATAGTTGCAGTAGCGGCTCCTGGAGGGAGTGCTGCCAGGCGATGACACAGGGTTGGGGAGGGGCAGGGTGCGGGGTAGTAAACTCTGGATTATGGCTTAACGGAGGTAAGTATACAAATAAATAAATAAAACTAATTTTGTTGCGCAGGCTGCATCGCCAAATGCTTTTTTTTTTTTTATTTATTTGTATACTTACCTCCGTTAGGCCATAATCTGGAGTTTACTACCTCCATCTCTTGACAGTGGGGGAATGTATGATTTATTGAGCATTCCACCCATCATTTGTTTGCGTAGCAAAGTTCATTAAGGGTTGGAGGGTGAATTGAGGGGTACAGCAGTGGTATGTGCTGGTGCCCTTCCTCTTCTTGTTATAAAATGAATTGGGTCAATGAAAAACTTTAGCAGGAATGCTTAGATACCCATAGAATTGCAAGGCAGCCAATACCATTTCTCTTGTATAAAGATGATGCAGCAATTTTGATGCTCATCCCGATAAGTCTGCTAAAACGTTTCAACTCTTTTACAAGCTACATGGAAGAGAAAGATTTAAAAATAAATATAGCAAAAAATTTCACCATGAGCTGTGGCCAGACCAGGTGAAAGGGCAACACTTTTTTTTATTAAGGGGACCAAAATACAAACCACCAAAACTTTCAATTACCTATGAATCCAGTTCTCATCTAAAGGGGCCCTAAAGCTCCATAGGGAAAGTTGCATATCAAATCAATGAAGGTCTTTTCAGGTTTGCCTCTAAAGTGGGCTCCCGGGGGCGTGGCCAAGATGGCGGGGTGAGCGGACGCTTCCTCCCGTAGCTCGTCCGGCCCGGCTCAGCTCGAGCCCCGATTTCTGCGCTTCCCTCCCCCCGCAGCTGCTTTGCGGGTGAGAGGGCTGTGCCGGAGTTCCTGGTGCATCTATTGATACTACTTTGACTCCGATCGCCCCGGGAGAAGTGCCCCGAAAGTTTGCTCAAAGTTCGGAGCACGGAGGAGAGCCTGGGAGGCGGAGCGTATTGCAGTGCTGTCCATGCGCCTCGGCTGGGCCTGGT
Source organism: Lissotriton vulgaris (assembly GCF_964263255.1). NCBI lineage: Eukaryota > Metazoa > Chordata > Amphibia > Caudata > Salamandridae > Lissotriton > Lissotriton vulgaris. Next base: position 1,024,008,809 of record NC_141691.1, read on the forward strand.
GCTGAAAGCTGGTGATCCCGAGTGTTCGGCCCCGGCGTGCTCCGGAGAATAACAGCGCCCTCCGGCCAAAGCCTACGTGACCGGTGCCACCGACACGCAGCGGACCCTGGACCTTAGCTGGCGCTTTGGCCCCTCGCTACCGACGACGGTGCATGGTGTGGCGTGGACCCCGGACCTGGTGGCGAGGGACGGTGGCATCTACGCATCAGCCGACCTGAGCGGCCCGCTGGCGAAACAGTGAGACACTGGCTGTGGACTTTCCTTGCTTATTGTGCCCCGGGGGTCGCCGGCGATCTCGCTAGCCCAGGCCGTTCTCCCGGGCCCCGCCCTGCCGCCATCTTCTCCCTGAGGAGCTGGAGCTGGCGACCTCCACCCGTGCCTTTGGCGGGCGGGTGCCCGCTTTCGCCTTGGCTCCTGACCTACTTTCCCCAGGGGAGCGCTGCTGAGAGACCCTGACTCTGGCCCCCGAGTGCCACCCTGGTCGGTGCAACGACTGTCTCGCCCCGGCCTGAGCCGCCATTTTGTCGCTTGTGACGCAGCACCTTTGTCTTCGGCAGGGTCTCACATTTGGTGCCCACGAGCGACTGGACGCACCTACGGCGGCCGGCCCTGAACTTTGCCCACTGCAGCGGCCACGATGACTGGGAGAGGTGGCTCGAAAAGGGGTGACCGCACTCTGCCGGACATGCTCAGCAGGGCCCAGCAGCTGAGGGACAGGACGCAGCCGTCGCCGGGGTCCTCCCGGGCCTCGGCAGATGCAACTGGAGGCGAACCGCCGGTCACGAGGTCCTTTATGGAGGACTTATTTAGCTCCCTCAAGGACGACTTCCAGACGCTAAAGAAGGAAGTAGCCAGCGAGGTCCGAGAAGTGCGCAGGGAGGTGGAGGGCCTTGGCGAGCGTGTTGACACGGTGGAAACGGCGGCCCAGCGCCGTGATGAGGAGATAGTCCATCTCCAGCAGGACGTTCTCCGTCTCCGAGAGCAGTGTGTCGAGCTCCAGGCCCACTCTGAGGACCTCGAGAACAGGTCCAGACGGAACAACATCCGGGTGCGGGGTGTCCCATCCGCGGACGAGGGGACGGATCTGGTGGCCTATCTACAGGACTTGTGCCGGGAGATTTTGGGAGAAGATGCAGAATTCCCGATCCGCATAGATAGAGCGCATAGAGTGGGCCAACAGCGCCAGTCATCAGCACCCCCGCCGGACATTCTGGCGTTCCTGCCTTGAAGGAGCGCATCATGGCAGAGGCCGGCAGGAAGCAGCCTTTAACTTTTAGAGAGCGGCCTGTAGCGCTCTACCAGGACCTGTCCGCCATCACGCTGCAGAAGCGCAGGTCCTTCCGGATTGCTACAGACTTTCTGCGGGAGCACGAGACGCCCTACTCCTGGGGTCACCCCTTCCGCCTCATCTTTAGATGGAACGGAGTGTTACACCAGCTGCGCTCCCTCCAAGACATCTGCGGGGTGTTGGGACTCACAGCCACGGAGGAAGACGGAGCGACGCCCACATGGAGGCGCTCGGAGAGACGGAGCCGGCGGAGATCGACGAGGAGACAATCGTCGGCGACTCCGAGTCGCCCTGATTCCCCTACCATCAGGGCGGATATGGAGGAAGCCCTGAGAACGGCGGCCAGGACCTTGCCTGAATCCAACGGCGTGGCCTTGACGGCCTAACTTCACTCCGGGGGGAGAGATGCTTAGCCTCTACGATGCTGGGTTGGGGCTGGGGGCTGGGAGGGAACGGTTGGAGGTGAGTGGCTGAACGTCCACTTGACTGGTTTCTACAGACTTGCCCGTTTGGGCTGGACTGGGACAATGGGGTGTTTTTATTTGTTTGTGGTTTTGGCTAGTTGCCATGGGTTGATTCTGGGAGGGCTTAGGAGTTGTTTTGTTGTTGGTGGGGTCCCGTCCGATATTGCCCAAACACGGGTGAGTCCGGTCTTGGCCTTTCCTGCGCGCCTGCCCCGCGCGCCCCCTCCGCTGATCCCTCGCTTGCTGTACAGCGCTTCGAGTCCCTGGGGGAGATGCCATCCTTGAAAGTGGTGACCCTTAATGTTAAGGGTCTGAACAATCCCGTGAAGCGCAGAGCGATCCTATCCTTACTAGAAAGGACGCAAGCGGACATATGCCTTTTGCAGGAAACTCATCTGCTACCCAAAGATTGTCATAGGCTGCGCTCTGCCAAGTTCCCCACCCAATTCTTCTCTTCGGCGGCGACCAAGACTGCAGGCGTAGCCATTCTTTTAGCTAGCTCTTTCAGGGGCGAGGTATTGTACAAATATGCCGAGCAAAAGGGGAGGCTCCTTGCGTATCCCATGCGGCTTGGGGGTATTGCCTTCACGGTTGGCTCCGTTTACAGCCCAAATGATCACCAGGATCGTTTCCTGGAATCAGTGTTGGTGGACGTCACTGCCTCGCCCGATCGCCATGTTGTCTTGGGGGGAGACCTGAACATTGTCTTTGACTTGGCTATGGATCGGTCTGCTCAGCGCTTCCCACAGTGGTGCAAGACCGGATTGCGGAGATGGATCTGCATGACCTCTGGCGCGCTATGCACCCCACGGATAGGGACTATTCCTATTTCTCCCACGCGCACCGCACTTATTCGCGGTTGGACTACCTCCTGGTGAGTGGACCGCTACGCACGGCCGCCACGGCGGCGGACATCGGGGTTCTGTCCCTGTCCGATCATGCACCGGTTTCCGGCGTCTTTGCATGGCCGGCGGCCTCCCCCTCCAGAGGGATGTGGCGGCTTCGGGATACTCTTCTGCATAAGAAGTCGGTCGTGAAGCGAGTGGAGGAGGTCATTCAGGACTATTTGGTCCACAATGGCAACTCCGACATGTCTCAAGCGACGCAGTGGGCGGCCTTGAAGGCGGTCCTCAGGGGGGAATTTATCTCCATCTCCTCGGCCGAGAACAGGGAGCGGCAATGTAAGAGGGACGAACTGACTGCGCAGGTCAGGGAACTTGAGCAGGTTCACCGCCGAACAAGGGCTCCCCGAGTTTGGAGGCAGTTGAAAGCGGCGAGAAAACTCCTTTCTGCACTGGACCTAGATCGAGCGGAATATGCGGCGTTGCGTTTGAAGCATGCCTTTTACACGGGCGGGGACAGGTGCGGTAAGCTCCTGGCCCATCGGCTCAGGGCTGCGCAGCAACGCAATGTGGTGAAGGAGCTAGTGGGTGCAGACGGGGTTTCTGTTTCCGGTAACGCGGAGGTGGCGGACTTCTTTCGTAGCTTCTACGAGGCGTTATATGCCGCGGAACCCTCCTCGCCGAGGGAAGCTGAGGATTATCTGGAGTCTGTGACCCTCCCGGTGCTAGAGCCCGCCCAAGCGGACCACCTAGAGAGGGACATCCATGTGGAGGAAGTCATCTCCGCTATAGCACGGTTGAAACACGGTAAAGCCCCGGGCCCGGATGGCTACACGGCCTTGTTCTACAAGACCTTCTGTTCCACAGTGGCGCCTATCCTGGCTCGCCTGTTCAACTCCTTCTCCGAACCGGGGGCTATCCCGCCGGACCTTCTTTCCGCGACTGTGTCGGTTATTCCGAAACCCGGGAAGGACCGGACCCTGTGTGGTTCTTATAGGCCTATTTCGCTTCTGAATGTCGATCTTAAGCTCTACACGGGGATCCTAGCGGCCAGACTTGGACTGCACCTACCGGGCCTGGTGGAGGTGGACCAGGCTGGCTTTGTACCCGGCAGACAGACAGTTGACAACACCAAGAGGGTGACGCACATCCTGGAAAAGGCCTCGCGCGTCCCGGGGGAGCGGATGTTACTGTCGGTCGATGCGGAGAAGGCCTTTGATAGAGTTCATTGGCCGTACCTTGAGCTAGTTCTCGGGAAACTGGGAATCGGCGAGAAGTTCCGCACCATGGTCTTCAATTGCTATAAAAGACCATCAGCATCGGTACGGGTCAATGGGCACAGCTCTAGTAGTTTTGTCATTGAGCGCGGTACGAGACAGGGCTGCCCCCTCTCGCCGCTTTTGTTCGCCCTCTACATGGAGCCGTTTGCCCAGAGGATACGCGATAATCTGGACGCTATTGGGGTTAAGATGGGTCAGTATACCCATACTGTTAGCCTTTATGCGGACGATGTCCTGTTGACCCTGGATGACCCCAGGAGGTCACTCCCTGCTTGCGTCCGGGAACTGAACGCCTTTGCACGCGTGGCCGGCTTTAAAATGAATATGGCCAAATCGGCTGCCCTGGACGTGTCGCTCGCCACGGACACCAGGAGAGACCTTCAGCGTCTCTTCCCCATGCAGTGGTCCTCATCCACGGTGCCATACCTGGGGATCCTGCTGGCGCCTTCACTGCCTGAAACGGTCAAAGCAAATTACTCTTCCCTTAGCAAGAAGATTAAGGAGGAACTCGGCCGATGGAACAAGGGCCTACTCTCGTGGCTGGGCCGTATCGCAGCGGTGAAGATGACGGTGCTGCCTCAGATCTTGTACCTTTTTCGCGCTCTACCTCTCCAGCCCCCTGTGGGTTGGATACAGCAAGTGCAGGCTGACATCTCCCGTTTCGTGTGGCAAGGCTGCAGGCCTCGGATGAAGAGGGTTCTCTCCACGCTTGCTCCGGAGGCGGGGGGTCTTGGTATCCCGGATCTCCGGAAGTATTTTCAGGCGGCGCAACTCCGATACTTGGTGGAATGGAGCAGGTGGGAGTCTGACAAGCACTGGCTTTTTCAGGATCAGGCGGTTGCGGGACGTACCCTTCAGGAGGTTCCATTCCTGCGGCGCGCACATCGCCCGGCTAACCTCTACGCCTCCTTTGTCACCCGGGTTCCCCTGCGGGTGTGGGATGCGGTTTGCGAGCTCCGCGAGCTAACTACCTTCCCATCACCGTTTACACCCATAGTAGGTAACCCGGACTTTACTCCGGGCTTAGAGCCGGGAGCTTTTTCCCACTGGGTGAGTGCGGGTTGCAGGGCACTTTTTCAGATTTATGGGCCGGAGGGCGTGCTTCCTTTCCAGCAACTTCAACAGGAATTTGGTCTGACGGAGGCAGACAGATTGCGCTATATGCAGGTCCGCCACTGGGCTCTCCAACCCCAGGTGCGCGACGTCGCAGCCCGTCAAATCACTCCTTACGAGCGGTGGCTAGTGACCCGGACCTCGGATGCCAAGCTTATTTCCGATCTATATAAATTTCTCCAGCCCCCGACGTTTCATTTCCATAATCCGGGGAGGGAGCGCTGGCACAGAGAGTTGGGCAGGACCCTGAGTCACAAGGAGTGGGACAAGATCGCATATCGGGCAAGGCACTCTGCATACCACACTGGGCTGACGGAGACCTTTACTAAGGTGTCCACCTACTGGTATTACACCCCGGAGAGGCTCTATGAGATGCACAAACTCACCGACAAGGGATGTTGGCGGGGCTGCGGACAGGAGGGTACTCTATCGCACATTCTTTGGGCTTGCCCGGTACTGACTGCTTACTGGAAAGAGGTTCTGGATGAGGTGGATAGACACTTTGAGATTGAGCTGCCGCGCTTCCCTGCGTATGTCTTGCTAGGCCTTCCCAATGACTTAATGTACCCGCTGAAGTCCCGCAGGGGTAGGCAGATTGCTATCGCGCTAGGCTTGGCGGTCCAAAATATCCTTGTCCACTGGCGCACCTCCACTGCCCCCTCCATCACTGGTTGGCTACATAGACTCTGGCAGGTACTGGGTATGGAGAAGATGTCGCTTACAGTGGCTGGAAATGTAGATCAGTTTGAGGAGCTCTGGCACCCCTTCCTGGCACTGCTGTCCACAGAATTCCGGGAGCTCACATGTCCGAGGTACCTGCGCCTTCTTAGGCTGACGCCACCGGCGGCCCCGGCGGATTAGGAGGGATGGGGCTGGAGGGATTAGGGGTTGGGGGTAGGCTGTTTGGGGCGGATGCTTCTATAGCGGGCTATTGGACGGGGATGTTGGGGTATTGTTTTCTTCTCTTTTCTTTTTCTGGGGGCGGGGGGCTTGGAGGGACTGCGTTGTGTTTTGCTGTGTTGCAGGAAGCTACTCGCTCTTAGCTTTGGTTGGGAGGTCGGGGAATATAGGAGGGTTGTGTGCACTTTACTGCCTTACAGCTGATGCCTTCCCTTCCCCTCCTGGACCACCGACCTTCCCCCTCTCGACCGGAACTGCTGCAACATGTCTCTTTTTCTTTTCATTGTAATGTATGTAACCTTGACCTCCTACCCCCCTTCCCCATGTTTTTTCGTTTTAATAAAAATGCTTTAAACCTAAAGTGGGCTCCAAACCTATTAAAGAGCTTCTAATTTTATATAATACCAAATCAATTTCAGCTACATCCTATAGGGCAGGAGTCTGGGGGTGGGGGAAACTTTTATGGTACAAACACAAGAAAATAGGTTTTTAAAAAGACTCCTGGTAGTAGCCCAATCCAATTTGGAAACTATTCTACATAGTGAACTGGGCATCAGGTTTGTCGCTGAATTACTAAGAATCACTATTATGATGACATTCTGTCTGGTCGAAAGAAGAGACACTCTGTACCAGATCTATTATCAATGACTGTATGGGGCTTGAACACACAAATAAAATACTTTGGTTGAAGAATATAAAGCACATGCTTGGAGGTCCCACGCGGATGATTTCAGTGGTCTCCCTAAAAAGTTTCTTAAGGAGCATATCCTCAAGATATGTTCTGAGAAAAGGGCCCAGTCGGATAACTCGAAAGGTCTCTGTGAGAGTGTACCAGGAAATGGATGTTCGGCCAGGGTGTAACAAGTATCTCTTGCTAATTCATAATACTTACCAGATATTTCTCCTAACTCAATTCTGAATTTACATCTGTTATATCCTGCTCTTCCTCTCTCTTTGTGCTCTTCCTCTCTCTTTGTCCCTCCTTAGTGTTAGTGTCTGCTTGTCTATGTCATGTCTCTGTGATGTCATCCAGGATTCTACCTGTTGCTGTTCAAGGGATTTATCAGTTACCTGGAGGCTGAGCAGGAAGTTATCTGCTCCCGGTGGGGTTTCTTACCATATTACATTCCTACCTGAATGCTGTACCTTCTATCTAATCTCCAGAATAAATATACTACATGAACATTACAACAAGGACCCATCATCTTTATTTTACTGAATTTAACACTGGCGACGAGGTAAAAAAGGACCCATTTAAAAGAAAAGGAACTTGTGTGAATTTAAAGAGATCATCATTGCAACCAAAGACAAGAAGAGAAACGTTTAAAATTACTTTCCTGCGTCTGGGTGCCCCACCGGTGTCTGGTTCCAACGGACAGTCTCAACCCAGAGCATTGGAATAACCTTTGCTGAAGTAATACTACTACTAAATCATCTGGCACTAGAGCAAACTTAAAGGACTCCCTGTTTTCATCTAGTGAGTCAGCGTTTTACGTGAGTAACGTGGCTGCTGCTGTCTGTCCTAGGTGGGCCTGTGCTACTTCTGAAAACTCCTGTTTAAATGAAAGTGTGCCTGTGCTATTTCTGAAATCTGCTGTTTAAAAGATTGTCAGCTAACTTTGTGACTTCAGTTTATTGCCTGCGCAACTTGTGCCAACCTGCTGTTTAAAGGTCTCCTGTTTACAAAAGCGCTACTAACTGGGACCGTTACAACCTGCAATTAAAATTAAAGTCTGCCTGCATCAATCTGTGTGAACTCCATGTTTCGGTACCTTGGAGGTTGTGCACTAGCAGTTTGAGTGAAGAGACGGCTATTCTACTTTGTTATTTGGCTTGCCGTGTGGCCTACGCTGAGACCTGAAGCCTATTTCTGCCAACCACGTCCTGAGCATACTCTGCAAACTGTGCTGGAATTCAGATGCCAGCGCTTGGCTCTACACCATTTGAGAGTCTGTCTACATGCCTGACTTCGAGAATTGGAACTTGATCTGCACACCATTAATTTCTGACATTACACTACGTTTGGATCTGTAACCCGGGTGAGAGATCGCTCACCGGTGTTTGCTGTTTCATGATTTATTTATTTATTTATTTCCCTTGAAAAAAAATTATGTTCTCCAACAAGGTACTGTTTGATTTTCTTTACATTTTCCCATGGACATTTCTACAGAGCTGTTTGTGTCTCCCTTCATTCAAATGACAACGGTGACTACTTTTATTATTTTGATTTGTTATGTTTAAGATGTTGTGAACAATTTTGCATATTTCCTAATTTATGCAATGTGTAGTTTGCGCTGTAATTTACCCTTGAGTGCATTTCTTCTAAGTACTGTGGTGTGCTAAATATCTATTTATATGCTCAATGCTTAGAACTCTGTTTCTAGGTTATGTATGTATGCTGTTACATGTTCTTTTCTGTGTGGATTTGCAAGTGATACATTTTGAAATAATTTATTCTATTATTGCCTACTTTACTGGAGCCACGTTTGTGCTCAACCTTTGTTGAGGTGCTCATTTGCTTTCATTTTGGTGATGATTTGTAGGCGTTATGCTTATTGGGGTCATTTATGTGCTCAACTATGTTGAGGTGCTCCAATTTGTTTTCATTCTTAGTGATGATGAGCTAGAGTGATGCTCAATTTTGATGTTTATTTCTGTTATGAACCACTTTATAGTGCTCTATTGTTAGAGGTGTTCATGCGCTTGCTATTAGAAGCCATAGGGGCTCAATTTTATTGTCATTTCAGATGAACCACTTATAGTGCTCTATGGTTAGAGGAGTTCATCTATTTACTGTCAGGAGCCGCAGGGCTCGGTTTTATTGGTGATTTTCTGTTACTTACCGTAAGGAGCTGCATGGGCTCAGTTTTATTCTATTGATAGAGAAGTTGTGCATTTTTCTGTGAAGAGCCGTTTTGTCATGAACCACTTTTACTGTGCTCTATGTTTAGAGGAGTTCATGTATTTACTTTGAGGAGTTGGGCTCATTTTATTGTGCTTTATTTTGGAGGAATCGAAAATATTCGAATTTGAGGAATTGATATTTCATTTTCTATCTACGGTACTGAGCCATACTGTACCCTTGCTCATTTGTATTGAGATGTTCAGTTTTCATTTCATTTAAGCTTACATTCTTTTGTTAGCTTATGGTGCTTGTACAACCTTTGTGCCTGCACCCCTTTGATATTACCTCTTCTTTCCATCTTGTTGAAGAGGGTGTTTATTTCTGGTGCATATATGTTCTTTCTTCTGCCTTTCTGCTTCTGCCATCTGTTTCATCTTATCCATTTTTTTCAATCAAAGGAGGGAGGTGTGTTATATCCTGCTCTTCCTCTCTCTTTGTGCTCTTCCTCTCTCTTTGTCCCTCCTTAGTGTTAGTGTCTGCTTGTCTATGTCATGTCTCTGTGATGTCATCCAGGATTCTACCTGTTGCTGTTCAAGGGATTTATCAGTTACCTGGAGGCTGAGCAGGAAGTTATCTGCTCCCGGTGGGGTTTCTTACCATATTACATTCCTACCTGAATGCTGTACCTTCTATCTAATCTCCAGAATAAATATACTACATGAACATTACAACAAGGACCCATCATCTTTATTTTACTGAATTTAACAACATCTTTCATCAAATAGTTTCCTTTCCAAGGAAGGGGTGGGGGGATTTAAACCAAAAATGCGCCTGTGATAATAGTTCTGCACAATCAAACTTGCACATTGTACTTTTTTGCTAATTTGATCAGTCATGTAGAAAGCAATATCTTAGACCACTTTTCGTGAGTGGGAAGGTTTTTTATTACCAGGAGGCCTTTCAGTTCTTGTATGAGCTTAAGGATGTTTTAGTCTGTTATCGGGTAGCAATGTTTCTTTCCAAGGGACTGCGATACAGGGACACACTATCTAGTTTAGAAAGCGATATGTATTTGTCTTTCAGATTATGGTTTGCTATAGAGTTTGACCTGGGATTGTTCAATATGTAATATGATTTTTATTTAATAAGGTCATATTGTCTGGATTTTTATCGTCTAATATTTTTGGATTTTGTTAAGAGCCAATTTTATATGATATGTTAAATATTTGTCATAATCTAGTATTGTACTGTATGACTGTCATTTTGCTTGTATGGTTTGTTTCATACTACAAACTGAATAAAGATTATTGAAACAAATCAAGTCACTTCAGTTATGTTAATAATGAAAGAATCAATTGTTGCACTATAATCAAGAATGTAAGTATAACACCTCTTTGCCTTAATTACTTTACAAACTCCTTCCATCTTTGCCAAATATTATCCAGGTCAAGACTGTTGTACTTAACCATTGCCCTAATTGCTACCATCACGCCTGCTGCACATACTGCAAGTCTAACTACGACTTCAGCAAAAGTTGAATCTTTACGGCATTCATTGCTACAGACTTTGGGGGGAATAATTGCTCCCAAAATGTCTAACACGACATGTCCAAAGCTTTTTTTCCCTCTTCTTATACCGTGTTCTGCATTTAGTTCTTCTACATGATCAAATCAAGGAAAAAGTAAAGCCAAATAACACAAACCTGCCCAATTTCTTGGTAGATTAAAATAAGCAGTCTTACCACAAACACAATAGATTTCCCTCATAAAAGGCTCACCTACAGACAAAAGATTTCCATTGACCTCATATGATTTATCATACAGACTTTCACACACAAATTCTACTTTCTCTTTTTGCACAGAACTATGCCTTACCTTACACCTACTGCCCTTTCTTACCGACTCCACTTTCATACTAGCATGCAAACCTGAAAAACTATTATTTCTCCTAAGTCAATTTCCTACTCCTCTACATTTCTCACTATTTGAACTAATCTCTCATTTTTTTCCCTCATAAAGTCACACTCTTCATTACCCAATAAACACAAATCGTCCCTGTTTAGGTTAGTATCATGTATGTTTTATGCACTCACCCTCAAATACACTCCATATTTAAATTTATTATCATTCTCACTAATAAGCAGATTCTACAAAGCAAAGACACACTGAAATCATTATGGTAAGGGAAAGAAAACTCCCTCCGATTGAATAAAGCAATAAAGATGTTACAAGAAAGCAAGTATGACAATTCTAAATGTACATAGGTTGAATCCTCGCCTGCTAATGTTAGAAGGTAAGTGCATTCATAACATTTGTTAATCTTCATAATGTTAATGTATTCCCTAATCTTTTTAGCATAAATATTATCCTTTTAATCTATAACTAAATTCTCTTTATGTATTGGTATAATTTCTTTAAATTTGTCATTATGAGTTTTTTTTTCAACATTTTCCGTTACATAACTTGTAACATTTCCGAAGGGAACCAGAAAACACACCAACAGGCCAACAGTGTCAGACAATCCTATGAAGCAATATAGTACTGCCTATCGCGCATGGACTGAGAGACTGCCGTGTGACTGGCCGCGTCCCACCAGCGTGATTACCGAGGCTCGTCAGGTAGGCGTGGCGACGTAGGAGAGTGAACAGGCTGTCGGCGGCGGGTGCGCGGTGCATGAGGACTGCTGTGCTTGAGAGCCGGAAACAAGCGGAGAGCCGAGCCAAGCCAAGCGAGGGCACAGTGAGACGGACGGACGCATTTCCTGCAGCTGAGACCAGTTGATTTGCAGTAAGGTGGCAGTGCGGTAGTGCGCAACCAGGACACGCAAGGGGCTGTAAGGGCCGACTGGGAGGCAAATTTCCGTACTACCGCCATTCCCCCAAGACACTCTGGTGAGTGGGCGGCTTCCTCTCTTGTCCCCCCCCCCAAAAAAAATGCAGACTTCTTGGCGCTTGCAGCCCCTCGCGCTCAGACCTCTTCGAGTTCTTCCCGAGTTCTCACTGTTGGTTAATCTCCTGTAACCCTCTCGGCCCTCTGTGCTCCCGCTGGGGGGCTCTCGGCGGGCGCCTTAATCTCCTAGCGCCCACGGCCTTCGGTCATCCCCTCACTCGCTGCCCGTCCCCTGACTTGCCCACGGAAACTCACCAGCTCTGGGGCTGCTCCCCTTGCTCTCCATCTTGAGCCAGCCCAGGCACCGACTATCTCACCCAGACCCTGCTGGCTTCACCCCACCCCCAGGCTTCGAGGTGCTTTAGAGATTGTATAGCACGCAGCCCCAGTGGTCCTTCGACCTTTTGCCCGACCTGAAGAGGCGAGGTGGTGATAGCGGGTGGGGTCAGGGTAGGGGGGCCCTGAGCGGGCTGGACTAGGCGAGCAGGGGGTTGCCATCTGCTATATACTATATAGCTACACAGCGCACAGTCATTGCATACAGCGCCTGAAGCCTGAATCCTAATAACTTCACCACAGTAATAAAGCACCAGTGGCGTTGGACCTGAGAGCAATCAGAAGAGTCCTCCTTGAAACAATGAGATCAGGAAAAGAAAAGGAAAAGAAAGGAAGTACACAGCACCCAAATGAAGGAAACCCATTCAACCTGATGTTGCTGAAGTTTTGGTCCATGCTAACCACAGATCAAAATCTCAAAAACCCTTAAGCCTACGTGATTTTTTCAGAAAAACACCATTAAAGACCGCTGAATTATCACAGCCACACGTGCAATCTCCGGAGGCAATCACCACCACAACCCCGGTACAATCAGGGTCGATTTACTTGGCCCCAGCGCAACATTGGGCACCTGAAACAACTTCGGCAACTGAGCCACCAGAAGTCTATATTTTTGGGTCTACTTATAATAATTACAACAGCAAAAATCCTCAATCTGCCCACCTTCAATCGGACGAGTTTTCCGTGTCTTCAGCAGACAACAAGGGTTTCCCTCACTTACTGCAAACCCAGTTCGAGGACATTATGTGTACAACAGAGGCCCGCTCAGCGCCGACACAACCCACCGTTATTCGCCTGGTGACTCCGACCAAGCCCCCTGTGGCCTCATCTCAGCAAACAACGACGGCGCAAATTCATGGGCAAGCCAACCCTGTGCACTTTAACAGCAGTCAACTACCCTCAACCCCACAAACAATAACCACTTCAACAGTACCTCCAGCTCTGAGTCCCCCATACATGTTATTTTCGTCAGCTGGACAACCAAAGGACCCATTGCAAAACCAGCCAGTACCGTCTGTCTTGAAGAATCAACTTATGTCAGATTTGTCTCTTTTTTTCAAGACCACCCAAATTTCCCCCAGGCCGAGTCCTACCCTAAACTAAAAATTAAACATTGAAGAAAACACCGCGACCAGTGCTTGGCCACAACTCCTACAGACCCTTCAACAAACTGTTAATGCACTAAATTATCATTCGGTAAAACTGGAGGTGCAGGTTGATTTATTAAACACCTTGGCATTATTTACGTCTGGGATTGACAGCAAACTAGACAAACTAAACTCTTTAATTTTGAGGGCACAAGCCTCTACTAAGCTTGCCCAATCAACTTGCTGCTGTTCTCCAATTATAGACTCTCTTTCTCTGCTCACAGAATGCCTAACTACTGTTATAAGGGATGTCAAGTTGCTGAGGGGAGGAAACGTCCTCACTAAATTGCCTTCCCCCTCACAGCAAGAACATCAAAAACCCACTGAGGATCCTGCTAAGCAGAACACAAACATAAACGAAGGGGTGGCGTCAAATACAGGAATAATCATCGGCTCAACGAAGCCGAAAGGACACCCCCAGTGCGTTCAATTACAACCAAACCTGACGGCCGAAAACGGTCCTCCACCAACACCAACTGGGCTTGTAACCAGGTTAGACCAACCCGAGCCTGGGCGAAAAAATAGCCCAGCATCTCAGACCGCTCCAATAGTGGTGGCCCCCCCAGGGCCTATCCCACCATGCAGTAAGATAGAGCGTAAACGCCAGCGTAAAGCCAGGAACAAACTCAGGGCAAATTCCAACGTGGCCCATCAGGAACTCTTTCCTATCTTTATAAAAGCTGAAAACAAAAAAAAACCCTACTAAAACCAGTGCATCAGAGCCTACGACAACCCTCAGCGGAGTTACCCCAAAAATACTCACCCAAGAACCAGTGAGGAGCCAACAGGACAAAAGCAAACAAATTATGGTCCCAGAAACAGTTGAGCCTAGTGCTCCCACAGAAAACACAAGGGTGAGTTCAGATAAGGAGAGTAAAATCGGGCCCAATACGGTATCAGGAAAATCTAGGCCATCGATGGCCCTAACTCCCTCTGGAAAGGAAAACGCAACATTAAGACTAAATTATTCCAAAACTATCTGTAACAATCCGATAACCTTGACCAGTCACAGCCCACCTTTGAAGAGGGTCTCGCAACTGTCACAACAGTTACACGAAATCAAATCAGATATGGTAGTCGAAAAATCTGTCACCACGTCCACAAGTACACCGGAGTCCAACAATAACAACCCATCGTGTCATCAGATTTTATTGGCCCCTGAATACAAATCTAAGGGGTGGCATGACATTCTTAACAGATCCAACCTGTTAAAATTAGTGGAAGGCATTCCGGGGCTATCAGGATTGGCTACGAACAACATTGAATCCGTCGAATCCCCCCCCCCCCCCCCCCCCCCCCCGAGGTAACCAACCTTCTGAGGTCACTGTGGCGACTTTTTCATCGGCCAGCTGGGTAGGAGCTTTTTGAACAGAAGTCCATTCTGCGGGACTGGGGAATTAGAGTGTACCCTTACTCTACGCCAGGGTATCCAATTTCCCTGCTAACCAGACCGACTTCACCCAGTCAGTTGACTTCAATTAAAACTACAGAACGTGCAAGACCCTACTCTGTCCTAAAAAACATCTCAGGGTCTGACGTTGAATCAAAACGACCCAAAAAAGCTGGAGATAATGTAGAATTAAACCACTGTTGGGGGTGGCTGCCAGCTATCCTGTCTTCCAAGCACTCAAACTGACCGTCTGTGGCTGAAACATTTGTAGAAAATACAATCCCTCTGGAAAACTCCTCTCAGTGGCCGATCCACAGCAAAAAACAGATAACAGGCAAGGGCGCCTGCCCTTCACATTGTGTTCATGGAACATTAGCGGACTCCATCAAAAAACCTCAAATGTCGACACCATGGCCTTCTTGTGTAAACATGCAGCAATAGCCCTACAGGAAATCTGGGCGTTAGAGGGCCGCCCTTTAGAAGGATACATCGAATTTCGGAAACCAGCACTCAGGGACAACCACTTTGGCCACTCCAAAGGCGGTCTGTCCATATACATCTCTAATAACTTAACAGGTGTATTTAATCAAATCCACCTCAAAGAAGACTGGTTACTAGGGGTCAAAATTAATCAGTGGAGGAGGCAGCGTCTGCTCCTCCTCATAAACAAGTATATTAACCCCAATACCCGTACAAAAAAAGACCATCTGGCCCGCCTTTGTGAAATCATGAATGACATCGCCACTGAATACCCCAACTCGGACCGCATTATCACGAGGGATTTCAACACAAACTTATTTCAGGGGACTGTAGCAGACATGGAAGGGCCCGACTTGACTAACATTGCTGAGGCTGTGACTCAATCTAAACCTCCGATGCAAGCCCCTAACACATTAGGTGAGCTCTCCGTGACGAGATTCTACAACGCAGGCTACCTGGTAGTGAATGGAAGGTCAACCAGCGACTCACCTCCAAACTGGACCTGGCCGAATGGAAGCAAAAAGTCTTACTTAGATTTTACTATTTGCAACTCAGAACTACTGTTTAACCTGGACAGTTTTTGCATTCACTCACGGTCTGAAAGCAATCACAGGCCGCAGGTCATTTCCTTCATTACAAACCCAGAATTCCATAAAACGGCTCCTATAACCTATAAGGGAATACACTCTGAAAATTCAAAGCGCCTCAAATGGAGCGAGTTCAACAGTCAGAGTGTTCTAAAAGCAAGCAAGGATTTCATAATAGGTAGTCTTGATCAAGATGCCCCCCGACAGTAAAATGGTCGCAGCTGTGTCTTCATCTGATCAGCTCTTACCCAGTGACTGTGCAGGGCTCAAACCGTACTCCATCAGTAGGGGCTGCAGCTTCTACCGTCATAAAATCACTAAAGAGAACGAGAAACAACGCTTTGAGGTCGCTCTCAAAATTCCTGGGGAACAGCGCTTTTTTTATCATATATCACAAAGCCCAAAAAGCATTCAGGAGGTCAGTCACCCAAGAGAAACAGGCTCAGGAAACAACTCAATACTGGGTGAAACTGGTGTGGGAAAGCAAGCAAAAAACTCAAAGAAATTCTGGTCTCTTGTCAACCGCACCAATTTGAACCTAACAAATTCCGGTTCAGCGAACATTCAGGAAGCAGAATGAGCATCATATCTAACAGATCACTTTCAGGCACAAGATCACCATGATTGCACGAGATCAGCCAGGGTATACGGCACTGGCACCGGCGCTTTCCCGAGTATTTCCTCCGACACAGTACAGGGGTTTGCCTCAGTATATGTATTAACCGAAGAACGAGTTGTCAAAGCAGTGACAAAAGGGAGACAAGACGGAGCACCAGGCCCGAATGGCCTGCCACAGAGGCTATTTAAATTAGACATTCCTTTCTGGTCCATGGTATTATTAAACCTCTTTAACTATACTTTGAGGACATTGACAATCTGGAACTCATGGCGGGGTGCAATTATTTACCCCATTCATAGAGCTGGATCACGAGCCGCTCCGAATAACTACAGACTAATCGCCCTTCTGGACATAGAGGTGAAACATTATGCAGGGCTCATCTTAGAGGACCTAAGGCAATGGGCAAAGGATCATAATCTGATTCCTCTGAATCAAACAGGGTTTGTTGCCAATTCAGGAACTATGATAAATCTACTAGCAGTCTCCACCATCATTGACAAAGCTCTCTCAACATCCAGGATGGTATTTTGCTGCTTTGTCGATTTCAAAGTAGCATTTGATAGGGTGCCAAGGGCGGCACTCTGGAAAAAACTGAGCTAGTGGGGAATACCAAATAAAATCCTGAACCCTATCATCCAACTGTATTCTAATACATGGTTTCGAGTGAAGTTAGGGTCCGGCACGCATCTCTCGCGAAAAATCATGACCTCACGTGGTGTCTAGCAGGGATGCGTGCTGGCCCCCCTTCTCTTCAACCTATTTATAGCTGATCTGTCAAGAACCTTAGATAAGGTAAACAGTCACCCCCCCAAAGTAGGAGGTACGGCATTATGTAACCTATTATATGCCGATGACCTGGCCCTGTTCAACCTCACCAGAGTAGGGCTACAAAGGCTCCTTGATTCATTAACGCAATACACGATCAACAATCAACTAGAAATCAACATGAAAAAAATCTTGATAGTCCCATTTGGTAAGAAACGTTACTGTGGTGGTGGCTGGTCAATTAATAAAACAAGTCTTTCAACTGGCCAATCATATAAATATTTAGGTGTCTATTTGGAATCCAGGGGCTGTTTTACAAAGCAGAGTAATGCGATCGCTGCCAAAGCCACGGCTCTAGTGGTATCTTTGGCTAAGCTATCGAAGAAACTTTCAAGTCCAACCTTTTTTCCTCTACTGGAAGTTCTTGGAGCAAAGATCGGGCCTACACTTTCATATGGCATAGAGATCTTTAAAGGCAAAATGAACATTGTCTTAAATAAACATACAACTAAAATCTATAAAAAAAGGTACTTCATTTGCCGAGCACCGCATCCCCTGCACAGATTAGATTAAAGCTGGGGTTAACCAATTATGAAGCCTCCAATGTTGGTACATATCTTAAGCTTTGCCATAAATTAAGACAGGCTGAACCAGGTACTCTAGAATCTCTAGTCTGGAAAGAAATTAATGAGATCAATCCAGGGGGATCATTCGGCTGCCTTTTGAATGATTACACCCATCAAATGTCAGCTGCCGACCTTTGGGCTCTTAATCCTAGTCAGACTGCCTTTAAAAACACAATTAAAAAATGTGTAAAAATTACATCCCTTGTTAAAGATAAAGCTCTGTTCATGAAACGCAGTCAATCCTGGGCAGTAGCCAACTCCTACAAACCGCTATCCCCTGCCACCAACCTCTCTACGACATTTTCACTTTATTTAAAGCGTTGCCTGATCGCCCTAAGAATGGGAGATTGGCGCTTTCTTCAAGACCTACCTACCTGGTGCCGTAGGAAGGAGGATACAACATGTAGAGGATGCGGGTTAGCGACGGAAACAATTTTGCATGTGCTCTGTATCTGTCCGTCCTTCGACTCTCAACGCAGGTGTTTGCTGAGGCCAGAATGGAAAAGGCTGGGAGTTCGGACTTGTAGGCATGCCATTATTGCTGCTTTTTTCTTTGGATAACATTGTTTTAAATATAATACTGGCCAAATTTATTCAGCAAGCGTACCACAATTTAGATAAAATGGAAACTGCTAATGCCCCGTTGCTCACTGTTTAGATTGAACATGTATCTTAATAGAATTTGCAATGACTGGGAGGGCTACACTACAATTTGAAATCTTGCAGCAAGCATGCTTATGGTCAAATTTTACTCTTTCTACTCTTTCTACTCTTTTAATTATTTTTTTATTTACAAAATTGTACATAATGAGATTTGGGAAGCCTTTTAAAGATATTGTTTTTATATCTAAATAAAGGAATTATTATTATTATTATTATTATTATTATTATTAGTATTACACCAACAGGCCAACTAATACTGATTAGGTTATAATAAGCAATGTCACCCCTACAATTTTATAACATCTGCTGTTTCCAATCTTCTCTTTTGAGACCGAAAATCATTTTGTGGCCAAACAAATATCTAAATTGAACCCCATTTTCATTAAAACGATAACATTTCTTATATTTTCTTATTGTGTCTTTAAAATAATAATACACCAAGAAAAAAGGAAAATATATCAGTTTTCATTCTTTGTAATAGTTCATATCTCAAAAAATTCAAAACAAATCTGTCATAAAGGTTTGGGGCCACATGTACGAGCATTTTTAGTCATTGCAAACAGGGAATAGGGCCATTTGCAATCACTAAAACACCTTTTAGCATGTAGTAACCCTATTTTGTGATCTTGGTGACCTATTACCACCTCGCAAAATAGGGTTTGTGAGTCAGTATTAGTAAGGGGTGTCCTTTCCAACCGGTATACGGCCGCCAAACATTCACAGTTTCTTGCCTACTTCAAGTAAATGGTAAGCAAGTCGTAAATGAGAAGGAGTCTTCAGGAGGCCCTATTCCCTTTGTGATTGGCAGCAAAAACATTTTTAAGAGTAGGCAGTGGTTCCACGGACCACTGCTAACTTTTAAAAAATAAACAGAAACGTTTCATTTTTCTTTTCAAAACACATCCTCTTTTCCTTTAAGGAAAATGGGCTGCATTAAAAAAATGGTTTTATTTAAAAGCAAACATAGACATGGTGGGCTAATGTCCCCAGCAGGCCACTATCCCTGTGTTTTAGTGATTCCCAATGGGAAGCAAATTGCAACCAACCTCATGAATATTGAAGTGGTAGGTCAATTTTGACCTAATTCAGGATTGCTAAATGTGTCTGAGCCAAATAAGAACATTACATTTTGTGACTTTCTACTTGTGAGGTGCAAAAAGTCACAATTAGGAAGTTGCAAAATGCTTCAGTCGTACATATGGCCCTAAGACCACTTTAAAACACAACAATATTTTTGGTTCATTCATGGATTTGCTTAATCATTTACTGGATAATTGAAGTATCTCCTTTCAGGGTGGATCTTCTCTAGTTTCTGTCTCTGTATCTGATCTACTCTCAAAGCAATATTGACTTTAGCTCGTTGGAAAATAATCCTTCTCAATTTAATCTTCTTCTGATTCTGTTGCTAAATATACCCAACTAGGCAAGGCATGTTTTTGATTTGGAACTCTCTTTCTCGTTGATTGCACAATTTAAGGCGGGGACAAGTAGTGGCACAGCGGATCTCGCCTCAGGCCAGGTCTGGAAGCAACAGCACAGATCAAGTGCTGAGGAGAAGAATAGGAGTCATGAGAAGGCCTCGGGCTGAGATACAAGTGCTGATCCATCATTGCAATGGTGGCCGGTGCAATCTGAGCTTGAAGTGGGGGTGTGTGAAGGGGCAATGAGAGCTGATCTAGAAGTTTGGTAGAGACCAAAGAAGAGAGAATCTTGCTGCAGTGGAGACAAGAATTGAGATAGGGGAGAATGTGTGAAAGTTGGGGGCAAGTGAGGAGTAAAGGAGTCCTGCAGGACAGTCTACGGTCTTGTAAAGTATGGGAGTTGGAACTGGCTAACCGTAAAAGACCAGGAGGAACCAGATCAGAGACAGTAAGTGGAGTGCATGGGTTATAGTCTGTGAAACCTGTAAAATATCACAGAGAAACATCCAAAAGGGGAAACATACCAAAAACACCCAAATCAAGATAAACCCTCCTTAAGGTCCTTTTTCAAGGTGGACGCTGAGTCAAATAAGTACATTGGGGGGTTGGGAAGGACAAGGAGGGAGAGCAAGGCTGAGATGGTTGAGAAAGGTATGAGGGACATCTAGGTGGGTGTGCTGATGACGGAGACAGCAGTGAGGTCTCAGGTTGCTTCAGAACAGCATCCTAGGAAGATCTTAAGAAGTAAAGGAGACCTAGGCAGCTCCATGTTTAAATGCACAGTTGGTAACAGGTTGGTGGTGTTGGGGGGATGAGATGGATGTGCTGGGTATTAAGGATCAGTGGGGTGCCAGGAGCCGCAGATTGGAGAGGAGAGATGAGATGGATCTTTGGAATGTGGAGTGTGTGAGGAGACTGGGATTTGTGCAATTCAGCAGAACATTTATCTATAAATAAAAAAGGGGTTTTGAGGTTTCACTGGCCAACTAAAAAGGGTAATAAGAGCAGTGTGAGTCACTGGAGAACAGACTACATTTTTGTCTGTGAGAACCAAGGCATTAGGGAAAGATGTGCAAGACCTTAGCAAGGTTGTGGAATTGATTGCTTCAGAAATCCATAACATCAAACGATTGAATAAGGAGCTGCAAGATAGGATGGGGAGAGTAGAGAAATAATAGGAGAAACAATACCTACTACATTTTGTGGTTCAAGTACATCCAAAATGGAAACATCAACCACAGCTACAGGAAGAGGGGATGTCCCGCTAAAAATCCAGGAGCTCAGGGTGGCAAGACAGCCACATCACAGAGGAAAAAAAATTCAAAAGGATAATCATAAAATACTGACCATGATATAAATGGAAGCGGACTTTCTCTGTTCACCCTTGTTCGCTTATGAGCGGAGCAAGAACATAAAAGAATTGGTATCTACAAACAAATCACAAAATTAAAAAGCAACTATAGAGGCACCACTCTGAGTCAGAAATGCATAAAATTGCAACAATGTCATTAAAGGTAACTTCATAACTCATCTTCGAAAATAAAACAAAATCAGATTACATAATACCACTAATTGCAATACCAAAAATGTAGTGTACCTCTGGAAATGTCCGTCTGGTTTAGTACATCGGGGAAATTGAACAGAAAATCAAATTCAGAGTGAATGAACATAAAAACAACATGCGGACTAACAACCAGAAATCGATTATAGATTCGCACTTTCTGACATCAAAACTAGGCCAAGGTGGTAAATTCCGTTCCGCTCGCAGAATTTGCGGAATCTGGATAATTTTGCGTTCCGTGGAGAACGTGGATTTGCCAAAAATTCCGCAATCCGTGAATTCGTGGAATTTTTTGCTTGTTCACGCTTTCAAAAGACGTGTTCTCAAGGTATTTCCCACAGAGCACTCAAGTAGTGTTCACAAACGGGGAAAAAAGCATCGTGAACAGGCAGAACAAGCAATTCCGTGTGCTCGCGGAGATTTTTTACCGCTTCGCAGAGCTTTGCGTAGCACGA
The DNA here is from genome assembly GCF_964263255.1 of Lissotriton vulgaris. Lineage (NCBI taxonomy): Eukaryota > Metazoa > Chordata > Amphibia > Caudata > Salamandridae > Lissotriton > Lissotriton vulgaris. The sequence continues at coordinate 1,024,030,480 of NC_141691.1, forward strand.
CTACGCAAATTCCGCCAACCCCTAATAAAAACATAACATCACTCAACTACGATTTATGGTGTTGGAAACTGTAGATATGTTGGAAGGCAGAGACAATTGCAAATATCTCTTGCCGAGGTAGCTATATTGGATTAAACGATCAAACCCATTTATGCCTAGCAGTTTTAATGACCACATTGAATACATTGAATACAGTTGGTATTTATGATTCTTAAGAATGTCTGTTTATGCTTCTTTGCCTATTTGTGATTTCCTTAGAAGAAATTCTTCTTTTAAAAATTTGTTTTGAAAATACTTTATTCATCCTTTACTATTGACACACATTATTGCTGGCCTATTTCTTTCCTAAGTTCGATCTTTTTCATCTCCATATCTATGCTTTTTTCATGAGTTAGCGATTATTATGGCTTATTTTCAGTGCTTAGCTCCCTTTCAAGGTGGTCCACACTTTCAGTTCTGTTTTCCGCCTCTCCTTTGTTCACGTCCATCTTCAAATAGGTTTCTATTTACTTTGTAACTGTCCCAATCGCACATGATACTCTCGACATGGTTACTGACTAGGACATGATACACATTTGCCCATTCATGGCGGTAAGACACATTTTTCACTATTACTATATTGTTTCGAATATTTTGTATCTTTTTTCACTCATCGTTTATCCCCTTTAGTTTTTTGAAGAGGTGCACTTATCACTGGGATATTATTGCGGGCTCCTTTGGGCTGCAGTATAATTTTCTCATTCATTTTCTCTGTGACATGCTTGCACTTTGCAGGATGACGAGCACCTGTGACACTTTAAAAACCATTTTGAACCAAACCCTCGGGTGAGTCCAATCATGCTTTGTGCTACTTTTGTCATTGTTGTATACCGACTTGTTTAACACCCTTCATGATAACCTTCAGTCGCTCGAGCTTTCCGCTTCTGTTACAGACAGATTAGTGAATGGCTTTATCCTTTACACTCAACTGTTCGGTTTTACGTTACGGTATTGGTGATGTTCATCGAACTGTTAACTACCCTCTAGACTAATTTCTATTTACCCAAGCACTTAGGTTCTATAGAACTTAGCAAGAGACAGACTGGGGATGGTCTAATTTGTCATACTTTCCAGCTTGTTTTCACTCCACTTCATTAGCTTTCAGATTGAATTTCCCCTGATGAAAGGCTTCCTTAGCCCGAAATGCATTGGGGCTGCGCAAGCAGCAAGATTTACCTAAGACAGGATAGGATAGGATGATATTTTTAAAGCACACTGAAACCGAAAGGTGTCAAGGCGCTGGCCGAGACAGAAGAGAGACTAAAACCATCCAGCTAAGAGGCAAAGAGCCAGGTCTTCAGAAGCTTCCTAAAAGTCTGGAGCGAATCCACCGTGGTGATAGAAGGGGGCAAGGAATTCCAGAGTTTAGCGGCCGCCACTGAGAATGAGCAGCCACCCTATTGGACCTACAAAATCTGGGAGAGACAAGTTTTTTATGAGTAGAGGATCTCAAGATGAATTGATGCATTAATCATATTATCACATTTACATGAAATGCCACTAATTTCATGTTTGATGACCTGAGAACTGGAATATTGATGATCCAATAAATTTGAATTGGGAATCAATCAGAGTTTTAACTATTTTTGAATTTGGAACAATACTGGATTACTCCTTATTGGAAACCTTGCAGTGCATTCAGGGGATGTCCCCCCTTAGGTGGCACTTCCACATATCTTTTTAGTTATGCTTTTGATCAGTAAGCGATATCCTATTGCACGCACAAACAAGATCAGCAACAAAACTTTATTTAATGTTGATGACCTAGGAGTGTGTGAACTAGGAGTGGGTGGAATTTGCGTAGTCGCACTACGCAAAGCTCTGCAAAAGGGTAAACAATCTCCGCGAACACGCAAGTGTTCCGCGGACAAGTGGAATTGCTTGTGCTGCCCGTTCGCGATGCTTTTTTCCTGTTTGCGAACAATGTTTGCGTGCTAGGGGGGAAATATCTTGCAAACACGCATTTTGAGTGCGCGAACAAGCAAAAAATTCCACGAAGCCTCCGAACGCGAAATTACCCAAATTCCGCGAGCGGAATGGAATTTACCGCCCAGGCCTAGTGTGAGACACCTAATCTCAAAACAGCCGCCTTTGCCAGGAAGAAACCTTGCCCCTAATTTTCTCCTTTGTGTGCTACACATTCACTTTGTGGGCTATTCCTGCCCACTTAATTATATCTCATGGGAGGAGTATAATAGACTTTGGACTCTGGACAATTTAGGCTCTACTACAAAGGTTTCATCCACTATGACTGACTATTTCACTTTTGTTTTTCCCTGTATATATAGTTTAAACACTTTTTGATATTATCCTTGTTCACTTCAATAAATACACAACTTCCCAATCCATTGTTTCCTGTTGTAATGCAAACATGGCCTGCCAGAGTATCTGCTTCAGCGGCTCCAAGTGCTGCAGAATGCTGCCGCGAGAGCTATCTTCGGCTTGAATAGACGTGCCAATGCTGCGGGCCTGCTGCAGACTTTGCATTGGCTTCCAATCCGCAAACGGATCGCCTTTAAGGCTTTGACTTTGGCCTATAAGGCCCTACATGCGGTGGGAGCAAAGTACCTCCAAAAGAGACTTGCCTTTTATCATCCGGCTCGCTCTCTGAGGTCGGAATCCCTGTTCCTGGCGGTGGTCCCGCGAGTGAAGAGAGCTCGCCTGGGAGGTCGCTCCTTTGGACTACTGGCGCCACAGTTGTGGAACTCTCTGCCGCTCACCCTTCGGGGAGCCACCAGCCTACTTGCCTTTAGAAAAGGTCTTAAAACCTGGTTGTTTACCCAGTAGGCCGCTTTTTTGTGCGCCCTCTCTGCCTTCTGTCCTTTTCTTTTTTAACCGTGTTATGTTATTGTGTTGCAGCCCTCCTTACTCAAAGCGCCGGGACACTCTTTTTGAGTAGCCGTGCGCTATATAAAAGTTAATATAACATAACATAACATGTAACAATGTGAATGTACTACCGTGTGAACTTTGCAATGCAATAATTAGGGATTATTAGAAGCTTTGGTATGTTGGATGTAAACAACGTTCAACTCAGGATCACTACCATGTCACAACAACACATACAAACAAGTGTCTGGTCTGATAACATTGTTCTAATCATAGGCTTACAAAATGTCAGAAGCATAGCAAATACCATATGATTAATTTATCCTGTGTTAGTGATCACACAATCACTTGCAGACTTTCACAGCTTGGAAGGAGAAGATACCTCTGATAATATTATTCACAATAGGCAACAATAGATTAGGACCGCCTCATCAGCTGGAGCCATATTGCCAACTTTGCAAAAGGAATCCTAAATCAATTGAATAAAGTAACAGACACATGTCAGTGCAACAGTTTCTGACCAAAAGGTCATTTCAATCCAGAGTTGCTTGCATCTGGTAGAATGTTCTAAACAAATGTCAGTGATGTGCCACAAGCAATTTGGCCTACATTACGGAGACACATCAACAGCTACACATAGTTCATATACAATGAGGATTTAGCCAATGTGAAGGCAGACTAACATGATTTGGGCCCCATACAACATTATGATGGATCACATAATGGCACACATATTGCATTAGGACCAACACACCACAAAGAACAAGTCCAAGGTAACTTCCATCCTATAGCTGTGCAAGCTATCTTTGCAACATTCTTGTACACCTAAACTCTGTGACAGACATTCCCATGAACAATCTAGCTGCACTAAATATGGCTGAACAGCACTATATATCGGCTAATATCATAACTCTGAAATGTCCAAATGAAGATGCCATGTTAAAGGAATCTAAAACAGACCAATGCAGAGCGATTAGATAGGAAACCATACATATGGCACACATCACATTGTCAACTTGTAGAAAATACAGTCCAAGATAACATTTACAGTTGAACAAAGCTGCACTTACAATGCAAACACATTGCCCTAGATATTTCCAGACTCATATATTCCCAGTTTTTTGCACGAACATCCTCCTCACAACATCAATAGTAGAGTTGCAAAAATAGTCAAAGTCATCACATCTGGCACCATACTTACACGCAGGAGAAGTAGTTTTGTATGAGACCTTGATGCAATTCAGCTTCTTCCTCTTCAACACTATCATCATCATCATTTGGCAATTCATGTTCCTCACCTGGTGGATCTTCATGACCTGCATCCTCTGTGATGTAAGGGATGTTCCATTGCAGGGTAATGTTGTGGAGCATGCAGCCACCCACTGTGATGTTACACACCTTCCCGGGTGAGTAGATTAGGGCTCCTATATTCTTGTCCAGACATCTGAATCTGGCTTTCAGAAGCCTGAAATCCCGCTCCACTGCCTGGAGAGTTCTTCCATGGGCCTCTTTGAAGTAGACTTCCCTGACTTAGTAGGATTCCTCAGGGGTGTTAACAACCATAGACGGTTGGAATATGCTAAGTCTCCTAGATGGAAGGATGAAGTGCTACAATGAGTTGTACACTTTGAGATCATGCTACCTGACATCACCCACACAATGTTTAGACAGATCACATTTACCTACAAGCCAGGTCTTCTATGGGAGTAGTCGTGAAATCAGCTAGGGTATGGTTCTGTTCCACAGTATGAAGGAATCAGGGGCAGCTCCTGGGAACCGGGCACAGATGTTTGAGATGTACAAATCCGGTAAGCAGATAACTTGCACATTGATAGAATGGAAGCGCTTCCTGTTGCGATACACGTGCTCCCTGGCTTGTCGTGTTACTAAGGCAAAATGTGTGCCATCAATGGAGCCAATCACTTGTTGGAAGTAGCCAAAAGCATATAATTCCACCTTCACAGTGGCTAAATCCTGACATCAGGGGAGCTAGACGTATCTGGCTATGTATCTCAAAAGTACTGCTAGTACCTCTTGAAGTACGCAGATGAACATAGATTATGACATTCCACCTGAAATAGCGACAGTGAATTGAAACAAGTCTCTGGCCAAAAAAAGCAATACAGACATGAGTTTCTCAAGTAGTGGGATTGATGTAGTATAAGTGAGGCCAAGCAGCAACCGATGATATAAGTCCAGTATTGTTTGACGATTCAAACAAAACTTCTGTATGACATGTCACTCTTCCAGGGTCTGAAGGTCTGGAAATGGGCAGTACACTGGAGCCTAGCATCTCCTCAGGGTACCTATGTGAGGGGCAACACAAACATTTATTTTGGTCACAGTGTGTAGAGCAACATAAGTTGAGAGTAGGGCAAAAGTCATCTGTTTGAGCATTAATGCATCATGAAGCAATACAAATTTCACTTCATCATGGACAAATCTTATACATCCACCAGCCATCTCAAAGGAGGCCTTCACGGGTTTATAACACTCCTGGGCACATCACCAACTCCGAAAATAAAAATGCCTCTATAGTTAGGGTAGCATAACATTTTATGTGAAATACCACAAACTGTGGTGTCAATACACCGCTCACATTTTGCTTATGTTCACAGTGATGCACTACACAGATGAGGTTTTGTACTGGACATGACATGGGAATGGATCATTTCAAATGTAAACACGTTTGACCTCATTTGGAGAAGTGGTGATGCACTTAACTGTCACCAATGCAGTTTTCCCAACCGCTGACATAGTGGATGCCTGACCTCGCTAATAGGACATGTCGAAGGTACGCCGCCGGAGTACGTTTGCATGCACGGCAGACACAGCCATAGGCTAACGTTGTTGATAGTGATGATTGTGGTCCAATGGCTGGGTACGCCAGCACTGGTGACCGAGTGGAAGGCGCACATGTACACAACAGTTGGAAAAAATCTCAATTGCCTCCGGACACTGCTGCTATCAACACCTCCTCCATTTTAGCTGCTGTTTGCCACCTCTAGGAACAATAATGGCATTTACTGAAAGTGGAGGGCTTGTCCATTCATTTCAGAGGAGCTGGATGCTCAGGTGGAAGAGGCCCTTCTCCTGAATTCCAAGCTCTAGGGCTCACCAGAGGAAGAGGTAAGTTTCTTAAATACATATTAAACTCCATTTTACTGCTTCCTCTCTATTCTCATAGGCTACAATGTGTGTCTGAGTGCCAGAGTCTAAGTATTATGTTGATGGCATACATTGTGTGGGCCTTACATTGGGCACACATGTAATGGATTATGGGGGTAGAGAGTAGTTGGAATGTGTGATATGGGGGATTTCTACTTGTGTTACATGCAAACCTTTACGCAGGGCTCACGTTCATAGTTGCTACAATTAAGTCTCAAATCACATCCTGGTATAAGTGGATTATTATGTATAGGCTTCGCCCCATGAGCCATGTCTGCATACTGTTAAGGCATTTGAGGATGGTGTTAGCCAAGTGTACCCTGTACCTCCCCTTTACCGGACTTGCTCCCATGCAGTGCTATAATCACTTCATCCAAGGTGAAATTTATATATTTTTGAGTGGTCATTCTCTAATCCATCGACAGGTGTTATATGGGCAACATCAGTGACATTATATACCTGCACGAAATGGGTAATCCACCCCTCCTCCGAAATGGCGATATCTATTGATGGACTTTTAAGTGTAGTTAGGAATGGTAACTTCACCGCCATCCAAAAAGCTGCACTATCCTTCAAAACTGCTGCTGTATGTATGCATTTTGCGATGCAGGGCGCGCTACGAAATTTGTTTTATTTATTCAATTGTTTACTTACCTTCAATTATCCATACTCCAGTTTATAGCACCTCCCACCCTGCCCCTCCCCCGCCCCGCCTCTCCGCCCCACCGAAACTCCCTCCACAGGCGTGGCTGGGGTGCGGCAGTCCAGGGACCAGCAAACTTGTCATCAGGCCCCAAATAAAAATACTCTAGAAGGGGAGATTAGATACAATCAAGATGATGCTCTCTCCCATCGTGCTATTTACAATATCTAACATACCGTTTTCTATCCCTTTGAAATGTTTCAAGAAAATTAACTCTATTTTATCTACCTTTTTGTGGGGACATAAAAAGTCTCGTATGTCTCTGTCCAAATTAATGCGTTCTAAAAGAGAGGGTGGGGTAAACTTTCCGAATTTTGCCTTATATCACAAATCCTTTTTATTGAATCAAGTGTCGAACTGGATTACGGATTCCGCATCATCCTCTCCTCTCTGGTTGGCCTTAGAAAAGTCTTTTATATCCCCCTTTTCTTTCAAAGAATATCTTATGTTTTCTCGTAAAGTTCAATCTTTATCTACTCCTATTCTTAAGTATACCTCCAAAATCCTTCCTTCCTTTCCCGTTTCATCCTTGTTTGATCAACCTATTTGGCACAATACATCTATATTAATTAACAATAAGCCGATTTTTTGGAAATCCTGGAGATCACGTGGCCTTATCTGGGTGCATCAATTGTTTCACCAAAATCAGATCATCCCATTTGCATTAGCTGCTACTTCTTTCAATCTCCCTCCCGCTTTTCGAGTTAAATATTCATTATTGTCACACGCATTACAACTTGCCTACGATGCTTCCCTTGCTGCACCTCCTCCATCAAACCACGTATCCTCCGATATGTCTTCACTGAGTTCTTTACTTCTTACACAACCTAAAGCTTCAAAAATCTACGCTTTTCTTCAAACTCAGTCTTCATCTCGCACGAAAACCACAACTGAAGAAACCTGGGAAAAAGACCTAGAAGTCTCTTGGCCTATTGAGCTATGGGACAAATTATGGCTTAAGATTCGTAGATCTTCCAGAGCTGCTAATACTACTCAAACACTATTTTTTATTTATAATCGTTTATTATTTTCACCACTAGTTCTTAGTAAACAATACCCAGATGCTTCTGATAAGTGTTGGTCCTGCTCCTTACCATGTGCAGATCTTTTCCACATGCTTTTCAATTGTCCCCATGTTCATAATTTTTGGCGGCAAGTTTGGTCTCAAATTAACAAGATTTTTTCCTCTAATCACTCCTTCTCTTTATCTCACATTTTCTTAGGGAGTGTTTCCCCCATCTGGGTTCATTGCACTTTCAGGGTTAGAATAATTGACTTATTGTTGGCAGTAGCTTTCCAGCAAATAACTAAAAATTGGAAGGATTTTACCAAAATATCTTATCAGGCTTGGTGGTATGCTGTTTGCTATAATCACAGGTTAGATACGACTTTTGTCTACCCCTTGGCTTTAGCTGCCAAGCGAAAAGAATTGTGGAGTCCAGTTACACTATTTTTTGATTTAAGTGCTCAGAGTTCTCTGCCTTTGTCCCAGTTACAACAAGAAGTTCCTAAACCTCCAGGAATTCCTGTATTTTGTTAAACATATTAATATTATTTTCGCTTTTCTTGTAATTACAATGTATATTTAGTATATCTTTTATTACCTTATATCATACCAGTTGCCAATTTTGCTTATATTTATTCCCAATTTTTGATGGTTCTTTTTGTACCTTATAATAATATCTTTAATTATCTTGATGTATACTTTTGCTTGCTACTTTCTTTGTCTTACTTTGTAAGCTTATTTTATATTCTTTCAATAAAAATTTTCTGAACTAAAAAAAAATACTCTAGAAGGTGGCAAATATAGCTGGACTTTTCCTTTGGTTTACGAGAATGGAAATGAGTAGCAGTTCTTTGCTTCTTTTCTATATAAGCTTGGTGCATCCTGTGACTTCCTGTGGAGTACTTGCACTTCAATACACGAGGGACTATTATATACCTTAAAGTACAGTGAATCATTAGTACATTAAACTAGTTGTGTAATTGATACACATCAATAGAAAATATCCTTTTTTTCCCTGAAGCAGGTATTTTAAAAATATTGTAGTAGTACTCGAAGCTCTGATGTGTGAATTGCTTCATAGCAGAAGGCCGTGTCCTGCCGTGATCTGTATTTACTTGATGAGAGTGACAGCATTGTTCCGTGAGGTTTTCACGATGCGCACGGTGCCAACATGAAAATAACTATGAAAAGGAACAAATATGTTACCATAATCCACAGAGAGCAAGCGATGTGTATCGCCATAGAAACATATGGCCTGTTTTATACAACAGGGGGTCATCTATCACCTAAGCAAACTACCGAGACCTGACGTGACAGCTGTGCATGGTAAGGCCAGGACTCGCATTTCTCCATGAAGTCAGCAACGGCGCAGTCCCATATCGGATTCGGCAGATTATTATGTATTCAAACAGTTGTCTCAGGCAGGAACGGCAGCCTTCTCAAAGTTAATCCGCAGAATAAACATGTTCACACTTACTGCAGCGCTGCCTCCTCAAGGCCTTCCATTAACGTGCTCATGCACTTAAGCGCGAGAGAGGCTTCCGCCAGGAACTGGAAGTTTGCATTTTATGGGTTGACTACTGGATGAAAAGGGATTAAAATGCGCTAATGCTTCTCTACACACATCAATCCAACGGTTCACTTATCTATTCCTTTTAGACGTTTGGCATGTGCTTTTGAATTTTTGTAAAATGCATAATGTATATTTCGATTATTATTCCATATCTTTTTTAGTGACATGCACGGGTCTTTTACCTGAAAATGTTTCAAGCAGTTCATGTTTAAATGCTTAACTCGAATGTGATCCCGATGGGCCTGTAAAAAAAGGGCAAAGGGCCAATTTTCATTGGAAGGCCCACAATTCTTTTTTTTCTGCAGGCTCCTAGTTAACATGGTCTGAGCTGAAACATTACAGCGGTAGTTTGGTATGAGCACAACTGTTGCAAGGAAACATTATACTCGGAGCTAATGGTTTCATCAGGTAAGAGTATTACTGCACTAATGTCACTGTGGGACCAACCATAGGACCACCTGCAGATGAAATGTTTCACTGACTCGGTGAAAGCGTCGGCAATCTGAGTAGCATATACTTACAACGTCTCTATTTGTAGTTTTAGCTTAGATTTGGTTGACATAAGGGATAAGGTACTGCCTGACGCACAATATAAGAATATTGCAAGTCACAAGGAATTCAGTGGCGATATAGAGGAAGAAGTCTAAAGCTCGAGTTCCTTTATAAGGTCATGGAACACCGAGGCTACTTCAACTATCCTTATGATGTTTGGAAGGAGGTACTTTATTCCTTGTAATACACTGCCACACGAATCTCCCTTCCCACAAAACACTTAAATCTTCGGTGTGCTGCTTTTTCATGTTTTACAAGATGTAGAATATTTGTATAAAAGATTAATTCAATTAGAATCTCTAGTGCAAAATTGAACACAATATAATGAAGTTAGATTTTTGTTGCAAAAGGTATTAGATTCATTTCAATACAAAAACACTGTGGCTCTGAATGTGTAGAGAAATAAAAAAAATCTGTAAATTTCTAAAGTGGAAAAATAAACATGTTGCCTTAAAAATAAATTGTTTGCTTATTCTGTTTGTCTAGAAAAATTGAGGATAAAATGGATAAGGCAATGTCCAATCAAATAAAAAAAAATTGATTCAGACCTCATCTGAGGTCAACAAATACATAATTTAAAAATTGTATTTATACTTTTGAACTTTCTTTAAAAACACGTTATAGACATGGTAATTTAAATTTAACGAGTACAAATACATAATCCATGGTTGTTAAAACTGTAACAGTTTTTTACAACTTTAAAAAACTCTTTAAGAACGTGTGCAAGTTATAGTAAATAAATTAATTTAGAGGAGATTTACACAATGAAAAAATAACGTTATACCTGAGGCGAATAGGTTTTATGAAACGTTGCTGGGCTTCTACCAGGACCAAATTTGGGCAAATTAAAAGTGCATGGCAAAGGTCTTGCACTCCACCGTTACACAAGTCCCAGATACCTGATGACCATTCAGAGGAATTCCATCTGGAAGAGTAAACTTTTAATGGAAGAATTTCTAATAGCAGGAGAAGGATACAACGCCATTCTCTATGTTGAAGCTGAAACTTTAAGTAATGCTCAGGAGTTTTATTTACTATATTGTCCGCATATTGTTTTAATGTTTTATTGAGTACAATACTCTTTGTCTGAGTCAGAACTTATTCTCGTCGTCATATGTTTTAAAACGAGCTTCAAATGTGTTGGAGACCAATCCTGCAAAAGTGCTATAGTGCATTGTGATTTTTTTTTTTAGGAAACAAGGGGGACCCTATAATTGGCTGTGGACCAAGGGTTAGTAACAATTTTTGAGGAAACAGTGGTCCAAAGCAGTGCATGAATAAAAGAAAAATATTTAAGGAAAGCCGTGATAAGCCGCCTATATTTATCCAAGTCCAGCCGGACAAGGAATTTTATTTTCACAATGTAAGAATAATTGTAAGCCACGTTACAAAGAATACAAGAGCACAATCCTGTGCTTTACCACAAAACATCGTCGGATCAACTGCAGCATCGGCTGCTCCGTGATACACGAGGACATCGTTCCCAGTATTAGCGGATGCGAGGACTGTCCCGGCACCGCCATATTGCAACCCGGCAATTCCTTGGAGTCTCAAAGGACCCAACTTTGCCAACTTCCCAACGCTGAAAGTGGCCACAGCCAGCAGCGTTGCTTGCCGACTTTGCGCGTTCATCTAGGCGGCACCACCCGGCAAGACAGCTGGTTAGCTACCACAGCCTCAACAATTGCACCTCTTCCCCTCAAGAGGCGTATACAATTTTTTCCCCACAGGAAACACAACTAATAAGTCCTGATGATGATCCCCCATGTATCTTAGAGCGGGGGATCGAAACGTCGACCCTTTACAGTAGTTGTACGGTATAACATAATGTGTATCATTCGCTGTACATACTACTCTGGCAAAACACTTGCATTTTTGATTTTAAAAAAGTGTCCAGTTTGCTCTCTCTTGCCTGTAAAACCTCTCCTTACTTCTAAACTCTCCCTAAACTTTTCTGTTTTGTGGTAAAGCACAGGATTGTGCTCTTGTATTCTTTGTAACGTGGCTTACAATTATTCTTACATTGTGAAAATAAAATTCCTTGTCCGGCTGGACTTGGATAAATATAGGCGGCTTATCACGGCTTTCCTTAAATATTTTTCTTTTATTCATGCACTGCTTTGGACCACTGTTTCCTCAAAAATAGTGCATTGTGAGGCCTCTAGGTCTGCTTTAAGATTCCTATTGAAAGTATGCAGTCTGTCCTTCCCAGAATTGAAACGCTTCCTTCTTGATGATTTGAAATGTCTATGTTGCTCCTCAGTCGGATTCTCCGAAAATCATTGGCACCTAATTTAATCATAGAGTCAAGGTCGCAGAGTCATTGGCGCCCCCCTGGGAACACATTCTATTGGTCCAGTACTTGGAATCTAACCAACTGCTCTCTACGTCCCAAACTGGGGTTCGTCCTCAGCATGGGACTGAAACAGCCTTATTAGCAGTAGTAGAGGAGACAAGGAGTCTGCTGGACCAGGGAGGTAAGGCGGCCATTATTTTACTAGATCTCAGTGCCGCGTTCGACACGGTTAACCATGCCACCTTATTACATCGTCTGAGTGGCATGGGGGTATCGGGCGCGGCACTGACATGGCTGACCTCCTTCCTGGAAGAGCGCTTCTTTCAGGTCTTTGAGGGAGACATTGTTTCCACTAAACAGCCACTCATGTGTGGGGTGCCTCAGGGCTCGGCCCTGAGTCCCACCCTTTTTAATATTTACATGAGGTCACTGGCGGAGGTGGTCCATCCCTTTGGCGTCAAAATTGTCACCTATGCAGACGACACCCAGCTCGTGGTATCACTAAACCAGACTGGGGGGTTGTCTAGCACCCTGGGCCCCTGTTTGAAGGCGGTCGCCAAATGGATGGAGCTCTCCTGTCTCCGACTTAACGGGGAAAAACGGAAATCATGTTATTAGGGAACCCCACACCCAACATCTTGCTCCCTTTGTGGCCGGATTGTATGGGGCCTCTTCCCTCCCCCAAGACACAGATAAAGAGCCTGGGAGTCTGGTTGGACAGTTCCCTGGACTTTATAGTCCAGGCCACCAAGACCTCATCTACCTGTTAGGGTTTGATGAGGATGCTTCGGAAAATACTCACCCTTCTTCCGTTCCAGGCGAGGAAATTCATGGTTCAGGCACTAATACTCTCCTGCCTGGACTACGGTAATGCTCTTTACCTGGGAGCTACAAAGACCACAATTAATAAGCTTCAGGTCACACGAACTGTGCCGCAAGGCTGCTATATCAAATTCCACGGAGACAATCTGTGAAGCCGGTCCTTAAGAAACTACACTGGTTGCCCATAACAGCTAGGATCCAGTTCAAAGCTATGTGCATTACACACAAAGCAATTTGGAAGACGGGTCCAACCATAATGCATCCTTTGATCACCCCATACCTCCCCAACAGAGCCCTGCGCTCTAGCCAACTCCATCTGGCTACCTCAAACAAGATACACAAAGCTCGTTGGGGAGGTCGCTCATTCACATTTAATGCTGTAAAGTTATGGAACGACCTTCCTCTCCTGCTTAGAAAGACTGACAATCTGCTGGCATTCAGGAAACATTTAAAAACCCACCTATTTGGTACAATCTGCTAGCACGTAATTCCTGTTTTTCCTCAGTTTCAGACAAAGCGCTGCAAGACCTCAGGGTAGCCTATGCGCTATATAAATGCAATTTTCATTTCATTTTCATTTCATTCACGCCCCCCCAGGGGGGCGAGCCCCCCAGTTTGAAGACCTCTGAACTAGATTAAAAGTAAAATGCTGCAGAGGCTATCCAGCACAAAAGCCCAGCAGTGCATTAAGCTGAAAGACAAGGAAAGGGTAACATGTGTACCTGAAACGGAAGGAAAATAAATCAATAGATACTGGCAACACTAGGGGTGATGTCCATGAGTATATGTTTTAAGAAGAAGAACACGAGTAAAAAGAAATTAGAAAAAAGGACCTACTCATTTTTATCATGCTTTATGATCTTTGATCTAGGAACGTTTTGTGTTTAAATCCAGGTGCTTTTTTTTTGCGTTGTTGTCTCTCGTTTCATATCCCAAATATGTTACACTTTGCTTTGCAAATTTACATTTCGTAAAATCTGCAGTAGGTCCATTCTTTCTCACAATTTCCATTACCTTTTGTAAGGAGTTGCAGGGACAGAATAGTCTACCTCATGTTTGTTTGATTATTTTTCTTCTTTATTTTCTTTCAGGACTATTACTTCTGAAATACCAGTAATAAGGTGTCTTCTGTTTTCCTTCTTTTAGGTGGCCCGGCTCCCGGCCATGCTGGAGTATCAATGCCGCTTCTCCCTCAAAATAAAAGAAGAGGTACAGGTAAGTGTTTCATTCACACTTAATACCTTTTTTGTAGGGTAGGGTGTGACGGAAGATCAATATTTGCTAAACAACTGTCATCAAGTGTGATTTGTATGCTCTAATTTTTCAGAAGGGGGTCAAGAGTTTTAACGTGAATGTCGTAGCATCTGCTACAGTGCTTTTTTAGAGCACTCAATAGTGCCTGCTTGGTGGGGTTTGTCTAATGTTCCCTCCCTCTTCACTGTTATGGCATGAATCCGGTACGTACCTGTGTAAGCCACGCTCCTCCCGGAGCATGGCGGGAGCTTTCGCCAGGTCTTTGGCCTCCTGGCATCTTGTTGCTTGGTCCTGCTCTGTTGGGAGTCCCATTCTATTGTTCCAGTTTTCACGCCAACTATAGGAAAACGTTCTTTTCCTCTTGTGCTTCTCCCCATCGGCGTCCTGCTTTTCTTTAGCTCTGTGTCTTTCTCATCTTTCGCATCCACCTCCAATGGGCCTTCCTGCCTTTTCTATTGGTTTGCAGCCTTTGATTACATCCTTTCTGGAGTTCCGAGAATCCGTACGGTTCCTTGAATCAAAAGGACCATGTCCTCTGAGGGGTTGAGGGGCCCAAGAGAACAAGCCTTAATCCATGCTTCCTGTGTCTTTATTTATAGGCTGCCAACAACAAAGAGGGCAGATGCAGTGAGGTACAGATCAGCATTCTTCATTAGTGTCCATTACTTCGGGGTCAGAGTACCATTCCTCCTGACACCTTGTCAACTGTGTGGTCATGTTCTCTTTATAATGTCCTCATTATCAGGATATCGTCCTGAAAAAATGTCACATTCTTTAAACCCTTAAACAGTTCAAACATTAGACTTTGAAACATGGCTTTCACTGCAGCTAAGCCAATGGTACACTTACAAATTGGAAACAACCACAGGGAGTAATAAAAGTGGTCAAACTCTACTCTCTGAGTGTAGTGGAACTTGGTGGAATGCTGCTTTGAGATCTGTTGAGGTGAACCATTCAATTCCCTTAGTTGCAGACAGCATTTAATTTATTTTGTCTGGAGAAACTGGTCAACCACAATATTCTTAGTGAGGTCGCTCAAGTCCATGCATAGTCTAGGTTTACCATTAGCTTTTTGCAGTCACCTTTGGTGATACCCATTCTGACAACTCCACATGCTCTATCACTCCAGCCATACATACTTTCCCTGACTCACTGGCCAGTTGCTCCCTCAAGGTCAATGGTATATTCTTTGAACAAGGTTCTGCTCCAGATTTTAAGGCTAATCTGTGCTGAAAACCTTTAAGCTGTCCTATAGTTCCTGAAAACATTTCTGGGTAAGACTCAAAAATGTGTTGTTCATACTCATCACTTGGTTGCAGGGATAACCCAGGCTCTAGACTGTTCATTTCCAAGATAATTCCTAACTCTCCTTAGTCACGTCACCCCAGGACTGAGGGTCCTGTGACTGAGGCATGTAATTGTATTTTGGTTCTTTATTTTTAAACTTGAAGAGCAAACTCCTAACTCCCGCCATATCAATACCTTCAACCCCAAATGTTTTAGGCCCAATATCAGCAGAATCCACATCAACTTTTCCTTCCATACATCATTATTCACAATCATGTGTGGAGACCTTGAGTGTGCTACAATATTTCCACCTCCCATTGAAATTTTACAAACAGGTTTTTTCTTTAGGGACCCAATATTAAGTACTTCCTCCTCAATACTGAATACACACATACTGACATCATCTTCCTTCCTTCCATCCGATTCTGTGTCAGAAATGGGATTACATAATTTAACCAATTTCTCCTTCTTTCTTCTACGCTATTGTAAAAATGTATTTTCAACCCACACCCTGAGCATTTCTGCGAGTGTGGACATTTCTTATAATTTGCTGAATTTCCCACATTTCCACATCTATGGCATATCTCATTGAAAGTACCTTGGTCTGAATAATTCTTATGTTTCACCATAGTGGTCTGGGATTTATTTTTACACTCATCACTTTGGTTACTAGATGATGGTTTCTTTGCACTGTTGTGTAGTTCCCCGCTTCCCAGTAGGAACAGCATGCTTGTTAGGCAGCATAAACATAGGGATGGTGCCAGAATGATTTCTTGTACCCCCGCAGGATATGTCCTAACAGGCACGGCCCGTGCCGGGCGTTATACTGGGGCGGTGACTTCAGGCAGGGGAGGGTCAGGGTGGGGGGTTGTAAAATGCGGTATATGGATCATTAGAGGTAAGTACCTAAAAAAACAAAAAAAAAGAAATTTTGTTGCCCACGCTGCATTCTCAAATGTGATGCTGCGGGGGCACCAAAACTCGTTTTATGTATTTTTTTCGATGCTTACCTCTAATGCTCCATATCCAGCATTTTATAACCCCCCACCCTGACCCTCCCCTGCCTGACGTCACCGCCCTAGTACAACGCCTGGAACGGGCCATGCCTGTGTCCTTATAGAAACAAGTTAGCCCACAGTGCCACCATAAGCACCCCCAAATCTAGACAGGTAGCAAATGGTTTTGACAACCACAGAACATCACACACCTGAGCTTTCCCAGGGATCAGGGAAACAAATTTAAAACCCTTTCTCTCAGTCACTCGTGCTCTCTTTCACTCAGAGAAGTATGCAGGAATACACAGTTGGTTGTTTTCAATATTTATTGAACCAGTGTGGTTCTTGCACAAAAATATATATGCTGCAATGATCAATAGACATGAGCAGATGAAAATGATTAGCAATATAAGGGCAGTGAACAGAATGAAAAGTTCCACTGAGACAATCTATATATGCAGGGATATAAAACAATATTTAGGTATGTATATATAGCATACTCCTACTAAGTGTTCCCTAACATGGATGCCTAGGGTGTGTGTATGTGTTCTGCCAGAAATCCTTATTGGATGATCCAACCCCATGACCTGAAGGGAAAGAATGCTGATTCCCATTGTGGTCGCAAGTTGGACATTTTTTCGTAAAGCGATCTGCTAACAGCTGGGCTGAAAATTTAGTGTGCAGTGACCTCTCACATGACAGCAAGTGTTCCTCTGCCTAAACCCAGAAATGCTGGTTATTTATAATGGAAAGAATCCTTGCATTGGGCCAAGATTCTAGTCAGGCTGCCATTTTTTATGTACTATTAATAGCTGTGTTGCCACATGGATAAAAATAAACAACCACATTTGCACAAGGTATGTATAGACCTGTACAAAAAGTTCAAGGTATTACAATAGTGTTCTTGCGTAGGTGATTTTGGAAGCAAGTATAGATTCATGGAAACTAATCTGCACTATCATGGTTACAAATATGTGTCAAAAATGATTGTATGAGAATAAAGGCAACTTAGGAGAAACCTCATGTGTATGTAAAATGGCCATGTTTCTGTCCAGGCTGACCCAGGACACATGCCACCCACTTCGCAAACTTAAATCGGCTGCTAAGCCATCTAAATAAACAGAAATGAATGCATTAGCATATAGAAATATAAAAATGAATGCCAAAGTTCACTTTTAAAAGTAAGCTAAAAGCTATTAAAAATACGATTATGTGATTTGGGAGCCCAAAGAAAGCCTTTTGAAGAGGAGCAAAAATAAAAATGCATTTAAAACAATTTAGACTGTTAAAAACAAGCTAAATTTAAAAGTTCCCACCTAACGGAATAGCCAAATGTATATTTGTTCAGGAAGGTGAATATTTCGAGTATCCGCAGACGATGATCCCAGAGGCACACCTCAGAGCAAGTGTATAAAGCAATGGTCTTCCCATCCAACCCCTACAGCAGCCGCAGAGAGAATGACTAAAGCTGTGGGTAGTCCCACCGAGCCAGAGTCAAGAACCAATTTACTTTTAGCAGGTGCATCCCAGAAGGGGTCGTAGAATGCAGTCAGGTGAAATGGAATACACAATAGACAGCTATATACATGGCCTTTAAGGGGTCCATCAGTTCAATTATGTCTAAAGGTTCAACTAGTTGCGATCCCAAGCAAAAATCCAAGGCACACTCAAAAGTGCACAAGGGACAGTAGAACACTTGCTGTACGCAGTGAAGCTACACAGGCCAAAATCAAAATGATAAGAGCCAGCGCTCAGTCAGTTTTCAATGCAAGGTTGTGTCAAAGCAATGCACGAGGATCTAACAGCACAGCAGCACATGTGGAAGTGCTAGCTTAATTTGTGTTTTAAATGAGACATCTATTGTCGAGCAGATAAACTAAAATCACAGTCCTGACAATCAAGAGCAAGATCAGCAGAAGCCCTCCAAAGAAACCTCTGTGCACGTGTAAAAGATGGAATGACTCTGAAAACTGTCTGGAAGGTACTAATCAAACCAGAGCCTAAAGTTTTTGAAAAAAAATGCACTTATCCTTTGTACTACATATGTTAAATATACAATGCACCAGCTCTCTAAAATATCATGGGAAAATAGTGTGGCGAGTGCATGTGTCTCTGAAGAGGACCTTGCAACCTGAAGATCAAACATCTCCCTAGCAAAAATTAAGGCCACATCTTTCTGAAACAGTAAGGCTTTCAGTGTGTTCAGGTCATCAAAATGCACATTGGTAAGATGTATTAAAGGCCAAGCGTATCCTCTCTAACTGTGCGGGCCGTGGAAACAGAGCTTGTGTAAAACATGTAACAATGGAACAAACTCCACCAGATAGGCAATGCTCCCAGTTTCATTCCACAGCAACCTTAACTATTCAGCACCAGGTAACTGCCGTCAGAGAGAATTCTAAAAGCTGGACGTATCACAGCAGCTGGGGAACCTTTCAAGTAGAAAGAAAGATTTGCTCCGGAAGCATTACAGGCCCAGTGAAGCAAAACATACTTGCATAACTAGGATCCACTAAAAGTATTCTTGTAGTCTGAACCTATTTCAACACAGAAGTTTAAAAGGTAGTTCCCAATACTCATGTACAAACCCTTCCTCAATACTTCATATCTGCCTACATGGTGATGTTGCAGACAGTACTGATAATGAAATGTTGAAATTGGCAGGGTTATGTACCCACGGATTATCCAATCCATGGACGGCATTTCAGCAACGGTGAAAGGTAACTTCAATATTCAACATAGTGTATTTTGCATCTTTGCAAGCCATGAGCATCTGTTATTTTGTTCACCAGGGGTTGGTCTCTTCGTTCATAGTATGATGACGTATGTTGTTAAGAACCAAGTTCACCAGTTGTACCGGAGAGCATTCTAGGAGATAGTGTCCATTCAGAAACAAAAGAAAACTGTTGCCAAACCAATCCAGAGGACCAGGAAAAGTAACGCAATTGTAATCCAAAGATGTAACCGTGGAGAAACAAAA
The DNA here is from genome assembly GCF_964263255.1 of Lissotriton vulgaris. Classification (NCBI taxonomy): domain Eukaryota; kingdom Metazoa; phylum Chordata; class Amphibia; order Caudata; family Salamandridae; genus Lissotriton; species Lissotriton vulgaris. The sequence continues at coordinate 1,024,049,984 of NC_141691.1, forward strand.
TAGATCCTTTTAAGCCAAAGATAAAAAACGCACAATTTCAGTCTGAACGGTAGAGACGGCAGTGGGGGCTGATATGATGAGCCAATCAATAGATCAAAGAACTTTCTTTGGTTATACAGAAAGGGAAAGCAACAGTGGTAGATTCCCAAAGGGACAGCACCTAGTCAAATTATTCTCCAAGAAATCTCACCCTCTAGTACATGGGGCAGTCTGTGTGCACACTTCAAAAGACACCCACTGTCACAATGCAGGTTCAAAACATGAACTATAACAAAGTTTGAAAAAAGGCCAAGGTGCACCACTTCAACATTTAGAGGAACTAATATATTCAATGAGGTAAACAGTAATGATCACATCAGAGAGGTTTTTCTTCATATAATTTTGAGAGTTCTTTATTTAGTTCAGATGGTTAAAAAATATACAGGATCTACAGCCGACGCGTTTCGTCCACAAGGGACTTCTTCAGGGCAGGATAGTCAAATGGTGATGGTGTCCCTGGTTTCTGGACCGTAGGTCAGGGATATGTGAATATGCCCGAATAATTGTGTTAATCATCCGAAAGTATCATGTATATTTGGAACTTTATCCAATTGGTTAACCGGCGTTTAGAGATTTAACTGCAATCAAATCACACCAATGATATCAGGTGTTTCAATGTCTTGTGTTCAAGCCACATCGAAAATTGAGGACAATAATCCAATAGTAGTGGAACCAGGGTAGATAGGTGATGGGGACCTCCGTTAAATATCTACTTAAATCTTCTCTTTATAAGCAGGAAAGTATAAGGAAATTCTATTGCCAAACAGCTCTTGATGAAGCGTGCTACTGCATCCCCTGGTTCCTGCGTGGCTCAAAAACGATAGCGTGAGACCCGACGTCCCCCTCCGTCAAGTACCGGCCAAAAGTTAGAAACAGCCTTTCCCTTTTTGCTTTAATGTATTTGTCTAAAAGGATATGTAGGTTTAGTCCCTGGTCAATTGTGCCCTGGTCCTTATGTAAGCCGTATTGTAGATTACTTAGAATTGAATGTTCTTCCGCCCACGTCTGTAATCTATCTAAAATCATGCACCCTATGATCTTAACGGTGGAATCCAGTAATGAAATTGATCGAGAACATACTGGATTTGCCCTATCACCCTTTTTAAAAATGGGGACAATTGTAGATTCATACCAAGACGATAAAACGCCCCTGGAGCAGCATGCATTAAAAAGGTGCCTTAAAAGTGGTCCCACAGTGCAATATCAGTTTTAAACAGTTCAACCGGGATGCCATCCGGTGCCGGGGCCTTACCACCCAAGCTAGCGGTTATGGCCATGTTAACCTCGCGCATATTGAAGTTTAGTGTAAGCATGGGCGGAAAATCTGTTTCGCTCGCGGATTTTGCGGATTTTCGGTAAATTCGCAATCTGCGAGATTCGCGAATCTCCCGCAAAATCCGCAAATCCGCGAGCAGCGGATGTTATGGCTTGCTCGCACTGTTCGTGTGAGTTCGCGGCTTCCCAGTACAACTTCGCGCCCCGCGAATAAGCGCAAAATTGCAGAAATACGATCTTAGCAAAACTGAAACTACTTACCAGGTTCAAAAGTTCAGGCTCATCATTAGTAGCCATTTCCTGTAGTGCTTCCTGAGGGGCCCCTCCAGAGTTCAGTTGCCAGTTGCAACTATTATGTGACCCTGCTCTGAACCTCAGAATAGTTACACATATGCCACAAAGGTCCTTAATTACAGCTAAGGGAGACAAGCAGGAGCCAGGCTGGAAGTTCAAATCCATTAATCAGCCCCTAATTCATTATTGTCAGTTGGGGCAGGGCAGGTGTTGTAACTAATTTTGCAACAATGAAAGCACTTAGCAAGTGCAAAAGATCACTAATCAGGAAGCACTAAGGAAGCAGGTGCCAGCTAAAAAAATATTCTGTGACACATTAATCAGCCCCAAATTAATTCAGGTCACTTGAGGCAGGGAAGGTGTGCTTGCTTTGCCACAATAATGTACACTGACTGGACAACCAGAGGGTGCTGTGATGAAACAGAGGGTGGCATGGGTGGGCCAGAGGGTGGCATGAGTAGTCAGAGAGTGGCAGTGGTGACAGAGAGTGGCAGTGATGAAGAAGAGTGTCCCAAACAGGCTGGACACGTAGAAACAACAAGTTCGCGAAACTTGCGACCCGACAGGTAAGTTCGCGTTTTGCGAAATTGTACAAAACCCTCGCGAACTGGCAGAAACCCGCGCGAACACAAAAAAAAATCCGCAAATTCGCGAGAATTCGCGGATTTTGCGGATTGCGAGTTCGCAAATCCGCAAAATTCGCGAACGCGAGATTTGCAAAATTCGCCCATGCTTAGTTTAGTGTAAGCCTTAGTACATTCAGAATCAAACCACCCTTCCCTATGATTATCCTTGCTTTTTACATTTGCCCACAGAGTTTCTCTTTTTTATTTTTTTTTATTTCATCATCAGAAAAACAAAGTGTAAACAATTGATTATTTTGACATATATATCAGTTATGACAGAAATCATTCAATTAGTGCTTAGTCACTTAAAGAACCAAACGAAATGTACAACATATTCTTAAAAGGCAAAGTTTAAATGAAAACAAAAACAAAAAAAGAAAAATTACAAAGAGGGCTAAGCAGTTTTTGACCCCACCGACTATAATCTTGTAAGAATAAGCATGAGTCTATCCCTCTTTTTAGTTAACCGTCTAATTTAATTTTCCATTTTTCAACTGGGGCCCATATCCACTTCCCAAGCTGCTTTGCCTTCACGCCTTTTTTTTCATATAAAGCTTTCTCTAGAGTATAGATAGCTAATAATTTTGAAAGCCATTGTTGAAACGAAGGAGGATTAGAGTCTTTCCATACCGTTGCAATACAAAGCCGGCTCAGCGTCATTGCAATAAATAAAAATTCTTGATGGGGTACCTCCTGCCCCTCCTTTGCCACCCCAAGAACCATAATCTCATTAGTTAATTTAATTGAGATTTCCAATTCCTCTTTAAAGAATTCCTCCATAGCTTCTTTAAAGGGATCTAGTTTAGGACAAGCTGCAAACATATGTATTGTGTCAGCCTCCATGACATCTTGGGCAGAAGATCCCACTCGTGCCCCCCCAACTGGCCTTTCTATGCGGTGTATATTATATTTCGTATAGAGTCTTAAAATATTGTGCCTGCAGATTTGCAACCTTTAAAGTAGTATTTCCTAACCTGAGCGATTTTTCAGCCTCATTTCCCGATAGATTTAATTTATTTCTCCATTTATCAAATACCTTTCCTCTGTCATCCTCATTATACTGGCATAATGCACCATATAGTTGAGAGATTGTGCATCCATCCTCATCTCGAACACATTCCATCAAGTCTACCCTAATAAATTTACAATTGCCTGCTTGTTTTCTCTGCAGGACTGACCTTATCTGTAAGTATTTGAAAAAGTCTCTCCGATCCAAATTGTATAGCTGTTGCGCCCTTTCAAATGTTATTAGCCCTGATTGATCTGTGATGTCTCCAATTATGCTGACCCCAAGATTATCCCACCACCTCATCACTTGATCATGGAATACATCTGGGAGAAGTTCATTCATATATAAAGGAGTATAAAAATTCATTCTCCCTAATTTAATTTTCTTCCGGATAATTGACCAAGCTGAGATAGCCGCACCCAACACCTTGAACTTCGTTCTTTTATGATAGTTTAGCTCCCTGAAAGTAAGAAGTCCCTTATTAGAATCCAAAACCAGCAGTTCATATATATCCAGAATGCCAGCATTACCCCTCCAAATATCTTTCATATTTCCACCGAGAAGTCCTTTACAATACTGAAGGACTGAAGCAAAATAATATGTCTTAAAGTCCGGTACTGCAAGGCCCCCCCGTTCTTTAGATAGTGCCAGCATCTTAATGGATCTTCGGGTTCTGCCCTTTGCCCATATAAAGCGATTCCAAATCCCCTCTATTTCTTTAAACCACTTGTTAGTAAATAATAAAGGAATTGTGCGGAATAAATATAAAATTTTGGGCAGGAACAGCATTTTTATAACATTACAGCAACCTATAATCGTTAAATGTAAATTGTCCATCCTGTCTAGGTCTAATTTTGCCTCTTTAATTACTTGGGTCAGATTTTTCTCCACAACCTTCGATAAGTCGGATGTTATATTAACGCCCAAATAAACCGCAGACTCTATAACTCTTCCATCCTGAATATTAACAAATTAATTTACAACTATTTGCGTTTTCCCTTGGTTCAATTTATACCCTGATAGAAGACCATATTTTTTAGCTTCATCCTCGATCTCTCTAATTGCTATTATTGGTGTTGATGATGTGATTGCTAAATCGTCCGCGTATCCCAATATTTTGGTCTCGTATCCATTCAGCATAATTGGGCTGATATTTTTATTTTTTCTATATATCTAATAAATGAATCAAGGGCATCCTTGCCTTGTCCCACGTTCGATTTTTATTACCTCGCTCAGTTCTCCCCCTACTCTCAGTCTGATACTCGGATTTTTATAAAGGGCCTTTAATGCTCCTATGCATTTTTTCCCGAAATTGCACTTAATCATTGTTGCCCACAGGAAACCCCACGAGACCCTATCAAAATCCTTTTCGGCGTCCAGCAATATTAAAGACATAGGGTCTCGTGAGGCAGTTGTACCATCCAGCAGCGCAAACACCCTTCTAATATGATCGGCGGTACTCCTCCCCGGTATAAACCCGTGCTGCCAGGGTGAAACTACCTTGCCAATTATCAAGCTCAGCCTATTTGACAACATTTTAGAATAGGCTTTACAATCACTATTCATTAAGCTGATTGGTCTGTATGACCCGGGATCCGTAGAGCTTTTATTCTTTTTCAGAAACACCACCATTGAAGCTTCTCCCCAAGACCCCGGAGGGGCAGCACCGTTTTGTATAAGAACCATAAGTCTATTAATGTCTGCTTCTAAGATCAGAAAGAACTTCTTGTAAAACTCTAGCGGTATTAAATCAGGTCCAACTGCTTTTCCTGACGGAAGATCTTTAAAGGCTCTTTGTACTTCTTCTAAGGTAAAGTTATTCTCAAGGGATTCGTTGTCCTCTTTTGTTAGCTTATCTAGTGAGGCAGACTCTAAATATTGCTCAATTTCTGCTGTATCTGCTTCCCCATTATCCTGACTATATAATTTTTTATATAACTTCTGGAATACAGAGCAAATTTCTTTTGGTGTTTTTACTATCACCCCTGCCTCCGTAGTCATTTCTGTTTTCTGCCCCCGAGTAGCCGCCTGCCGAGTTCTGATCGCTAGGATTCGTCCTACCTGTTCGCTGTATTCATGTTGCTCTTCCATCCTTGCTAGATATTTACCAGCTGATTTTGCGGCATATGCTTACCCCACTCTAGCTTTAGCCATTGCCAATTTTTGCATTACTTTTGTCACCTCCTCTTTCTCTCTTATATTTCTTATCAATTCTTCCACTAACTTTGCTACTAAGCTTATCTTCTTCTCAAGACCTTCTTTTTCCTGCTTATTCTGTCTAAGAGAGTAGCTTAGCGTTTCCCCCCTAATACCTGCCTTCATAGCATCCCATACTATTTGGGGTGACGCTGTACCTCTATTGTTTTCGAGGAATTCTTTTAACCAAGTTTCCATGTAGGTGAGGAAATATAAATTTTTGGTCATGTTATGTTCCCTAGCGCGTACCCCACCGACTCCATGTACCAGCTTTAAGTGCATGTAACTTCCCTTCTGTACCAGTTATGAAGACGTAAATACATTTGCGTCCAACGTTAACTTGTCCTCTTTCAGATCCACCCTGAATGGATTATATAGTCCGTTCCTAAGTATGCTATGCCACCGTCTTTTTGTAGTACACTTTACATGTTTTTCCTGCTCTGACAGAGTAGGCCCTGACTTTCTGCCATCGAGCCTCTTTCCTGGCTCTTGACTCTGACAGCCTCTGCCCAGGCTACCTCTGTACCCGTGAACTCTGACTTACTTTCAGCGCGGCCCCTCGCGCTCAGCTCAGCCTGCTTTCTGCCAAGACTGACTATAACCTTCGAGTTATCTGTCCCGTTCCTCGAGAATGCATTCCTGCCTACTAGCTCCAGTAAACATCCTCTCCAGCTGCAGAGCCAAAGGGCCGACCTGTCTCAATGCAAGTAATTCATAGCCTCTGTTACCATGTTTCCATGGAAGGCCCCGTGCCCCCACGCTTCACATTCAGACACTTAGGCGCTTATACACGCATCCACAGTTAGCATAGAATAGCTTCTGCCCTAGAGACCTTTTCGCCCAGATAGTATGGTTCCTAAACATCAGATATCAGATATGATAGAAGTACAAGTTGATCTGACATGCCAGACTTCTGTCTCTTTCCGTCAGTGTAAATGTCAAGTCCCCTGCACCCCGTCAATCACACGTCATGCAGCTGCGCGCGCATCCAAGCTTCCGATTTCTGCTGACATCGCAACAATTCTGTTAGCACCACCCCTTGGTGCCACCCACTTGCGTCACCTATCAGTGACGTTTCTAGCACACACCTCTGGTTCACGCCTAGTTCACGCCTCTTGATTACGTACTAGTACCACGTGTATACTGTTATCTTGTCTTCTCTCAGCTGTTACGCCTCTTACATTACTTCTTATGGTATAAATCAAGTATATAAGCTATGTATTGTTGATAAACGAGAGCGCTCTATCCCTTCTGACACCCCTGTGGTGTTCAGAACATGATATCCTGGTCTTGACCATTCCTTTATGAGGAATAAAACCCTTAGAAACTCTAACACCACGGACTCTGTCTTTTTTCATCCGATCTGAGTTATTATTGATTAAGTACTTACCTGCATAGAAATTAAGAGAGTAAATTAATTATTTACGTCATTTTGGCGCCCGAATAGGGACCCCTCCCCCACCTCACGCGCCGGTTGGTGCGTTGCAAGCTATGTCCCCTGCCATCAGTTAGATGGAACATACGCGTACTGGCAGGATTTCCTGCATCTCCCTCTGACCCACGGAGGTGACGAAGACTGCGATCAGTGCCCAGACGAGGCGGTGAGGAGTGCGGAGGATCCCGACCAGAGCCTAGCCGAAAGAAGCAAGGTCCGAGGTGTCAAGAGGCCCACCAGGTTTCCGAAGTTTTCCGAAGTTTTCCGAAGTTTTCCGAAGTCTTCCGAAGTTTTCCGAAGTACCGAGTCGAGTCCAGTCGAGTTTTCCGAGGCCTTCTGTTTCCGTGCTTCCCGGTGAGTACCATTGCTGGGTCGTATCTAGACGGGTTTGGGTACGCAAGTCCGGTCTGCACTGTTTTTAGGCAGTGTATCTGTACTGTTTAGCAGTATATCTAGTATTCCGAATTTCTGCACTGTTACACCAGTGTATCGGTACTGTTTAGCAGTACATCCAGTATAGGGGGGTAGTTATCTATGTCTTCAATGTTCTTATGTGATTAATGTTGTGGTATGAATGTGACTGTTTAACGTGTATTATTGTGTTTCTCGTATAACCTAGCTGTCAAGAGTATTAAGGAATAGGGATTGAGCATTCAGTAATAAGTAAGCAAAATGCCGTTTTTCAACAAGTTAAAGCAGATAGGAACTAGGAAAGGGATACTGGAGGAAGAAATTCCTATTCCCCCTAGGGACACTCCCGGCAATTTTATGTACCAGAAGCATGGCATAGATGCCATATTATATCTAGATTTATGGGCCGATTACACCAAACACCTAGACGAAAGACACAGATGGCCTGTCACCGGAACATGGGATGCCGAATGCATCATGAGGGTAGAAGAAGCATTATGGAAAAAGAAAGCTAGACAATCTCAGAAGGACGCCATAGAATTTTGGCGTAAGGAATCACGTAAGCGTGCTGACAAAGCACTCCGTAGAGAAGACAGACTTAAAGAATCAGAGAAAGACCAAGAAAACGAATTAGTTACTGAAGGGATCCGAGTAAAAACAGAACAAATAGACCGTGCCCGAAATAATCTTGTAAACGGTATGTATCTTGCAGCAGATGGCACATCTGAAGCCCTATCAGAAATACCGAAAAAGTTACCGACACCATTAGTTCCAACTAAAGTAATGCATAAAACTACTAAAGACGTATTCTTAAATTCATATTTAGAGGATGTAGCCCCAGCTTACGCCAATCTGCCTGTTCGTGCCCTGCCTACTGACAGGGATGGGGGTGGCACTACGCCCCCAGATCATGTTCCGCCAGTACCGCGACAGACTTCCCCTGTTCCGCCAGCTCCGCCACTTCCCGCACTCAAGATTGACTTACCGAAACAGGTCCTACCTGATCCTACTAAACGACAAATTCAAGTTCAGATCCAGACTCCGCGGAGAGATAATGCCCAAGCATCCGCCTCAGGAGGTGCGACTGCGGGTCCTCAGACCCCGCCATTAACACACAGATTCAATTTAAGGGACACGCAGAATCCTTTCACGTTCCAGTCCCCCCGCCTTGACGCATTAAAGGAAAACATGTCAGTTTGTAGATATGATCCAGTACCCGGAAGAAACGATCTAATGATATTGGCATCCTTACGGTTAAGATCTGCCACTGATATCTTGCTATGCTATGTAGGAATGAAGGAGCGTCTCGATAGAATATACGAGTTTATACAGACAGGGAAAGACCCTGACAGTGTCAAAGATGCCATGCATAAACAGAAAGTTGACATTCAAGCCCAGATATTACGATTTTTCATAAATTGTCTAATAAGAGAACGAGACAGGCCCGAGACAGATCAAAGTGAATTAGATGGACTAACAAAGTGGGGTCAAAATATAGCCGAAGGAAAACATGACAAGGGGGCTTGCATAGCCAGTATGTCCCAGAAAATTAGAAAGGCAGTATTAATTGCACACCAGGAAGGGAATGATAAAGCTTCCTCCGAGGAGGAAGAAGAACTTACAGAACAAGGAAGGTCTACAGATACTATAGCGTATGTAGGTAAGGGAAACTACCTTAGGAAAGGCATCCGTCCGGAAAACAAGAGAGTTTTTCTCTCTGCTTTAACAAACCCGAATTCTTCTGAACATCAGTTCCAGGAAACTGATAAAAGGCTTCGAGACCGAATGGGGTACCATGTACTCAATTCTATGGATGAACAGGAACTAGCCCGGTCAGCCGTGTTATGGGCCGAAAACCCAGACATATATAATGACGATACGTTAGCACAGACATTCTTGAACCTTTCCCCAGACGAGCAGAAATTAGCAGGGGTATACATGATTCAGCACCTCCTCATCAAGTTCAGAAACAACCATTCCGATCCAGGTCCCTTACACGAAACATTAGAAGCACTACTCATGGATAGATGGAGAGGTTTCAGTACCAAGTTAATACAAATAATTCTAGAACAACGACGTAAATATAACACCTTCATAAGTTCTGAATATGTTCCCGCCCCGCCTCCAGAAAGAAAAACGTATCACATGCAATGCCTGAGTGGCATTGAAAGTCAGAACCCCTTACGAGAAGTACACCCAGTTATGGGTGCGGATCAAGTCTTGAGGCGTGTATATGTCCACACACCACTGACTAAGTTAGAACTGTTAGAAATGAAGAAATTAGTCCCGTGTCACGATAAAGACCCTGCAGGTTTTCACAGAGAGCTCAAAGACATGTTACTGATGGGAGATTACACGTATGATGATATTATGAAAATGTTGAAAGTACTGTTGCCCACGGGCATTTACGAGAAATTAAAGGAAAAGGATTGGGAGGTGGGAGAGTCTAAGATAGCATGGGCAGAAATAGAAGACGAAGAAAGCAAACGAATCCCAGGGGTAGGCCTTGGGGATAGGACTAAAGCATTGCCTGGATTAATAGTACAGGTTTTACCAAGATTATTGACAACTAGAAAGGAAGATTGGGACGCCATCTCGTCCTGTAAACAGAAACAAGATGAAGATACTAGTGACTTCTATTCAAGATTCGAGAAATGTTTCATTATAAATAGTGGCCTACAACCCAGCAGCGAGTCATATCCACACCTTTTCGTATCAAAATTAGTCGAGAATTCCCTACCATTAGTTAAAAATAGAGTGTACAAGGTTGAAAGTACTTGGCAGGCAAATACGCCATCCCAGATGTTACAAATGTTACAATATCATCAGAACAGAATTAGAGAAGAACAAGATCAGGAACAGAAGCGTATGAAGGACACAAAAATGAAAATGTTGGTAGCTCAGTCGGTCCCAGCCGACGGTCAGAGAAAAGGTGGGGCCCAGACCAATCACCCTACAGCTCCCGTTAAAGGGACATGTAATTACTGCAAGCAGCCAGGTCACTATGTACATGAATGCCCAGTCCTGAAACATAACATCTCAACAGGTAAAACTAAAGAAAGACCGCATCCGCCTAGACATGAACATGATCATCAACAGACCTCACAGAATGTACAGCCAACAGAGAATACACAGCCTATGCATGCTCCATCTCACACAGCACAGACAGTAGCAGTACCACAGCCACAGCCCATTGCCGCGACTCAGCAAGTCTCACAACAGATGTACCAGTATGCCCAATCTGCATATCCAGATTACCCCCGATACACATGAAACAGCCTAGAGAGGGAAGGTGGGTTGCCTCTTATTGAAATTCCTGTAGATCAAGAAGGTCCTTATGTACACAGTCACGTATTGGGAAAAGACAGAAAGTTTTTAATTGACACAGGGGCAAGTCGCACTACCATCAGTCACAATGAAGTCCCAGGGGCACCCCTCTCAGGCTCACAAAATGTTTCCCTTGGTTTTTCAGGACAGCCTATTGTAAATGAAGTATCGGAACCAGTACCATTAGCTGTGGGTCCATTATCACGAGTTACAGATTTGTTACTTACGAAATCATGCCCAGAAAATCTGTTAGGAATTAAAACACTGAAGGCTCTAGGAGCTATAATATGCTGTTCCCCGGAGGGAGTCAGACTCTTTCTACGGGATTTCAAGGGTCATTATGTTTTACGTGATTTTGATGTCAGATTGAAAAATGTACCAGATCACTTATGGGCAAAAGGCCCAGCCGACGTAGGTTGTATGCATATCACTCCATACCGTGTTACACTCAAGACAGGAGTTGTTCTACCCAGAATCAGACAATACAAGTTACCACCCGATGCTGTAGTGGCTTTACTGAAAATCATTGAAGAGCTTATTGCCCAGGGAGTGGTCGTAGAGACCGACTCCAATATCTGTAATTCACCCATCATTCCAATTCTTAAACGTACAGACCCCAATGCACCGCCAGTATATCGGCTGGTGATTGATCTTCGAGAGCTGAATAAATGCATTGTACCGCAGTACCCTGTGGTCCCCGATATCTCTTCCCTATTGACTGCTATTGATTCAGAAGCAACGTTCTTTACTGTAATTGACCTCAAGAACGCTTTCTTCAGTGTACCTATTGACCCGGAGAGCCAATATCTCTTCGGATTTAGTTTAAATGGACGAAGTTTCAAATTTTCCCGCGCACCTCAAGGATTCACAGAAAGCCCCAGCATCTATAGTCAAGCACTGAAAAGACAACTAGATTGTGTTCAAATGCCAGTCGACACCGCTTTACTGCAATACGTCGATGATCTACTGATCACCGCACGAAGTGAGCCCGAATGTGAACAAGCATCATTGACAGTTTTACATTTCCTGGCCGACAAGGGACACAAGGTGTCTCCTTCGAAGCTACAATTCTGTGTTCAGCAAGTTGTGTACTTGGGTCACTTGATGTCCAAAGTGGGGAGACAGCTCACTCCCGATCGCATTCAGTTAATTGTAAATATGTCACGACCCCAGACACAAAAGGAAGTGCGGGCCTTTATAGGCCTCACCTCGTACTGCAGACAATGGATTCCTCAATATGCATTTCTAGCTAAACCGCTCATCCAGTTAACGACGCAGGAGGCAGCAACTTCGCCTGCCCTCCCTTGGACTCAGGAACACACACAAGCCTTTGAGGAATTAAAGAAAGCATTATGCCAAGCACCAGTTTTAGCGACACCATGTTACAACAAACCGTTTACACTTTTTGTTACAGAACGTGACGGTACAGCATTGTCTGTCCTCACTCAAGATCAAGCAGGTTCACATAAGCCTTGCGCTTATTTTTCAAGTACATTGGACTCAGTAGCCCAGGCACTCCCTGCGTGCTTAAAGTCAGTAGCAGCAACAGCGTTAGCAATCAGACAGAGCGATTCAATTGTTCTAGGTCATCAGTTAACAGTACAAGTTCCACACTCTGTAGAGGTTCTGTTAAACAGAACTCAAACTCAACACTTGACTATAGCACGACTGACAGGTTACGAATTAACGCTATTCCAACCACACATAGAAATCAGACGCTGCAGCATCCTGAACCCAGCAACACTGTTACCTACAGTTATGACAGATCCAGCTCCGCATGATTGCATAGAGATCATTAATGCAGTAACAAAGCCCCGACGAGATTTAACAGATGTTCCATTGACAAATCCAGACCTGACACTTTATGTGGATGGTTCATGTATGAGAACAAGTACAGGAGAATTAGTGGCCGCGTATGCCGTGACCACTGAAACTGAAGTTAAAGAGACACATCGTATTGATACACTGTCCGCTCAAGCAGCAGAGCTCACAGCTCTGACCCGAGCCTGTATTCTAGCCAAGAACAGAAATGTCAACATATACACAGATTCCCGTTATGCGTTCGGAGTCGTACACGACTTCGGCATGCTGTGGCAAGAACGAGGTTTTCTGACCTCTCATGGTGCCAAGATACAACACGGTCCTCTCATTCAAGCACTGTTAGAAGCAATACATCTGCCTTCAGCCATATCCGTTATGAAGTGTAAAGCACATATTAAAGTCACAGACTCTGTTTCCCAGGGTAACGACCTGGCAGACCAGACAGCAAAACATACAGCACTGACTCACACTCAGACAACTGATACGACAAAGACAACAGATCCGACAAACTGTATGACAGTCAGGGATCCCACACTAGATGTTATTGACATTCAGACACATGCTACTCCAGAAGAAATAAAGAAATGGATCGAACTAGGAGGGATCCAGACAGATCAAGGGTGGATGACGAAGGGAAAATCTACATGGTTTCTCCCTGATTCTATGGTTCAAGTCATGATAAATACAGCACATAGTCCTGCACATCTAGGAGAGAAAGCAATGTTAGACAGTTTGCAAAATCTCTGGAACAATAAACACTTACGAGCAGCCGCAAAACAGAAAGTGCGTACTTGCATGATCTGTTGTCAGTTCAATCCAGGTAAAAGCGTCCCTGTAGAGCAAGGTGGATTTCATCCTCCCGATCACCCTTTTGAAGTCCTCCAGATGGATTATATCCAGATGGACCGTTGTCGAGGATTTAAATATGTTCTCGTAATTGTCTGTGCTCTGTCCCGCTGGACCGAAGCATACCCAGTCCCAGATTACACTGCTCCGACCACTGCTAAGCAGCTGGTTCGTGAATTCTTCCCACGATACGGCTTGCCTCGTGTCGTGTACTCAGATAACGGTCAGCCATTCTCATCTGCATTAATGAAAGAAGTTTCCTTATTACTGGGATACCAGTGGAAGTTCCATTGTGTCCGACATCCCGAAGCAGCAGGCCTTGTAGAAAGGCATAACCAGACATTAAAGATCCGCCTTGCCAAAATATGTCAGGAGAAAGGGGTCGACTGGATAGTCGCCCTGCCAGTGGCACTATTCTACATGAGGATGGTCGCCCATTCGAGATCAGGGCTATCCCCGTACGAGGTGGTCTTTGGCAGACCACCGAATATGTGGGGGACGCCCATTCCGAAAAAGATTACTGATGTTGATTCTAATATGTTGACAGATTACCTTGCCTCCTTGATGTCTGCACTCCAATCATGTCGTTCACAGGTTGCCACAGCCTTCCCTGACAACACTGATGTAAAGCCACACGACGTCCGTCCTGGTGACCTTGTGTTCGTCCGCAACTTCGACAGGAAAAGTCCGCTGGAGCCCCGCTGGAAGTCTCCGAAAACCGTACTTCTTACAACAAGGACGGCCGTGAAAATCGAAGGAAGAAAGGGGTGGGTCCACACGAGTCATATAAAAAAATTCTCTGGACTGAAACCTGACCGAGACTCGTCCACCCCCATCAAAGACTGTGTCGAACAAAAAGACTTTACAGAATCTGAACGAGAAAAGACTCCTCAAGAAAATTATCGCATGAAACTCCGATCTAGCAAGTCAGACAGTTTAATTGTTTAAGTCCTCCCCTAGGTGAATCGGTTAAATAGTCTCTGACATGTATCCCCTAGATCGAGATAGAGAGAGAGAGAGAGAGGCCAAGAAACGTACATATTGTAAATCACTTCGTAGTCACTGTATAGTGACACTATTAATCATGTTTATTCTCAGTATTCTAATTATTATTGTCAGCATCGTATTACCCATCTATTATCCTATTTTCAAGCGTGAACATTCTGCCTATAATGTCTCTGCTGAACACACTTTTAGCAAGTTACCTCCACACGAGCTTTCCTACAGACTTGCGCTGCGCAACAATACATTCATTAGTATGCTACACCATTCCCATCAAACTAACAATGCTACAGACTGCTGGATATGTGGCCGACTCCCTCCCTACCAGAATTACAAGGGAGCTCTGCCCCTCTTTCCGTACCCATTCACTCACAATGGCTCCTGCGGAGCATGGTTTAAAATAATTAATTCTTTAGATCCCGATATTGCTGTTTTCGATGGGGGTTGGGTTTGGGGAAACCTGAACTTGGTCCTGCTCGACGTCTGTTACCCAGATAAGGAGGGACTCCCCACTAGAATAGGAACTGATCTAGAAAATGAAGTATATGGATTAGGTAATTATACAATTAGCCTTATGATTCTTACTGTCGAGTCCGAAGCTGCACCAGTTCTACCAATTATGTCAGTACTGCCAGTCACTGGTGAATTATGCATCAAGAAGAAAGGTTCAGTACACTTAGGTCATAGTAAATGCACTACTGTGGTCGAATTCAGTGATCATGGAAAATCGTCCTTCAAAGCTATTAGTCATTCTTACTTTGTTTGTGGTCATACCGCATACATTCGTCTACCTCCAGATTGGGATGGTACCTGTTACATTGCATTCCTTCTGCCGCCTGTTTTTCTAGCTCCTCCTGATTACCACAGAAATACTAATCTAGTAAAGAATAGACACAGAAGAGATATCCCACTCGTCGACTACACAGAAACGGCATGGGAACAGTACACCGACTTTAATAAAGGATTCTTTTTCTTCTTAGGACCTGTTCAGAATAGTAAATTAATACGCAGATTAACTAGAACACTTGAAGCAGTAGTGAATGAAACTGCCTCCGCCTTAGGTAACTTAACCGAAGAGCAGTCCGCCATGCGGGTTGTTGTCCTTCAGAATCGTCTTGTTATTGACGTCATCTTGGCAGATAGAGGTGGAGCCTGTAAGGTCATCGGGTCAAGTTGCTGTGTTTTCATACCACAAAACGCACCATCTGTATATCAAGCTATCACACGTCTCCATAAAATTGCAAATCAGATACATCAGAATCCAGGCACCTGGACTTGGTCCGGTTGGTTCTGGACAACGTTAACAGCTTGGGGATGGAAGATCCTGTCCTTCCTAGGCATTGGCCTAGTCCTAGTATTCAGTTGCTGCCTGTGCCTACAGTGTGGGCCAGCGATTTGTGGACTGTGTGCCACGTCATGTATTGAACATTCCAGTTTTCTCTCAAAACGTAAACAAAAGAAGGAAGAACAAATGATGTTACAAGAACAATCTGATCGATTTATGAGGATCGATATATCATGATGGGTCCGTAGGGAACAAGGAGGGAATGAGGAAATATAAATTTTTGGTCATGTTATGTTCCCTAGCGCGTACCCCACCGACTCCATGTACCAGCTTTAAGTGCATGTAACTTCCCTTCTGTACCAGTTATGAAGACGTAAATACATGTGCGTCCAACGTTAACTTGTCCTCTTTCAGATCCACCCTGAATGGATTATATAGTCCGTTCCTAAGTATGCTATGCCACCGTCTTTTTGTAGTACACTTTACATGTTTTTCCTGCTCTGACAGAGTAGGCCCTGACTTTCTGCCATCGAGCCTCTTTCCTGGCTCTTGACTCTGACAGCCTCTGCCCAGGCTACCTCTGTACCCGTGAACTCTGACTTACTTTCAGCGCGGCCCCTCGTGCTCAGCTCAGCCTGCTTTCTGCCAAGACTGACTATAACCTTCGAGTTATCTGTCCCGTTCCTCGAGAATGCATTCCTGCCTACTAGCTCCAGTAAACATCCTCTCCAGCTGCAGAGCCAAAGGGCCGACCTGTCTCAATGCAAGTAATTCATAGCCTCTGTTACCATGTTTCCATGGAAGGCCCCGTGCCCCCACGCTTCACATTCAGACACTTAGGCGCTTATACACGCATCCACAGTTAGCATAGAATAGCTTCTGCCCTAGAGACCTTTTCGCCCAGATAGTATGGTTCCTAAACATCAGATATCAGATATGATAGAAGTACAAGTTGATCTGACATGCCAGACTTCTGTCTCTTTCCGTCAGTGTAAATGTCAAGTCCCCTGCACCCCGTCAATCACACGTCATGCAGCTGCGCGCGCATCCAAGCTTCCGATTTCTGCTGACATCGCAACAATTCTGTTAGCACCACCCCTTGGTGCCACCCACTTGCGTCACCTATCAGTGACGTTTCTAGCACACACCTCTGGTTCACGCCTAGTTCACGCCTCTTGATTACGTACTAGTACCACGTGTATACTGTTATCTTGTCTTCTCTCAGCTGTTACGCCTCTTACATTACTTCTTATGGTATAAATCAAGTATATAAGCTATGTATTGTTGATAAACAAGAGCGCTCTATCCCTTCTGACACCCCTGTGGTGTTCAGAACATGATATCCTGGTCTTGACCATTCCTTTATGAGGAATAAAACCCTTAGAAACTCTAACACCACGGACTCTGTCTTTTTTCATCCGATCTGAGTTATTATTGATTAAGTACTTACCTGCATAGAAATTAAGAGAGTAAATTAATTATTTACGTCATAGGTAATATAATTTGTATCCTGTAACAATTCTCTCTCAAAAGTCCAGATAGTTATATTTTTCTGAAAATATGGTATAGAGATCTCCATAGAGAGCAGATTATGATTCGACATCAATCTGGGCATTTTTTTTAACTTTCACCATCGGTATCAACGAGGGGGAGATCAAGAAGTAATCTAACCGAGCTAAAGTTTTATGGGGGGCAGAATAGTATGTGCTACCTCCCCCTCCATGTGTATGTTCCCAAATATCGATCAACCCATTGTCCTGCATGAGTTGAATCAGAGCTCTATGAGTTTTTTTCTTTTTACCAGTAAACCTTGCAGGATCATCTTTCCACAACCCATTAAGGCCATTTATATTTAAATCGCCACATTGTATAATGGGGAGAGGCCAGTTGGATAGTTGAGAATTTATATGGATTAGAGTTTCTGGGTCGTCATCTGTTGGTGCATAAATAGAACATAAAGTAAAATTAAAACTTTGAAATTGGCACTCCGTTAAGACCCACCGCCCGTGTCTATCTACCTGTTGTTTTTTTACTGCAGTTCTATTTCCCCGAGCTAATATTGCAACCCCCCGTGTACTCGTACCCTGAGTCGTACATGTCAGTACTTTATACCCCAATTGTTCCAGTAAAGTTTTCTGGGAAATATCTATATGTGTCTCCTGAACACAAATTAAATCAGCTTGCAGTGTTTTAAAATATTCTTTCAATTCCCTTCTTTTTCTTGCATCGTTTAATCCACATACATTAATTGTGACTATGCGTATCATTTTTCTTTTTTTTTTTCCTTTCCCCCCTTCCTTTCTCCCCCTTTATTATGACACCTTTCCTTATTTGATGATGATTTCCCCCCCCCTTTACTCCCCCAAAGGCCCCCCCACACCCCCCTCCCCTTTCCTCCCCTTGAGGCATCCTGGGTCCAGCCGGATCCAGGTGTGGGCGCTCGTTGGTCAGTGCACCTCAGTGCCCTCCCCCCAACCTTGCGTGACTGTATCATTTCCGTACTAAAACAAAAGGTTTTTACAATCAAGGGTTCTTTTCTTTTGCTCCTCTAGTAAAGTTTTTTGTATATTATTTCATATGTGAATAGCACTTAATATTGTTCTCCCGTTATTTTTCACCAGCGTAAGATTCTTAATATGACACTTATTTTTTGTTTCACATAGGAAAGAAATGAGTTCTTGCTCGTATCTCTGGTCTATTTTTTCACAGTCTCAGAAATTTCTTTGAGATAGTTTTCAGCCTGTATTTCACTAGTGAAGCTCCGAGTTGATCCTCTGAATATTATTTTCAGTCTTGCCGGGTTTTGTAAATACACTTTAGCACCAATCTGTTCAAAAGGGTTAAATAGCTGTCTCAGCCTCCATCTCCTTTCCACGGTCGCTTGGGAAAAATCTGGTCTAACAAAATATGTACTACCATTGTACTCTTTCTTACTTGTGGGGCGAGCTAAATCATATATGGAGTCCCGAAGTAAAAAAATTCCCAAAAACACCAGCATTGCCCTTGGAAATTTAGATTGATTCCCTGTTTTTTTAGACTGAGTAAGAGGAAAACGATGGGCTCTTTGAACTTCTCTCTCTAGTTCCCAGGTTTGCAATTCCAGCATAGATGATTTAAGAAGTTTAATTACGTACCCCCTTGGGTCGTTGTCTTCAACACCTTCTGGGAGCCCCAGGAATCGCAGATTATTCCGCCTGGCTCTATTTTCCTGTTCCTCCGCCTTTATCATCAGGTCCTGTATAATGCCTTCTTGTCTTTTTTCTTGTTTTTGCAGATATGTAACATCTTTTTCCAGATGGTCAGTTCGTGTCTCTACTGATATCATCCTTTCAGAAATCGCCAGACAGGTGCTACCCACTTTATTTACTGCCCCTTGGAGCTTTTGAATAGCGAGGTGGTTCTTTTGTGTGTCTGTTTTAACATCTTTGTGCAGTTTCTTTATTGAAGTCAATATATCTTTCAGAGACGGATCCTTTGCTTCTTCTGCCTCATCGTATTCAGAGATGTCCGCAATAGATTCCTCCCCACCTTCCTGATTCACCGCTGCTTTTCTTGATTTTTCAGGTTTTAAGTTTTTCCGAGGATTAGTCAATTTTGTGTTACTTCCTTGATCAGAGGTTTCATCGTAGGTAGGTCTATTTAGTCTTTTATTTCTTATTCTTCTTTTCTCCAGTTTTTTCCTGGGTGTGCTTCCTTGTCCAGGATCACTCTCTTTCCTTGTTCCAGAGCGACCTGAATTTTCCTGGGACGATGTTTCTTGGTCTTGACTTTTTTTGACACCACTCGTCTCGCTAGCAGTCGAAATCCCAGTCTCATACATGTCTACATCAGACTCCTCAGAGTTTGTATCATTTCCTAGCAAAAGTAGTTTATCAGGAAGGTGATTTAGATTTACTTGTCCATTGGTCACTAAATTGAGTCTTTCACTTTCCCTGTCCGGTTTTGCTGACACCTGGGTTATTACCGCATGACTCAACCCCTTATTTGCCCCCATTTTGGGTACTGGACTGAAGATATTTAATATACTAGGCTGCAATGCAGTTGGTTCTCCCGTCATCTTTGCATTTGCTTTTAATTCTTTGATGGTCTGCAAGCGTTTAGCTTTCTTTAATATTAATTCCATCTCTTCAGTATCTTCATAGTCTTTCTCCTTCTCCTTATGTTTTTCTTTAGTTTTTTCCATCATTTTATCTGATTTTCCGCCATTGCCTTTTGCTGCCTGTCTGTCACTTTTTTTTTCCTATTTTAATTTTTCATTAGCCCCGTGTTGTTCTCTATAGTTGACGCTTTTAGTTTTGTCTTTGTCCTTGTCCTTGTCTTTATCTTTATCTTTATCTTTTTCTAGACCCCTTCTATTACCTCTGTCGTCCTCCTTCCCCTTCTGTTTCTCTTTCTCATTGTCTTTGGCTCTCTCTTTCCCTCCATCTTGTTCTCGTTCCTTATTTTTTACATCTTTTGCTTTGGTCCCTCTAGTTTCTCGTCTTTGTGGCAATGTTTTCAGGGTATGGTCGCTGTCTGCATCTTGTACTTTCTCGTTAGATTCATTAGGTTTATTAGGTTCAAGCTCCTCATTCCATTGTGCACCCAGGGTATTTAATTGAAATACAGTTAGATCACTGACCGAGCTTTGATCAAGTAGTTCACATAACTCCTTCTGAACGCTCTCTTGGATATTCTCCATCTTTTCTGTGTCCATCTTACTCATCTTACCTATCTCTTCGTGCTTTATAGTCCCCCCAATATTCCTGCTTTCGTCGCTTTGATCTGCTGGCTTTATCTGGGTAGAGTATGTAGAGATTGCTTCCAGCCCTGAGTTTCTCAGTTTTGGGGTGTTTGAAATACCCCTACGATCACATTCCTTTACTTGGCAGTTGAGTTGACACAAAGGACACAAAGGCCACTGAAGGTCAGATCTACTTTTACCACCTTCAGAATTTCGACTATTCCATTTTATTTGTGGGCATTGCGGGTGTTGCCTATCGCTTTGTGGGCCCTTGGTAAGTCCCTGGGCAGCTATAGCTATAGCTATAGCTGCTGTCACTGCAACCTCTATGATTTTCTTACCACACAATAAATCACATAATAGGTCGAATTTAGTCTTTCTCCCACTCAGCCTCTTTCGTGGAACAATGTCTAAGTGCCTATAATGCTTATAATGCTGCCCCTGAAGTTTCCATCGCAGCTCTAAGAGCAGGGCCTTTTTTCCCCTGCTTTCTCGGTACAAATAGCCGCTGTCGGCTTCCGACCAAGTGATTGGTAGATGAAACCGGGTCAGGGATCAGACCCTTTTTCCGGCCGGCAAAGCAAAGCGGAACTGCTCCAGGTGGAGAAACAGAGAACAGAGGTAAATGTTTTTGTTGTTGTAGCGTTCTGTATATCTGTCGTGGGCTTTGTTACTTGTAACTCGGTAGTCTCCTCAATGTTTTCCTTAAGTATACTAAGTATATTAACTCTGCCTAACTCACGTCACCTAGCAGAAGCACACCCTCCCTCTCATACTCGTACTTGTACTCACACTACCGCACCAACATACCAACAGGTATGAGTACCTTAACGAGTAGCTGTAAACTTGCGCTATCACACAGTCATTGTCGCTCCTAGCTCGTCTGTAATCCTTCCAAAAATCCTTGAAATCCTCGAACGCTACTGCCACCCTGCGCCCGCTCCTCACCTTTCAACTTCAGAATCTGTGCGATCGAGCCGGTCCACCAAACAGCTAGTTAGCAATTACAGGAAGAACAGGGAACAAGGGGGAGGGAGCAGGGCAAGAGAAGATGCAGAAGATGCAGATGCAACAAAAGCAGCCGTTGAAAATCGTTGAAAATCCATAATCTCTTTTTCCATAAGCTGCCAGTGAATTGTTGATAGCTACGTCGTTCCAATTTAACCAGATGGCAAATATCAGGTGATGAGTAACAGCCTCTCGAGCAAAGAAAAAGATTCACAAACCTCTAGCAAAGAGGACTCAATTGCTCAGTGTCAATACTAATTAATTGACAGTGCCGGTTGAGTCTTCAGATCAGAAAAGTAGTGTGTTTCCAGTTTCCAGTTTTTCCATGTCTCATGGCTTCAAACTCGGCTTCACACAATATCTGCTGCCTCTGATTCTTAATACTCGAGGGTATATTACTCTTATTTACTCTTATTTAGTTCCCGTTAATATTCTCCAGCATGATCACGATCATCCATGCATTATCCTGCCAGTTGAAAGGGGCAGCAGGTCAAATCACTTCATTCTCCCTTGATTGTCCCTAAGCTCTCACGCTCAGCTTCCAGGGGGTGGGAGAGAGATCAGTCAGCGACTGCTCCCGCTGACGCCATCTTGCCTCACAGAGTTTCTTTAATTTGATTTGAAATTACTAAGAAGTTTTCTATGATAACTGAATGAGACGAATTTTCATTGAGGCATGCATAAAACATATTTTTACACCTCGTCAATAGTTGAATAACAAATTCCCCTGAGTCCAGTTTTGCCCACTTCAGTGCGAACCCATTTTGCCTACTCAAAGTAATATTCTTCAGGAACTGGGTAGATTTACCTTTTGTATTAAAATCTTTGATTATACACCATGACATTGATGCTTAATGGGAAATGATCGCTTAAGGCGATGTCGTGGGTAGTAATATTCTTAACACGGGAGGAATATCTGCTAGGTATCAGAATGAAATCTCTTGTTGAATAGGTACCTTGTCCATTAAAAGTCGGGAATAAATGGAACCACTAGTGAACATAAGTTGTTAGCAAACCCCATATCACATGAAAACATGATGTCATTCAAGAGATCTCCATATGTTGTGTGTGAAAAATGTGGAAAACTGGTGTCCTTTTCATAAATTAGTTCACAAACCGCTTTATCTCCATTTTGACATAGAGAGCAATTAAAATTGCCATCCCATATAACAAAAACATCTTTAGTTGGGAAAGTTTGCAAATCATTCACATCTCTGTTTAAGTTTCTCAATATTTCCTCCAATATTTCCGAAGAGGCATTGTTATAAAATGTCAATATTATCACACAGGATACCTGATCTGTATGTATGCTAATGATTTGATAGTATCGACTGCTAGCAACTAAATCAACTTCCCTCGTTTTTAGAAGATTGAAAATGTAGGTGCAAAGACCCCCTTTGCTCTGCCATGGATCAATCTTCTGCTGGGGTGTGAAATATTTTAAATCCACTCACATGGATTGGCTCCTCCACCCAAGTTTCTTGCAAACTAAATATCTCATAATTATACACATAATCCATCCATACTTTGTTGGTCACTTTTGATTTTAAACCAGCCACATTCCAAAACATAATCTGGCCTTTAACATTCCTGGCTTTACATCCAGTCCCTCCCCCGCCTCCCTCCGCCTGTGAGGGTATAAGTCCAGTTTGGGACATGGAGGTTTGTGTCAGGACAGCCTCCTTATCTGGGGTTGTAGTGTTAAGTGCCTCTGTGATTTCCGGTATTACTTGGGCTGGTAGTTTAACTGTTGTGACACTAGGTCTAGTTATTGATGGACCCATATTACAAGTAACAGCCGAGCCACTGAGTTTTACAGCTTGAGTGGGGTCCTCTAAACTCAGTAAATCCACCGCCTCGAGATTGTTAAGTCTATTGAAGCGGTTTTGAGTGGGAATATTAAACTGTCTCCTATAAAACGGAGTATGTTTTTCCCAGTTAGTCCTGGCATTATTGCTATGTATAGGTTGATAAAAGTAGCCTAACAGAACAACACTAATATATGAACCACCCATAGGATTACCTCCAGTTCTGCTCAGTATCAATCTCACTAAGTATGGGGTTCTAAATGACAGCACTACAAGTCCCCTGGGAGTTTTTTTGGCCCTCTGCCTAACCATCCTACTCTCCTTGCCATCTTAAACTCATCAAATAGTTTCACAGTTAGACCTGTCCTGGATCCAAGCCACTGTAAGGACTTGTTCCTTAAATTCTCCCAGAGTTCTACCGTTTTGTCTGCTAGTGTGGGAACATTGACTAGCACCACTACAAAGGATGTACCAACTGGCGGTACGTCTAAGTATGTAGTGTGTCGTATCCTCTGATTCACATGCTCACAATTAGGATTTATTGGCGATGTAATCAATGTGGGCATGGTCACAGCTGGTAAGATAGTGGGTGGGTGAACCTCAATGTTATCAAGAGAAGTTTGCTGAGTTATATTAGAGGGCATATGTCTTAATAGATTGTGGGTAACTGTGGCAGAGCCGGTGTTGTTTGACTTTGTGCTATTATTTTGGTGGATGTAAATGCTCGTTTGGGCAGGCAAATGCATACCCTCGAGCACTTAGGGCTGGAGTTTGTCCAGACATTTAACTAAAGTTGCCTCCATGGTGCCTATTCTAGTTGTCAAACTGCTTACGCACTCTCTGATCAGCGTATCCAGTGCATCCAGTTTTACTTTTAACTTTCCAACCTCGCTCTTTGTGCGCATGTTAGAGCTAATTAAGGATTTTTCCCACTTTTCAGTTTTATTGGCTGGTGTGGACCTTATTCTTTTAGGGGCCCTTTTGCAGACTTTGGGGGAAGACCTCTCAACTGGCCTGAGTCCTCTGGAGTACTAGGGCAGTTAACAGGATTCCTAGCGCGCTTATTTGGTGGTTGTTGTTGCACATCATACTCCTGCTCGCTACCTGATGAATGGTCTGAAATGTTCACCACACAACCATTTATGCCCAATATACTTCTCTGAGCCTCAAGTTGATTAGAGCTGACTTCCACTAAAACACCGTCATCAGCTCCGGGTTTTAAAGCCTCTTCGACCAATGTAATCTGCCGTTCTATGGCACCTACAGCTCCAGTTAAATAATTAAGTAGGGACTGACGAGAATGCTCCTCTGATTTAGCTAACTTTTTGTGTTCTGAATGCTCATAATTTTTCACTTCCCCATGCTGTATATATCACAATAAAATCACATATAAAAAGGATAAAATACAGCGCCAAAACTTTCGCGAAAACGAGGGATAGAAATATCTGTTATCAATACTTCTCAGAGCACTTAATACCCCACCTGACTTTCCTTACGAATAAGTGACATCAGATCAAAGTCAAACGACACTCACAGTCAATAGCAAGTATCTACAAAATCCTTTTCAAAGTTCTTCTTCGTCAAGATTATATCTAGGTCACAGTACCTTAGTGCGTGGATGAAAAGTCTGTGGCCCAGCCCGGCCTCTGTCTGTCCCAGTCTTCGCACGGGCCAAGCCTGGGCATTCCCCACGCGCATCCTGCTCTGCAGGACTGCCCCAGAGATTTTCAAAGCACCTCGAGGGACCAGGGCTAAAGAGCAGCGTGCGCTGATGTGCCAGGGGCAGTGTGGAGGTTTCCTCACTCTATTGCAGTCTCCCGTGCTGCGGGACCGCCACCGAGATTTTCAAAGCCCCTTCAGGGACCAGGGCTAAAGTGCAACATGCGTTGATGCGCCAGGGGCAGTGTGGAGGTTTCCTCACTCTATTGCGGTCTCCCACACTGCGAGACCGCCACTGGGAGTTTTAAAGCCCGTTCAGGGACCAGGGCTAAAGTGCAGCATGCGTTGATGTGCCAGGGGCAGTGTGGAGGTTTCGCGCCACAACACGATCCATGGCTATGAGACGGACCAACCCTCAATGTGTGTGAGACAGAGCAACAATCAGCAAGTATGAAACGAACCAATGATTAATCCCATTATGCAGGTCATCCCAGTACTGTACATCTATGACCGGATCTGGAACATGTAAATGTAAATGTAAATGTAGGTATACTTATATAGCGCAACCTGTCACCACAAAGGGCATCCTGGCGCTTGCCTAGGGAACCCGTCCTGGTATTCCCCTGTGAGAAGCCCCGACAGGGTGTCCACAGGGTGAAAGTCAGGCATCCCGCCGCGAGGGGCCGTTGTGGAGATTAAGCAAGCTATTGCCCAGAGTCGCAGAGTGTGAACCCGTGAGTCGAGGAGGCACCGGGACGAGAATTATCGAGTCCGTGGAATTTTTAGCCCAAGACCCGCCGGGCGGGGAATTGAACCCTGGTCCAGGACCGATCTCAGATTCCGGGTCTGCCGCTTCTAACCCCTGAGCCACACTTCTCCACAAACAGAACAGACGTGTACATCGCAGACGGTAAGTCAGACACCCACCACACAAACAAACGTCACAAACCAGTGAAATGCTACACACACATAGGGGGTGGATATCCCTTCCTTCAGCAACAGCCAAACTACAGGGATTGCATGGCCATCACTACCAGCAGTCCCCACACATAGTGGGTGCTCAACACAACCAACAGTCCCCACACATAAGGGGGGGTGCCCATCACAACCAGCAGTTCCTTCTCAGAGGGAGCTGGATGACCATCACTATTGACATCCCCACTCATAGGGGGCTGAATGCCCATCATCAACAGTACCTCCTACCCATAGGAGGCACAATTCCTATTACCATCAGTACCCCCTACTCATAGGTAGCACAATGCTCATCACTATCATCATCTCCACTCATAGGGGGCTGGATGCCCATCACCACAAGTACCCCCTACCCTTAGGGGGCTGGATGCCCATCACTATTAACATCCCCATTCATAGGGGGCTGGATGTCAATCCACACAAGTACCCCCTATCAATAGGGGGCTGGATGCCCATCACCACCAGTACCCTCCACCCATAGGAGGCACAATGCCCATCACCACAAGGACCCCCTACCCATAGGGGGCTGGATGCCCATCACCACCAGTACCCCCTACCTATTGGGGCACAGTGCCCATCACCACAAGTACCCCCTACCCATATGGTGCTGGATGCCCATCACTATTACTATCCCCACTCATAGGGGGCTGGATGCACATCACCACCAGTACCCCCTATTCATAGGGGGCACAATGCCCGTCACTATTAACATCCCCACTCATAGGGGGCTGGATACCCATACCCACAAGTACCCCGAATCAATAGGGGACTGGATGCCCACCACCACCAGTAGCCCCTACCCATAAGGGGCACAATGCCCATCACCACAAGTACCCCCTACCCATAGGGGGCTGGATGCCCATCACTATTTACATTCCCACTGTTAAGGGGCTGGATGCCCATCACCACAAGTACCTCCTACTGATAGGGGGCTGGATGCCGATCACTATTACCATCCCCACTCATAGGGGGCTAGATGCACATCACCACCAGTAACCCCTACCCATAGGGGGCTGGTGCCCATCACTATTAACATTCCCACTCATAGGGGGCTGGATGTCCATCACCACCAGTACCCCTACCCATAGGGGACTGGATGCCCATCACTACTACCATCCCCACTCATAGGGGGCTGGATGCCAAGCACTACCAGGATTCACACACATAGGGTGACTAAGCAAAACCCCCCTCCCACCATCTTGGCAAGATTGAATGTTTTTGTGTGTAAAATGCTCACAACAGAGATTCTGACAGTGAACATACAATGTGACTCCCAACACGTGTACCCAAAAGGTGATTGTGGGTTCCAAAAATCCAGCATCTTAGTATTATTGTGGTAATGGGGTCTAAACCCCCTTCACTACAGTGACCAAAAGATGAGTGTGGGGTTCAAAAATCCAGCAACTTAGGACCAATGTGGTAATGGGGTCTAAACCCCCCATCACTACAGTGACCAAAAGGTGATTATGGTGTTCAAAAATCCAGCATCCTAGGATCATTGTGGTAATAGGGTCTAACTCCCCCATCACTACAGTGACCAGAAAGGGAGTATGGACATGAAAAAAGTAGCATTTTCAAACCAGCATGCATGATTCCTGGTCCCAACACCACAAGCAATGTTGTGGCAATATAGTGGTTGTGTCAGGTACAAACATAGATTTGGTGAGGCAAAGATTGCTGTGTATCACAAGAACACCCTCTGCCATGTACAGACAAGCAAGGCCATGATCCCTGACAATGACTCCAATGTACAATTAGACAATGCGAAAAGTGAGCACCATGATGCATACACACATATCCATACGAACAGACACACAAACTAAGGAATCCTGTGGAGACTGTAGATGTTAGGTGACCCAGTCCCATACCATGGCAGCAATGGGACATACCAAATATGATGAATGTGCAGACTGATGAGCCAGGAGACACAGGGACACTAGAGAAAACCCTCCAAACAACATGCAGCCAATGGACCGCAAAAGCCATACCAATGCAGTGGTGTAGATGCACAAACACAGATAGGCAGCCCCACACTGCACATCATACACAACATGTGTGTGTGTCTCAGTGTCCCCAGGCTAGTGCACAACACATGATGGTGGGATAAACTCAAATCACACAGATGTGTACACAGTGTCATACAGAAATAACTAATGAACTATGCACCCCTTGGTGGGAAAGCAGGCATTGTCAGGTGAGTGGGATCCCAACTTATTCATGTGACACAAGCTGGGCGGCACAGCAAACAACACAGCAAGAAACAGACCCAACACAGCACGACCCTGGGTGGACCCTACATTGGGGTGACAGTAGCCTGTATGACAATCCTACTGTGATGACAAAAGTAGATGTTGCACATACTGTGGAGTACAGTCACCTATGTGCACTGGGTCATGTGTTCTGACCAACAAACTTCCAGCACACCTACCCAAACAATTCACTGGCCAGGGCCTGTCATCAATGGGCAAAAGGTAGGTAGGGGCCTAGCAATGAGACAACTCACATTTGGCCACCCTCAAAACAAAACACCTTGATCTGCACTAATGTGCATCAGCTAAGCACACATGGACTGGTACCATTGCTCATTCACTCATGACAATCCCAGGGGTGCTGGGGGGATCTAAGGTACCCAAAAATCCTCAAACATGGCCAGTCAACAACCTATGTAAATGTCTGCCACACTGCACAGTATGCAGTACATGGGCATGACGCAAAATCTACCAGAATCATTGGGATTCCTGCCACACTCCACAACAATGAGGAACCAAAGGAGAGCCACAAGGAACACATATTGACACCTTCCAACATTGCAGCTATGACCCTGATAAGTGGAAGTAGTCACACACACATAAAAGTGACCCACTCACTGACATATACCACATAGGGAAAACTACATGATGTTGGCAACACAGAAGTGCCAAGGGCAATCCTGAATGTGTCCCACATGCGTTTGACAACATCCCCAGGCCTTACAAATAAAACACCTAGGGATGACACCCTTATGACCAGTAGTCTGCCACGCACCTACATCCCAGAAAACCAAGGACAAAGATGTTGGATGAACACAGGAAACTCAGCAAGTGCCACAAACGGGAACATGTGTAAGGAACACAGGCTGTGTTGAAAAAGGGAAGGGAACACACACAGACATGCTCACACTACACACACCATGGACTCAGGCAATGTCACGGTATAAAACACTGCCATGAGGGGACTCCACTCCTGGGGAAAGTCAGTTGTGCTAAAAGTTGTCTGTTCAGGGCTCTGTCATGTCAGCATAACACTTGCTCAGTGAGCCAACAATTACAACACAAGCTCTGGTCACATCAGCCTGTGTACGGGAGTGTCCCTTAAGTCAGCTGCACATACGCAATACACATGTATAGCAAGTTGCACTGATGACACAGATGACTTGTGTACCATTGATGCACAAACTCGGCTGTCCAGTGGAGATGGGCCCAGTCAGGTAATCTCACAATGCGCACAACATATGTTCAACAGTGTATTGCAAAGATGTGAAGTAGCAAACAGAAGGTGTAATTCCTGGTCCCAAAATTCTGCATGCATTACACCCTGAAATAGCAGCAAAGGATGTCATGAATATATCCCAGAAAAGCACACATATCCCATGGACCACATGGAGTCCATCACATCCACAAATCAGTTTCTTATACCTTTAAAACAATATTACAACCGCACGTTCATTATACACATCATCAACATCATGTACATCAGATGCAACACCACTGGATAATAACAATTGGTTTTATTCATGAATGAAATCCTTGAAACTGTTAAGTCCACAATGTCAAAACGCCAATGGCCAGTCCTTCTCAAGAGTCCTACCAGGGTGACATATGATAACTTGTCACCCATTGCTTGCCTGCACTGTTACGGCCAAGGGACAACTCCTCTTGGAGGGAATATATAGGGGCAGGCAAGACACTGCAGGGACAGGATCAGGGGACAGCAGAATGGGGCAGGGAGGAGTGGTGGGTGCAGGAGTGTAGCTGGCAACTGCAGTGGAGGTGTCTGTTACAGTGGGCACCATCACCACTGCCGGGCCCAAGTCATATGTGGTGGGTGCCTTCACCACTGCAGTGGGCAGATCAGATGGTATGGACGGGGTCTCCACTGCAGTGCCCAAGTTAGACGGGTTGGATGTGGTCCCTACTGCAGTGCCAATCTCAAGAGGAGTGAAATGGGGTTCTGATGAGGTAGGCAGGACAGAGGGGGACACAGACTCCACACCAGTGGCCGGAACAGGCTGAGAATGTGAGGTGGGGGTGGAAGTGCATGTGGTAGGGCCTAAGCATTTTGGGGATGTGGTATCGGAGTGTGGGTGAACCTGGACAGGGAATGGTGGTGGGACCTGTGGAGTTGTGGCTTGGGGTCTGCAGGAAGGAGAATGTGTAGTGGAAGTGCATGGTTTTGGTGGGGCTTGCCCTTCCTGGTCTGGGGGGATTTGCGGGTGAGGCCTTCAGTGTTTGTGCACCTGGGGTAGGGTGTCCGTGTGGCTTGAGAACTCCCCTCTGTGTGTGGTGACTTCCTCTTCCCCTTGTAAGTTGGGGCAGATGGATAGGGGGAAGAGGCCAAGGTCACAGAGAAAGAGCTGCTTGGAAGGGGGGTTTAGGTGAAGCAAGGGAAGGGGTTTTGAAGTGAGAGGCATCTGAGGACTGTGGAGTGCTTGTGTATGCCTGTTTGGGTGTCTGTGATCGATCCCCTGTGTGTGTGACATCAGTCCCCGGAATGTATGTGCTTGTGGGTCTGGATTTTTTCTTGCGTGGCTGTGTGCTGCTTATGTCTGATGTGGTGCATACCTTTGCCGGTGTGTATGTTTGGTGGACAGGTAGTGTAGTGAGGATTATGGATGGGGCAGAGGTAAGAGGGCCTGTTGGAGGAGGGACACTGCTGCCGTCTATGTGGAGGCAATGGCCTGAATGGTCCGATGTAGGGCAGACATGTTCGATGAGAAGCCCTCCATGAAGGACACCAGTTGTGTCAACAGACTGTTGTGAGAATGGAGGACACTGAGCATTGAGGTCTGCCCAACATGGATCTGCATAAGTAAGACCACAGACTGTACACTCAGGGTAGCAGGGCAGACAGGGGCAGGGGGTGCGGTGCCTGGCACGAAGAAGACATGCTCCCTTACATGAGGGCCACCACTGAAATCTGTGATGGGAGCAGATGGGAGCTTAGATATGGTAGTGGGGACAGACTCGCTAGGTGTTGTCTGGAATCTGCTGACAACCGCCTCCACAAGGGAGTCATCACTGGAGCTGCTCTGTTTCTCAGCTGAGGTGGTCATAGCTGAGGGCTCCTCAGTGTGGCTCCCCTCACCCTCCGTGCCACTGGGTCCCTCCGACTCCTCTGCAGTGGACCCTGTCTGGTTCTGCAGTTCCTCCTGGTCCGTGGAGATGTCTCCTCCAGTAGCCGTAGATGTAACTGCAAACAATCAGGATAAACAGATCCACATCAGTCACCTGTATTGACCTCAGACATCACAGTCAGAACAGCACATTACAGCGCCCGGCTTTGCATCATTTGCAGTATAATACCAAAAGTGCTGACACATATTTGAACAAGACACATGTCAGTCTGCCAGTCAACCATGCCCCTCATATTCTACCCGTCCATGGACCCATCTGTCTGGTGCATGTAGTTAGCCACTACTCATGTGTGCACAAATGCACCACATAGAGTGTTGTCTGAACTGCAGGATTTGTGATAGAAATGTGTCAGTACACACATATCCCATCTCCTGCCACTGACTCAGTACATGTGTCAGGATAAGGGATGGCCAAAGTCATTATCAGTAATATGGATATGCTTCCTTCCCCAGACACCATGATGTGCTCATGTTAATGTCCGATGCCATAATTGAGGGCATGCAGGGCAATTGACATTACTGCAAGCTACACATTTGCAAATGGTATACCATGCTACAGGCCAGTCTGGCTAATCAGTCATTATTGCTTCAGTCACAGGGGCAGTGCATCCAAAAACAAACAGTCTGCCCTGTATCACAATCATGTATTTGTGATGAATGTAAGCCCTGCAGCTGTCAAGTGCACATGTTCCCCCACTGCTACCCACATCTTAAGGCTTCTGATGGTCCCATGTCATACAAATGCTACAGTTTAGTGACAGCAAGCACAAGTCTGTCAACATGATCACATCACTGTCTGATGAGAATGATTTATAGCTGCCTTCACTTAAATGTCGAATATACCATTAGGCACAGTCAAGTGATTAGACACCTATGTTTGACCCCATTGTGATGATCCAATAGCCACATCTCAGCTGGCTGCCCACCCCAAACTGTTTGACATCCCAGGAGTCTAAAAAGCTAAACCATTCCACAATAACACAGAGGCAAACACCTGATTGCACATTTCACAATGCACTAAATGTAGGTTGACACATTGGAGTAGGAGAACAGAGTGTACTTTATGTCCGGAGTAGGCATACCTGACCTGGTCCATGTGCAACATGGGATTACCCTGAACACTAGGCATGTGTCTATGCATGTGTGACATACATGATGTACATACTTCTGAGGCCCCAACATTGTCCCACCTGCTGCATGGGTGTGTGGTAAACACCCCAGACACATATGGTGAGGCAGAGCAGCAATTAGAACACATATTAATGGCCCACACAGAGTACATGTTAGATATCTGGCAATGTGCAGACATATGTCAATCAGTTGCCTCACCCATGAAGCCCAAAATATTGTACCGGTAGCAGATGCTGTTTCCCACCTCAACCTTGGAAAACAGCAGGGACACACACCCCAAGTGAGACAATTCACAGACTGAAAGGGCCACACCTGTGTATCAGATGAGGAAGGGCCATAACCTAATTTATACACATGACTCTTGTTCAAGCAGGAAGACGATCTGTGGTAGCGTAACCACGCTGAAGGTGTGCAAAGATCATGTTAGACACAGTTCCTAGACAAGGCATGCACTTACCCCCTCCTTGCTGCTGTCTGGCCTTTAACTGCAAATCCAGGTCAGGGAAGACCACCGTCAGAATCCAGAGCATGTGGTGGGTCAGGGTCCATCGCCTGCCCCTTTTGCGAGGAGGCGACAGCTTTTGCTGGACTCTTGCGATCCAACAGGTCTAGCCACGAAGGTCCTGCCACCGCTTCTGGCAGTTGTGGATGCTACGCTTGTGGCCCCCACAGATCGAACTGCCCCGGCATTGGTCAGCCAGATCTCCTGTTTCTGATGGGCATCAACCTGTGAGGATGACAAAGTTAAAAGACCATTACTACACATGCAACATGTTTATGCATTACACAGTTGGATATACATGTTGTTTTCACAAGGGCATCTGATTTACACAGGCGGTGCAACTATGGTGATGGACACTTGTCTGCATCAACAACATGGAAAAAGTGCCTGAGTATTATAACCGTGTAAAAAAGCACTTTCCCAGCACAGTTCACTACAGGTACCTACACACTTTGGGGGTAACCACTACTCAATAACCATGATAGCCATTGGT
The DNA here is from genome assembly GCF_964263255.1 of Lissotriton vulgaris. Lineage (NCBI taxonomy): Eukaryota > Metazoa > Chordata > Amphibia > Caudata > Salamandridae > Lissotriton > Lissotriton vulgaris. Next base: position 1,024,083,238 of record NC_141691.1, read on the forward strand.
GTACACAATGCCATTAGTGCTAGTAAGACAACATTCACAATGAGAGAGGATGTGGACTGCACACTCACCTGCTCCCCTGGTTTCCCATACAGCTTGCTGTACTGTGGAAGGAGGCTGTCCATCAGGCCCTTGTTCTCCTCCTCTGTGAAGGCTGGGGCCCTCTCCACAGTATGTGCCATTCTTGGAGCCAGAGGATGCAGAGACAGTAGCAGTGGTAGCAGAGATGTCAATCTGGAGCATGTAGTGCAGGTAAGTGAGCTCTCAGGGAAAGAGACAGCCGTATATCTGTGCTGCGGAGGCAGATTCTGTCCCATGCTTCCAAAGCGATAGGTCCGATACGTTTGCATCCTATGAATCTGGCCAATCCATCGCATTTCAAGCCTCGTACACACCTTCCACTTTGTTAAAAAAGTTCAACTTCAAGACACCAATGAGTTTGAGAAAACAAAGACGGGGGTTGGAGTGTCTAAGGGAAATTTATAGACCTACCCAGGTTGTTATCCCCTGCTGTACAATATATAAATACACAAAAACCTGGGTGTCTGATACGTAACAAAAAATGTTTCAGAAGCCATACATTATATTAAGTCAACAAAATTGTCTAACTAAATGACCGGATGGAATATAAATAGAGTTTTGGCAATCCAACGCATATGGCCACCAGCAAAAGTAAGTGAGATCCAAGATCCAGAGATGGATTACCATCAAAATCTTGTTGGTGATCTGATTTTTCTCATCTGGTCATCCACAGGGCTGGGCTGGTGTGTCTCCAGATCAGCGATACTACTCCCAGGGCCGCCTGGTAGGACTAGGATCAAACCCACAATCGCCCGTTTGACCATGCGTGGGATCACCAAATGGAACAAAGAGCATTGCAAAAAAATGGGGGTGTGAGAAGAATAAAGTTAAAAAGGAATAGAAATCCCCCAGCAATGGAACTTTAATAACCGTGAGTTTCTTTCTGTTTAAAAACCAGAACAGCGCAAAACCGCAGTGTAAACAAATAACTGCTTAGGGGCCAACATGTTTCTGCCATACAGGGGAAAACTCCCTAGGCTTTCATCAGGGCCTCTGTTCTTATAGGACTATTGCTACTGCTAGTGAAATTCACACTCTTAAAGAAAAATAACAGTGACAACTTTAAAGGATATGTCTCTTATTCCTCCTTGTCAGCTGGTGTGTGCATCACCCATCTTGACAGGGGAAATTACCTCACCTCACCTGGACCAAACTCAGAGTAAGGGAGGCCACGCTCTCTCCGTCGTTGCCCCGAGTTCCCCCAACCTCAGATTTCACTCGGGGCAACGACGGAGAGAGCGTGGCCTCCCTTACTCTGAGTTTGGTCCAGGTGAGGTGAGGTAATGTCCCCTGTCAAGATGGGTGATGCACACACCAGCTGACAAGGAGGAATAAGAGACATATCCTTTAAAGTTGTCACTGTTATTTTTCTTTAAGAGTGTGAATTTCACTAGCAGTAGCAATAGTCCTATAAGAACAGAGGGCCTGATGAAAGCCTAGGGAGTTTTCCCCTGTATGGCAGAAACATGTTGGCCCCTAAGCAGTTATTTGTTTACACTGCGGTTTTGCGCTGTTCTGGTTTTTAAACAGAAAGAAACTCACGGTTATTAAAGTTCCATTGCTGTGAGATTTCTATTCCTTTTTAACTTTATTCTTCTCACACCCCCATTTTTTTGCACTGCTCTTTGTTCCATTTAGTGATCCCACGCATGGTCAAACGGGCGCTTGTGGGTTTTACCCTAGTCCTACCAGCGGCCCTGGGAGTAGTCTTGCTGATCTGGAGACACACCAGCCCAGCCCTGTGGTTGACCAGATGAGAAAAATCAGATCACCAACAAGATTTTGATGGTAATCCATCTCTGGATCTTGGATCTCACTTACTTTTGCTGGTGGCCACATGCGTTGGATTGCCAAACCAATGAGTTTGATACATTGTTGTAGGTAGCCAATGGAATTTTCAGCACACAAATCGTACAAGTATCAAATCCGCACCCGTCTCAATGATAGTCGATAGTCAATACTTGCACACAGATTGGTGCCTAGGTGTATGATCAGCCGCGGTGCGTCCATTGGGGCGTAGGGGCGTAGCCCCACTAGCCCATGGACCCGCGGCTGTGCAAGGAAGTTATAAATATTTCATTTTATTAATTCTCATGTCCAGGCCGTCAGGAATCTGGGCCGCACCCGGCGTATCCGGGAGTTCGGGGAGTGCTCTGCGGCAGGGGGGCTGGACTGCTGTGCAGCTTGAGTTGAGTGACAGTCCACGTCACTCAGCTGCAGCAGCAGAGGTGTCCCGAGGCTCAAGTGCGCAAGTGAAGCTTAGGGCTTAAACTAGCCCAAGCATGCGCATTAGTTGTTCTCCTGCTAGCGAGTGGCCAGGGGGTGCTGGGTTTAACCAGGCGACAGCCCCCGGCAATAGAAAGGGCGACAGGGCGAGCACGCAGTGGGCCCCCCCCCAGCGCCAGGATTGGCCAGTCACCGCGCGCAGGGCAGGGCAATCCATTATTGGATGCCGCACCCTTGCCTAATGGCCAATCAATCACTGTGTCTGACTTCAGTCATGCAGTAATTGGCCAGCTGCTGACGTCACGATCATGTTCTCTACTCTCTCGTGTGTGCATCGAGTCCGTCGACCCGTAGTGTGTGAAGTACCGAGTGACCACCACTACTTCAACTTCAGTAGTTCTCCAGCACTAGTAGTCTCTTTTTTTAGTGAGTATATAATTCTGATATGTAGACTAATAAATTGTTTTAATCTCCAGTCGATAATTTACAATTTAGAACGACGGCGCTGCCACGCTGGGTCTTGTGTGCTGCAGCCAGAGAGGCATAGGCCGGCTCATTTCCGTTTCTGATCAAAACGGCGTTGTTGAATGATGTGTTACTTATGTTGTTATGTGCCACGCGCTGGTAAATTTTACCCCCCTCCCACACACACACACTGCCATCAATTTTGCTCCGGAGTGAGACAACATGGTGAGAACCGTCACGGCAAATAAAATATTGCACACCAGGGTGGGAAAAAAATCACAATGTGCAACACCAGCGTGGAGTGCAAATGGTGCAGGGTCTGTACTGTAATTTCGTTTTGGGCACAAATTGGAGATTGATTGGTGATTGCACCCAAAAGTGGATTTGTAATCCCGCCGTTGGAATCGAGTTTCAATGCAATTAGAGGGTTGGGAGTGGGCAGCAGCTGCAGTCCCCATGCCACTGGTTTAACGGCAATCTGAGCTCGAGATTAAAGGTTGGAGGACAAGTGCATCACTGGACAGAGGCTCTACTGGCCGTGCCGAGGCCGTGCCAGAACCTGCGCTCTGCACACACGTTTCCACGTATTCATGCCGTGCATGGGAACATATCAAGTGGAAAACCCAAAATGACCCCAGTCTCACATTCCCTTCATGTTTGAGTGGAGAAGTTCTCACTGAACAGCCGGACGCACTTGAACAAGGCTTCTACCAATGGAGCATGCCGCAAAGAGCCAGTTGACGTCAGCAATGTGTCCATGCACAGCTGAAGGCAGAATAAAGGGCCATTTGCACAAGCAATATCCAGTACTAGAAAAACATGCCTGTTTAAAATCCGTCTCCCATGAACAATAAGATTGGCACATACATGATCATGCCCGAGTCCAGCGAGTGTGTTCATGCATGTCTGGCAGACGTGTGCCCTGTGCCTCAGGAGCACGCCGAGCTTGGAGGCACGACGAGGGCTGCTCGTGGTTAAGCACTGTCAGATCAAATGTTCTCACAAAGTGTCCAAAGATGTTCTTTATCAGCTGTCTGCTGGTTTACTAAGATCTTTCCAACGTAAGTATGTTTGGATAGCGTTATTAATGAGCGTAAAACTGCACGCTCTATTTATAAGACTTGGCCCCCGTACAGAACGCCCCCTTCCTCATTGGCACCCCTCGATCATTCAAAAGAGGCTCCCACTAGGGGAGACAGATGTCTCCTTTACAGCACATACTTATAACTGAGGCGTATACTAGAAAGCACAATAAACTGGAGGTTTGAAAGCTCGAGCGCAGGGATAGTCTTAAAGTGAGTGACTGCAGAGGTGGGAGCGTGTGCATTTGCACGGCTGCCAAAGCGCGGAACGAGAGGACATTATTATTGCCCAGGCTCCTATACGTTTAACGAGTTTAGGCTCGTGATCCACCTTTTATTTAAAATGTAAAGCAACCTGCCTTGCTAATGAGAGCATCGGATGCTGGATCTGCTTATTTTGTTTTTCCCTGCAAGACATTTTATTTTAGATTTGAATCAGGCTCTCAAGGGCCCCAGCAGAGTTTGACTCAGCCTCGCAAAATATCTGACATGACCATGAAAGGAGGCGTCATTGACAAATATCAATATGTTCTTTAATTGTAGTTCCAAAGTAGCTGTGATGAAGCCCCAGGACCCACACAAGCCGATGCCAGCATGAGCTCCAACGTGACTTTTTAAGTTCTAAAGCATATTAACAAGCAGATCGCCTTTACAAAACTTTACAAAAGATGGACACACACACACACCATCAAAGCCTTCATAATGAGCAAACATGCCTGAAAATATAACTTGTTGAAGGCAAGCAACGAAGAAACACGAGAGTTGAATGAAATAAACAGCAAGGTCTTTCAGCTGTCCCAACCATGCACACAATGGTCTAAGCAGATCTATAACAAGGTTTAGCCTTCTAGTATTCACTGCCGCGGTGCGTCCATTGGGGCGTAGGGGCGTATCCGGGAGTCGGGGAGTGCTCTGCGGCAGGGGGGCTGGACTGCTGTGCAGCTTGAGTTGAGTGACAGTTCACGTCACTCAGCTGCAGCAGCAGAGGTGTCCCGAGGCTCGAGGCGTCAGCCCCCGGCGATAGAAAGGGCGACAGGGCGAGCACGCAGTGTGCCCCCCCAGCGCAAGGATTGGCCAGTCACCGCGCGCAGGGTAATCCATTATTGGATGCCGCACCACTGCCTAATGGCCAATCACTGTGTCTGACTTCAGTCATGCAGTGATTGGCCAGCTGCTGACGTCACGATCCTGTTCTCTACTCTCTCTCTCTGTGTGGGTGGTGGTGACTCTCGCTGCCTCATGTGTGCATCAGCCAGCCTGTGTGCTCTCGAGTCCGTCGACCCGTCGTGTGTGAAGTACTGAGTGACCACCACAATTCAACTTCAGTAGTTCTCCAGCACTAGTAGTCTCTTTTTTTAGTGAGTATATAATTCTGATATGTAGACTAATTGTTTTAATCTCCAGTAGATAATTTACAATTTAGAACGATGGCGCTGCCACGCTGGGCCTTGTGTGCTGCAGCCAGAGAGGCCTAGGCCGGCTCATTTCCGTTTCTGATCAAAACAGCGTTGTTGAATGACGTGTTACTTATGTTGTTCTGTGCCAAGCGCTGGCAAAGCGCTGGCAAATTGTACCTCCCTCCCACACACACACACACTGCCAACAATTTTGCTCCAGAGTGAGACAACATGGTGAGAACCATCACGGCAAATAAAATATTCCACACCAGGGTGGGAAAAAAATCACAATGTGCAACACCAGCGTGGAGTGCAAATTGTGCAGGGTCTGTACTGTAATCTCGTTTTGGGCACAAATTTGAGATTGATTGGTGATTGCACCCAAAAGTGGATTTGTAATCCCGCCGTTGGAATCGTGTTTCGGAAGTAGTAATTGTTGTTGACTGTAATAATCTCTCTCTAGACTCTAGTCGACGACTAGAGTCTAGAGAGAGATTAGTAGTCGATTATTTAGAACGACGTCGCTGCCACGCTGGGCCTTGTTGTGCTGCAGCCAGACAGGCCTAGGCCCGTTTCTGATCAAAACGCCCGTTGTGAGACGTGTTATGTGCCACGCACAAATTGTACCTCCCACACACACACACTGCCAACAATTTTGCTCCGGAGAAAACATGGTGAGAACCGTCACGGTAAATATTGCACACCAGGGTGGGAAAAAAAATCACTATGTGCATGCTTGTTAGTTCACCATCCATCACCAGTGTGAAGAGTTGAGATCCTGGTATATGTCAATGTAAGGACATATTTCCTTCTGTACTGCACCACCTGACCTTACCTTTCAGTGCACAGGCATGCAGAATGAATCCCTGTTTGCAGACAGAGGGGATCGCTCGTACAAGGAGGCTTTGGTTGGTATAGGGTCATTTTATACAGAGCAAATTCTTTCTATTTGTTTTTATTGCAGCTTTATTATATGGTGCGAGATCAACCCAAAGAATAAGATATCAGAGCACTTTACATGAGCACCAGGGACCTTACACAGTGACAAGGACACATTCCGAATTCATTATTTTGGTAGGCGCTGGAGATTAAGTGATTTGCCCAAAATTCCAGAACGGCGAGGCCACACCTAGGCTCGAACCCTGTTCCCCAGCGCTAAAGTCGGAAGCTTTAGCCGTAAGGCTACATCCACAGATGAGCTGTAGATGCTCTCTCTACATACTTTCTTTGTTGTCAATACCACAGTCAAAGTGATCCCGGCAGAATCAGGTGGACGTGAACGTGCAGATAACGCAAGCATGACATTGATTGAATTGGCATATTTCAGGCAGCACTTTAAGCTTGAGTGCACATGGTTATTGTTTGTTTTGTTTACCAGGCTCATCATCAGTGACTAAACAGAGCTTCACAAAATGCTTTGAGGTAATGCTTTACCATGCGTGGCATAGTGTTTCAGTAACATACACTTCGTGAAAGCTAAACTGTTGCTCTGGCATCCTCCAATTTATGCTTAATGTCAGTTACGTTAATAGGGAACATGTGGTTGGAGTGAAATTAATGTAAGTGCATTACTGTGTTAGACTGGGGTGCAGTCGTTTTACTATATTAAAAGAGCAAAATCAATGCACTTTGCACAGTATGACAAACAAAACACAGAGACACAGGTCTGAAAAAAAAAGGCAGGGAAATCGACAATTGTGCTCCAAAAGCGCATGCAAATGGCTGCTTCACCTCAACCTGCCTGATGGTGTTTCTGGTCTCTGATCTATGAGATGCAGGCTCGCATGTGGTAGGAATCATGAAAAAACACTTTCTTCCTTTGATTTTCTTAATAACACCACGTAGCACCATTAGACCATGACGAGCTTCAATGTTTCCCGGGGTAGAAAACACAGACCTGACTAGCTGCACCTGTGACATGGGTTTTCTTACTCTGCCCTTCTGAACCCGTTAAAGCTGGAGGCACAGTTTTTCGCAGGGTGCAGGATATGTCGGGTTCAGCAAACAACATTTGTTTTCATTGACCAATTATGTGTCATTTATAATTCAATTGCAAGTAAATCATTATTCCCTTACATGAACAACCCTATTATTAAGACTAATAATAACTATGAAAATAATGATGATAGTAGTAAAAATAATAATAACACAACAATAACCTGTCAAGGTACACAAGCAGCTACACTACTAATATTTTCATCTTCCAGTCGTTCAACAATTATGTCGACTGAAAGAACTTCCCTCATTGCCGGCGCTGTAGTGTCGGCTTCGTGAGGGCATTGGGTTGTAACTTCATGATCTAGGGTTTTTTTGTGTGATGTGTGTGTTACTTAAAACTCTTTAGCAAGTCTGACACTTCTCATTTGGCACCTCTGTGCTCCCTCTGTACTTGAAGTGATTGAGAAATAGCTGCGTTTATCTCTGTTCTCACTAATGTCTTGTTAATTGTGCTACAGCTGGAGACACACTGAGTGTGTCATTAATAGGGGTGAGACAGGCAGAGAGTGTGGTCGTGATTTAAGTGCTTCCAAATAAAGGCGACCAAGATGCTGAGATTGTCTCTTGGAAGTTGAGGAACAAATTAAACACTTTCCACAAAGAAGGCACATGCTCATGAGATGGAAATTCGTTAAATAAAGACATATTTACCCTGTTATGCCAACAACCTAGCAATTTAAGAGCCGTGTAGGAGACAAAAAACATGTATTATTCGTTATGCTGCAGATTTGGTTATGTGGTTTCTTATTCTTATAATTACTTTATTTCGATCTCCAGGGCCTTAGATTAGTAATATGAGGACATTGACGCGGCGCTTGGACAGGTTCAACGCGACTCGGGGAGAGCGATAGGAGCGCACGAGGCAGCGAGACCCTGGTTGCGATAGTATGGTGGGAGATAGCATGGGAGGTGAAGGGATAGAGAGGTTGGGGAGGGTGAAGTCAGCGATACTACTGTAGTGATGGAATGGGACAACGTGATAAGGAGGGGGGCATGTGAGGAAGAAGGGTTGAGAGCGGCGATGGGGTGATAGGAAGCATAACATGGAAGAAGTATGGCAGGGAGTGGAGAGCGGGAGCATGTTAAGAGGTAGGGAGGAGGGTGTTACCGACCGTATAAGCCTCAGACAGTTAAAGAGTCACCCCTCTGTCCACTCTGCTGCACTGAGAGGTGTGTGTGAGGCAGCCTTCTTCTACTCTTAGAGCTGAGATTTCCATGAAAGTCTTATAGTCTGAATTCAGCACCTGAGCATAATAGGACGGAATGTATGAAGCTCTGTGGTTATACTGAATAAGCAGCTACCTATGTTATGCCATCTATTAATGTAATAACTGCACTTTCACAATTGCTTTATAACCTTCCTGCTTTCTCAAATTTGCTTGAAAATGCACGATTTTTGTTCTTCTTTTTCAAAATTTTCGTGGGGGGGCTTATCCCCCCAAACCCCCCTTTTGGGGTTCGGGCTCGCTCGCTCGCTACGGTGCTGTATGCAAATCACTCTGCGCCCCACCACTTTAAAATCTCACCCACCGCCCCTGTGTATGATGCGTCTTTTGAAAAAGTCACCTGTGCCTGTCAGCATTGCAGTCAATGTGCAAAGCATGTGCACGGATCGGTGCCAAGGAGTACGGGCGTCTTTTAAAAAAGTCACCCGCATCTGTCAGCATTGCAGTCAATGGGCAAGGCGTGCACACCGATCGGTGCCTAGGTGTACGACGTGTCTTTGTAAAAGTCACCCGCTTTTGTCAGCATTGCAGTCATTGTGCAAGAGGATGCCACCCACCATAGCTTGCCAGGGACCCATGTACACACCAACAACAATACAGCCTGTGACACAGTATATCAAAAGGCATGTCAGGCTGCATTACCTGTGTGTGTATGTGGGTCAAGATGTGATTTAGTATGTGGCACTTAGTGGCACCCACTCCCTTGCTGTGCAAGGTTTCGTGTAGACAGACACCTTTGTGTGTTGTGCACATTACCACTGTTATTGCCAACTGTACAGTTCAGAGCACGAGGCATGAACACAGTTGCAGGGGTACATTGTGTATGACATGTGACATACATCCTGACTCTAAGTTGGAATGGTATGTGTGGCACAGGGTGGCCCAGTGCCACATATGTGATGTTCATCCACAGTATGTGTGCATTTAGCAAGGCAGATGACTGATTTCATGTGCTCAATGTCCAACGGTCATCACATCCATGTGTGTTGTCAATGTAATTTGATTTTGTGTCTGTGTGTCACAGACATCCAGGTATGGCCTGCAGACAAATCAGGTGGCACTTCATGTGGGTGTCATGTGTGTGTTGTGGCCTGTACATGAGACGCTACATCTTGAGAGTGGCCTTGTGACAATACATGGCCCCTGTGTGTGTGTCTGTCAGAAACCTGTGACGTGGGTAAGACATCTGTCCACACTAGTCACTGTGGTGTGTGTTTGGTATGTGACACTCATACTGATGTGCTGTGACAGAGCCCATAGAAGTGTCACAGCACAACATGGACGATGTTGTGTAGACATGTAGAGCTGAGATGTCAGATGATGGACATGTATCTGGCATATGTGCCCATACCGAACAGCACATACATCAGGTATTTGTGTCCTGTAATGTTTTTTCATATGCTATTTGATGTGGACACTGGAACATAGATAGGGGAACTGACAACCTTTTTGCTCAGCTATGTACTGCAGGAGACCAGCTGTCCACAGACCATTCCCTGACCTTGCGACCATGGTTGAACGTGACTGCATCTGACGGTACCACTTCACTAGGCCATGGATTGATGATTTGCAGGGCAGTTGGCCCCACACTTGCAACCTGGCTGGCCATACCCTACATGGCTGACTCAAAGGTGAAGGTGATGGCAACCCTACACTTCTTTGCCACCAGTACCTTCCAACACACTGTGGCTACTGCTGGTGGGATGTCACAGACCATGTTCAGCTGTGTACTTCGAGAGGTGTTGGAGGCGATGTTGCATTTCCTGAACCACCACATCCATTTCCCAAAACCACAACAACCCACCCACTGACATCAAAAGTGACTTTTATGCACTGGGAAGGATGACACATGTAATTTGCTCAATCAATGGGACACATGTGGCTTTGGTACCACCACAGGTACATGAGCAGACATACCGGAACAGGAAACATTTCCACTCAATCAATGCTATGGTGGTATGTCTGGTAGACACGACCCTTTCAAATGTGTGTGCACGTTTCTCAGGTTCAGAGCATGAAACCTACATCATGAGGAGTTGTCGCATCCCGACGATTATGTCACAGATGCAGTACCAGCGTTCATGGCTTGTTTACCATTGTGTGTGTTTTGTTTAAGTTGTTCCCCATCCTCTTTTCAGACTCATCTAATGTGCAATTGTCTGTATGTAGGTGACTCCGGATACCCCAACGTGCAGTGGTTGCTGACACCCCTCAGGAACCCTGTGACAACGGCGGGGATGCGCTATAATGAGGCAAATGGTCGGACCCAGAGTGTGATCGAGCGGACATTTGGTCTCCTGAAAAGCAGATTCTGCTACCTGGACAAGACAGAAGGGGGCCTTCCATATGCACCAGCTAAGGTGTGCAAAATATTCATAGTGTGCTGCATACACAACCTGGCAGTGAGGAAGAAGTTGCCTCTCCTCCAAGATGACGAAGACCAACATCCGCCAGCCATGGAGGATCTTGCCCTAGGGCATTATGCCAGCGATGGTGAGGGTGAGGGTGATGTTCGGGCCCAGCTGATCCACAACTTCTTCTCATAAATGTCAGTATATAGTGATGTGTTTTCGAAGTATTGTGTTTGCCTGATATATGTTGGTGGTGCAGTGGTGTTGCTTGAGTGTGGCTGTGTGCTAATTGCTAGGATGCTTGCAGGGATGTGTCCTTTCAGGTAGTATGTACTCCCAAACAGTGTTTACCTGATTACTAGATTGTGTTTACATAGTTTGAGATTTGTTTTTGGGCATGTACATTGTAGTTGTATGCTGTAAATTTGTATATTTGATTGTGTTTTCTTCATGTCCTTCACAGGGTACTTTGGCTGCTGTATGGTGAGGTCTGAACCCCAACACGCGGATTCCTGTTTCAGAGTGCAAGTAGTCTTTGTCCCAACCAATTATGTGCCACACACCCCTGCACTTTCATTGTTTACCACTTGGTTACTTTTAGATCACCGTCTCACATGAGGTTACCTTGCCTCAGTTGTGGGATTCTCTGGTTGTGAATCCTCAATAGACCTGTGCTCTACTTTGGGATGTGCTTCATCTGTATACACATATCCAACTGTCATTTGCATTCTGTACCTGTGGGCTGATTGCCACTGACTCAGGATGGGTGTGGTGTATTTGCATTCCACTGTATTTCCTGTCAACCTAAGTGTAGGCGATGTTAGACAGCCATGGTGAGTATGTGTTGTGTTGCGCTAGTGGTGTGTCTCCCTCATATGTGCCACATTACCATGACTCACATAACTGTGTTCACATTGCTGTAGTAGTTTACATGCACAGTGTTCTTCAGCAAATCATCATCTCCATGACACCACCAAGTTTAAATCACAACAGAGGCAAGTATTGTGTGATTGTGATTTTATTTACAAACATGCGTGAGGATAGTGAACGTAATTGGAAGTGCTGTACAGTGTGATGGTAATCCAAAGTTCACAGGTGAGTTGCTAGTGTTGGAAGATGAAATGTCCAGAGTAAAGTCCACAGTAATTTGATGCATTGTCACAACTTAGACCCTCCATGTCAAGTGGGTGAGTTGGGTGTCAGTCAACAAGGTCAAATGGTTTGCACACAAAGGACGATATCAAGAACAGGTGTTGAGTTCCTGGGGGATGTGCATAGCCATCAGCATCTCACTTGCCCTTCTTCAGAGACCTCTCTTCTTTTTCAAGGGACCCTCAACTGTAGGCAGCTGCGGTGACAAGGACTCTCCGCCAGAGTCCTCCTCCCTCCCTGTGGCAGTTGCGGATGTTGTGGCATCAGATGTTGTGGGCGCACATGGAGGTGTTGTCATGTTGGTGCTGATCTGGTGGAGGCATGGCAGTATGTCCCTATGCACCACTGTTAGATCGTACAATTTTTCCCACTTGGACTCCATGCGGGACATGTGTGTCTCCACCCGGGACATGTGGGAGTCCAAGCAGGCATAATGGGCAGCCTGCTGTTGTTTTAGGTCCTTGAGGATCATCATTACCTGGCCAAAACCTCTGGTGTTTTCATGGTACACATCTGTGATGCATCCCAGGTGTGGGTCATCATGCAGTCCAGCCCCCTCTGCAGGCCGTGACCTCTGCCTGTCCACCCTCCCACCACCACTAGCCACATGGGCAGGACCTGCCGTGGCAGTCACAGGTGATGATGGGCCCACTTGGGTGTTGGTGCTGCTGGTGTTGTCTGTCGCTTCCCGGGTTCCCTGTGTACCTGTGCTGTCAGTGGTCTGTGGCCTTGGTCTGTCGATGTGGGCAGGGGTACTCTGTCTGTTGTCAGATGTTATAAGAGTGGTTAAAGGGGGTGCTGATGTTCCTACTGCTGGTGCTGTATGACAACTCACACCGGAAGTGCCAGGTCATTCGTGGTCGTCGTCCGAAGAGGACAGAGACTGATCCACACCGGGGAGCTCCTGCTCTGCCAGAGTCTGGGATTGGGACTCTTATTCAGTTTGTGCTGTGTCCCCAGCATCCCCTGTGGTTGGAAGAAACCCACAATGTATGTTATAGTTCTACCAACATCAACGTTTCACACACATGACAGTTGCCACTGGACATCATTATGAGAGTCTGTACATTGCATTGTCCTAAGTTGTGACAGACAGAGGTTGATATTGCTGAAGCACTTTGTCCTGGCAAGCTGAAGCATTTCAATATGCACGTCAAGCATGAACAGCTCATGTATTGATCAATTGTCTGTACATGGCCATTGATACTCAAGTGCCATCACATGCCTAACACAGCTGTATCATTCCTGTCCACATTTGTGCTTTAACAATGACATACGTATAATTCCACTTAGGGTATGTTGCAAGCTTGGGGCATGTGTGGTGGCAGTTTTTGCTTGTCTTTGTGCGTCACATTGGTCTGTCTCAACAACATGGTCACAGTCCGGTATGCCTGATATCTAATGGGAGATACTATTTGGTTGTCTTTGTTCCAAGTTCACATCTCATTTCATGCAAGGCATGGTGTTGCCGTAGCTAATGATGTTTGTGCAAAGTTTTGTCCATGGTGACGTCATTTATCTTGTGAAGTTCCTCCATGGTGATAGGGATTGAGCACAGCAGCTCTCTTGCTTTTCCATGCTCATGACAGTGATGCGCAGAGGTGTGTGTGTTGCAGTTCTGCTGCTGTGAGTGGCATGCCTCCTCCAATGCAGTCCAGGTCAGTCATTGTGTTTGGAGTGTCTATGACAGTGAGTGATGTATTGTGTGAATGATGCATACAACGCAGAACGATGTGGTATTGAGATACAGCTCACAACTGCATCTTTTGGGAATGACACCATGCTACAGTGTCAGCTATGTCGGAGTGTACATTCTAGTCACTGTCAGGTATCCCCTGTCAATGATGTCTAGGTGACACTGTGTGTGCTTGGTGCTCTGTACTATGTCTGCATCTCCCCAATTGTCATCTACGCGACACACCTTCACAGCCAGGTCAGGGAACACCCCAGGGACATTACATCCCCAGACAGTGAGAGAATACCTAGAGTTCCAATGGCTATGAGTGTAAATGTGTTTGAGTTGGCCATTGCGTAGGTATGACTTGCAGCCAATCATACATCAGAAGCATGTGTCAGCAATCTTGCCATGGCATTCACTTTCAGAGTGACTGGTTCCAAGGGTGCTATTTGTTCTGGCTGAGAAGGTATGTTTTGAGCTGGCCTTGATAGCATTTGGAGTCATTGCAGGACCTCCTTTTACCCACAGAGGCCACATAATCCCGCACGTGGCATGCTTCCATTGCAGAGAGTCACATTTTATGTTCAGAATGTCAGGCAGTAATGTCTTGTTATTTGTTTGAGCTCAAGTCCCAGGAGGACATTGTGCTCATCACAGCAGGGCCTGGTGTCAGCCATCTTGTCAGTACTTTAGCACTCCCTAAGATGTGAGCATTGTTCAGTTTGAGCTTGCTGGGACATGTGGGTGGGGGACTGTTGGCTGTGACTGCAACTCCCATCATGCTTTTGGCTACACCCACCTTCCCACAATACCTAACCTTCCGTTCTGTGATTCATGTTCCCTGTGTGGTGATATGCCTGTGCTGACAAGATGGCAGACAGTGGTGTTCTGGTGATTGTTTGAACTCAAGTCCCAACAAGCCCATGTGCTTCACACAGCAGAACCCAGTGTTGTAAATCTTTATGAGATATTTTAATTGAGTCTGAGGGAATGCATTATCCCAGGTGAGTTATGTGGAGTTTGCGTTAAGGGCGGAGATGCAAGAACCTGCTGGTAGATGTAGTCAGAGCTGGCATTACTCCTTCCCACTAGGCTAGATATCCCACCATGAGGCTTGCTTCCATTGAATGGAGTGAAAGTTACCTTTCAGGCAGTCAAGCATTGGGGGCCTTGTGCTCCCCACAGCAAGTCCTAGTGTCAGCCATCTTGTCAGTACTTTAGCACTCCCTGTGAGGTTATCATGGTTCAGTGTGAGCTAGCTGGCACATGTGGGTGGGGGACTGTTGGCTGTGAGTGCAACTCCCATCATGCTTTTGGCTACACCCACCTTCCCAGCATATCCAACCTATCTTCCTTTTGACTCTGCTTCCCTGTGAGCGAGTGAGACGGCAAGAGCAAGATAACTGACATTGGTGTCCTGTTGTTTGTTTGATTGCAAAAAACACAGTTGATAGACAGTATGCAGAACAATGTCTTACATTCACCCCAGTACAAAGATCTGGGCCTAAATCCATTGTTTTTTTGCCCTCCACACCACCCTAGATCAGACACTGGCTATATGCAAATCAGCCTTGACCATGTGCCTCATGGGAACAGTCCAGCCTGAACTACCAAGCCATGTCTTTCTTAGACCGGAATCAAGCATCCAAGGACCGGTTTCTGGCCATCAGCCTTCTTCAGCCTGGATAGCTTGATTCCAGTGATGTGGAGAGCCTGGGACTCACGTCTGAGCATACCCAGCCCACTCGGGGTGAAAATTGCAAAAAACACAGTTGATGGACAGAATGCAGAACAATGTCTTACATTCACCCCAGTACAAATATCTGGGCCTAAATCCATTGTTTTTTTGCACTCCACACCACCCTAGGTCAGACACTGGCAATATGCAAATCAGCCTTGACCCTGTGCCTCATGGGAACAGTCCAGCCCGAACTACCAAGCCATGTCTTTTCTAGACCGGAATCAAGCATCCAAGGACCGGTTTCTGGCTATCAGCCTTCTTCAGCCTGGATAGCTTGACTCAAGTTATGTGGAGAGCCTGGGACTCACGTCTGAGCATACCCAGCCCACTCGGGGTAAAAATTGCAAAAAACACAGTTGATGGACAGAATGCAGAACAATGTCTTACATTCACCACAGTACACAGATCTGGGCCTAAATCCATTGTTTTTTTGCACTCCACACCACCCTAGGTCAGACACTGGCTATATGCAAATCAGCCTTGACCCTGTGCCTCATGGGAACAGTCCAGCCCGAACTACCAAGCCATGTCTTTCCTAGACCGGAATCAAGCATCCAAGGACCGGTTTCTGGCTATCAGCCTTCTTCAGCCTGGATAGTTTGACTCCAGTGATGTGGAGAGCCTGGGACTCACGTCTGAGCATTTAATATAGCCATGTCTGAACTGGGGTGGCAGAGCGGGCTAAAGAACGGTGATGAATTAAACCCAGATCTTTTGACTGGGTGTGAGTGTTTGATTGGTTCAGATGCTCCATCCATTACCACCCCCTTTTGTACCGCTTTTGGCCGCCATAAGTGTGGCAGGGTATGCTCAGACGTGAGTCTCTTGCTCACTTTGCCAATGGATTCAAGCAAGCCGGGCTGAAGACCGCTGGAATGCCAGAAACCGGACCTCGGAAGCTTGTTTCCAGTCCAGGGAAGGCATGACTTGGCAGTTCGGGCTGGACTGTTCCCATGAGGCACAGGGTCAGACTGATTTGCATATAGCCATGTCTGAACTGGGGTGGCAGAGTGGGCTAAAGAACGGTGATGGATTAAACCCTGATCTTTTGACTGGGTGTGAGTGTTTGATTGGTTCAGATGCTCCGTCCATTACCACCCCCTTTTGTACCGCTGTTGTTTGTTCGAGCACAATACCCAGCAGGGCCTTGTGCTCCACACAGCAGGGCGTGTTGTCAGCCATCTTGTCAGTACTTTGCCACTCACTGTGAGGTGAGCATGGTTCAGTGTGAGCTTGCTGGGACATGTAGGTGTGGACTGTTGGCTGTGAATACAACTCCCATCATGCTTTTGGCAACACCTACCTTCCCAGCATACCCAACCTACCTTCCTTTTGACTCTGCTTCCCTGTGAGTGAGTGACACAGCAAGAGCAAGATGACTGACAGTGGTGTCCTCTTGTTTGTTTGAGCACAATTCCCAGCAGGGCCTTCTACTCCCCACAACAGAGCCCATTGTCAGGGATCTTAGAAGGGACTTTTCACTCACTCTCTTGTGGAGCATGATCCCAGGTGTGTATTTTGGTGTTGGTGGGAGAGGTGTGTGTGACAGGGGCTGCTGGTAGATGTAGTCAGAGCTGGCAGGCATCCTGCCCCCACAGGCCCGATATCCCACCATGCAGCATGCTTCCATTGCAAGGAGTAAAAGTTAACACTCAGGATGTGAGGCTGTGGTTTCCTCTTGTTTGTTGATGCACAAGTCTCACCAGGGCCTTGTGCTTCCCACAGCAGAGCCCATTCTCAGCCATCTTGTTATTTATGTTGTACTCCTTATGAGATGTGCATGGTTTTGGGTGGAGCTTGTGGGACCATGTGTGAGGGAGGCTGTTGGCTGTGACTACAACTGCCATAGTGCTTTCTGCTACAAGCAGATTCCCAGCAGACCCAAACTTCCTTGCTTTTGACTCCACTTGCCTGTGAGGTAGTGTGACAGTGGGGGCAGAATGGATGACAGTGTTTGTTGATGATTTATGCCACTGAATTATGGTATTTGTTGTTAGGTTTGTACATGTTATGACATAGTTACATATTACTATGTGATAGCAGGTATTGTGCCTGTGTAACTGGCATGCACCTCACAGGATACTTGCCTTTCTGTTGCTATGGCTTTGCTAACAGTACTTGGTTTCACTGTCCCATTAACAGTGATAGATGTATATTGTCGCACAATATTGAGTATATTAGTTGTTTACTCACCAGGCTCTGGTATTCCTGTTAATCCCTGGATGCTGTCTGGTAGTAGGACGGCCCGCATCTTCTACTCCCAGGACCTGAAGGGTATTGGTTTGGCCGGAGGGCCACAGCCAGTCTGCTTGCTCAAGGCATGCTCCCTGTTGATGAGCTTCTTGACCCTCCTGTACATATCATAGTACCTGTTTTGAATATCATCCTTTGTGTGCAAACAAGGTGCTTGTGCGCTGACCTTGTCGACAGTCCTTTCCCACATATTTGTTTACTGTGACATGGGGGTCTGTTGGACCAATGTGCCAAACAACTGTGGCTCTACTCTGAGGATTTCATCAATCATGACTTCTAACTCACAATCTGTTAACTTTGGATACTTCTTTGGGGGCAGGGTGCTGTGTGGTTGTTGGGATTGATGTATGTGAGGTTGTAAGTGAGTGTGGTGGGTGTGAGTTTATCTGTGATTGATTTATTGAGAGGTGCAACTGGTGTAGATGTTGTGTGGTGTGTGAGTTGTGGTGTGTCTGTCTCTGTAGTGTGGTGGTGTTGTCAGCTGTCCTGTGTCTGTAGTTTGCAAAGGATCATGGTAGGGATTTCTGGTCTTTATGTAGGTGGAGTTGTGAGTGTGTCTTTGTTCCGTTTTTTCCTTTTTATTTATTGTCTTTGTCATTGCTTGTTTGGTCCTTTTTATCTTTTTTCCTTTGGTTTTGTTGGGCATGATGGAGACGTTCATTTGACCGGGACGGACCCTGCCAGTGGCTCTTGCGGGGTAATCCAAGTCTGTCACACTGACATTCTGCTGTGTTTCTACATTGGCATGCGCGGCAGTCGCAAGGGAGTCTATTGTCTGCTAGCACTGTTTTATCTATGTCTCGGTCTTTCGGATTGTGCTCCGTGTGAGGCGGTCTCGTTTCACATGCATTGCATCGTATGTCACGGGTCGCACTGTGCGGGTACATGTCAGTCCGCTCCATTCCTGATGCGTGTCGGTTGGTTCGATTCCTGGTCTGTTTACAGGTGACTCACAGATTGCCGTGCGGTTTAGTCGTGCGGCTTGTGTTCCGTGCAGTGGGTTTTAATTCACATGCGTTGCATCGTACTACGCGGGTCGTAAGGCGCCGGTGTGTGTCGGTCGCTCTCCATTCCCGGTTCGTGATGGTTGGTACGGTTTACAACCGGAATTGGAATCTGCCCCTAAGTAGCTAGAGAATGGTCAGTCTAATTTTGGCAGCTCAGCAGGTTTTGTAGAACAGGATGAAGACTCGATCTGTGGTATATTGACGTAGACCGTGTTCTTTTCAGGTTTCCAAATTGAAATCGGTGTTTCTGTACCAGTTGACTGTACAGCTGTTATTGTAGCAACAGGTAGAATGCATACCTCATTGTTGTTACTTATTATCTCACTTTGGAGGGAGGATTCTTTATTAGTTATCAAAGTTTCCATTTGAACTTCCTTTTCAGTAGCAAGAGAAGGCAGGTAGCTACCCATAGGGCTTACTGTTGGGAAGTGTCCCTATAGTGTGATTTGATCAGATCAATTGAGACAAATCTTTTGTCTCTGTGGCTGGCAAGGGGCAGAAGAAGTACAAGAACAGGCTTGAATACTTTCTTGTCCACTATTTTCTGCCTGACCAGGTCCCCAACATTTGGGTCCCAGGCAAGTCTTGCTGAGAATTCCTTCACTTCCCCAGTGGTGGTGCATTTTACTTTGCTGTTGTTATGTTCATCCCAGAAGTCATTCAGTTCCTGTAAAACAACCAAACGTTCAGTGATGTCAAACAGTGATTCCGCTGCCACTGTGCTGGTTTGTGGAGGTCTGAGACCCACATCTTTGCCCCAAACATATTTATTAGGTGCCCTCTAGACCCCATACAAAGGACTGACCCCACTGCGGCCTGAGCCTAGTACCCACTTTCTTAAAAACTGCTTTAAGTCATAGCTATTCCGCTGCACAACCAATGTTCCCTCAGGATGATTTGGAGATGAGAAACGCAGGGTCATGCACAAACTTCCAATTGCCTCTTTGTAAGCCTTGGAGACAAATGCAGGACCTTGATCGAAATGCACTGTACAAACTGTATTATTCCAGATGAAGACTCGCAGGTCCTTTCTAACAGTTAGGGCGCCGGTTGAACGCTATGGCCATACCCATTGGAATCAAGAGCAGGAGTCCACTGCTACCAAGATATACCAGTAAACTCCATACGATGGCAGAGGGCTTCAGTGGTTCAGGTAAACACAAGCCATAGTGGAGTGGTGTGGCTCACTGGTTAGAGGCGGCAGACCCGGGAGCAGAGGACGGCCCGGGACCAGGGTTCAATTCCCGATGCGGCAGGGTCGTGGACCAGGGTCAGCGGACTCGATAATTCTCACCTCGGTGCCTACTCTAACCAGGCATCACACTCGGGAACTCTGGGCATTAGCTTGCCTCATCTCCACAACGGCCCCCCACATACGCCGGGGATGCCTGGTTTCACCCTGGAGATATCCAGTAGGGACCATCTCACAGGGAAAGCCAGGATGGGTTCCCCAGCGGTCTATTCGCGACAAGATACACCGGTAGTAATTGAGAGTGGTATAAAACAGCATATATAGACTTCTTTGAAATTAATAGAGGTGTCTGTGGTGGACGCACCACAGTGGATCCCCTCATCTGCTGACAAATGTCTCATTTAAGGATAAGATCTTTGGCTTGTTTGCAAAGGCCAGGCCAAAAGTAACATTGCTGAAATAAAGGAATTGTAGCAGCCACCCCTGCATCTGCAGAATCCAGACCCTCATGTGCAGCTAGATTTAAGCCCATTGTGCATTCAGTGTTTGGTATTACTCTAACCCCGACTCTAGGAATGGGAGCATATGGAATGTTTTGTGCATCTAACTTGTAGGAATACTAGAGAGGAAAACTGTGGCATATTGGCTACCTATGCCATCCTGCCACTCCAGTAGAATGTTATGACCTCAGAGACAGTGATGGCATATTAGAGCCTGGGTGAGTGCAATGGCAGTTGATGTGTCATCATTGGTGAAGGTGCTTAATAAAGCATACCTCTTGCCTCAAGCTGATTCCAACTCTTCTTTGAGAGTTCATCTCAATTTTGGTGACAAACTGGATGGGATCTGGAGTGAATAGGCACCTTAACGAGGCAACAACATAGCACACGCTGGTTCAGGTACTTAGGCAGTTTTGGAGCAGAGCTGGGACGAGGCAGTGAATTCCCCTGCTCCAGGTACAGACGATTTTGTAGTTTTTCCTACGTTAACCCTTGGGCAAAGTTACTCTTGAGGGTTGTTAACAACATTAAAGCCCCACAGTGTTTATTCTGTGGTGCGGCATCACTTAATTGTTCTAGTGTTAGGTGCCTGTCTCTGCGGAGTTCCTGGCAAGGAGAGGATTCTTGCGGGCTGTTCACTGACGTAGAGGCGGCTTCCAGTAAGCAGTGAAGCGCTGTCCGGCTCCTTGGGAGCCTTCAGCGAGTGGGTTTTATTTGCTGTGTCCTCCATTGTCTGCTTTGGCGGGGGCAGGCAGCACAGCACTCAACATCTCCAATTAGGAGGAGGCATATTAACAAAGCTGCATTAGCTTTATGCAGTTTCGTGATACAGCGTCGTTGGTGAGGAGGAGTCAGCCTAATGTGGCTTGGTTGGCTCCCTACAGTTTCGTCATTCAGTGTTTGGTGAGGTGTGCTCACACTAACAAGGCTCTTTAGTCTTCCTGCTGTTTTATTTTCTTGTTTACCTACATGCTTCTGTCAGAAGTTTTGTCTATGGAGCTGTTCTGCGGTGAGAGGAAGAAACTTACAGAAACTGGGACACATACGAGTAAACCACTTCTTTTTTTTAAAGACTGCCAAAACAGAAACTTCTAGTTCATGCTTAAAGACTAATTGACAGTTTCGTTCAATAACGGTTCAGACAATACTAAGGCATGTCTGAGAAGTAGAGCGATGAGTTTTATTTTTTTTGCTCCCATCGCCCATTGAAAGAAATTACTTCAGGTAAGCCCCCAAGTGGTGTCTCAAACATGCCAGCAAGCATCACCTGAATGTGACACAGAGGTTCTATTCTAAATCCTCCATCCCGCTTTTTTTTCTTTTAGATTCTTCACACCAGCAGCAAATTTAGGCTTGGTGAGTCCTTTTCCAGGATGTTTAGGCGTTTAGACCTTTTAACTTTAACTTATGAGGTCCAGCTAATATGGGCAGGTCCCTTAGAGACCAGCAATTATGTGCATAACAGAGCGGGTGTATTCTAAATCTTCCAACATGCTTTTCTTTTAGATTTCCCACACTGGCGCCAAGATCATACATGGTGAGTTGGTACCATTATGTTTGCACGTGCTAGCTTTGTAATTTACGGGTTCCGGCATACATTAGCAGGACCTGAGGGAATAACTGATTAATTATTCATATGACCCCCTCCCCAGACCAAGCCACTAAAGATGACCGATTAACCAAGATTAATTTTAGTTCACCGAGGGTGAGTTTTGTCACCCCAACCTTAATTTCTATTTGCGGACCATAATTGGTTCTTGTCTGGAACAAATCTTGATTTACACTCTCGTCATTCATAGGCTGTCTTCCTCTACTGCCACACTTGTCCTGAAGAAGACCCACCTTGATTTCCTAATTGAGCATAGATTGGGTTGAAATGTCGACGATCTCTTATGGTCCAGATTGACCAAGGCTCTGCGTGCTAATGACTGATTCATTTGTATAAAGCAACAGAGTCATTGTGTTCTTCATAATATTCCGGCCTTCTTTTCCCTTGTACATATTTTAATCACTTTGAATATAACATATCACTGAGCACTAATGTCACTTTAGCACACATCACCTTAAGCTTCACCTTGCGTTGACAGCCTTGTTCCAAATGTGTGAGTATATATAAATGTTTTAATTTATATAAAAGAACAGAATACTCACCAATTTGCGTTGCTTTTATTGTTTGTTATGTGTTCAATATGTCTAAGCAGCTCGAATATCATTGTTTGAAGATTGTAGAAAATTAAAATAAAATTATTGTTTGCACTACAAATAGTTTGTACACCCGACAGAACTATTGTTTTTGTTTATATATCCATACCCTGGTTCTAAGGGACACAAGGTCGCCCCAATGTTCTTTAACTTATTTAAGCAGTGGCAAGCATAAATCATCAGTTTTGGCAGCATTTGGTTCTCAAGGAGACAATGTCTATTGGATGGTATCTTCTTCAGTAGATTTTACAATGGGACAGTAACTTTTTGAAGTAACTTTATTTATTTTATTTTTTTAATTGTAAACTCATTTTTTTACAGTGACATTTACGATCTTCTGTTGTTCAGAAAATGTGTGAACGTTTAAGATTATTTGGGTGATCAGCAGTTGTCTAACTTAAGTTTTTAAAAATTTGCTATGTTATCTGTATTTGCTCTATTTGCAATCAGTTGAGTAAACATAATGCAGAATGTTACTTCACCACCGTTTTTCTTACCTTCGCCAGGAGAACCCTTGATTGCATGGGCAAAATGTAAAAAGTTTTTTGAGAACTATGCATGTGTGTGTGGCACTAATCTTAGAGCCAAGCGGAAACATGCTTTATTGTCACATTTTTTGGAAGCCGGAGGACAGGCTGTCCTAGAGAATTTGCCTGAGCCAACACATGCTGAAGCTCGTGATTTGAATGAATTTGAAATATCCATAGCTATGTTGAATCGACATTATTTGCCTCGAGTGAGTACAGTTTTAGAAAGGTATCATTTGGTCTGAAGGGACAGGGGCAGAATGAATCTATAGAGGAGTGTGTCACTGCGCGTTGAGGACATTGGCTTTGAAATGCAATTTTGGGGCCGCAGTTGAAGATAGAATTAGGGACCATTTTGTGTTATGCTGCAACATTGACAAGATAAGTAGAAATTGTGGATGAAAGATGCACCTCCCCTGGAGGAAGTACTTATAGTTGCAAAACAGGTTGAGCACATGATTACATGTGTTGTAGAACTAAAATCAGGGAAATATATGAATTCCACAGAGAAAGAAAATACCATAGAAATTAATGCAGGCAGGACTCAGATTGTTCCTGAGGTTAAACAGAATGCTGAGACAAAGAGTGTTAGGAGGATAGAGCAGAACGTCAAAGTGAGTTGTTTCAGGTGTGCGTTCGAAGGTCATAGAGCAAATGACAAACTTTGCCCTGCTTTGTCTCAGGTATGCAATTCATGTGGTGTAAAGGGACATTTTAGTAAATGCTGCAGAAACAAGTATAATAAATACAATACTGGTAGAGGCAAATAAGTATGTCAGGAAATTCTTTTCCAAGTTGAGGAGTCTAATGAGTTGTTTCTGTCTGAAGTTCTAAGCATGGATGGTAGCGATATTATGATGAAATTTGACTCATCTTCACGTATTACAATAATATCTGAAAACAACGTTCTTGAAAATGTTTTCTAACAAAAATGCACTTTCTAAGATGGACATAGAAGCCAGGGGTTATGGGGGTTCCAAGATTGATATGCTTGGGTATTTTGAAGCATGCATGGATGTGAGTGGGAAAAGTATGTGTGGAAAGGTTTATGTTTCTTGCCATGGTGACGATCTATTGGGTTGGGGTCAGTCTACATCCGAACAAGATCCACAAGTTGAAATACATGAAATTGAAAGTGGTCGAAATAAATTTGCACAGTAATTTAAAGAGTTGTTTTAAAACAAACTGGGAAAGCTAGTTGGCTATCAACACAGGATCAAGTTAAGATGTGACTTTATTCCTGTTGTGGCTAAAGTAAGACGAATTCTATTACATTTACAGACTGCGGTAGAAAATGAACTCAAGAAATTTATGGAGGGTGGGGTAATTGAAGAGGTTGAGGCAACCGAATGGTTGGCTCCTATTGTAAAGTTGGTGACATTCACCTTTGCATGGACTTAAGGGCACTAAACAGAGATGTAGTGGTTGACAAATTTCCCTTGCCCAACATTAAGGAAATGATTTCTACTTTTTCAAGTTCAAGAGTATTTAGCAGTTTAGACTTAATGTCAGCTTATCACCATGAGCGCTCATATGATCGTATTGCATTCAAAACTCCTTTTGGAAACTTTTCTCTTCAAGAGAATGCTATTTGGCTTAAATTCTGCTGTAACAGTTTTTTAAAGGAGCATGTCAAACATCCTAAAAGATCAAACTGTTGTAAAGTACTATCAGGATGACATAATTATTTTTAGTTCCAACAATGAGGAGCATGATCAGCAAGTTTGTGAAGTGTTATGCAAACTTCAGATGGCTAGTCTGACACTGAAAGCTGAAAAGTGCAAGTTTGGGGTTGGTGAACTCACTTATTTAGGGTTCATTTAACTTCAACAGGGATTATTAGACCAAAGAAAAAACTGGTCGAGACAATCAACGACCTGCAAGAACTAAAAACCAAAGAGGAGCTTTCTTCTTTTCTGGGGATGGTTGAATATTAATGTTGTTTCATCAAAGACTCTGCAAGCCAGACATTTAATATGATGATGACTGTATGTTTTATGTTTTATGTGTGTGTAAAAACAATAAAAACTTATTGAAATAAAAAAAAGAATTCTGTAAAAAAAAAACTGACTTTGTCAGAGGACAGAAATGTTCTCAGGAATTTGAAAATGTCAAACAGGAGCTTATCAATGCTCCTTCTCTACAGTCTTTTTAGGCGTTTTGTGGGACTAAGATAGTATGTGATGCTAGTGGAAAAGGGTTAGGAGCTCCTCTAATTGAAATGAAAGATGGCAAGGAAAATGTAATTGTGTGCATTTCAAGATCTCTCAGAGATGCTGACTATAACTACTCTGCTACTGAGAGAGAGGCTTTAGCTGTGTATTGGTCTGTGATGAGATTTAAACATTTCCTTTGCGGTGTCGGGTTTAAAGTACAGACTGATCACAAACCCTTAGTTGAAGTGTTCAACAAGAAGGGTCTAGATTCGATTTCATCACATATTCAAAGATGGATTGTGGGTTTGCTAAATTTTTGTTTTACTGTTCAGTACGTTCCAGGAGTTAGCAACTATTCAGCTGATTGTTTGTCTAGATTAGTGGATATGTCTGCCCCTCAATTGGTTATTGAAGATGAGCTGGATGAGGAAGATGAAGTGAGTGTATGTGAGGTGACAGAAGGGACCATAAATGAAGATGAGTGGTTAGCTGAGCTGCAGAAGGATGTGGTTTTGTGTAAGGTGAGGAATCTTGTCAGTTAAGGTAAGAGGAGCAGTACTGAGCTATAGAAGTGTGAGGGAGGTTGGGAGAAAATTGTGGATGAGCTTGGGGGGATAAGGGTTGTTTATTAAGAGGCACAAGATTAATTCCACCTGAGAAATTGAGAGGAAGGATATTACAATTAGCTCTTGAAGGCCACATGGGCATTGTAAAAACTAAGGAAAGGCTTTGCAGAGATTTCTGATGGCCTAGCCTGGATCATGATGTGGAGCATGTGATCAGAGACTGTACAGAGTGTGTTTGTAGTGACAAGGGTTTGAGAACCAGTCAGACACCCGTGGCTTGTAGGACACTCCCTAAATACCCTTGGGATGAAGTTACTATGGATGTTTTGGGACCGTTGAGAGGAGAGTATGCCACACCCTATGTCTTAGTTCTTATGGACCTGTACTCAAGATGGGAGGGGAGGTATTAGCCTTAATTTGGAGGTTAATAAATGGGTTTCCCCTGCAGTAATTAAGAGAATAGATCAGGTTCGTAATCTGAAGTGGAGTATGGTCATTCATGCAGATTTCTGTAATGGATTAGCCAATACAGTAGGGCCAGAATTGGAGTTGTGATGTGATAGTGAGGCAAGAGAGGATGGTGTTCTAAGTGCATACGATAAAATTAGTAGGCAAGTGGCACAAGATCTTCAACACCCCTTCAAAGAAAACGTAAATAAAGGAGAAAGGTGGTTTGATCACAGTTGTTCAGCTGCACATCAAAAATTAATGTGTGCACTAAAAAATAGCACACAAGATAAGACCTTAATTGCTGATTGTAGGAAAGAGTATAAATTAGCTACAAACATTCATAAAACTCAGATTAAAAATGATGCTTTTATGGGATTAACGTCTATTGACGTGTTAACAAATAGCGCCAAATTTTGGAGTGTAGTGAATAGACCCTTCTTCTCTGACTATAAAAGTGGTATGTTGAATGGTAATATACCTGAAGAGGATTTGTACAATCATTTTAAAGTTATATATGGGGGCCGGGGAGAAAACAAACTGAGGGACTCTATTTATGTGGGTACGAAATATCTTCTAACCTTTACAGTTAGTGAAGTAACAAAGGCTATAGTCCAAATTTCTAAAAAGGAAGTCCTTGGTCCAAACGGAGTTCCTGCCGACCTCTTCTTAACAAACATACCCCTTTGGTCCAAATTGCTTGGCAATGTTTTTAATAAAGCCTGTAAAGTGGGTTTACCTAAATCCTAGTCGTTGTCAGTGATAGTACCAGTTTTTAAAAAGGGTTCTAGAGGTGACCCGCGCTGATATAGGCCAATTTCTTTGATCGATTCTTCTGTGAAAGTGCTAGGACGAGTGGTTCTGGCCAAGCTTGCAGACTGGCTGAATGATGCTAAAATCCTCTCTAACCTTCAGTATGGCTTTAGGAAGGGGAGGGGTACCACCGATCAGTGCCTTAACTTGCTCTAGTTGACCAGGAAATATACCATTGGGAAGAAGGGCACACTTCATTTAGCATTTCTGGATCTTTCTTCGGCTTTTGACTATGTGAGCAGGTCCACGTTATGGCATCTGCTCTTGAAATTAGGATTAGATGAAAATATCGTAATTTTTCTGGAAGATCTGCATAAAGATCTGGGTGCCACAGTAAGATTCGATCAAAGAGGGAACCTATCACGTAGCATCCGTATAATTAAAGGAGTGAGGCAGGGCTGTATTTTGGCCCCTCTGTTATTCACTTTATATATTAACAATCTTGAAATTGTACTATTGGGTGCTTGTAGTGATATCCCGCGTATAGGAGAGAAATTAATCCCAGCCCTGTTATTTGCGGATGGCGCTGCTCTACTAGCTAGAATGGCGAATGGCCTACAGCAGCTTTTAACCACTTTTGCTTCATTCATGAACTCCTTGGACTTGGATGTAAATTTCTCTAAGTCCCACATAATGATCATGGGGGCCAGGCAAAAGACATTTAAAAGTCACTATTGTGAGGGAAACCATCTCACACAGATAACATCATTCTTATAATTGGGAGTGTTTTTTGACATAAAGGGGTTCCTGGATCCTACAAATGCAAGCCAAAAGAAATTTTATGGCAAGATCAACTGTTGCTGTTTTAGATTTTGCTCGCAGATTGGGCTCTAAACCCATACAAGCTATTTTAAATATCTACAGGGCTAAATGTCTGTCTATTGTGAGCTGTGGTTCAGAACTTTGGGGCTACAGAAACGCCGGGAACGTGCAAATAGTGGAAAATGAATTTCTAAGAAACTTGCTAGCCTTACCATCATCAACATCCCCCTATATTATTCGTCAAGAAATGGGCATAGGTTATATAACAGACACCATTGGAATGGCTCCTCTGCTCAAATGGATAAGTATTTGGATAAACCCAGAGCTGGAGATGAACCGTGTTATCATTCGTGACTGTTTACCTCTTGAATTGGCAAGTAGCATCCCATGGTTAAATTATGTCAAAAGGATTGCAGCTTATTTAGGCAGACCTGAGCTCTTTGGTTCCCCGGAGAAATTGTTAAAAGCAGACCAATTGTGGGTTGAAAATATGTATGTTCAGGTATCTCAAAGTGATAGAGAGCAGAATGAGTTAAGCAAACCATCTGTTCAGGCTAATTAGCTGATATGTACATCATTAACGATTGAGCCATACTTAACCATTGTGTCTAACCAGTACCATCGCTTCCTATTGGTTCGATTTAGGTTAAACTAACCACTCCTGCTGGAAAAGTGCACTAAAGTCTATAGTATAGTGGTCGTAGTTTGTGGGACCCCATTGTGGTACTGTAATTGTATTCTATTACCACGCATATATGCTGTTATGAGTAAGAAAACACGCAAAGGGGGAAATGGGGCAGGGGTAGTGGGGACTTTGGATGCCTTCCTCTCTCGGGCTGAATCCCTGCTTATACACGAGATTGAGCTCACTGAGCGGAGGCTTTCATTAGACCCTCTAAACCCGTTTGTAAATCCTGCATTTGTCCCGGAGCCTACCACAATTGTGCCAGTAAGCCCCTTAAGTTCTCATAGGACTTCATCTACATCTATTACACCACAGAGCCCCTTATTATCTTCACAGATGGCTAATATACCCTGCCCAATTCCACCCATTGTCCCACCAATTACACGCACTAGGCAGTTAAGGGGCACCCAAGCCCTCAAGGGGAGAGAACAACCAACAAAAAGGAAAGATCGCAGTGCTCCCAAAACAAGTTATCAAATTTCTAAACAGACCAAGAATAAGAACCCTGCACACGGGTCGGGGGCGGCTGTGGATACCCTGATTACTCTAGAGACCAATAAGGGGGCAGAGGGTAGTGATAATCACTCTGCACATACATTTAGCCATAGTCTTCCCTGCGATAAATTTGATTTTATAAGACAGTTGGAAGAAAAACTATTAGCTCTGATTAATCCGGTCTTGGTGAAACTCGAAGCAATCGACCATAGATTAAATAAATTAGAAAAGCATCTATGTAAAGAACGGTCCACCCCTATGGGGGATAGACCTGTAGCTGAGCAAGTTCAGAAGAAGCAGGATACGGTACCTAGAACATCCAAAACAGATATAACGCGCCCCCTATTAGCACCAATGGCATCATACCCGAATCCCCTCCAACATCCTGGCCATAGTGGAAGAATAGGGCCCCAGGGTCCAACAGGAAAAATTCAGGGATTAGGAAATCATACGTTTAAGGGAGTATTCCTTCATTTACCACCTGAGGCGAGCCCTTACACCATTATTTTGGCAAATGTACCGAAACTCCCAAACCAAGAAGAGGAGCATTGGTCCTCACGTAAAAATAAGGCGCTGCACTTCCTGAATGGTAAAACAGGGCTTAGGGAACATCTATTTAGGGAATTCAAAATGGTGAGAAGAGTTGCATGTGTCAGCCACTCTCGTAAACGCTGGGATGGAGATTGTGTTGTGCTAAGCTTCAGGTCCCCGAACATGGTCGATAGTATTTTGGACCAGGCAGTTGCGCTCAGTACCAGTACTGAGGGCATCAATGTCTTACAGCTAGTATACTTTTATCGACCTGATATGCTCAAAAGGGGTAATGAAGGGTGGCAAAATTGGAACCGGCAAGGCTCCGCAAATACTCCAATCCCGCTGACTAATAGATTTGAGGCACTGAGTGGGTTGGATGTCAATGATTGACTGCTCCCAAGAATAGACTTGAAAAGCCCAGTGGTAAGTATACCCCAAAGCTGTCAGGAGAATATAGCCATAGGACCCATTATGAGTTCAGGAATGACTGTGACTCATACAAAGGATCACCTACAAAGCAGTACTAATACTAACAAGATAATTGACAATTTGGAGGTGGTAAATAGTTCAAATATAGTTTCAAGTCCTCCATTAGTATCCCTTGAAATAGGGAAAACTGCAATAAATCCAATTCCAGGGGCTAGTGGGCATTTAGTATGCTCTTCCTCTATCCATGGCTGTAGTGTAACATCCCTCGTTTCTTGGAACATTGCAGGGCTAAGAAACAAACTGATGTCTTACGATTGGCTTACCTTTATAGTCAGTAATAACTTTGTATTGTTTCAGGAAACGTGGTCAACCGAACCGGAGTATAGGCAAGGCTATTTAAACATTTTTAGGCCAGCTACTCCAAGCTTGCGGGGTAGACAAAAGGGGGGTCTTACAACCTGGATTAGACAGGACAATAGCTATAAGGTCAAGCAGCTGGATTCCAAGAGCTGCGATATACTATTAATCCAAATCTAGAGTGCAGAGTTTAAGGACTTTTTTATTTTTAACATTTATGCAAGAGGTAAGCCGGGGGTAAAGCCTCGGACACCATTGCTTTGTTAGAATCGCATCTCGATTTTTATAATGGGAAGGGGAACATTCTAGTAGCTGGAGATTTTATTTGTTGTTTTGAACCTCTAGATGGTAATGATATAAATCTATGAATTAGTAGTGGGAGAGGCACACCTGATTAAATCAACAATTAACATAGAAATGTAAATACTCATTGAACACGCGTGCTGCGGAGGTGGACGCAATGTCCATACTGCGCCAAAGAATTATTGCATGATAGAATCAAGCGAAACCGCTTGCCGTCTGCGCACTGTTGCAAATCCAAGATGGATGGTTACATAATATTCAAATCTAAATGTAACTAAATATCAGCCTGCAAAGTTACATGAGGACTCAAAGACATTATGAATTGCAATCAATATACGTTTTTACTAGCATCAAAACATTGTACTGCACAGTGTTCATTTGATTACATGTAAATACAATGAATTCATCATGAAAAAAGGTTTGATGTTTACATCACATCAATCTATATGTTTCATCTCACAAGTTTGCCCTGCCCAATGCATTTCGGGCCACATGGCCCTTCGTCAGGGGCAGTACCTGAAACGACACAAACATAAATCGCTTTCACTCTAATGAAAGAATCTTCAACTGCATAGTTCATAGTTCACCACAGTTATCATTTACGAAATTAGTATGAAAAATAACGATGCTCACGTTTAATTCATAACAAAAGGTCAAAAGATAGAGACTCTGGCTGGTACACTCACTTGGACTATTGTAATAAAATGGCTCAAGATGTGTGAGAAAGACCACGGTGAGAAGTTCTGGTATGGAGAGCCTGACGGGACAATGTGCTGTAGAAAATGTAAAAAAAGACTATCGTCAAAAGAATGTCATGTGCGACAAATGAGAAATCGGTAACAAGAACCGATAAAATGCACTCACATGTGAACTAAGACGGCGGCAAAATAATACAGTCCGTTCGGTCCGAATGTGATAAAACGGGGTCTGGATTGCTGGGACTCTCACTTGCTTCAAAAGTACGTGCAAAAAATTATCTAAAATAATCAAAGAAACGGGGATAAACATGTCATCTACAACAATGTCTAAGAGCACGGATGGGTCAGTCTACGTAAGTGTTCAAGACTTCTGACAACTTAAACGAACCTCTTTAATCTTTGAAAGATACAGTGATTTTCACCCACCATTCACAGCGAATGTAATACCAAGTTCAGCCCGACATTTCTGAAAAAAACAACAACAGCGTTGTTCTAACGGACTAATATTCTGCATATAAACTAAAAGACCTGTTTCAAGTAACAATTACCTTAAGTCACGAGTAACGATAACAAGGATTCCACTCTCATGTTCAACTCCCGGTCACGAACGCCCAACAGTCCTGCCGATTCAATTCAAACACTAAACTCGGTGCGACAGCCTTATTATATGACGTGAAGGTGTGATGAAAACAAAAAGCGGACTGTTCCGCGAAGATGTGAGGAAAAATGATGGGGATAAGACGCCATGCCAGAATGGTCGAGTATACGAGTGAAGTGCCAGATGGTTGATACATAGTCAAAATGAATGCGAGACCCTGCCTCATATGTATAAAAACCAAAACAATAAAAACAAATAAATATAGTAACAGACAAATAGGATATATGTCGTCGTAATAATAACAACCTGAATCATCAAACAGTCCTACTGCGTACACAGACAGTGCAGGAATCACAGATAACAAGTTAAATCCACTCGATCATTGATCCCATTGGGATCTTGTGTGTTCAGTCTTTTTATCCAAAATATCTCTCTTTGCAACAAAGTTTTTGTCAGATTTTTTCCAGGTGTGGGGATGACCACTTCGAGAATCTGGAATTTGATCTGGGCTATTGTGTGTCTGTTATTGTCCCAATGTACCGCCAGACTACTGTTGGTATTTTTGTTCTGGATGGTGCTCTTATGCTCGGATATGCGTGTCTTTATTTTTCTTTCTGTTTTGCCCACATACAACAATCCGCAGGGGCACTTGATGGCATATACAACATTCATGGTGTGGCAATCCGCATTAATCCTAGTAGAAATAGTTTCACCTGTGTGTGGATGTTTCACTGTGTCGGTCACCATCACATTGTTACAGTGAACACAATTTTGACATTTTCTCATTCCTTTGTAAATAATTGATTTTATCACGGAATTGGGTTTGAGTAGTTCTTTTATATTTCGAGATCTTCTGTAAGCAAAAATTGGTCTATTCACAAACAATTCTTTGAAGTCAGTCTCATGACTCAACAAATCCCAGTGTTGGTTGATGCTCTTCTTTATTTCATAGGAACTGGTAGAGTATTTAGAAACAAATACCTGACGTTGGCATTGCGGTTTTGTTTTCTTATTCAACAAGGTTTCCCTGGATAACTTTTCGGTCTTACCTTTGGCTGTTTCCAACACAGTCATAGGATACTTTTTAGACACATACTTGTTAATGATAGTTTTAAGGTTAGTTTGTAGGGTTTCTTCCTGTGAACAAATTCTTTTGGCTCGTAACATTAATGAGTATGGCAGATTGTCAATGAGATTCCTGGAATGAAAACTGTTATACTGGAGAGCAGTGTTTTTGTCTGTGGCCTTATGGTATACTTCAGTATCAAGTGTATCATTCTCCAACTTCACTAATACATCCAAGAATGGAATAACCTTATCATCAATATGATGGGTAAATTGGATATTCTCATCATACAAGTTCAGCTGGGATATCTTTTTTTCCAACATTGTTTTGGAATTCTGCCATATTAGAAAAATATCCTCAATATAACGACAGTATAGAATTGTGTTATCTGTCCAGTCTTTATCTGTCACCAAGAACATGTCTTCGAACCTAGCCATGTAGGTATTGGCGTATGCTGGGGCTCCAGAAAAACCCATTGAGGTACCCTTGTTCTGTAAATAAAAATCGTCATTCCACTTGAAATAGCTGTGTCGTAGACTGAAGTGCAAAAGTTCCAACAAAAATATTTTGTTAACAGGTAGATTCTCTTGTTTCAGCAAAGCCCATTCCACTGACTCTATTCCTGCGGCATGCGGGATAGAGGTGTATAGGGCTTTGACGTCTAGAGTACACATAAGCATACCTGATTTTACTCCAACTTTCATAAGCTTTTGCATGAAATGTGTTGTGTCTTTGGTATAGGAATACCACGACTGAACAAAGGGTTGCAAAAATTGATCAATGTACTGACCCAGAGGCTCAAAGATGGTGCCACACCCGGTGACAATTGGACGGAATGGCGGGTTGGGAAGATTTTTATGGACTTTTGGCAGCATGTATATTCCTGGCTGCTTAGGAAATAAAACTGTGAGAAATTGATGAGTTTTGGTATTGATCCATTTCATATTTTCAGCTTGGTCTAATATCTTATCTAATGTCACTTTAAGTTCCTTGATGGGATCCTGATCCAATTTGAGATAAGTGCTTGTATCAGATATATGTTCAATTACTTTAGACTCATAAAATATCCGATCCATGACGACAATGGCGCTGCCTTTGTCTGCTTGTTGGATATGTATTCTGGGATTTTCCGCTAATTCTTTCAAGATCAGTTTCTCATGTTTTGAAAGATTCCAGTGACATTTTTTCTTTGTGTTGATTTGTTTAAGGTCTTTGAATACTAAATTTTCAAATGCATCCAATATTTTGTGAGATGTTGGTGCCTGAAAGGTAGATTTAGGTCTGAACTCAAGATATTCTGCTGGATTTGACTCAGTTGGTTGATCTGGAAGGTTAGAAAAAAAGTATTTCAGACGTAAGGTTCTCATGAATTTGAAAAAATCAATTTCCATCTCCAATGAGTTTGTTTGGTAAGTTGGTACGAAATTCAAACCTTTGTTGAGAACATTGATTTGTTGAGTTGTAAGTTCATGATTGGAAATGTTGATCACTAAGTCTGTCGGGTACTCCTCAGATTTGGTTTTACTACCTCCTTTACCTCTCCTGATTTTCCTTTCACTTTTCCTGGTGGTTGGGTTCTGTCCGCATCCTGGGCGGAAAAAGGCGTTTTAGAGGAGGAGGCACCTTCAGTTATTGTAGTATCTTTTTCACCTGCTGTTGTTTCAACTACTTTTGGAGGTGCCCTGTTAACATTAGTATCTCCCTCTGAAGCCATACTTTCTTCACAAAGGTTCTCCTTTGGGCATACACTTCCGCCCACGTATATACTTCATTGAGTTTATAGTCTAATGTGTCTCGTTTGTATTTCCTGAGTTTTCCCTCCTGAATCTCTTTGGTATGTTTTTCCATTTTGGTGTTCATTTCTTCCAAAAACTTAGACCAATCCTCTGGATCCATTCTGGACTGTAAATCAGATTCAATGAGTGTGATCTTGTCTGTTATTTCTTTAATGACTACTGCGAGTTCTTCTATCAACAGCAATATAAGGTCCAAAGGACATTTATTAAGAACTGCATACCAGCGGTCAATAAAATCTTTCTTCATATGAAAACGGAATAACATGGGTTTGATAGGCATTCTTAGACCTCTAGGAATTCTCTTTGCACGGTGGTACTGCACGAGTGTGGACGTATGAAGGCGCTGGTTTAACTGCCTTTTCGTTAAGAACTCAAGTTGTTTCAGTTGCTGTGGCAAACTGCTCCCCTGCACGTTGAAGGACCTGATGTCGTGGATAATGGAGTACATTTCTGAAGCTTGTTCATTAGTGTAGGCTAAAGTACTAGCCCGATTTTCAGTAAGACTTGTTATAGCATCAAACGACATTTTTAAGAAAGTGGGTGCTCACTCCCTGTGGACAGGGTACAAAACAATGAATTAGTAGTGGGAGAGGCACACCTGATTAAATCAACAATTAACATAGAAATTTAAATACTCATTGAACACGCGTGCTGCGGAGGTGGACGCAATGTCCATACTGCGCCAAAGAATTTATACATATGAGGCAGGGTCTCGCATTCATTTTGACTATGTATCAACCATCTGGCACTTCACTCGTATACTCGACCATTCTGGCATGGCGTCTTATCCCCATCATTTTTCCTCACATCTTCGCGGAACAGTCCGCTTTTTGTTTTCATCACACCTTCACGTCATATAATAAGGCCGTCGCACCGAGTTTAGTGTTCGAATTGAATTGGCAGGACTGTCGGGCGTTCGTGACCGGGAGTTGAACATGAGAGTGGAGTCCTTGTTATCGTTACTCGTGACTTAAGGTAATTGTTACTTGAAACAGGTCTTGTAGTTTATATGCAGGATATTAGTCCGTTAGAACAACGCTGTTGTTGTTTTTTCAGAAATGTCGGGCTGAACTTGGTATTACATTCGCTGTGAATGGTGGGTGAAAATCACTGTATCTTTCAAAGATTAAACAGGTTCGTTTAAGTTGTCAGAAGTCTTGAACACTTACCCATGCTCTTAGACATTGTTGTAGATGACATGTTTATCCCCGTTTCTTTGATTATTTTAGATAATTTTTTGCACGTACTTTTGAAGCAAGTGAGAGTCCCAGCAATCCAGACCCCGTTTTATCACATTCGGACCGAACGGACTGTATTATTTTGCCGCCGTCTTAGTTCACATGTGAGTGCATTTTATCGGTTCTTGTTACCGATTTCTCATTTGTCGCACATGCCGTTCTTTTGACGATAGTCTTTTTTTACATTTTCTACAGCACATTGTCCCGTCAGGCTCTCCATACCAGAACTTCTCACCGTGGTCTTTCTCACACATCTTGAGCCATTTTATTACAATAGTCCAAGTGAGTGTACCAGCCAGAGTCTCTATCTTTTGACCTTTTGTTATGAATTAAACGTGAGCATCGTTATTTTTCATACTAATTTCGTAAATGATAACTGTGGTGAACTATGAACTATGCAGTTGAAGATTCTTTCATTAGAGTGAAAGCAATTTATGTTTGTGTCATTTCAGGTACTGCCCCTGACGAAGGGCCATGTGGCCCGAAATGCATTGGGCAGGACAAACTTGTGAGATGAAACATATAGATTGATGTGATGTAAACATCAAACCTTTTTTCATGATGAATTCATTGTATTTACATGTAATCAAATGAACACTGTGCAGTACAATGTTTTGATGCTAGTAAAAACGTATATTGATTGCAATTCATAATGTCTTTGAGTCCTCATGTAACTTTGCAGGCTGATATTTAGTTACATTTAGATTTGAATATTATGTAACCATCCATCTTGGATTTGCAACAGTGCGCAGAGGGCAAGCGGTTTCGCTTGATTCTATCATGCAATAATTCTTTGGCGCAGTATGGACATTGCGTCCACCTCCGCAGCACGCGTGTTCAATGAGTATTTAAATTTCTATGTTAATTGTTGATTTAATCAGGTGTGCCTCTCCCACTACTAATTCATATTTTGCCGCCGTCTTAGTTCACATGTGAGTGCATTTTATCGGTTCTTGTTACCGATTTCTCATTTGTCGCACATAACGTTCTTTTGACGATAGTCTTTTTTTACATTTTCTACAGCCCATTGTCCCGTCAGGCTCTCCATACCAGAACTTCTCACTGTGGTCTTTCTCACACATCTTGAGCCATTTTATTACAATAGTCCAAGTGAGTGTACCAGCCAGAGTCTCTATCTTTTGACCTTTTGTTATGAATTAAACGTGAGCATCGTTATTTTTCATACTAATTTCGTAAATGATAACTGTGGTGAACTATGAACTATGCAGTTGAAGATTCTTTCATTAGAGTGAAAGCAATTTATGTTTGTGTCGTTTCAGGTACCGCCCCTGACGAAGGGCCATGTGGCCCGAAATGCATTGGGCAGAGCAAACTTGTGAGATGAAACATATAGATTGATGTGATGTAAACATCAAACCTTTTTTCATGATGAATTCATTGTATTTACATGTAATCAAATGAACACTGTGCAGTACAATGTTTTGATGCTAGTAAAAACGTATATTGATTGCAATTCATAATGTCTTTGAGTCCTCATGTAACTTTGCAGGCTGATATTTAGTTACATTTAGATTTGAATATTATGTAACCATCCATCTTGGATTTGCAACAATGATATAAATCTAACCTTAGAGGAAGACCGCTCCTGGAATATTCCACAATTGTCCCTACCCCCAGTCAAAAAGTGGTCAGAGGCTGCACTCAATCAATCAATCAATCAATAAATTTATAGAGTGTGCTACTCACCCATGAGGGTCTCAAGGCGCTAAAGGGAGGGGTGCTGTCATTGCTCGAATATTCTAGAGAACAGTGGTCCCTATTCTGGAAGGGAGAATAAAAACAGACAGTAATCATACGCTGAATAGTTAGTATGTCTTTTGTCCAGCCAGACAAGAATTTATTTTTCATATAGGTTTAGTTTCAAGGAGTTGTTTTTAAACCAATTGATGACAAGTGGGCACAGCCGTGACCCACGGAACACAAGACAAACCAACGAAAACAGAATGGCCAAAGGCAGGGCAAAATACGTCTGTACGCTTGTATTCAGTTTAACAGACTTAGATCAGTATTTTTACAC
Organism: Lissotriton vulgaris; assembly: GCF_964263255.1. NCBI lineage: Eukaryota > Metazoa > Chordata > Amphibia > Caudata > Salamandridae > Lissotriton > Lissotriton vulgaris. The sequence goes on from NC_141691.1 coordinate 1,024,121,294, forward strand.
CATTGCACATTACAATATTGCTTATTCATATTGCATATGGCGTTTAGGTGTCAACGACGTTTCAATGCCAACGTTACATAGAGGGCTGCAGCAGGACTAGCCACTGAGCTCCTGCCTTCCAAACGGTGCAATCGTGCACTTCCATGGATGTGCCAGCACTCCCCTTGATTCGGATTTCCCAACAGTTACGGTCCTACTAGCTGGCCGCCCCACTGCACCAAACGTGAGCCACCGCGCTAATTCCGGTCTCGGAACTTTAACTAATGCGAAAAAGGCATAGTGTATATAACTCTCTAAAGACAACAATGATTCATTTAACTGTTCTGAAGATGATGCCCTGTATGTAATTTTGGCATTGAAACGTCGTCGACACCTAAACGCCATATGCAATATGAATAAGCAATATTGTAATGTTCAACGGTGACCAAGAACTTACTGCAGAGGACAACATCATCGACCTGCAGAGCCAGTCTCCCCCCGGTACATGGACTCTCGGATGTAGACTCCCAGGATTTTCAGGATGATGAGCTCAAGGCCGGCCCATCTGGTGTTCCAGGGAGCAACAGGTCCCAGGACCCCATCCTCCCCACCACCACTTCTGCTGCAACACCAACTGCACAGCAAACCCCTGCGGTTACAGCCTGTGCATCCACCGCCACCACCACCACCAGTGCCACCAGTGTACAGGGACCCACAGTGGCAAGGCGACAGGTCCGTGGCAGCAGGGTAGGTGATAAGTATGGGCAAGTTTAGCGAATTCGCGGTTCACAAATTCATGCGAAAGCGTACCCGCGGTCTACAAAATCCGTGAACTTTTGAGAGATACCAGATTTTTTTATTTTTGCGTGTTCGCAGGATTTATTTCAGCGCGGCTACCGCAAAGTTGCCCATGCGGTCATACATGGGCGCGGGCATCTTGTTTTCAGTGTTCGCGTTGTGTATTTCAGTTTCCGGGCGCTAGTTGCATGCTCTCGTTGTGCATTTTCTACTTGCGGGGTGTGATTGCGTGTTTGTGTCTGTTTTAGCGTGCTCCCGAGGGAAATATTGCGCAAACTTACCCACGTGGTTGCAATGGGCGTGGCCATCTTGTTTTTCATTCATTGCTATGGTTCTGGGCATGCTTTTTCTATCCAGCTTTATTCTTTGTAATCCTTTGTTTGTTTGAACTTCTTTTTGATCTTTTTTACTCATTATCTATCTCTCTATTTTTCTACATCTATATTTTGTGTTTTTTTCAATTTTTTGTTACTTTAATAACTACTTTTTTTAGCTCTCTTTTCTTTTCTTTACTTGTGTTTCCCTATTCTTTCCTATTTTTCCTTTCTTTGACCCAGGACCATGGCAAAGGGAGCCGGCAAGTCGAAGGGGAAGAGTCCTGCACCCCGTAGCCGGCTCCCTTGCGGGCGGTTAAGGGGGGATTCAGTAAGTCCTAGGGAGATCTTTAACGCAATGGAGGTGGCAGCACTGCTCTTTTTTGTACAGCGCCACCTCCCCAAGACCGCATGCCCGGTACCGGGTATGGTCTCCGGGAGCGTCGCCAGCTGGGGTCCGGCGCACCTACAACCAGGTGACGGACGGGTGGTCCGACATCCTGGACCGGGAACAAGACCTGCTTGACCTGCTTGGTGTCGAGGTCCCTGGGCGTGGTGAGTACTAGCAGCTAAATAACTACTTTGTTTTTTTCTGCTCTGTGTTATATTGCAAATATAAGTTTTTTCCGAAGAGCAAGAATGCTGCCGATTACATTGCAGGTAAATTATGTTTCTAAAGCTTCTGTGATTGCAGGTGCTCACCTTCTCAGTCAGTGGCGGTGCTACTATGCTTACTTGTTTTTAATGTTGTGCTAAATTGGCTTGAGTGAATATGTATGAGTGTACTTTACAGAACTGCCTAATGCTAGAGAGACTAGAGACTCAAGTCCAATCCTTCCTTTGTACTCCTGCCACGAAGAAGAGATAGTGGTGGTGGATTGATAGGTTGAATGAGTATATTATGACTTGGTTTTTAGTAGGACATTTTTTAGTCGTCTGCAATTATGACGGACTGTGTCTGTCACTTCGCGTGCTGCTGAGTGCTGCCAGTCCTAGTAGAACCTTTTTGTAGTTGGTTTATGAGTTACATAACTTTTCAAGAAGACGGTCCGCGAATCCAACAATACTAATATCCTAGTAGACCACATCAGAAAGGTCAATACATTTAGTGCAATTGTTGTTTATTTCCCCGCAATAATTTGTTATTGCTTTTTTGAAATGTTTGATTTCGTTGACAACAATCATCCATGTTTGAGTCTTTCTTTCATGTACATCAGCTCCTCCCAGGGGCAAGAGGACAGAGGTGGCAGTGGCGGCGCCGGCGGAGCAGGAAGGCCAGGATCGGTCCACCGAGGGCTCTTCTGCTGGTCCCAGTAAGTTTTCTTGTTAATATTATTAATTATACTTCCTAACTTTTACAGCACCTATTTAATCCAAACTTCATCATAATTCTATTTTTTTCTAAATCGTTTTTGATCTTCTTGTAGACTGTTTCTAAATTCTTATCCTGCCTCTACTATGACTCTCTGTGCTACTACTATTTTATTAATCTGCCTGTGTAGCTAGCTAAGCTTGCACAGTTGGCAAAAGGTGTTAAACAAACCTCCTATTCAGCAATAGCTCTAGGCACTGAGTGCAGTCCTCTGGTTTGTCCATAATGTCTATTGAAGTCTTCTTAATATTTATGCTTTGACAATTCCCAACAATAAAACGTCAATGGTCACCAAGAATAAGATACTAGTTTACTTTTTGATTGGATATGAGGACATACTAATACTGTTGCAGGGACTATTCTGCACATACAGAACTATGGACAAGAAATAGGGCAGGGCATTGGTGATAATAGGCTCAGTTAGACTTTCCACATACCTCAGTCATAACAGAAGTTGAACCCCCAATCTCCTTACTGACTAGCTAGTGTGTCAGAGTCATTATTTAGCTCCCGAATGCAGTGATGATCCCCAATGATTATACACCCTGAACATGAGACTACGGAGTCAGAGTCCCGACCACTCAGAGTCACGGACTCATGCTTGCAAATTGCAAACCCTTTCGCTCACTCACTCATGACCAAAAACCACAGAGTCTATGTAGGTTTTAAAGCTTTATTTAAAGTAAAACAACTAACTCTGTGTGTACTCTGTATATTAAATTTCAATTGTGCATTAGATAAAAATATTTATTAAAATCAACTTCCTAGAATAGAAACGGTGAACTGTTGAAATTGAAAACTGAACAGTGGATGATTTTACACATTAATTGTGGGAGAGCCCTCACCTGGTTGGAACTTAAAGTCTTGGGGGTGATGATGACGACTTCGAGTAACATATTTCTCTTGTTCGTAGAAGGGAAGCTTCTATCTGTTATGAGAAAAATGGTGCATGTTGAAAAGCAAGCATTCATCAGTTGTGCCAAAAAGTGTAGCATGTTATGGCTAAGCATAAATAAAAAACACCCTCCCCTTACGAAAGGGGAATTATAGTTTAGACTAGAGATTCACAAATAATTAAATGTGTTTATGTAGTAACATATTTTTTCATTCCTACACAAAATAGGGAGTGGTGTATATGGCATCTAAAAATATCAAATGTATTTTCTAGGCTTAACACCATCGGCACAGCCTACCACCAGTGCCGGGGCCAGCGTGGAGGTGGTCACTCCAGGGGCGGATGCAGTGCCAGCAGGAACTGCTGTGGGGGATGCCACAGTAGTGGCGCGCAGTGGTAAGCTATTATATTCGTTACTTATTTGTATTTGTTGTACAGTACAAGTACACTTTACTGTTAAGAAGACTTACAAATTTAGAACTAAGTTTTTGTCAACCAGGCAGAAGACAGTCACCCTTGACTTCACAATAGCAATAGCATAAGGGGCGGGAGTTGACGAGTAACCAATGGCCTCCTCTAAATTTGACTTCAACTCAGCTGTGAAAGTTTTATCGAGAAGCCAAGTCAGATCAGAGATGATTGAAAAGGGGAAGAAGGGGGTAAGGAAGGACGAGTGAGTTAAATTAATGACTGGCAAATAATGATATGTGTATATGAATGTAGCAACAGGTGGCTGGGAATCTGATGCATGGCCGGTTGAAGGCTGAAGCAAGGATGGGGGGAAGGAGAAAGAAAAGAGGACTACCTGGGTGGGTGAAACAGAAACTGTATGTGTGCATAATATATCCTTTGGTTCAAATTAAAATGCAAGACAAGCACGGATGCAATGCTGGCGGTTTACAAAATAAAATAAAAAGGGGGGTTTTCGGTGAGAAAAAGTAAGGTGTTGTCCTGTTGAGACAATAAGAAGAATGATTGACATTTACCTTGAATGGATGGATACCTGGATGTTATATCCCTCATAGATAGCATAGGTGTATGTAGACAGAGTAGACGGTCACTGGATGAAGAGTGTTACTTTGAAGAGCATGTAACACTGCACGTCCGTGCCAGAGTAGCAAAGCCGAGGAAAGTAAAAGTTGTAATGTTTCAGAATACTCCCTTGGCTAACAGTAGTTTGCAAGCACAACATATTTGTGTATCTATATTGTATAGTTCAAATGATCAAGTCAAGTCACAACTCAGAAGTGCCTTCCTCCAGCGATTACGAGGACAACTCACTACCTCTGTTAATAATTTTTTTACAACTCTGTCATTTATGTGTGGCCTATCAGTTTTCACTCAATCAATAAAAACAAAGCACCTAAAGTAATACCTTATATAAGCAAATATCATGTGAAGGGGTAGATGATCATATTATTTATCTTTTTCATTTCCCTTTTGTAGTAGTCAGGGGCAGGGCAGGGTGAAAGTTAAATTAATTGAGCAGTAGCCCTTGTAACAGAGTATGGCCAGTGCCACCCGTAATAGAAAAGTAAGAGCTTCACCACCTGCATGTACTGGACTGGTAACAGTATTGCAAGTCTGCGTCATCATGGCTTGCGTCTGCGTCTGTTTTTACTTGGGTGCAAGCTGACTGCTCTGGGATTATGGGGGTTCCACAAGTTTACGTACTAATTTCGCTAAAAAAGAGAGAAGAAGAAGACTGGTGTACTGTCTGTGTCTAATGTATTGAGTCCATATAGTGCTAGTAGAATTCCTGAAACTCCCACTAATGTTAGATGTTAGCCGAGGAAGTGGGAGGTTAGATAGATACATGCCACAAATGTTATGTACTGTGCTTGCAACTTGCTAGTGCTACTGTGACACAACTTTCTGTTGAATTATTTTGTGTTGATCTTAACCACATCGCTGCTACAGCAATTCCCCTGCTGTGCTGAAGGGTCTTCATTCCCATTATACATGACGAGCTCAGCTCGTCATCAGCACAGCTCCACTGTGCCTCATGACGAGCTGAGCTCGTCATGAGCATCGATGTGGTTAAAGAGTATTGGTTTCAGGTGCGGTAGTCATTGGCATGGAGACATGCCCGAATGCTGGTGGGCATGCTCCGCCACCCAAATCGCTGGAGCTACCTGGCCACGGTGGTGTGTCACTGCCATGGAGCATGCCCTAGAGCCAATGGGAACGACGATTGCGGTGGCATGATGCAATTTTGGAAAACGCGGTAGACGTGTTACGCCACCGCGGAGGTGGTCATTGGATGCTTTTGAATGAGGCAGACCTGGACAACCAATTGTTGCAGCTTGGCACCTTCGAAACGACCCCAGGGGGCTATATATGTGTGGGAGTGAGCCTCATATTTCCACTGATCCCAGAGCTTGCTGCCAGAGACCCCTCATCTGCTGCTGCCTCCAGGGACTGCTACCTGAGACCCCTCACCTGCTGCTGCTTCCAGGGACTGCTGCCTGAGAGCCCTCATCTGCTGCTGCCTCCAGGGACTGCTGCCTGAGACCCCTCATCTGCTGCTGCCTCTAAATACTGCTGCCTGAGACCCCTCATCTGCTTCTGCCTCCAGAGACTGCTGCCCGAGACCCCTCACCACCCAATTTCACCACAGGTGTTATATGTCCACAGGGATGGCAAGGACAGCTCATTCACAGGCGAGGAGCTGGAGGTCCTGTGGATGAAGTTCTGGCACAGTACCCAAGGCTGTATGGTGCCCCAAATGTCATGGTAAGTCCTCAGAAATGGAGGTGTAGGGAAGGGGGGGCACACATGTAGTTAGACTGATGCAGTACATGCCTGAGTGTGGGGGTGTGTCATGCAATGACAAACATGCTGTCTCCAGGGGGAAGGAGTGTGTGTACCAATGTCACAGGTCTCCCTGCCTGCAGTTGTAGGTATGAGTGAAGTGTGTTGCATTGTCAGCCATACAGTGATGCAGTATTTTGGTCATGCAGGTGCCAGGACAGTGATTGCTTGGTTGAATGGCTGTGTGTGCCCTTGTTGTCCATCCCAGTGTGAGCCCAAATGCTCAGCACAGTGCCCCCCCACCAAGACGAGGTCACATCACTTCACTTACTGTGTCCTCACTATTGTGGTTTTGACAGTCAAATCCAGCTATGCACCATCTCAGCCATGTAGATTGCACACAACCAGACTTGTGTGGATCAATATTTTGTTTGTGAGTCCATATCCCTCGATGCCACAATCATGACATAATGAGATATTCACAGTACATGGACATTGAGTGCTGCACAGTCTTGCACGCAGTGAGTCCACCCCCAGACACAGGTTAATATGTGATGTATGTGGTACCCAGGCATGCAAAGGACTGGAGATGTGTGCAAGCCAATAGGGGGTTTAGGGCTGGCACCCTGCATGTGTGTGAGATGTGCAGGGATTGTGTACCCACTCACAACTGCATGCAATCACATCAGCTTAGCCCATGCAGAGTGACCATGTGAGATGTACCCCAGAGTGAGATGGACTGATAGTAGATTTTTTATGAGTTTGTTTCGTGCTACTGTACTGATAGATGTTGGTCAATGACACTGTGTCACTGATTATTTCCCCCTCTTGTTTCCCATGCCTGCAGCTCAAGGTACACCAGCGTATGACTGTGTGGAGGGCCATAGCACTAAGGGTGCGAGCTCTGGGGATATCTAACGGCCCACCCACTGCCACAAGAGGTGGGACGACATCAGCCGGCTGGCAAAGAACGTGGCAGAGATGTCCTTGGGGCTGGGTGGTTGGCAAGGCGCAGCATGACACCACTGATGGTCCGCATCTTGGCTGTGACTCAACCTGAGCTGGATGCACATCTGAAGGAGCATCAGCTACAAGGCAGGGTTGAGTATTTGGTGAGGTTGAATTTTGCTGGGAGCGGCTGCATGTGGACAGGGCATGTGCCAGTGCTGGTCTATGTGATTTTGTTGGAGTGGTGTAGTGTCGTGTAAGTGGCTGCTGTGCTGGGCACCAGTGTCATGAATTTGCCCAAACTTCTCTTATGAAAGGAATCCTCCATGCTGTGCATTCCCATTGCAATCTGAGTTGTGCTCTTCAACTTTCTTCAGCATTGGGTAGTCGGGGAATCAAATTGGGAGTGAACATCAGTGTTCCCAATCTGAGTGTGACCTCATCAATGCATCCATTGCATGCACCATGAATGTTGTGGCCTAGACATCTGACAACAGTGTGCACTAGTCACTTGGCCCCAGAGTTCAACATGGTGGTTGGCATGGGCTCTTTGCAATTGTTGACTCATGTTGTAATTGGTGTCTGGGTTGTCCCCTCCTGTGCCATCCAGGTCTGTCATTGGCAACAAGTAGTGTGCCCCCATCATGTCCGTAGGTGTGGGCAGAGCAAGTTATGTGTCTGGTAGACTTCAGCCACGGGCAGGGTGTTGTGCTGTGTGGCCTTAACATGGCTCAGTCATGACAGACAATCAGGCATGCACATGCACTGTTGGGGTCCATGCAGTGAGTTGCCCCAATGTGATTGCTGAGTGTGGTGTGCAACAAGTAGATTTGGACCTCTTTTGTACTGCATTGATTGCATTTCTTTGTCCTGTTGCTGCCACTAACCTGACCCTGCATCTCTCTCTCATGTAGATTCACCAGTGGTCACAGAGGGACAGGAGCCGGACACCAGTGGGGGTGAGACTAGTACTACAGCTGCACAGGATCCCAGTGACACAGATGTCACCAGGGCCTCAGAGGGGGACCAGAGTATGCGGGAGGAATCCATGCCTGAGACACAAAGTACCACATCATCTGATGCCAGCGGGGATGCATCCACGTTGGTGGGCACAGGGAATGGAGACTCTGCATCATCTTCTACCACACAGCGGCCAGAGCACACCCTCCCATCCACTTCCTCTGGTGCTGACCGTGTGCGTGTCTCAGTGCTGAGTCTGTTGAGCTTCTGCACCAGCTTTGTGTGGGCCAGACAGCTATACTCAATGCCTTCAGTGACCATGACAAAATATTAGCCCAGGTGGTTGCCTACATGGAGGGCATGCACTCCACGTGGGTGGGCTGCACCGTACTGTCCAGGATTTGTCCTCCACAGTGACGTCTGCCCTTCAACAGCCATATACTTCCATTTCTGCTCCAGGGCCTTTGTCCACACCCCATTTAGTGACCACATCTGATGATTGTGACCACAGTTCACATGCTTTTATCATAAGGGAGGGAAGAGGAATTCACGTCCATTCAGTTCCCCTGAATAGGTACTATAATAATCACAAATAGGGAATGGACACTTGTATCTACAATAACCAATGGTTATTTTTGACAACCCTCATAGACGCTGTGATTTTGATGTTGCGGTGTATCTTTTATCCGCCCCTTCTCTAACGTCATGGCATAGTCATCGGGTTGTCAAATAACGTGCTATATGCCTGCCTCACCCGAGGCAACCTCTGGTGTGTGTAGAAGTGTCCAGAAATTGTGGGAACTAATCCAGAGGGATAATGTGCAGAGCCAACAATAGGTTCATAAAAACAGTGTAACACCAAAACCAAAATTTATTATAAGAAGATGCACACTGTGAATTAAAAAAAGAATAGTGGTATATTCGGTAATCGAGTTACAGGATTATCATATATCTCTATAGGTAGGTCAACATGTTTCAGCTCTATTGGGCCCGTGAGGGTCTGTAGAGCTTTCGTCAGGACAAAGTAAAACTTAATACTCACACAATTAGTGTAGTGATCAATGGGGTGTATGAGATTCTCATACTGAGTCCTGTATTGTGGAAACAAAAAATGATAAACATTTGGATTCTAAATGTCACAATTATAGAAGCATATAGCGCACATACAGATAATTTCTGTAGTTAACCAAGAAATAAATAGTTGATTTATTCACAAACAGTTATTTCTATATGGTGTGCACCACAATAAGGGCACTGAAATGAAACCAGAGCTAAAAAGAGAAAAACAAAGGAGTAGGTCGGTTCACTGTGTATAGGGATAACCCGAGGCACCTTGTGGTCGCTCAGGTCCTATTACAGAGCAGCATTCTCGTTAGGGCGTGTGGAATAATCAGTCGGTTGTAACAGCGCAAAGTAGGGTATTTTACAGTTATCACGCAGGGGCTGATCTACACCGGGTTACTGGGTCCGCATATACCTGTTTTGATTTCTAATGCTCCCAGAATCTTTCTTCACGACCTGGCGTTTCGTCGCGATTGGTCGTCCATATCCTGGAAGTGCACCTTGGACTACCTAGTCCTCATAATAAAGACAGCCAAAAGACTATCAGAGGCACTACTTGTGGAAATTGCAACTTGTGAAAACCAATTGAAAAACAGTATCAACCCCCAAGTCTACAAAAAACGACTGGATGACATCACAAAAGAAATGGATGAAACACAAGAGTTCTTGATGCAAAATAAATTACAAAAACTGGTTAAGGATCTCAAAAAGTTCAGTCAGGAATGGATGCATCCCTATTCAAAGGAAGACTATACAGTGATAGATATTACCTCAGATACAGATTCGACAGGGTGGTCATCGGATGGCTCAGAAAGTAATTCGGATCAACAAACGCCGAGAAGAGGACGTAATAATTCGAGATTCAGAGGCCCTAGACGTGGTCACAGAGGAAATAAATGGCAAAGACCACCTTTTTACCCAGGTAATTTGATGCCTTACTTCCAGCCATTTATGCCCCCTTTTGGTGGATGGATGAATCCTTATAATCCAGGAAATGAGCAACAGCCACATATGAGCAATCAAATGTTACCAAATCCCAACCATTCACATCAACCACAGCAGCCTTTTTTAGGAAGAGGCCAAAACCAACCAAGAGGCAAAAAGAAAAACCTGACATGGCAGGACCGCCCACTCAATGTACAAACACGCAGTATGTCATCGGCACAGACAGATGCGAACAAGAAGAGTCACTAATTGTGAATCTGACCAATACCATCCTAACTAAAGAACAAACGGCCATCTTGAACAAAGGTCTTGGGTTTGTCCCTACCCCACCCCTTGATCCCTTTAAACTTAAATGTGAACTGTCTGAATTTTGCAGAACGTTAAAGTTGAAAGCCTTTTTTTGATGGATCTCCCATCCAAAGAAATGACGGAGACACAACATTGAGAAGAAAATCTAAATTCTCACCACCAACCAATGCAGTCCCTATCGAGATATTAACATTTGAACATGCGATTCTAAAAGGAATTGACAATTTGGATAATAAAAAGAAAACGTTCCAAAATCTCAACAACAAAGAGAGGCGAGCCCTTGAAGAACTTAGAGATAATGACAACATAATTATAAAGCCTGCAGACAAGGTTGGTGGGGTTGTCATCCTCACAAAAGAAGGATATACCCAGCAATGTCTCGCACTATTGTCTGATGAGAATTTCTACAAGAAACTTGATTCTGATCCCACTGAAAGACTTGTCAATACCATCGCAATAATGACACACGAGGCGGAAGTGAATGGATGGATCTCCAAAAGGGAAGCAGTTTTTTTGACACCAAGAGTACCGAAAGTTCAATTTTTCTACTCACTACCCAAAACCCACAAGAACAAGTTCCCTCCACCGGGACGCCCAATAGTTTCGGGTATTGGTTCGCTTCTGGAACCTCTTTCGAAGTTTGCCGATGAGTACCTAAAACCCTTAGTACAAAAAACTCTGACTTATCTTAAGGACACCCGTGACCTTCTGATTCAGATCGCTGAGAAATAATTCGACCCCAAGACCATGATCCTAGTTGGACTGGATGTCGAATCGTTGTACACGAGCTTGCCACAAGATGACACTATGCAAATGCTGGAAGACTTACTGTTCCTTGAATAATGGTCACACCAGACTCCCCGTCACTTCATTCTAGAGTGCTGTCGGTTAGCTCTGAAAGAGAACTACTTTGAATACAATGGTCAACTTTTCTTACAGTGCCATGGTACTTCCATGGGAAGCGCTTTTGCGCCCTCAGTGGCCGGACTGTATGTAAGTCAATTTGAACAGAAATTCGTTCTAAACAATGAAAATCCCTACGTTTCCAGTATATTATACTGGAAACGCTACATCGATGATATTCTGCTAATCTGGGACACAAACAAGAACCTGACTACATTTATGGACTGGTTAAATGGCAGAGACCGCTGGCTCAAGTTCACTTTCACTGCTAGCAAGGAGAGAATTGACTTTTTAGATCTAACAATTTTCTCTGAAAATGGGAAATTAGAGACAAAGACTCATACCAAGCCAACAGCCAAGAACAGTCTCTTATCATATCTTAGTTATCACTCCCGACCACTCAGAGATAATCTCCCTTACAGCCAATTTCTCCGACACAAACGTAACTGCAGCAAAGAAAGTGACTATAGACAACAAGCTACAATCTTAAGTGAAAAACTACGAGCAAGGAACTACACTCCCCAGACAATCTCCAAGTGCAAAAAAAGAGCTAAGAATCAGCCCAGAGAGTGCCTACTACAGATCCACCAGAACCGATAAAAGATCTTGTAACATGTGTCACTACCTTCTGCCCTGCTACCTACCAAGTACAGAAACTAGTAAGAAAAAATTGGCAAATAATCACTTCAGGGACTTTCAATTGGCCTAAGCCAAGATTCGCAAACAGGAGGACCAAGAACCTGAAAGATGTGTTAGTTCACACTCGCCCGAAAAAAAGACCCATCACAACCACCATAAGAAACATCAATATGGCCCCGGTAACTGGTCACTTTCCATGTGGCACCTGTGGAGTGTGTAGATTTACCAACACCACAAAAACTCTACAACTTACGGAGGACTTGGTCTGGACCCAAAGGCAGCACACAAATTGCAACTCCACACATGTGGTGTATCTTGTGACATGTCCCTGCCAACAGAAATACGTAGGCATGACCTGTCGTAAGGTCAAAATATGTATAGGAGAACACAGGAGCAACATTAAACTAAAGAAAAGCACAACCAAACTCTGCACACATTTCGTGGATGCAGGCCACACATGTGATGACCTAAGATGGACAATCTTGGAGATGCTCCACGACAAGAACAATAACGCAGAACAGATTCTTTTTGAAAAGGAACAAAGATGGGTAAATCGACTTAAGACCCATATATCAGGGATGAATGATAATATTCCATGGCACCAGTTCTACTAACATTATCTGGAATCTCATTACTCTGCAAAAACAGATCAGAAAATAATCTTCCATTCAATACCAACCCGATAAAAAATTCCATGCGTATTGATTTCAGTCCCCCCCCTCTAGTCTCCACTGACAGAGTCTGCATAGAGGCGAGTTTTCATTAGATTTCATTGAGACATCTATCGTTTTGTCATCCTTTTTATTTTTGAATGTTCCGGCAAGTATTAACATTTACTGTATTGTTACCGACTCTGTATGTGACAACACGGCCAATATTCACAATAATAATGAGGGCTTTATACTGACGGCTAATAGTGCTCTGCTGGTCCTTTAAAGGTTGCCATCTTTAAAGTAGACTCGCTTTTCAGTGCGAACCCCCTTTATTCTATTTAAAGTGGAAGAAGAAGGACCTTCCCACTTCCCAGGGGAAGAGACAGCACTAGGAGCAATTGCTCGTCAACACGCAGGTAAGAATGGCGTCCTGCTTGTTTTCCTTTAGTTGTCATGGATTATTGCGGTTTAATATTTTAAACATAGCTTTACCACCTAGCGTTCATGTTTGTTTTATCATTCTAGCAAACGCCACGTTAATTGCGACTCTCTTTGCCACCTGATGCGGAGAGATGAACCAATAATTAAGGTATTGAAAACAATGCATTGCCGTTATTTTGCTGCTTAATCAGCCCGAAATAAACGCTTTTGAAATTCTTATGTTCAATATATCAGCGTTCTCGGTAAATTCAGTAGAAACTGCTTATATGCGGACCCAGTAACCCGGTGTAGATCAGCCCCTGCGCGATAACTGTAAAATACCCTACAGTGAAACTTAGACCATTATTGTTCTCCATCATTCAAAGCTCATTGATTCGAAAAAATACACCTTAATGCCAGCAAAAATTGTTAGCAAAGGTGTTCTGTTACCGCAGCTGTGCGCTGCTTAAAGACTTTTATCAAAAGGGAGGGAAGAGGAATTCACGTCCATTCAGTTCCCCTGAATAGGTACTATAATAATCACAAATAGGGAATGGACACTTGTATCTACAATAACCAATGGTTATTTTTGACAACCCTCATAGACGCTGTGATTTTGATGTTGCGGTGTATCTTTTATCCGCCCCTTCTCTAACGTCATGGCATAGTCATCGGGTTGTCAAAAACCGTGCTATATGCCTGCCTCACCCGAGGCAACCTCTGGTGAGTGTAGAAGTGTCCAGAAATTGTGGGAACTAATCCAGAGGGATAATGTGAAGAGCCAAAAATAGGTTCATAAAAACAGTGTAACACCAAAACCAGAATTTATTATAAGAAGATGCACACTGTGAATTAAAAAAAGAATAGTGGTATATTCGGTAATCGAGTTACAGGATTACCATATATCTCTATAGGTAGGTCAACATGTTTTAGCTCTATTGGGCCCGCGATGGTCTGTAGAGCTTTCGTCAGGACAAAGTAAAACTTAATACTCACACAATCAGTGTAGTGATCAATGGGGTGTATGAGATTCTCATACTGAGATTCCTGTATTGTGGAAACAAAAAATGATAAACATTTGGATTCTAAATGTCACAATTATAGAAGCATATAGCGCACATACAGATAATTTAGAAAAAAGATGTTTTAAAAAATGCCTTCTGAATCACATTCTAGTATGGGTAACCACATATTCAGAGCGATACAACTAACCGCTCCTCAACTCCGTTTCAGGTGTCAATTTTAGAAATACATAGGTTTCCTTATACCCGTTTTTCACCCTTTATATTTACCATATGGATTGCTCTGTACCCAGTACACAATGAAAATCCATTGTAAGGTGCAGTTCAGTTGCTGGCTCTGGGTACCTTGGGCTCTTGAAAAACCTACAGTGCCTACATATCTCAACAAATACAAGGGTCTAGCTGATATAATAGCACATTGCTTTTGCAAATCGTCCATTGTGACAAGTATGTCAAAAGTGGTCATTTTTTCCTACTCTTTTTTAATTTTTTGTTTATTTCAACAGTTCGTTTATTAGGAAAAATCTTGGGGAATCTAAACAAATGACCCCTTGCTGAATTTAGAATTGTGTCTCCTTTTCAGACATCTGTAGCTTTCTGCATCACCCATGAGTTTCACCCTGGTTTCCACCACAAACTGGAAGGTGGCTGAAAGCACAGAAATTTGGAAAAATTGGCTACCTCTTTGAAAAATCACCAAACTGTGGTGAACAAATAGTTAGTTTGATTCAGCTTTGCATGTTCCTGAAAGTCAGTAAGATGGTAACTTTAGCACAGAAAGCCTTTTGTTGATGGCATTTTTAGGAAATAAAGATTTTTTTTGTTTTTTGTGAAGCATTTTTTTTCAATTTTCCCCCAAAAACAACATTTTGCCTATTTTCTCGGTGCCCTCCAGGGAAATCCCAAAACTCTGGGCACCTTTAGAATCCCCAGGATGTTCAGGAAAAAACACAAATATGGTGTGGATACATTATGTGGAAAAAATGTACAGAGGCCTAACGGTGAGCTACTCCAAATAGCCAAAATAAAAGAGCGTTAACGATCTAGGGGGTGGGGTTGGGGTGGGGTGGGGTGGGGAGGCTTAGCAGCTAAGGGGTTAAAAACACTGGCAAAGACAACAGTTTAACCTTTAGACCTGAGCCCTGTTGGCTTTGTCAATGCGCGTTCATCTTTACTGATTACATTTACTTCTATTTTGAGCCGTCGTTTTCACTAACGGTTCACGACGTTTATGCAAGTCACAACACAAAATAATACATAATGTGATTCTTTGGGGTCGTTTGAGGTAGAAATGACTATTTTAATCTCAGTGATACACTGGAGTGTTAACAGATATTCTCCATGTGTTGTACACCCGTGGGTTTAAATAGATGCTTCAATACCTTGAAATGTGTTTGTTGTAACTTTAAGGATTTATCCTCATTCTTGGTAACCTCTCTGCAGGGTATCGCCTGTCTTTCATCGGGTGCCATTTAATTAATATACCAAACCTAATTGCATTAAAATTGTTTTACTGTCATACATTTCTCGGCTTTGGCCTCAGTGGGGACACCGTTAGTAAAGCCACTATGCATACCTATTGTTTATTGACCAGCACGGGCTGCCTTGGAAACCGTGACGATGATAAACTGCAGTTATGGAAAATATAACATTGCACGAAAGGTCCAGTCAACAGGGAGCGTCTTAAGTAACATTGTTGGCAGCAACAGTTGAATATATTTGAATATGCTGTGGAGCAAAAGTGTCACATTCTGGCTCCTTTTTGATTATATTTTTTGTTATTTTTGTTTCCTCCAAAATAATTGCGGTGTCGCATTTCGCCATGGAAAAGGGAGATTATTATGCACAGCTCAATGTTTTCAAAAAGTTAATGTCGACATTGACAAAGTCATTCTATTAAGAAAAAAACTCACGTTCGTCTTGAGTGGCATCAGTGCTGACTGAATGCCACAGTACCTTTCCATATAATTAGGCGCTTACTTCTAAGACTAAGGGGCATATTATCAAGAAAGGCGATATAATTATCGCCGCTTTACCGGCAGAAAACTGCCTCAAAAGCGGCGATAATGGGCTTGATAATATGTCCTTGTGAATTCCCATAGCAGCCCAGGTTCTGGTGTTAACCTGGGCTGCTATGGGAATTCACAAGGGCATATTATCAAAGCCATTATCGCTCCTTTAGCCTCAGTTTCCTGCCGCCCAAGCGGTGAGAATTTTATCGCCTTTCTTGATAATATGCCCCCAACTTTCGTTAGTCTTTTTGCTGAACCTCTTTGGCTGCTCCGTTTTCTGGCGCTCCTGCTAAACCTTTGCGGAAGCCATCTTAGATGTCACGTTATTGTGATCCTTTTGGAAATGGAGGCGTGGTGCCTCTCGGTCTTGATGGTAGCGCAATCATTGTAACCCTGTTTTAACCCCTTCGGGGCTGATGACGAGCTGCGCTCGTCATGGAGTAGGGCGCTCGCACCCTGATGACGAGCCCAGCTCGTCATGAGCCCCACCCTCGGGGGAAGCGCCAGCGCTCCCCCCGAGTCTGCCCGATTTTGTTCGTTTCTGCGGGGATGGCAGGGGAAGACCTTCCCCTGCCTCCCCCCGCCCTCCCCGCCCGCGTCATCAATGACGTCAGCGCGCGAGGCGCGCTGACGTCACCGGAGGTTCCTTTTGTTTACCGACGCGCAGGGAAGCCATTTGCTTCCTGCGCGGCGTTTGATAAACAGGTTCGTTTTGCGGCTGGGGCGGGGGGGATTGTGCTGAAACTTGCATCGAGGGAAAGGAAAGGCTTTTCCTTTCCCTCGATGCCACTTTAGAGCATTCCTGCTGCACGATCGTGCGATCGTGCAGCTGGAATGCTAGGTATTTAAGTTTATTTTTTTTTAGTGTTCAATTTCGTTGTTCGGGGAGCGGCCCCTTGGGGAAGGGTCGCTCCCCTTTTTGGGGGAACATTATTTTTAAAGTCTTTACGATCATTTAATGTTTGGAAATGGCCGTTTTTTGTTGGAAAAATGCTGATGGGGGTCATTTTTAAATCACAATTACAGTGCTCATTTTAATGAAGGATGCAAGTGCCTCTGTCCTTCATTAGTTATACTTATGTGTTTATCTGAAGTGGCTAAATAACACACCTGTCCTGCCTAGGCAAAGCTCACTAGTGTTTTTGGGCTGATGACTGTTTATTTGTATTTGTGCTGCAATTTGAACACATGCTTTGTCTCCAGTGACCATGTGTGTGTTACTATGCCATCGCTGTGATGTGCGAAGGGGTCCCTTGAGTGAGCTGTCCATCATAGTGGGAAATTCACAAATGTTTTTGGGCTGAGGATTGTTTTCCTGAGTTTGTGCTGCAACTCGAGCGCCATCTTTGTCTCCAGTGACCATGTGTGCGTTACTATGCAATCGCACAGATGTGCGCAGGGGTCCCTTGTGTGATCTGTCCATCATAGTGGAAAGGTCACAAATGTTTTTGGGCTGATGAATGTGTTTCTGAATTTGTGCTGCAACTAGAGCGCCATCTTTGTCTCCAGTGTCCATGTGTGCGTTACTATGCAATCACACAGATGTGCGCAGGGGTCCCTTGTGTGAGCTGTCCATCATAGTGGGAAGGTCACAAATGTTTTTGGGCTGATGAATATTTTCCTGAATTTGTGCTGCAACTCGAGCGCCATCTTTGTCTCCAGTGTCCATGTGTGCGTTACTATGCAATCACACAGATGTGCACAGGGATCCCTTGTGTGAGCTGTCCATCATAGTGGGAAGGTCACACATGTTTTTGGGCTGATGAATGTTTTCCTGAATTTGTGCTGCAACTCGAGCGCTTGCTTTGTCTCCAGTGACCGTGTGTGTTACTATGCCATCGCACCGATGTGTGCACAGGTTCCTTGAGTGAGCTGCCTTCATAGTGGGTAAATTTAGGAAAGGTGGTGCACTCCGCTAGTTGGTGGGCGGGGCCAAACGGGGGTCTTCTGTGCGTGTTCACATGCATCTTATGTGTATGAATGGTCACAGACTGATGAGAGCAGCAGATGGGGTGAAAGAAGCTCCTGGTGATAGGAACTGTTTTTGGATTTAGCTTGTGAAAGTGAAGGATGCAAGTGCCTCTGTCCAGCATCACAGTTATCCACAGTAATTCTGTTGCCCCCCTCCCCATGAGAATCCCTGATGACGTCGGCGCGCACAGCACGCGTCAACATCTTCAGGGATTCCCAGGCGGTCGGGAAGCCATTTGCTTCCTGCGCCTGGAGGTGTTAATTTATTTTTGAGAGTCTTGGGGGGTGTGGGGCCGCAAAGAGGCATCAGGGGAGAGGCAAGTGATTTTCCTCTCTCCTTATGTCTCTTTCCAGCCTCACGGTTGCGCACGTACAGTATATCCAGAGAATGAATTTTGATAGTTTCAAGAGTGCCCCAAAGTTGGGAAGGCAAGGGGGGAGGGTAGTGAGTGATCGCGTGAGGATGAAGTGAAAAGAAAAGGAAAATTCTTAAGTGACAATATAGTCAACCAATATACAT
Organism: Lissotriton vulgaris; assembly: GCF_964263255.1. Classification (NCBI taxonomy): domain Eukaryota; kingdom Metazoa; phylum Chordata; class Amphibia; order Caudata; family Salamandridae; genus Lissotriton; species Lissotriton vulgaris. Next base: position 1,024,139,770 of record NC_141691.1, read on the forward strand.
TACCGGTCGGGCTGACTCTTCTCCAACTGCTCTTACGTGTATTCATTTATCTTTAAATGGCCAGTCGTAACGCCTATCAAGTTCCAATCCAGTTATTGAATAACGTTCTATTACTTCTCAAAATAAGTTTGGCGCCTTTTGTAATCTATAACCCCTACCTGTCCAGCAATGATCCCGAAAGAGGTTTGGCGCCATCTGCAATCTACAACCCCTACCTGTCGAGTTATGTGAATGATGTGTCACTTCGTTTTGATATATATTAGGGGATGTTTTCCGGTGCCTAAAACCATATATTTATTATTAAATAGGTTATGTGCCCCACTTTGCAGTCCTGATGAAGACCCCGCAGCAAGGATAGCATTCTTACCTGCACACCCGAGGGTCGAAACGTCGACAACCACCTGTCTTTCAAACCCAACTCCATTCCCTATTGTTTTCATTTATTGAACTCTGTGGAGTATGTTATTTTGAAATGATGATTTGAACCATATGGTCCTGGTTTTTGTACATATCGTGTAACATTGATAAATGCTGTATATTGGTTGACTATATTGTCACTTAAGAATTTTCCTTTTCTTTTCACTTCATCCTCACGCGATCACTCACTACCCTCCCCCCTTGCCTTCCCAACTTTGGGGCACTCTTGAAATTATCAAAATTCATTCTCTGGATATACTGTATATTTATTATACATTCCCATTGTGATTAAAACAATGTGGACGAATTTGTTGTTTGGTTGATTTAATTTTACTCGTTTTTGCTTATTGTTCCTATACAACTGGGACCCCTTCCTATAATCACTTTGCTAACCCAGGTCCCAGTGATCTCAGCTGGGTATAACCCCCCATTAGTATCCTCACGGTTGCACACAGCATTGCGTTTGTGCGGTGGAAATGCCCCCACTAGCAGCAGGGATTTTATTTTAGATTGTAGGAAGTGACCCCTTTTGCAAGGGTTGCTTCCTGGTGGGTTGGATTTTTAACTTAGATTTTCTCCCCCCCCGGTGGGCAAATCAACCCGTACTTTTGTCCGTTTTGCCCTTTTTGATGGCCCATCTGTGTGGATGTGATTTTGTGGGTAAATTTGTGTGTTGTTTGTTCATTTGTTATGTTGGTTGTGAAATGTAGTATTAATTTTTTTATTTCCTCTTTGTTTTTTGATCCAGGCTTTTGCTGTTTGTATTGGTGTAGGTTGTGGTTCAGTTACTGCTGGTTTTGCAGCTTGTGTAGTTGCATGTGCTTGGTAAGTAAATGTTTTTTGTACTACTTTCCCTAGATGAATGTGTTTTTATGAAAAGTCTAGTTATCGCTGTTTGTGTGGCTTTGTGGTTCTTGATTGTTAACTTTTTTTTGTATTGCTGCTTGATGTGTACTTTGTCTAATCTATACTTTTTTTTCTTTCTAATGGGATTTCCTTTCTTTTTGCTGTGTTTCAGCAGAGTAGCTGCTGGTGAGTGTTCTTATATTTGGTTAGATTTGAAATGTTTTTAAAGTGTATTGATCTTTGTGTGAAGACTCTACCTTGTTTACTTCGTACTTTGCACAGTGTAGCTTGTTGTTCACTTGTGTGTGTAGTCTTCTTGCATAGTAAGGATAATGGCTGCTCGCAGAATGACTGCTCAGCAAGTTGTTAGTTTGCTTTTTGAGACTTCCTCTGAGCATGGTCCAGACACTGACTCCGATTCGGAGCATGAGGAATTTGCAGAAGATTCAGGCAGTGAGTTTTCTCTTCGCATGGTATCATCATCATCGGATGATGATTCTTCTAGTGCTGATGAAGTGCCTGTGGTAGAGAGGGACATTGATGTGCTGGTAAAGAGGCAAGAGCCATCTGAGCGGCAGCCTAGTTCCTCAAGGTTTCCCTGGTTTTCTCGTCGGGAAGAGGCAAGTGTGGTAAAGGGTGTGCCCAAAAGGCTTCACATTGCTGTGGTTCGCCAAGGGTTATCTGGTGCTGCTAGTCTTCCTGTTGTAGAGTAGCATGAGGCATCTGGTGCTGCTAGTCTTTCTGTTGTTGTTGAGCAGCAAGTGGCATCTGGGGAGGCGAGTTCTTCTGTTGATGTTGAGATGCAAGAGGCAGCTGGGGATGCAAGTGTTCCCGTTGATGTAGTGCAGCAAGAGGCATCTGGGCTGCAGGCTAGGGTGGCTTCTTCTTCCGATGTTAGTGATGACGTCTGGGTTGCCCCTGGCATGGTGCAGCCGGAATTGCCAGACTTCACTGGTGTTCCAGGGTGTAGAGTGAATACTGACAATTTTCTGCCAATTCAATTTTTTCAGTTGTTTTTTGACGATGAGTTTTTGCAAGAGATTGTGGAGCAAACTAATTCGTATGCAGAGCAGTATTTGAGGGACCACAGTGCCAGCCTTAAGCTCCATTCTAGAGCTACCCATTGGTCTACCACATATGTTGAAGAGATGAAGAAGTTTTTGGGATAAATTTTTTTGACGGGCTTGCTAAGGAAGCCATCAATGTCTCCTTATTGGTCCACTAGTCCCTTGATGGCAACATCTATATTTCCAGCAGTTATGACTCGTGATCGGTATATGCTTCTTCTTCGCATGTTGCATTTTGTTGATAATGATTTAGCGTTGCCACGCGATCACCCTGATTGTGACCGTCTTTTTAAGATTCGGCCTGTCCTTGATCACTTTGTTGATCGTTTTTCTGAGATCTTTGCTCCTGGAAAACAAATAGCTGTAGATGAGTCTTTGGTATTGTTCAAGGGCCGCTTGGTTTTTAGGCAGTATATTCCTACTAAGAGGGCACGCTATGGAATCAAACTGTATATGCTTTGTGACACTGAGATTGGATATGTTTATAATTTCAGGGTGTACACCGGTAAGGATTCCAGCATTAACACTTCTGCTTGTCCGTCCACTTTAGGAGTGACTGAGAAAATTGTGTGGGAACTAGGTAGATGATTATTTAACAAAGGCCACCATTTATATGTAGATAACTTCTACACTAGTGTGCGTTTGTTCAAGGAATTGGCCAAAGTGGGCACTGTTGCTTGTGGCACGATGCGCAGTAACCGGAAAGGTTTCCCAATAGAACTTGTTTGCAAAAGGCTTGTGCGGGGACAGTCTACTGCATTGCGATGTGGGAATCTTCTAGCTGTGAAGTTTTCAGACAGGAGAGATGTGTACATGCTGACTACAATCCATGATGAAAGCACTGAAGCTCTGCCTGTTCGGGGTGAGCGTGCTGAAGTGCGTAAACCTGTGTGCATTTTACAGTACAATAAGTACATGGGTGGTGTTGACAGAATAGATCAGAGGTTGGAACCTTATGCTGCTCTTCGAAAGTCTTACATTTGGTACAAGAAGTTGGCTATTCATCTTTTCCACTTGGCATCCTTTAATGCTTTCGTTGTGTTCCAGAAATCTTGTCCTGAGTTAAAGATGCCTTTTGTTAAGTTTCAGGAGACTATAATAGGCAGCCTTGTACTAGTGGAACAGGTAAGTGTCCCAAGATTTGGAGTGGTGGAGGAAGTGGCTAGACTAAAAGATCGCCACTTTCCAGAATACATTCCTCCCACACCTGCAAAAGACAATCCCACTAAAAGATGTAGAGTCTGTTGGCGAAGAGAAGTGCGGAGGGAGTCTCGTTTGTACTGCCCTGACTGTCCTTCAAAACCTGGATTGTGTGTGCCAGCTTGTTTTAAATCGTACCACACACAAAAGAAGTTTTGGGAGTTTCATTGAGCTTGTAAGTGTACTGTCTGGTCTGTATTCTGTAATATTTTTTAGTCTGCTTCAAGGTGTGCATTAGTGCACAGCATTTAGTTTTTGAATTTGTGTTAGCAGATTTGTAGGTTTCTTCATTTGATTTGTGGTATATCTTTAAAAAAGTCTAAATTTCGATGGTGGTGTGTGCAGCATTGTGCTTGGATTGTCGGTGTGCGTGGACTGGCGTTTGGCTGGTGGTGTGCGTAGTCTGGTGCTTGGCTGGCATAGTGAATGGATTGGAGTTGTGCTGGGGGGGTGAGTGGATTCTTTCTTGGCTGGCGGAGTGCATGGTTAGGTGCTTGGCTGGTGGTGTGAGTGGATGGCGCTTGGTTGCTGGTGTGCGTGTTCTGGTGCTTGGCTGGCATAGTGCATGGATTGTAGTTGTGTTGGGGGGGGTGCGTTGATTTTTGCTTGGCTGGCGGAGTGCATAGTTAGGTGCTTGGCTGGTGGTGTGAGTGGATGGCGCTTGGCTGGTGGTGTGCGTGAACTGGTGCTTGGCTGACATAGTGCATGGATTGGAGTTGTGCTTGGGGGGCGCGTGGATTTTTGCTTGGCTGGCAGAGTGCATGGTTAGGTGCTTGTCTGGCGGTGTGAGTGGATGGTGTTTTGCTGGTTGTGTGCAAGGATTGGTGCTCGGCTGGCGGTGTGAATGGATGGTGCTTTGGTGTTTGTGTGCAAGGGTAGGTGCTTGGCTGGCGGTGTGTGTGGACAAGTGCTTGGTTGGTGGTGTTGGTGGACTTGCGCTTGGCTGGCGGTGTGTGAGTATTTACTTTCTGATGGCCACTACACACAGTGCTAGCTGAGTGCCACTCCACCTAGTCCATCAATTTGCGTATTTGCTGTGTCTGGAATGTGGGCGTGTGAATGTGATGGGCCCTTGAATTGCGCTGTCTGTTGGTATGAGTGTTTTGATGTGAAGGGCCTGCGGCTGGTGGTGTGAATGTTTTGTTTGTGTCAGATTTATGAAAGGTGTGTGAATGGCCTGTAAAGAGGTTGGTGCCTTGTCGTGGCTTTACAGCTCCTGAGCTGTGAGTCAATGGTTCAGTTTCTCGTTCTCTCAATTATTAGCAGTGCATTTCATTATTTGTGAATTTGCTTGCTAATAGAATTGTATATGCTGAACCTTCACTCACCCTCGTGCTAAATCCAACCAGTGTGTGTGTTTGAGGACTTGTTTGCTGTGTTTTTTTTAAAAAATATTTTTCAGTAAGGGTGCTCTGTGTTTTTTTTGGTAAATGTTGTGATGTGTTCCTTTTGTGCCTGGTGGTGTGATTGTTCTTCTTTGTTTCAGGTATGAAAGGAGTGTGAATGGCCTGTAAAGCGGTTGGTGCCTTGACGCTGGCTTTACAGCTCACGAGCTGCAAGTCATTGGTTCAGTTTCTTTGTCCATGTAATTGACAGTGCATTTCATTTTTGGGAAATCTCTTGTTAATGTTCTTATATATACTGAACCATCACTTGCCCTCGTGCCAAATCCAACCAGTATGTGTGTATGTGTCTGGAATTGATGGGCTACTAGGGAAACCTATCAAAACCATACATTTTTGAATTGTAGACACCTAGGTGCTTTCAAGGAGCTATGGCTTGTGTGGATCCTCCAACGTTCCTTTACCCAGAATCCCCTGCAAACCTCAATATTAGTTAAAAAAATAAATTTTTTCATCAATGTTTGTGTTGGAAAGCGTGGCATCACTGGGCTCACCCGAATTTCCTCCCTCCCAGCGTTCCCCCATGTCTCCCGGAAAAAATGGTACCTCACCTGCATGGGTAGGCATAGTGGCTGCAACAGGAAATGGTTCAAATCGTACGGTGGTGAATTTACAATAACCAATAGCAACATTACCTTTTTTTTGGGGGGGGGACTGAGTTTTTGGACCGGGGCTCGGCGGGCATCTTTGGAAAGTACCAAACCCATACAGTTCTGAAAACTAGACACCCGGGGGAGTCCAGGGAGGTATGGCATGCGTGGGTCCCCCAATGGTTTCCTACCCAGAAATCCCTGCAAACCATAAATTTAGGTTAAAAAAACAGTTTTCCAAACATTTTTGCGTGGGATCTCCGTGTCGACACAAATGTCCTACCACCCAGTGTTCCCATTGTTCTCCCGAGTAAAATGATACCTCACTTGTGTGGGTGCCTAAAATCTTAGCTTTGCAAGGGATTCTGGGTAACAAAACCTGGGGGTAGGCAGAGGAGTCACCCCATCCTGAATTTCCCTGGGTGTCTACTTTACAACAATGTATAGGTTTGCTAGGTTTCCCTAGGTGCTGGCAGAGCCAGGGCGCAAAAACTAAAGGTAGTCTTTTTGTCCAAAAAGCTCAAAATTTCACAGGAAAATTGAGGTGCGACCATGTTGCGTTTTGCGCTGTTTCCTGTCGCAGCCACTATGCCTACCCACGCAAGTGAGGTACCATTTTTTCTGGGAGACATTGGGGAACGCTGGGTGGGTGGAAATTTGTTGATCCACGCAGATTCCAGAAATTTCCACCACAGAAATGTCAGGAAAATGTGTTTTTTTTGTCAAAATCTTAGCTTTGCAAGGGATTCTGGGTAACAAAACCTGGGGGTAGGCAGAGGAGTCACCCCATCCTGAATTTCCCTGGATGTCTATTTTTCAAAAATGTATAGGTGTGCTAGGTTTCCCTAGGTGCTGGCAGAGCCAGGGCGCAAAAACTAAAGGTAGTCTTTTTGTCCAAAAAGCTCAAAATTTCACTGGAAAATTGAGGTGCGACCATGTTGCGTTTTGTGCTGTTTCCTGTCGCAGCCACTATGCCTACCCACGCAAGTGAGGTACCATTTTTTCTGGGAGACATGGGGGGACGCTGGGTGGGTGGAAATTTGTTGATCCACACAGATTCCAGAACTTTCCACTACAGAAATGTCAGGAAAATGTGTTTTTTTTGTCAAAATCTTAGCTTTGCAAGGGATTCTGGGTAACAAAACCTGGGGGTAGGCAGAGGAGTCACCCCATCCTGAATTCCCCTGGGTGTCTACTTTTCAAAAATGTGTAGGTTTGCTAGGTTCCCCTAGGTGCTGGCAGAGCCAGGGCGCAAAAACTAAAGGTAGTCTTTTTCTCCAAAAAGCTCAAAATTTCACTGGAAAATTGAGGTGCGACCATGTTGCGTTTTGCGCTGTTTCATGTCGCAGCCACTATGCCTACCCACGCAAGTGAGGTACCATTTTTTCCGGGAGACATGGGGAAACGCTGGGTGGGTGGAAATGTGTTGAACCACGCAGATTCCAGAACTTTCCACCACAGAAATGTCAGGAAAATGTGTTTTTTTTGACAAAATCTTAGCTTTGCAAGGGATTCTGGGTAACAAAACCTGGGGGTAGGCAGAGGAGTCACCCTATCTTGAATTCCCCTGAGTGTCTACTTTTCAAAAATGTCTAGGTTTGCTAGGTTTCCCTCGGTGCTGGCAGAGCTAGGGCGCAAAAACTAAAGGTAGTCTTTTTGTCCAAAAAGCTCAAAATTTCACTGGAAAATTGAGGTGCGACCATGTTGCGTTTTGCGCTGTTTCATGTCGCAGCCACAATGCCTACCCACGCAAGTGAGGTACCATTTTTTCTGGGAGACATGGGGGAACGCTGGGTGGGTGGAAATTTGTTGATCCACGCAGATTCCGGAACTTTCCACCACAGAAATGTCAGGAAAATGTGGTTTTTTTGTCAAAATCTTAGCTTGGCAAGGGAGTCTGGGTAACAAAACCTGGGGGTAGGCAGAGGAGTCACCCCTTGATGAATTCCCCTGGGTGTCTACTTTTTTCAAAAATGTGTAGGTTTGCTAGGTTTCCCTAGGTGCTGGCAGAGCTAGGGCGCAAAAACTAAAGGTAGTCTTTTTGTCCAAAAAGCTCAAAATTTCACTGGAAAATTGAAGTGCGACCATGTTGCGTTTTGCGCTGTTTCATGTCGCAGCCACTATGCCTACCCACGCAAGTGAGGAACCATTTTTTCCGGGAGACATGGGGGAATGCTGGGTGGGAGGAAATTTGTTGATCCACGCAGATTCCAGAACTTTCCACCACAGAAATGTCAGGAAAATGTGTTTTTTTGTCAAAATCTTAGCTTTGCAAGGGATTCTGGGTAACAAAACCTGCGGGTAGGCAGTCGAGTCACCCCATCCTGAATTCCCCTGGGTGTCTACTTTTCGAAAATGTGTAGGTTTGCTAGGTTTCCATAGATGCTGGCAGAGCTAGGGCGCAAAAACTAAAGGTAGTCTCTTTGTCCAAAGAGCGCAAGATTGCACTGGGAAATTGAGGTGCAACAACGTTGCATTTTGCGCTGTTTCGTGTCACAGCCACTATGCCTACATACGCAAGTGAGGTACCATTTTTTGGGGGAGACCTTGGGAAACACTGGGTGGCTGGAAATTTGTTGATCCACGCAGATTCCAGAACTTTCCTCCACAGAAATGTGAGGAAAATGTGTTTTTTTGTCAAATTCTTAGCTTTGCAAGGGATTCTGGGTAACAAAACCTGCGGGTAGGCAGTCGAGTCACCCCATCCTGAATTCTCCTGGGTGTCTACTTTTTAAAAATGTATAGGTTTGCAAGGTTTCCCTAGGTGCCGGCAGAGCTAGGGTGCCAAAACTACAGGTAGGCACTTTGCCAAAAAAAGGGTCAATTTGTAACTGCAAAATTTAGGTGTGAGCACGTTGCATTTTGCGCCGTTTCCTGTCGCAGGCACAAGGCCAACCCACACAAGTGAGGTACCGTTTTTATCGGGAGAATTGGGGAAATTCAGATTTGTAAATTAACTGTTATTACCCATTGAGCTTTCATGCATTTCTCCCTTTCAATGAAACACATTGTGTTTAAAAAAAAGTTTTTTTGAAAAATGACCAATAATTCTCATGCTAGTATGAGTATTCCCAATTTTGAAAATTAGCAATTATATACTGTTTCTGAACTCTATAATTTGTACCCAATTCAGAAATACATAGGTGTCTTTCATACAGATTTTTCCATGTATACATTTTCCAAAACAAAGTGCTCTATACCCGGTAAATGAAAAAATACCATTGCAAGTTGCTGCTCAGTTTTTGGATCTGGGTTCGTCGGGTTCTTGGTGACACTACAAGTCCTATATATCCCCACAACCAGGAAGGTCTAACGGATGTAACGGTATATTGCTTTCCAAGAACTCTCAAAATTAGAAAAAGTTATGGGTGAAAACGTTGAGACAAAAGGCTGGTTTTTTTAACAAATTTTCAATTTTTTCGATATTTAACTGTTAGTTCCTATAAAGAAACCTTCATGGATTTAGACAAATGACCCCTTTCGGAATTCAGAATTTTGTGTACTTTTCGAAAATGTACAGCATTCCAGGATCCATTATTGCTTTCAAACTCTTTTCTACCATTAACTGGAAGGAGGTGGAAAGCTCTAAAAATAGCAAAAATAGGCTATGTCACAGAAAAATGCCAATACTGTGTGAAAAATGTCGGTTCTCTGACAAAAGACTGTCATTCCCTAAAAGCTATGAAAATGGAGATTTCAGCCCCACAAACCCTTGTTTGATAACTTTTTTAAGGAAAAACCCAGAGGCTTTCATTTGCAGCCAGTTTTTCCCATTTTTCTGAAAAAAACAAAAAAATCACTATATTTTGGTTACTTTCTGGGACCCCTCCAAGGGAATCCAGAAACCCTGGGCGCCTTTGGAATCCACATGATGTTGGAAGAAAAGGACGCAAATTTGGCGTGGATACCTAATGTGGTCAAAAAGTTACAGGGGCCTAAGCGCGCACTACCCCAAATTGCCAAAAAAGGGCTCAGCACAGGAGGGGAAAAGGCCTAGCAGCGAAGGGGTTAAGAGGCTTAGGTGACAGTATCAGGGGCATAGCATAGTCAGTGGGATTCAGGGAACGAGTTTAAGATTTTCCAACACGCACTGCAGTGTACAAAAAAAAAGATGCCACAAAAATGTTCATGGAGCATTATTACGTCTTGTCCACCCCCGTAAAATTATTATAGAGCCAGCACAACTAAAGACGTTGTTTCTGTATAATAAAAAAAAGAGACATGCAGCACGTTAAAAGTGGCGTAAATAATGTATTAATGTTAAACAATTTCTTGACCGTTGAAGGTGTTACAGTGTTTTTAGCTATGCTCATAATCTGATAAATTATCTCTTTTATCTTTATCACGCCAGTCAAAATTAAATCACACCTGTAGAGGTATTGGTCCTCTGATGGTACTTGTTTGCATCATTGAGGGGTGAAGAATCAGAGTGTCAGCTGTTACCCACCCAATAAGGACCAATATTGGTAACCAACACACAAGTTAGTAATCAAATTTAAGTACACCACCATCAAAACCATGCTATAGAGGGAGAGAATGACAACGGAAAGACCAAAACTCCTGAAGAAGTTCAATTGAACAAGGATCAAACAGACCTGAAGCTCCATAGTAGCCAAAGAACTTGATGTTCTAAACATAATCTATGACTATCTCTATTATGCATTAGAAATTACTTATATTAAGTACAGTCTCTGTAGAAGGAACATTTAGAACATGAATATTAAAAGACTCAGGCAAGCACTCGCAAGCCAGCTCCAAATCATTGAAAAGCAAGTTCATCAGTAAGGGAGAAAGAATGTCAGTTCTCCAAAGGAAATCACTATTATACTGCCCGAAGTCTGGAGCTGATGTCAATTGTCACCTCACAATGGTTTGATTGACACGAGACCATCTTTCGCATACAAGGTGCAAAATTGTTACTCTCAAATTATTTCCCAGGTCTGTCATGAGAAACGACTGTCCATTCTGGACACTTCGTATAGTTAAAAAAGAGCCAATTCAACTTGTAACTCTGAATGGGCTAAGGTTATTAGTTCGGGTTCTCATATTTTCAGTCATATTGAGGTATTAAGAAAGTAACCGATTACCCTAGGAATGTCATGTTAAAGTACTGGAAAGTTACAAGAGTCTTTCTCATCAACCTATGAGACAGTGCAGGTCTAAAGGAAAAAGACAACTTAATGCATTTAAAGTCAACATTTCTCAATCAGTGAATGAACCCATAAGTTCAAGCATAATGAAATTCAATCAAGCTTGTCATTTAATGAAGTAATCATAACTTTTGTCAAAGTTTATTGCATAAAAATGTTCAACTTTTATTATGGCCTACTGCCACAATTCCAAAGTATATACATGCACACTATTCTTCAATTTAAAAATGTAATCTTAGACAATCTAAGGCTCTATTAACTCATTAGGTGTGCATGATGGATTGGTTCCGTCCTGTGCCATGGTGTTTGTGTGCCAAAGACGGAACTAAAACCCAAGTCCCCCCTATTTAACACAAAAAACCTGTTTTTGCAAAGGAGGCTCCTGCATTTTAGTCCCGGTCTCTGTGGCCATCTAGGACAACCTACCAAACCCAGACATTTCTGAAAACTAGACACCCGGGAGTTCAAGGAGGTGCGGCTTGCGTGGATCCCCAGCATTTTCTTAATTAGAAGACATTTGGAGATCCACACAAGCTACAACTCTCTGTACTCCCCTGGGTGTCTAGTTTTCAGAAATGTTTGGGTTTGGTAGCTTTCCCTGGATGCCCACCAAGCCCGGTACCAAAAACACAGTTGACTCTCTCTCAAAACCAAGTGTTTTTTGTGATCTATAATTTTGAGGTCTCCACGGTACGTTCTGAGTCATTTCCTGGCACGGGCACTAGGCCTACCCACACATGTGAGGTACCATTTTTGATTGTGAGACTTAGGGGAAGGCTGGGTGGGTGGATGTTTGTGGCACCCCACATATTCCAGAACTTTCCATCACAGAAATGTGAGAAGAATGTGTTTTTTGGGCACAATTTGGGGTTTGCAAGAGATTCTGGGTAACAGAACCTGGTGAGAGTCACACAAGTCACCCCATCCTTGATTCCCTGGGTGTCTAGTTTTAACAAATGTACAAGTTTTCTAGGCTTCCCTAGTTGCCGGCAGAGCTAGGGTCCAAAATCCACAGCTAGGCACATTGCAAAAAAAGGGTCAGTTTTCACTGTAAAAATGTGATGAGCCTGCGTTTCATTTTTGGCAGTTTTCCATCGCAGGCACTAGGTCTACCCACACAAGTGAGGTATCATTTTTATCAGGAAATTTGGGGAAATGCTGGGTGGGTAAAAGTTCTAGAACTTTCCATTACAGAAATGTGAGGAAAATGTGTTATTTTTTTACAAAGATTGAGATTTGCCAGGGATTCTGGGTAACAGAACCTGGTGATAGCCACACACGTCATCTAATCGTGGATTCTCCTTGGTGTCTAGTTTCCAAAACGTTATGTTATGTTAAGATGAATTTGTCAAGCGCACTTACACCATAGGTCTCCTGGTGCTGTTCCTACAGTAGCTATATATTTATATACAGAAAAACAATGGTCCCAACCAAATAGTTCCTTTCAGAAAACAAAATCTGTACTAAGTTAGTTACTTAAATGAGCTTCTTAAATCAAATTGCTCCGTTGAATCAATCAATATTGCCAAAAAGACAATTTTTCAAAACATTAATTATTGTCAAATACCTGACGCAAACCAAAGGATTATTTGAAAAAGTTAGGAGTTTAATGATTTACTCCATTGGAACTCGATAATTAAATATATACATTTTTACAATTATATACAATTTTGGACTAACGGTAAAAAGAAGAGCAGTCAGCTTCTAAAGAAGTGCAGGAAAAAAGAAGAAGAGAAGGTGATTGTGATAAGAAGGGTGTAAGCCTCAAAAGAAAAATAGTGACAAGTGAATAAGGATTGTAACAATTCAGATCTGTTGTAGCTGTACTGAAAATCCAGCTACTTTCACAAAAGGCCACAGTTAGTTGTTATTATTTTCATTCATTTATACAGTCACAGGTGACATGTATAATGGTTTTCCAGGGTGGTCCTATTTGTATATCTCAAAGAAGGGCGTCTAAATTTTTAATTTTGAGATATACAAATAGGACCACCCTGGAAAACCATTATACATGTCACCTGTGACTGTATAAATGAATGAAAATAATAACAACTAACTGTGGCCTTTTGTGAAAGTAGCTGGATTTTCAGTACAGCTACAACAGATCTGAATTGTTACAATCCTTATTCACTTGTCACTATTTTTCTTTTGAGGCTTACACCCTTCTTATCACAATCACCTTCTCTTCTTCTTTTTTCCTGCACTTCTTTAGAAGCTGACTGCTCTTCTTTTTACCGTTAGTCCAAAATTGTATATAATTGTAAAAATGTATATATTTAATTATCGAGTTCCAATGGAGTAAATCATTAAACTCCTAACTTTTTCAAATAATCCTTTGGTTTGCGTCAGGTATTTGACAATAATTAATGTTTTGAAAAATTGTCTTTTTGGCAATATTGATTGATTCAACGGAGCAATTTGATTTAGGAAGCTCATTTAAGTAACTAACTTAGTACAGATTTTGTTTTCTGAAAGGAACTATTTGGTTGGGACCATTGTTTTTCTGTATAACGGTTTTACCCAGGTCCTTGAACCTCATTGGGTTACCCCATTCCAGTAATGGGTTCCTACAGTAGCAGCAGCGAGGATCCGGATTAGTCAGTTTGACCAAAAAGCCAGGTTTTTAAGGCCTTTCTGAATCCCAAAAAACTGTCACAGTTCCTGACTGAGAGTGGGAATGAGTTCCAGAGCCTGGGGGCCAAGTAGGCAAACCTTCGCCCGCCTAGTCGTTTTAATTTGATTGATGGAATAGACAAAAGATGAAGATGGGCGGAACGAAGATTGCGTGTGGGGACGTGTCTCGTGATTAAGCTGTTAAGAAATTTAGTGCTAGTGCAGTGCAAAGCCTTGAAATTTATACATCCCGACTTGAACGCAGAGCGTTGCGCCATAGGTAGCCAATGTAGGGTGCGCAGTAAAATCCTGGCAGACTGCCATCTCGGCTGCCTGTAGATCAATCTCGCCGCCTGATTCTGAATTATTTGTAGGCGATTGACCAGGCCTAAGGGAAGGCCAGTGTACAAAGAGTTGGAAAAATCAAGGCGGGAGAGTACCAGCGCAATCACCACCTGGATCAAGCCTTGATGAGACAACAGGTAGGCGATCTTTCTTATTTTACGTAGTTGGAACAGAGAGGAAGAGACCACAGTGCCCACATGACCCCTCAGGAAGAGATCAGAATCTATGGTCACTCCAAGACTTTTCACTGATGGGGACGGAACAGGAGGGGAACCTAATTCGCCCGGCCAGAAGTGAGGTCCCCAACTAATAAGACTCTTCCCAGGCAACACCAATTCAGTTTTCCCGGGATTAAGCTTCAATTGGTTCTGATCCATCCAACCTTGAATATGCAGCATTGTAGCTTGAAATTCAGCGGCTGCATTTTGGGAGTCTAGCTTAAAGACCAATTGAAGGTCATCAGCATATTTAAATACTGTTGCATTCCTAGCCTTGAGTGAGTGAATCAAGGGGCGGATATACAGATTGAACAGCAGTGGGTATAAGGATGAACCCTGAGGAACTCCACATGAGGTAGTCAGGTTAGGGGCCATATAACTCCCAAGACGCACCGCCTGGGTTCTACCTGTTAAGAAGGATTTTATCCATCTATGTGCTGTTCCCGGGACCCCCGCTTGTTCGACACGGTGTATTAGGATGTTATGATTGACCGTGTCGAACGCGGCCGACAGATCTAACAGCACGAGTGCCTGCGGGGTTCCCTTGTCAGCGTTAGCTCTTTGTGTATCAATCACCGCCAGGATTACCGATTCTGTAGAGTGGGCAGGCCGGAAGCCGGCTTGGTTCGTTTGTAGATAGTTGGAGTTTTCAATAAACTTAGAAAGGCATCTAGCCACATGGGCCTCCAATATTTTTGAAAGGTAGGGAAGAAGCGAAATTGGGCGGTAGTTGGCAGAAACGGAGGGATCTGCTCCTGGTTTCTTGAGCAGGGGGACTAAGACGGCCTTTTTAAGAGCCGTAGGCACTTCTCCTTTACTCAGAGATTCATTAAGAAGGGGTAGGAGGCTGTGCGGTAAGGCCGAGAATACTTCCCTCTAAATAGCGGGGGGACAGCAGTCTTTGGGAGAGCCCAACTTGACTCGAGACATTAGTTCAAGTAGGGTATCAGGACCAATTTCCATGAGTTGATCTATGATAAATGGATTATCAGGGTTAACACCTGGGAGTTCCTCATGCGCTACCGAGGGGATACTCGCCCTGATGATTTATTTTTTTCCACAAAGAAGCTGTTCAGTGCATTACACCGCTCTTGAGTAGGGACCAAACAAGGGGTGATTCTGTCTTCGCTACCGAGGTCATTAACAATCCTGAAGATTTCTTAAGATTTATTAGGAGCAGCGAGCACCTTTGTGGAAAAGTAAAGGGTCTTCGCAGCCAATGGGGCTTTCTTGTATTCCCTGCGAGCAGTGAGATAAGGTTGTCTTTCATCACTGGTGTAACTATGCCTCCACCTCCTTTCTGACTGACGCAGAAGTAGTTTTTGTGATTTCAGGTCAGAAGTGAACCATTTATGGGCTTTGGCCTGTCTCGCCTGGGAGAATTTAATAAGAGGGGCATGGATGTCACTAGTAACCAGTTAGAGATACCCTTTTCCATAGAGTCGACATTAGCATTATTGTCAACAGAAGGGAGGGAGCTAGCTAAAGTAGCCATAAATTCCTGAGTAGCAAGTGTTTTCCATTTTTTAGTCATGCCTCCCGCGACCTTCAATGGCTTAACCCTTCCATTAAAAGTAACTGTAAATTTGATTAAATGGTGACCTGACCAAATGCATGGAGAGATGAGCGGGGGTGACAGTTTGATATTATACAACCATATTTGATCCAAGATATGGCCTTTTATGTGCGTGGGAGCCGAGATATGTTGGACCAAGTTTAGGTTAGAGAGCGTTTCGGTCAGTTCTGCCGACTAAGTCCCTCCCCCTTCGTCGTTGAACCAGTAATCAAGTCTCCAATGAGCATGACTCTAGCGTGGTTCATTGCGAGGTTGGCTATCTGTTCACTAAGAGAAAGGGGAAATTAGGGCATAGACTGGGGAGGGCGATACAGGAGTATCAACGCCAGAGATCCAGAATTCTTATCAAAGTTGATGACCATATTCTCAGCCGCAGGGAGGATCAAAGAGTTCAACTGGTTGAACTTATGGCATTTATTTATAACGGCAGCAACTCCCCCTCCCGTCTTCCCTGCCGGCCTATTGACTGATAGAATGTAATAATCAGCGGGAAGTGCAGCTAAGATGTCGGGGGTGAAGTCGGAAGTGAGCCAAGTCTCGGAGAGCAGCAGGACGTTGGGTTTCACTGACGTCAACAGTAAAAAATATATCAAGTTGATGCCTCACCAGCGAGCGGGCATTAAGATACATGACCCGAAGGGAAGTCGAGTTAGGTTTAGTTGACGACTCCACGGTTTCCGACGAAGGAGCAGGGTAATCTACCTATTCGTGGGAGATACCATGCATCCTAATCCGGTCCAGGATATCCAATGGTAGCCCGGATTCATATTGCTCAAGAGATCTAAGCTCATCTGAGCAATAAGCCATAATTTGACCAGGGTTTGTGGCCCCTGGGCCCGGGCTGGCGTGGACGGGCGCAGACGGGCTTGCCTTTGGCGCACCTTCGGCGCACCTTCGGCACGGCACGCCCGCTGCCCGCATACTTATGCACATATGTGCGTGCTCTGACCCGCCTCTAAGCTCCGCCCCGCTCTTGCTGATTGGCTAAGGCCGCTGGGAGGGTGTCAGACAGTGTAACAATTCAATTCTAGTGCCCACGCGATTCGGTAAGTGAGTTTTAAAAACACAATATTTCAATTCCAATAAAATTCCCACAGTATTTCTATTACAGTTCAGTTTTCAGATTTTAATTAGCTGAAACTGAGAGGACCGTGCGGCAGTGAGTGTGTAGTAGCTGGCCCCTCGCGTTGTTCCTCCTTTTAAGGTCTGATCCCGCCTCTAAGCTCCGCCCGCTCTAGCTGATTGGCTAAGGCCGCTGGAAGGGTGTTAGGCAGTGTAACAATTCAATTCTAGTGCCCCATGCGATTCGATAAGTGAGTTTTAAAAACACAATATTTCAATCCCAGTAAAATTCTCACAGTATTTCTATCACAGTTCAGTTTTCAGATTTTAATTAGTGCAAACTGAGAGGACCGCGCGGCAGCGAGCGTGTAGTAGCTGGCCCCGCGCGTTGATCCTCCTTTTAAGGTCTGACCCCGGCTCTAAACTCCGCCCCGCTCTGGCTGATTGGCTAAGGCCGCTGGGAGGGTGTCAGGCAGTGTAACAATTCAATTCTAGTGCCCCACGCGATTCTGTAAGTGAGATTTAAAAACACAATATTTCAATCCCAGTAAAATTCTCACAGTATTTCTATCACAGTTCAGTTTTCAGATTTTAATTAGTGCAAACTGAGAGGACTGCGCGGCAGCGAGCGTGTAGTAGCTGGCCCCGCACGTTGCTCCTCCTTTTAAGGTCTGACCCCGCCTCTAAGCTCCGCCCGCTGTGGCTGATTGACTAAGGCCGCTGGGAGGGTGTCAGGCAGTGTAACAATTCAATTCAAGTGCCCCACGCGATTCTGTAAGTGAGTTTTAAAAACACAATATTTCAATCCCAATAAAATTCCCCCAGTATTTCAATCACAGTTCAGTTTTCAGATTTTAATTAGCGCAAACTGAGAGGACCGCGCGGCAGCGAGCGTGTAGTAGCTGGCCCCTTGCGTTGATCCTCCTTTTAAGGTCTGACCCCGCCTCTAAGCTCCGCCCCGCTCTGGCTGATTGGCTAAGGCCGCTGGGAGGGTGTCAGGCAGTGTAACAATTCAATTCTAGTGCCCCATGCGATTCGGTGAGTTTTAAAAACACAATATTTAAATCCCAATAAAATTCCCACAGTATTTCTATCAAAGTTCAGTTTTCAGATTTTAATTAGCGCAAACCAAGAGGACCGCGCGGCAGCGAGCGTGTAGTAGCTGGCCCCTCGCGTTGTTCCTCCTTTTAAGGTCTGACCCCGCCTCTAAGCTCCGCCCCGCTCTGGATGATTGGCTAAGGCCGCTGGGAGGGTGTCAGGCAGTGTAACAATTCAATTTTAGTGCCCCACGCGATTCGGTAAGTGAGTTTTAAAAACACAATTTTTCAATCCCAATAAAATTCCCCCAGTATTTCTATCACAGTTCAGTTTTCAGATTTTAATTAGCGCAAACTGAGAGGACCGCGCAGCTTTCTAGGTTTGGTAGGTTTCCCTAGGTGCAGGCTAAGCTAGGGCCAAAGTCTACAGCTAGGCACATTGAAAAAAGAGGGTCCGTTTTAACTGGAAAAATGGGATGTGTCCATTTTGCAGTTGGGGCTGTTTCCTGTTGCGGGCACTAGGCCTACACACACAAGTGAAATACCGTTTTTATCGGGAGACTTAGGGAAATGTTGAGTGGGTGGAAGTTTGAGGCTGTCCGCAGATTCCAGAATTTTCCATCACTTTCCATCTCAGAAATGGGAGGAAAATGTTTGAGGTTTGAAAGGGATTCTGGGTAACAGAACCTGGTGAAAGCCACACAAGTCACCCAATCCTGGATTTCTCTTGGTGTCTTGGTTTAAAACATTTACACATTTACTAGGTTTCCCTAGGTGCCCGATGAGCTAGGATCTAAAATTCACAGCTAGGCACATTGCAAAAAAAGGGGTCATTTCTCACTGGAAACATTTTATATGCCCATGTTGATTTTTGGCCCGTTTCACGTCACACGCACTATGCCTACCCACACAAATGAGATACCATTTTTATTTGGAGACATTGGGGGGATGCTGGGTGTGTGGACATTTGTGCCTCCCTGAAGATTCCAGAACTTTCCCTCACAGAAGTGTGAAGAAAATGCGTTCTTCTGTTTACAAAGATTGAGATTTGCAAGGGATTCTGGGTAACAGAACCTGGTAACAGTGATGCACTTCACCCCATTCTGGATTCCCCTCTGTGTCTAGTTTCAAAAAATATACAGGTTTGCTAGGTTTCAATAGGTACAGGCTGAGCCAAGGCCCAAAATCAAATGCTAGGCACACTGCAAAAAAAGGGTTGGTTTTCACTGGAAAAATGTGACGTGTCCATGTTATGTTTTGGACAGTTTCCCATCACGAGCACTAGGCCTACCCACACAAGCGAGGTACCATTTATATTGGGAGACTTGGAATGCTGAGTGGGTGGAAGTTTGTGGTTCTCTGCATATTCCTGAACTTTCCAGCACAGAAATTTGAGGAGATATTTGTTGTTTTTACCAAAGTTGCAGGTTTGTAAGGGATTCTCAGTAACATAACCTAGTGAGGGCAACACAAATCACCTCGTCCTTGATTCCCCACGCTGTCTACTTTTTAAAAAAGTACAGGTTTACTAGGTTTCTCCAGGTGCCAGCTGAGCTAGGGTCCAATATGCACAGCTAGGCACATTGCAAAAAAGGGTCAATTTTCACGGGAAAAATGTGATGTCTCCATGCTGTGCATTGTGCTGTTTACTGTTGTAGGAACTAGGCATACCCACACAAGTGAGGTACCATTTTTATTTGGAAACTTCGGGAAACACAGAACAAGCGTTATTAACAATTGACTTTCTATGCATTTCAGCCTTCCAAATGTAAGACAGTGTGTAAAAAAGAAGCCATTTGGAAAAATGACTTCTAATTCAGATGCTAGTATTGGTACCCACAACATTGGAGATGTGCAAATAACCACTGCTTCTAAACTCCATATGTTGTTCCCATTTAGGCAATAGTTAGGGTCAATACCTATTTTCCACACTTTATATTTTAATAAATTAATTGTTGTATGCCCGGTACACAATGAAAACCATTGCAAGGCGTATCTCAGTTATTGGCGCTGGGTACATCAGGTTCTTGGTGAACGAACATGTCCTATATATCTTCGCAACCAGAAGGGTCCAGTGGATGTAACAGCATATTGCTCTAAAACGTCTGCCATGCATAGAAGTACAGATGACTATGTAGGCACAAATTGCTGTTTTTTAACTCAATTTCAATATTTTATTATTACAACTGTTAGTTACTATTAAAAACACCTTGAAGGATCTACACAAATGACTCCTTGCTGAATCTATAATTTTGTGTAATATTCAGAAATGTATAGCTTTCATGGATCCATTATTGGTTTTATACACATTTCTACTACTAACTGGAAGGAGGTTGAAACAATGCACAAAAGATAGGAAAAATAGGCTATGTTCCAGTAAAATGCCAAAACTGTGTAGATGACATTCTTATATATTTGGCATCTCCCCGAACTTCCCTTAATAGTTTATATGGCCGAATTTTGCGAATCAGCGGCTCGCGAATTCGCAAAATAATCAGCGAATTCGCGAATTTCCACGCATAATCGCTGATTCTTTTGCGATTTTGCACCATACCTAACTGGAGTCCTTTCTACTGGCTAATCAGTAAGTGCTACCTTGTTGGGTAAATGTATAGTGCTTTTCCTGCACTACAGCTTCGTAGGGCCAGAAGAGTTGCCTCTAGTGACCATGTCTGTGTAACTTTTCCATCGCACCGAAGGGCGCCGGAGTCCCTCGAGTGAGCTGTCCATAATAGTGTGTAAAGGGCGGGAAGACAGTGCACACCGCAAGTGTGTGGGGGGGCACACGGGGGGGCTTCTTTGTCAGTTCAAATGCCTCTTGTGTGTATAAAAGGTCAGGCACAGATCAGAGCAGCAGATGAGGAGAAAGAAGTTACTGGCTGCAGGAACTGCACGGGGATTGCATTTGTGAAAGTCGAGGATGCAAAGGCCTCCATCAAGCATCATAGCTAATTTTCGACTGTAGATATGGGGAGAAAGAACACCTGCTCAGCCTCGACAAAGCGCACGATTTTTTGGGGCTGATTAACTTTTTCCATCGCGCCGAAGGGCGCCGCAGTCCTTCGAGTGAGCTGTCCATCATAGTGGGCAAAGGGTGGGAAGACGGTGCACACCGCTAGAGTGTGGGGGAGGGGGCAAACGGGGGGGGCTTCTTTGCGAGTTCACATGCCTCTTGTGTGTATAAAAGGTCAGGCACCAATCAGAGCAGCAGATGGGGAGAAAGAAGCTACTGGTTACAGGAACTGCACGGGGATTGCACTTGTGAAAGTCAAGGATTCAAAGGGTTCCATCAATCATCATACCTAATTTTCGACTGCAGATATGGGGAGAAAGCACACCTGCCCAGCCTCGACAAAGCGCACGATTTTTTGGGGCTGATTAACTTTGCCATCGCGCCGAAGGGCACCTGGGTCCCTTGAGTGAGCTGTCCATCGTAGTGGGTAAAGGGCGGGAAGACGGTGCACACAGCTAGTGTGTGGGGGGTGGCAAACGGAGGGGCGTCTTTGCGAGTTCCCATGCCTCTTGCATGTATAAAAGATAAGGCACTGATCAGAACAGCAGATGGGGAGAAAGAAGCTCCTGGTCACAGGAACTGCACGGGGATTGCACTCGTGAAAGTCAAGGATGCAAAGGCCTCCATCAAGCCTCATAGCTAATTTTCGATGGTAGATATGGGGAGAAAGCACACCTGCCCAGCCTCTCCAAAGTGCATGATTTTTTGGGGTTGATTAAGGAGTTACTGAATTTGACCTTAAACTCGGGCACCTGCTTTATCTATATCTGTAAGTGCTTCCTGTTCACGGAGCCTTGTTGTCTACTTGTAAATATTCTCTGACCCTGCTTCGAGGGTCATAGTAGGGTCAGAGAATAGTTGCAAGTAGGCAACGAGGCGTCGCTCAGGAAGCACTTACAGGGTTACAGCAGGTGCCCAAGTTGAAGTTAATTTCTTTGTAACCATTTTGTAAATGGTTACAAAGAAATTAGCTTCAACTTGGGCACCTGCTGTAACCCTGTAAGTGCTTCCTGAGCAAAATTCGTCCCGCTCGCGAATTCGCGGATTTTGCCGTGATTTCGTGCAATTCGTGGATCACGAAATTGTGGAAAATCCGCAAATTCCGCGAGCGGAATGAATTTTCCGCCCATACTTTCAGCACACATTTTGGAAAATACACATGCCATTCTATCAATTGGTGAAAATCAGTATTATATGTGCTCCGTGGCCCTCCACCCCGTCTCCCTTGTGGATATTCAATCCAATGCGCATCAGCAGGTTTTAAATACTTGGGCATCTTTATCACATCCGACCCCAAACTGTTCTATGAACACAATCTCCTAGGCCCCCTTAAGCGGTTACAGGATGACGTGCGACACTGGCGGTCACTGCCCCTGTCCCTCCTTGGCAGAACGGCTCTACTTAGAATGTTTTCCCATCCCAGATTCTTTTATGTCCTTCAAAACTGCCCATTCCTCATAGCAGACAGTTATTTCACCACCATAAAAGGAGAGCTCCATACATTACATTGGATCGAGAAAGCCCCATGCGCCGTTCTTCAGAAACGCACCAAGGGATGGTATGATGGAGGAATAGCCCTTCCGGATCTCCGCCTTTACTACTGGGCCTCCCAACTAGTACCCATCAACCACTTAATCCATGGACCCCCCAACAAACCCAGCCTTTCATTTAGAGAAATATCAGATAGGCCGAGAAGGTTATATGGGAGCTCTCTATAGCAAAGTCCGCAATAGCCGGTACTTAGGACTCATGTCACATACAGTGGCGATTTGGCACAAGGCCAACAAACGCCAGGGTTGGGCGGAATAATTCTCCAAGGATACGCCATTTTGGTCCTCTCAACTATTAGGGTTGCTCTGCTTTCATAAAGGATACTATCGGAATCACTAATTTCAGGGATCTAGTTGCTAAAGGGAAAATCCTCACATTCAAAGGACTGCAAACCAAATACACACTTGCACAAGGAGAGATCTTCCGGTACTTACAAATCCAATAAGCCATTCTCACCAATATCTCTGACCTCTCTTCCCTACTAGACGCCTCCCCTATGGAGGACCGATTACTTACAGAACCACTTCTGACTAATGCCCTTTCTTGCACCTACAGCAAACTCTGCAACAATTTACCTGACAGTTCTAAGAAATCGCTGGCAAGCAGACTTAGGGGAATTGGATGAGGAAGACTGGCAGACCGCCTTAATGTCCCCCAGAGAAACAGCTGTGAACCACCGCTTCAGTCTCATACAATTAAAATAATCCATAGAGCATACCTCTCTGGTATGCTCCTGGGAAAAATTGGTAACAGGAGTGATGCGTTATACCTGAGGGGATGCGGACAAGAGGCTCCTTTTATCACATCCTCTGGGATTGTCCCCACATATGCACGTTTTGGGTCAGAGACCCACAAAGATGAAAGAGGCTTTGGGCAAACACATTCAACTGTCGGGAAAAATGGGGCTCCTAAATATATGGGAGCCTACCGACCTAACGGAAGTCGAGCAGCAATGAGTGGCGTTGTAATACTTATTGGTTAAACGAGCCGTAGCAATATCCTGGGGTTGCAGCAGAATGTCACTTACGATAGGCTGGGTAGCTGAAATGGACAAATGCATGATTGCAGAAAAAGAGGTTTACAAAAGAAGGGGCTGCCCTAAGAAGTGGGATAACAAATGAGGAGGGTGGAACACTTTTATGGGGGAAATATGTACTTCTCCCACAGAAGATTTGGCAATGAGACGAACCAGAATTGAAAACCCATAATGCCTTAATGTGTGATATGTTCGACATCAATTGCTGTGCTGCTTAAGTAATATACCCCACAAAAGTACAGTATTAATGATATTGGGCCCAATGTAGGTAAATCCGATTTACCGACTCTTAAATACCGAATCATACCGATTTGGTTTACCGACTCTTAAATACCGAATCATACCGATTTGGTATTTAAGAGTCGGTAAATCGGAAGTAGGCAGATGTAGGTAATTCGTATATTAGAATTACTGATTCAGTAGGATTTGGTGTATACCGACTCGGTAAATACCGAATCGGTATTGCCCATTGATTCCTATGGGCCTTGAAGCCCGTAGGAATCAAGGGGAAATACTGATTCGGTATTTACCGAATCGGTAAATACCGAATCCTGCAAGGGTGCAGGTGGTGTCACTTTGACACCCTCTAGCACCCCAAGTACAGGCTTGTGTGACATGTGGCACACATACATGCCCTAAGGGCATGTATGTGTGTCACATGGCACTGGTGTACATGCACAGATGTGCATGTACACCTGAATTCGGTATTTTACCACCCAAGGGTATTGGGTGGTAAAATACCGAATTCTGAAGGCCTGTAGCACTGTAAACAGTGCTACCTACATCTGGGAGTTACCGAATCGGTAAAAGTACCGATTCGGTATTTTACAGAATCAGTAAATGTACCTATTCGGTAAATTTACCGATTCTGTAAAATAATGCCCCCTACATCTCAATCACCAAATACCGGTCGGTAACGGCCGAATTCGGCCATTACCGACCGGTATTTGGTGATCTACATCGGGCCCATTGTGCTTTAACTTTAATAAAAAAAGTTTATTAAAAAAAAAACTGTGTAGAAAATGTTGATTTTGTGACAAAAGTCTGCTTGTTCATAAAATCAGAAAATATGGTAATTGGAGCACTGCAAATACTTTGTTGATACCATTTGCAGTGAAAAACCATAAACTACCTTCTGCAGCCCTTTTTTCCCTAAAGAAACCAAACTTTTGCTGTATTTTGGTAAATTTCTCAGTCCTCTCTAGGGTAATCGACAAACCCTGGGTACATTTAAACTATCCCAAAGAGCTATCTGCAAATAAGCATTGATCCTGCTCCAATAAAGTATTCCAGGGAGGTTTGGTAGACAGGCTAAGCTTTAATAGGTAGGACCCATTTCAAAGACACTATCAAGACATCACAGGGCCTCCTAGAAACCCGACCTTTAGCATTTATTAGGAGGGTGGCACATAACACAAATCCCCTATAAAGTTACACCCCTGGACATCATTGTACGGCTGCATGAGAGGTCAAAAATAGTGCAGACCTGTAAAATCTCTTTCTTATAACCTCTCTGTTTGGAATCCCTCTGTGATACCAGTCTACTTGTGGTTCCTGTTATTTATTGTAATTCTCTATCCATGGGCTATTTTAGTGATAGTGTCTTAGGATTGTAGAGATAGTTTGATTTGACCTGTGTCGTCTTTTTTTGGAAGATGTTGTCAAGTGTGTGTTAGATTGAGCTACATACAGCATGAAAACTTAGCAGTTTTTTCTGTGTCGCCTTTTTAACACTACAAGAGAAACAATGGTCCTTACCATCAATTAGATATTACCTGAGTCAATACTTAGTTACTCAGGCAAAACATTATTTAGAGCATATCATAACTCAGCAGCTCAATGTGATGGATTCATCACATTGAGCTGCTGAGTTATGATATGCTCTAAATAATGTTTTGCCTGAGTAACTAAGTATTGACTCATGTAATGTCTAATTGATGGTAAGGACCATTGTTTCTCTTATCGCACTTCACCCAGGTCCTTGACCTATTGGGTTGCCCCATTTTTTGAAAATGTTTTTTTAACACTTCAGTCACTTATTTTGTGTGTAGCTAAACTATCTATCACTCTTGAGGAACATTATTTTTTGTTCTTAGTATTATGCCCCATTAGTATTTTCCTTTTTCTTCCATAATATTACTCATGTGCATTGTTCATGTTGACTGTCATGAAAAATGAAGAGGTTGATTCAAAGATTGGCCCTCATTGGGAGTCAGGCGGAATACAGATACCTCCTGGAGTGCCATGTTACCCGATTCCCTGAGGATCATTTTTTTCCACACCTGCTTTTTCTAGGGGTGGGAGAAGCAGATCCAATTTTACAGTGCAATAATTTCATGTAGTAAAATCGCATGAGGCTTTGGCAGTAGCCAAGCCTCATCCCTGGTTTTTTTTTACAATGGGAGGGAGCAACGCTACCCCACCATGAAACCCTTTCTCCAACTCTACTCCTCCCAAACCCCTTCTTTACCCTCCACCCCACACGGAGATCCCCACATACATTGAATACCTGCTCAGAACAGGTGGTAAATGTAAATGTTAAACCCCACAGGATTGGGAATTCCATCTGGTTTTAAAACTTGAAAAATCTGTCCCATTTTGTAATTCCCCATTCCACTGGGTTTAAGCTGTATTTGAACGTTACTGAGGCAGAGATACTGCACAGTAATGGTAAAATGGCAGGTGATTTCACTGTGTCACCAGTTGCCATGCACCTCAGAATGATGAGCTTTGTTTACCATAATTCAATGACTAGGTCATATTAGTGGGGATCTTCTCAAGAATGGCAATAAACACCGCCAACCTAGGCTAAGGCAATTTTACATAACGCCATCTAGCGAGTTAAAATTACCAAGACAAAGAAAAAATGGAAACCCAAACGTGAAAAAAGTTGCGATGGGCCCAACCGTGATAAAAATATCAGCGATAAGCAGCGCTAGGCTTGCTATTCCCAAGTCAGGTGGGAAAAATCACCCTAAAAGCTGCAAAAAAAAGAACAAAACCCAAACTACTGAGAAGCACCATGGAGGAAGCAGGAACAACTACAGAGGGCAACCAGAGCCCCCACAAACCCCCTGGAGGACTAGCCAGGGACCTCGGGGAAGGAGAAGGACAAGGAGAAGAAGAAGAGGAATCCGCAAGTTAGTCCGCAGGAAAACAAGATCCTGATTACGGAGGTGATAGAACACCACCAACACCCATTCATCACTTCCACTGTGTCTTTGGCAACGAAAAATGCAATATGGCAGTCCATCTTGGCCAAGGTGAATGCAGGTAGAGTGAAGTACCAAAAAGCACTGGAATGATGAGAAGGGCAAAACCAAGTTGCAATTTGCTAACAACCGGAAAGCAGCAATGCAGACTTGAGGTGGGAGTCCCAAATTCGGTAACAGTTTCCCAGCGGGTAACTTGCTGTAGCAATGTCCTTTTCCTGTCCCTGCAGGGGAGTTCACTTCTTCACTGTGACCTTCCATTCTGACTGAAAGCAGAGTTCAACAAGTTGAGCAGGCTCAAAGCTTCTTTTTTCCAACAGGAGATGGCCCTCACTTCTGGCTGTGAAACCTTCAGATTGCAGGTGCCTCGGACCTTGAGTGAGATACAGTCGCTTCTTAACATTAACCTCCCACTTCATTTTGGGGAACTAACAGCCTGATTCATGAACGGGCCGTTTTGCGAGGCTCAAATAGCGAATCATAAGGAATCGCTATTTGAGACTCGCAAAACGGTATTCATGTAGGAATCGCAATATTAATTGCGATTCCCACTGATTCCTTATTTGCGATTAGCTAATTGCTAATCGCAAATAAGGAATAACTCCCCATGCATTCCTATGGGCCAAAAGGCCCATAGGAATGCATGGGGAGTCATTCCTCATTTGCGATTAGCAATTAGCTAATCGCAAATGAGATCGGGAGTACAAAGGTGCCAGGGGTGTCCAAAGGACACCCTGTAGCACCCCTGCAATGGAAATTAACACAGGTGTTGCACACACACATGTCCAAAGGACATGTGTGTGTGTAACATGCAACTCAGAAAAATGCATTTAAATACATTTTTCTGAGTTTTCGCAATTTACCACGAGGTTTGACCTCGCGGTAAATTGCGGGCCGAAATTGCGATTTTGCAATTGGAAAATGGATGATGAATTACATTTAAGGAATCTCAAATTGAGATTCCTTAAATGTAAATTCTCGCAAATATGCGAATTAGCAAATAGCGATTTTTGCATTTGGGATGTTGAATCCCAAATGCAAAAATCGCACTCGCAAAGGGCCAGATTCTCAGAATCTGGCCCTTTGCGAGCCGATTTAGGCTTCATGAATTAGGCTGTAAATCAACAGATATTTAATGCATCTGAGAGGACAGTCCTTACACATTTTTTTTTAAATGTCTGGTATCTGGCCAGGCCACTCCTTTCCAATTTTTTTTTGTGGTAATAACAGCTTTCATTCATTCTATATATTCCAGTATTTTCAGCAGGTCCCCCTCAATATTGGCGCTAGTAGCTGGTGCCCTCCTTCTCCTCTTTGTGCTTCATAATGGCTGCTCACTTTGTGGCTCTGCACAGGCCGGCCAAACTACAACTGTACCGCAATCGCCTATATGAGGCTTTTGGATGCTTGCCTTTAGCAATGCTTGGCGTAAGTTACGACTTGACCTTTCGCTTTGCCTACCATACCTGCGTGCAAACTGTGCTACATTGCAAAATATGTCATTTCCCTTTGGCATTGGAACTTTGCTAATTTAACACAGTGTCCAATCCCTGATTTCAGCCGGTTGATGGGTGCCTTAGAGGTGCAAAACGTGGATTGTTCTGTGGCTGGACAAATGACGCATGCAGCTTTACTTGGAATCTTGGCTCAATGGGATATCTCTGAAGCTAAGCAGACTTTCCTACAAGGTAGTTTAATTGATTATCGTGCAAGTATCCCATTTCTGGTTTTGGATGCTCCTGCTTATGAGGAGCATGATTGTTCCTTCGACTTACTTAATTGGATATCATCGCTTTTTTATACATACCAATGACAAGGATGAACTGAGGGAATTGCATTTCTTTGCACACATACCTTCATGGATTAATTGCTTAGGTCATCACAACTCCGCTGTCTGCATTATTGACTCTTTTTTCAAAAGCTCAATGTGGCTTTAGCCTTTTCTACAAACCTTCTATATTTACACAGATTTTGGTTTTTCTTTTTTTGAGAAGTTCCTCACCGATATTTTGAACATTGCCTGACTCTGTTGTCGTTCTTCTGTCTATATCCTACTGACTTAGCTGGGGGAGTTTGTTATGTGGGGTTATGTGGCCCTTAGGATACATTGTTGACATTGCTAAGTTAGCACGAGTTTGCTTGCCCTATGCTGCTACTTTTGCAGATGCTTCTGCTAGAGATTTTGTTCGCAACACTTTGCCCCTGCCCTGTACATGACAACAGATTTTTTTATATTCTCAGCTGTCCCTTCAATTCTGTCTGAACATTATGTGCATGGTCGATCAACAATGTCTCTTGTTATTCTGTTCTGGTCACTCCCTATTACCTAGACATAACATGTTAGCAACAGCTGCAATATGGAAGAATCGTGCTTTAACATAGCGTTGTTGCATGTTTATGAAATACACTCGAAGAAAGCCATTCCATGGAGCTGAGCTCTGCTGTTTCTAATATGTAAACCTTTGAGTTTAGGCTTTCATTTAGGGGTCTGCAAATAACACCTAGAGATCTTCTGTTATATAAGATAACTTCTTACTGCCAAGGGGAGGGTGATTAAGCCTAGATATTTTGCCGTTTTCACAGTCTTTATAACATGATGACTCCTTTTGCATACTATGGTATTCTAACAATGCTGATAATGCTCTCTTTATACATGTTGATGTAGGTTGTGGTTCGCATACTGTTTCTTGAATCACTATAGTCAAAATAAACATTTTGAACTTATTTAGTGACTTTGATTATTCTTATTGTGGACAAGTACGAGAGAGCGAAAGATTGTTTTGTTTCTGCTACTGCCTCAGTGGTAGTCTGCGGGGGTTGTCCTGGGAGTGTTGGCGGTGGGTGTTGTAGCCCTCTTGGGTCTCCAAGCTGCATGATTAGTCGCTCCATGGCATCTGTTGGTCTTCAGATGTGGCTCTGGCTGGGCTCCCTTTTTACTGCAGGTTTTCGTCCTACTTTAGAACAGAAACAAGCAGTTCTTAAATCCTGCTGCTAACATGCCTTATCGCCTGTTTATGGCCCGCATCACTGATCTGTCTGGTCGTTGAGAATATAGGGAAGTGGTGTTATCGTGAGTTTTTGGAGGGGAACACCTACTCTGCACATGATTAGCGTTAGTTGACGCTGTCAGACTTGACGATGTTTTCAGCAGCAGCTATCGCAGGTAAACTGGCGATGTCGGCTGTTAGCGCAGGCTTGTGAATAGGGAGATAAATCTATCGCCACTTTCGTGGCGGAAAAGTCCCGCTAAATCAGTGATGAGTCTTTGAGAATATGCCCCTAGCTGTTTGTACCATGGATGTCATTTAAGGGGTTGCCAGAGATAATAACCTGTGCTGCCCCTTGCTTTCACATAGATAACTTTATCCAGGGCAGTCCTCTAGAGCCCTCTGCCTCATTCCACTGGAGATTTTTTACTTCCAATTTAGACTAAGTCTGAACGTAGAAATCTTCACCACGGCTTCAACATTAGACTATTCAACGATGAGGTTCCCTCCTCTGACACCTCCTGCAGCCTTGCTCCACTGAACTTTACATTCTCTGAACACTTTTCTCAGAATTGTTTCTACGTCCGAAGGTAAGCGCTGACTTGGCCCAATCCACATATTTACAAAAAGGGGTGGTGAGGGACAGAGTCTCTGAATTAAGCAGAAAGCTCTCACCCAGTCAAAAGATCAGGGCTAGATCCAACACCGTTTTTTAGCTCACTGCACCATCCCAGTTTCAGAACCTGGCTGTATGCAAATTAGTCTGTTCCTGTCCCAGTGCATGATGGGAACAGGACAAACCAAACTACAGAAGCCAATTCTTACACTGGGAAGGAAACAAGCTCCCGGGGACCGGTTTCTGGCATTACAGCCGTCTTCGGCCTGGTTTGCTTGAATCCTGATGGTGCAATGAGCAAGGGTCTCACATCTGAGAATACCCTTCCACGCTTAGGGTGGACAAAAATATTTACAAAAAAGGGGTGGTGAGGGACAGAGTCTCTGAATTAAGCAGAAAGCTCTCACCCAGTCAAAAGATCAGGGCTAGATCCAACACCGTTTTTTAGCTCACTGCACCACCCCAGTTTCAGAACCTGGCTGTATGCAAATTAGTCTGTTCCTGTCCCAGTGCATGATGGGAACAGGACAAACCAAACTACAGAAGCCAATTCTTACACTGGGAAGGAAACAAGCTCCCGGGGACCGGTTTCTGGCATTACAGCCGTCTTCGGCCCGGTTTGCTTGAATCCTGATGGTGCAATGAGCAAGGGTCTCACATCTGAGAATACCCTTCCACGCTTAGGGTGGACAAAAATATTTACAAAAAAGGGGTGGTGAGGGACAGAGTCTCTGAATTAAGCAGAAAGCTCTCACCCAGTCAAAAGATCAGGGCTAGATCCAACACCGTTTTTTAGCTCACTGCACCACCCCAGTTTCAGAACCTGGCTGTATGCAAATTAGTCTGTTCCTGTCCCAGTGCATGATGGGAACAGGACAAACCAAACTACAGAAGCCAATTCTTACACTGGGAAGGAAACAAGCTCCCGGGGACCGGTTTCTGGCATTACAGCCGTCTTCGGCCCGGTTTGCTTGAATCCTGATGGTGCAATGAGCAAGGGTCTCACATCTGAGAATACCCTTCCACGCTTAGGGTGGACAAAAATATTTACAAAAAGGGGTGGTGAGGGACAGAGTCTCTGAATTAAGCAGAAAGCTCTCACCCAGTCAAAAGATCAGGGCTAGATCCAACACCGTTTTTTAGCTCACTGCACCA
Source organism: Lissotriton vulgaris (assembly GCF_964263255.1). Lineage (NCBI taxonomy): Eukaryota > Metazoa > Chordata > Amphibia > Caudata > Salamandridae > Lissotriton > Lissotriton vulgaris. The sequence goes on from NC_141691.1 coordinate 1,024,170,864, forward strand.
TCCCAGTTTCAGAACCTGGCTGTATGCAAATTAGTCTGTTCCTGTCCCAGTGCATGATGGGAACAGGACAAACCAATCTACAGAAGCCAATTCTTACACTGGGAAGGAAACAAGCTCCCGGGGACCGGTTTCTGGCATTACAGCCGTCTTCGGCCCGGTTTGCTTGAATCCTGATGGTGCAATGAGCAAGGGTCTCACATCTGAGAATACCCTTCCACGCTTAGGGTGGACAAAAATATTTACAAAAAGGGGTGGTGAGGGACAGAGTCTCTGAATTAAGCAGAAAGCTCTCACCCAGTCAAAAGATCAGGGCTAGATCCAACACCGTTTTTTAGCTCACTGCACCATCCCAGTTTCAGAACCTGGCTGTATGCAAATTAGTCTGTTCCTGTCCCAGTGCATGATGGGAACAGGACAAACCAAACTACAGAAGCCAATTCTTACACTGGGAAGGAAACAAGCTCCCGGGGACCGGTTTCTGGCATTACAGCCGTCTTCGGCCCGGTTTGCTTGAATCCTGATGGTGCAATGAGCAAGGGTCTCACATCTGAGAATACCCTTCCACGCTTAGGGTGGACAAAAATATTTACAAAAAGGGGTGGTGAGGGACAGAGTCTCTGAATTAAGCAGAAAGCTCTCACCCAGTCAAAAGATCAGGGCTAGATCCAACACCGTTTTTTAGCTCACTGCACCATCCCAGTTTCAGAACCTGGCTGTATGCAAATTAGTCTGTTCCTGTCCCAGTGCATGATGGGAACAGGACAAACCAAACTACAGAAGCCAATTCTTACACTGGGAAGGAAACAAGCTCCCGGGGACCGGTTTCTGGCATTACAGCCGTCTTCGGCCCGGTTTGCTTGAATCCTGATGGTGCAATGAGCAAGGGTCTCACATCTGAGAATACCCTTCCACGCTTAGGGTGGACAAAAATATTTACAAAAAGGGGTGGTGAGGGACAGAGTCTCTGAATTAAGCAGAAAGCTCTCACCCAGTCAAAAGATCAGGGCTAGATCCAACACCGTTTTTTAGCTCACTGCACCATCCCAGTTTCAGAACCTGGCTGTATGCAAATTAGTCTGTTCCTGTCCCAGTGCATGATGGGAACAGGACAAACCAAACTACAGAAGCCAATTCTTACACTGGGAAGGAAACAAGCTCCCGGGGACCGGTTTCTGGCATTACAGCCGTCTTCGGCCCGGTTTGCTTGAATCCTGATGGTGCAATGAGCAAGGGTCTCACATCTGAGAATACCCTTCCACGCTTAGGGTGGACAAAAATATTTACAAAAAGGGGTGGGGAGGGACAGAGTCTCTGAATTAAGCAGAAAGCTCTCACCCAGTCAAAAGATCAGGGCTAGATCCAACACCGTTTTTTAGCTCACTGCACCATCCCAGTTTCAGAACCTGGCTGTATGCAAATTAGTCTGTTCCTGTCCCAGTGCATGATGGGAACAGGACAAACCAAACTACAGAAGCCAATTCTTACACTGGGAAGGAAACAAGCTCCCGGGGACCGGTTTCTGGCATTACAGCCGTCTTCGGCCCGGTTTGCTTGAATCCTGATGGTGCAATGAGCAAGGGTCTCACATCTGAGAATACCCTTCCACGCTTAGGGTGGACAAAAATATTTACAAAAAGGGGTGGTGAGGGACAGAGTCTCTGAATTAAGCAGAAAGCTCTCACCCAGTCAAAAGATCAGGGCTAGATCCAACACAGTTTTTTAGCTCACTGCACCATCCCAGTTTCAGAACCTGGCTGTATGCAAATTAGTCTGTTACTGTCCCAGTGCATGATGGGAACAGGACAAACCAAACTACAGAAGCCAATTCTTACACTGGGAAGGAAACAAGCTCCCGGGGACCGGTTTCTGGCATTACAGCCGTCTTCGGCCCGGTTTGCTTGAATCCTGATGGTGCAATGAGCAAGGGTCTCACATCTGAGAATACCCTTCCACGCTTAGGGTGGACAAAAATATTTACAAAAAGGGGTGGTGAGGGACAGAGTCTCTGAATTAAGCAGAAAGCTCTCACCCAGTCAAAAGATCAGGGCTAGATCCAACACCGTTTTTTAGCTCACTGCACCATCCCAGTTTCAGAACCTGGCTGTATGCAAATTAGTCTGTTCCTGTCCCAGTGCATGATGGGAACAGGACAAACCAAACTACAGAAGCCAATTCTTACACTGGGAAGGAAACAAGCTCCCGGGGACCGGTTTCTGGCATTACAGCCGTCTTCGGCCCGGTTTGCTTGAATCCTGATGGTGCAATGAGCAAGGGTCTCACATCTGAGAATACCCTTCCACGCTTAGGGTGGACAAAAATATTTTATATATATGGTGAGGGAGATGGATCAAGCCCTGGTCTTTGGACTGGGTAAGAGTGGTCTGTTTAACTCAGACACTCTGTTCATCACCACCCCCTTTTCTAAATCGTTGGCCCAATCCACTTCTTGTATCCGAACCACGCTCCGTTGTGGACGTCCATTTTTGTCAACTTTGACCCGGTCTCGCGTGACTAGATGTCCATGGTTGCTGCTTTGATCTTTAAGGTGCTAGTTTTCACTAAATACATTAAAAATTCATAACTCCAGTTCTACTGATTGGATTTTTGTCGTTTTTATTGTCAAATCATTTATTAAACGCTACTCTATTTTTCTAAATTGGTTTGAGTTTTGTTTCCCTTTATTACTGTTTGTGTGATGCTTAAATACTTTACTCATTGCCTCTAAGTTAAGTCAGACTGCTTTTAGTGCCAAACTACCCTGGGTTAAGTGAAGGTTAATTTTGTGTTTTTTTTGTTGCTCACCCTGTAAGGTAATGTTGTTGTTGCTTGACTAGGGCTCCCACCCCCGAAAAATGTATTACCAAGTTATCATCAGTACTCAGATTCATTTTGTAATATACAAAATCTCAGTTGCACTATCATGCAGCCCACATCTGCAAACATGTAAGTAGACACAAATTTCCCACATGAGGTTACTGAGCAGTGTTGATTGCTTGTTGTAGGTAAAAACGGTGGTCAAATTCTTTGCATGTCGTCTTTTGGAGCAGGATTCCATGCAAAGAGGTTATTATGTATACAATTTTTTTTCAAATACAACGTCTGAATCAAATTTGGAGAAACACAGGTAACTGAACCAATGTGGCATAAATCAAAATCTACAAGTCTTTGTAAATGTGGGTTTGTGTAAAGTACATGGGTGGATGCATGGCAACGCCCATGCTCCACCCATGCAATACCTACCTGACGTAAAGTAACACAAGGCAGTTTTATGTGCTGAGTTGCATTATTTTGTATTTACTTAACCACTCAAAGACACACAAAGTGAATTTGTGTGGCTTAGTAAATGCCAAAAATTGCTTTGAGTTGGAGCTGCAACATAGAATGACGCAGCCCTCATGCAAAATCACAGAAAATCTGGTCCTTAGTTTTTGGTCAGATACATTATTATGCTTGAAATTTAAATCCCATGCATATATTAGTAAAACTAAAACTATAGCTCTCAAGATGTAAAATTATATCACCAAAAAGCAGTTGCGGCTGATGCAGGTAAGCACGGTGGGGCGGTTGAGTGCGGTGGGTGGGGAAGTCGACAGATGAGGGAATGGGTTTTAGTTATTTAATTTGACCTCTTCCTTCATCTGTCAACTTCCACCCGCCCGGCCGCCTGACCATGCTTACCTGCATCGGCCGCCACTGCCAAAACGCAGATCAGTCTGAAGGTGTCCATAAGCATGCAGGGGCATATTATCAAGAACTACGATAACATTTCAGGTTAACACCAGAACATGGGCTGCTATGGGAATTCACAAGGACATAGTATCAAGCCCATTATCGCTGTTTTAGCAGCAGTTTCCTGCCACTGAAGCAGCGATAATTTTATCGCAGTTCTTGATAATATGCCCCGCAGTTTGCAGTTAGTGATTCTCCGTGATAGGCTGCAAAATATTCAAGCAGTTTCACCCAAATTGGATATATATATATATTACCTACTGGCGGTCGCCAGTAGGTATATATAGTTAGGATTTTTTCTCTATGGGATTTGTGAAAATTCTATGTCTAATAACTTTGGCGTTTGTGGACGGAATTGGCTGAAATTTTCAGGAAAATGGAACATTTTGTTTCTGAGCAGCCCCAGCCAATTTGGGGGGGGGTTCATCAAGGGGGGGCCGAGAAAAAAGGGGGGTCCCAAAACACGTTTTTCCCATGTTAATTTCCATAGGGCGGTTGGCCTCACTTTTAGCTCGAACGGCTGAATGGATTTGCACGAAACTTGGCAAAATTGTAGGGACTGTTAGCCCGATGTGCCTTTGCTAGGTCTCAATATATGTGCTCCAGTGAATTTTGAGTAATTTAGGTTAAAAAAAAGATATATATCTGGGCGGAGCCTAACCACACATCTGATCTGATTGGCTGTCAGCACTTCATCCAAGAAGTGTTGGCAGCCATCTTGGGACCAATATACATGATAGCACCTCATTAAAAAGCATTGTAGTTAATAGAGGGTTTTAGGACTTTAGTTACATTATAAATCATTTGTTGATGGTACCATACTCGTTTTAGGAATTGTGGTGGGTTCTAAGGTGATTTTACCATGTGAAAAAACCTTCTGCTGTGATATCATGAATATTGTTTGAAAGAAAACTAATATCTCATGATTTTCCCACAGTGGTTTGGAAGGGGATCTATAAGCTAAACTGAAAGCATATTTTCTGTAAATTCACATTATCTTTCTCAGTCATGTGAAAATGAAGTCTGACATTCTCAGTAAAACATGTACATCCAACAAGGACAGAGACTGTCAGTTGATTCCTTTGTGTTCTACTGCAGCCTCCTAGAGTGTTCTAAAGAACAACTAGAGCGCTAACAGTCCTACTTATTACAAAGGTATGGCACACCTGAAGCCATCTTGATTGGAATAAAGTGGTAACTCTTAAAACATTTAATTTAAAAAGAAACAACATGAGGGGGTATATTTTGCCATAGAAAGTATGATTAGTGCTGCAGAATGAAAAATTAGGGCACATTTTGAGTGACTTTTCAAATCCTCTTCTATTTCATTAAAAAATTCTGACATGCAGTCTCCCAAAATGGCCACCAGAGACAAAAGAGCCCAAATGTAGCCCAAATATCACCCAGATGTAGCCCAAGTATAGCCCAATGACAGAATGTCCCAGAGTGTTCTAAAGGACAACTAGAGCGCTAACAGTCCTACTTATTACAAAGGTATGGCACACCTGAAGCCATCTTGATTGGAATAAAGTGGTAACTCTTAAAACATTTAATTTAAAAAGGAACAAAATGAGGGGGTATATTTTGCCATATGAATTATGATTAGTGCTGCAGAAAGAAAAATTAGGGCACATTTTAAATGACTTCTCAAACCCTCTTCAATTTCATTAAAAAATTCTGACATACAGTCTCCCAAGATGGCCACCAGAGACAAAAGAGCCTAAATGTAGCCCAAATATCACCCAGATGTACCCCAAGTATAGCCCAATGACAGAATGTCCCAGAGTGTTCTAAAAAACAACTAGAGCGCTAACAGTCTTACTTATGACAAAAGTATGGCACACCAGAAGCCATCTTGATTGGAATGAAGTGGTAAGTCTGAAAACACTCAATTTAAAAAGGAACAACATGAGGGGGTTAATTTTGCCATAGAAAGTATGATTAGTGCTTCAGAAAGAATAATTAGGGATCATTTTGAGTGACTTCTCAAATCTTCTTCTATTTCATTAAAAAAATTCTGACATGCAGACTGAAACATGCACTTTGAATACCAGCAGCAGACGTCCCTGGTGAGCAGTAGCTTTACTACAGTGATCTAATGTGCAACTAGAGTGCTAACATTCAGAATTTATGGCAAATGTGTGACACATCTGAATGCCTTCTTGATGGAACCAAAGTAAACAAGCATTGAAAATGCAATAGATCTCGCCCTCGTTTAAGTTAAAGCCATTCTGTTTGTAATGAGGTGGCTTTTTAGCTTTGCTTTTATTAGTGTTTTTTCAACTTTCATGTAAATAACATGCATCTGTATGCATATAAGTATATGTATGCATGCATTTATGTTTGTATTTATATAGATATACAGATGATATATGTTTATATATGTATGTATATATATATATTCACTGAAAAAACCATAGGCTATAGACCATATATAGTTAGGAATTAGCATTTACAAAACCTTGAAAATTCACTGAAAAAACCATAGGTTATAGACCATATATAGTTAGGAATTAGCATTTACAAAACCTTGAAAATTCACTGAAAAAAAACATAGGTTATAGACCATATATAGTTAGGAATTCGCATTTACAAAACCTTATTTTACTCACACAAAACCATTGAAATTCCATGTATAGTTAGTTGCACTAACTATATATCGCGCACCCGCAATCCACTGCTGATGATGTCACATATTACATCATTCATGACATGGTCAGTGACATCACTGATGACATCTCAAATGACATCACTGATGACAACATCCAGTGACTGTATGTTTCTGTAAAGTTAAAATATGTCTTACATATTGAAGAATGAGTGGATGTATAAGTGTCTGGATGAAGGATTTAGTAGGTGCATGACTGACTGTATGAGTGAGTGATTAAATGTGTCTCACTGAGTGCATGGGTTAGTGACTAAACTGTCTTAATTTGTGCATCATTATGTCTGTTGTTCTGTAAACTGTTGCATGTGTTGATAAGTAGCTATATGAGTAACTATATGGGTTATTGATTGGTTGCCCAAGTATTTGTATGGGAGACTGAGTGTGTGTGTGGGTGGCTGGGAGGTGTATGACTCTGTGCATAGATGTGTGAGCAGTTGATTCACTAGATGTATGGTTTCAAAAGTGCATGTGGAAACAGCTGTATGGGCGGTTGACTGTGTGCATGAGTGTATTGGTGAGTGAATGGATATCTCAGTGCTACATGTCAAAGTAAGTACATATGTAAAACACAGTACATGTGAGAGTTGACATATATAAATAACTGTGCATAAGAGCCAGTGAATGTGTGAGTGGCTGTATGGATCATTGTGAACTTGTATCAGGGATTGTATAAGAGAGTAAATATGTGTTAGTATATGTTTGAATAAGTAAAGTTTGTATAACCGTATAGTTGAGGAAATGGAGGTGTGATTGATTCTTTGCATGACTGACTAGGTGTGTGAGTAACTCCATGGATGAGTGACAGTCTGTGAGTGTCTGTTTACACTGATTGTATCTAAGGTTATATTAGAGTCTGAAGAGGTTCATCGTATTATCACATGAATGATATCATCAGTGATGTGATCAGTAATGTCAAATGAGATGTCATCAGTGATGTCATCAGTGATTTCATTTGAGATGTCATCAGTGATGTCATTTGAGATGTCATCAGTGATGTCATCAGTGATGTCACTGACCATGTCATGAATGATGTAATATGTGACATCATCAGCAGTGGATTGCGGGTGCGAGATATATAGTTAGTGCAACTAACTATACATGGAATTTCAATGGTTTTGTGTGAGTAAAATAAGGTTTTGTAAATGCGAATTCCTAACTATATATGGTTTATAACCTATGGTTTTTTCAGTGAATATATATATATATATATATATATATATATATATATATATATATATATATATATATATATATATATATATATCAGCCGATCTCTGTTAAAGCAACTGGTGATGCTTTTTTGAAAAAAGAAACATTTGGGAAGCCACTGGGTGGAGAAGGCAGTCGCCTCTGGACCATGGTCTATTGCCTCAGAAGCAACCTCACAAGTCTCAAAGAGGAAGATGTCCTACAGAGACAGCTTTACTTTTGCTTTGTTGGTAGTTGATCAATGATTTGCGACTACAATTCAACTCACAATCCTCACAAAGACTCATAAACGCGCTCCTGTTTAAATCGCAGATAGAAGAAGGATGTCCCTTTCACTGCCCCTCCTATTTGCAATTGAGGTAGGTGCATGCAGTCCCTTTTAGGAGCAGAACATACTTTCCAGACTTCTTAAAGTCCTTTTGTAAAATTTAAAAACGTACATTGTGGTTGCAAACCTTGTGATTTTGCTGAACCCAGGATTTGTGGCTACGAAATGACTTTATACATTAGGGTTATATTTCTTTTACATAAGTGCAGAGCTAAAAAAAAACAGTAGATTCTGTTAAAATGAATAAAGTGAAAAATACCAAAATCACATTCTGTTTGTTTGTAAGTTTGTTCATGGACTGTACTGGGGTCTACAAACAGAATTTCTGATGGTATTATAATGAATATTTCTCTACAAAATCAACTGTAAAAACGTATCCAAGAAAAAGGATAACACCCATACAAATCTTTCAATACAATTAAGAATGATTTTAAAAACTTTAACATTTAATAGAATGCTGATGCATGTGCGGGGCTTTCATAATAACACTTGACAGCACCCTTAGCCATTATTATATTATGTTTAACAAATATCAGTTTTTGATAATGAAAGTGAATATTTCTTAATCTGAAACATACAAAACATGATTTAAATCTTGTACCCTCTACCCCATTTAAAGACGAGACAGAACCATCCAGTCTTTCTGATAATTTCCTTCTCAACACTAGAAATAATTTGTCAAAAGCAAATTCCTAGGTGTCAAATTAAGGAAACATCTTAGCAGTGAATGATCATTAAGCAATACAATGTGTAATATTGGCTTCAAAACTTGCTGCAGCAGCTGACATTTTACAGTGAATTTCATCTGTCAAATTAGTTTCCAAAACACCATGTCAGCAAATAAAATACTTCCTAAAGAGGTTGCAAATTTCACAGCTGATGAAAGTTCTATCAAGTGTTTTGAGCCTGAAGCTAATTACTGTCAAATGTATATCAGTGAGTTATCATTCAGTTTAGAAAATTGAAACCCCAGTGTACAATTGTTCCTAAAGACATAATATACACGCATTTTCCAGCTGCAAGTCATGAACTGGGAAACCTTTCAGCACTTCAACAGACGCAAGAATTTGGCTACTATTTGTTCAAAAATGTAAATTGTTTTCTGTAGCAAAAATTATGTTACAAACGATAAGGTTGATGAAACTTGAATTTAAAATAAATCGTCTTTAGTTGAATAAAGGGCTTCTTTCCCATGGCATGTTAACATTTTTAAGTCCTCCTGCATGGGTTAAAGTTCTAATGCTTAAATGATGGTTATGAGACTTGCAATAAATATTCTGAGAGGATACCACCCCAAATATGTGTACTGCTTCACTTGGTAAAGTAACATATTATTCAGTCTCCACTTAAATCAAACAATTTCTGATATTTTGGGAAAACAATATTTCATTTTTAATGATTTTTAAATAGTTCCTCCTCATAAAAATCAGCAGGACGTTAAAACATCTCTTATTGGAGTTATGTGTAAAATGCTTCATCTACATAGATAATTAAGTGGATAATAAGCTTAGTCAAAGTAAGGGGACATTTTCATACTTCTTGGAAGAACTTGTTAAAATGCAGAATATATAGAGCTGAGTAATAATCCTTCCTGGTCTGTGCCTTTTGTACCCTTCACGGGAGATTATCTTTGATACACAGTTGCACATTTTGTCTGTGATAAATTTGTGCTTGAACCTAATTCCTCTATCTAGCCTCCTTTCAACAAATGTAATGGAGGATCTCCTATAGCACTATAACTCATATTCTATTCAAGTATGTAATGAGAAGTTTGTGTTTAATTCAGTTTTATAATTCCATTTACAGTGCATGATGAAATATTTCTCATAGTTAGATGAAGCAAATTAGTGGCATATTGGTGGATTTTGCAAATGAAACACACTATACAATAAATAGTTGTCATTATTGTATACCAACAAATATAATCTCATTTGATTTCACATTGGTAAATCTTAGGTGCTAGATGATTTTAAAATTCTGTTTCATTTTAATTTTGCGTTCCCAACTCTAATTCCTCTCAGTACTCTCCCGTCAACCTATAATAGGCTGCCACACAAACATCCTTGTTACCTCTACTGCTAAGAATGAAGGCTATTTCTCTGAGTAGCCAGTCTTATATTTTTTTACATTCACATTTATTACCCTTAACATCAAAATTAATTCACCATTGCATGCAGTTTTACACTGCAATTTTATCCTGTGTTCATGTGCTTCTACTTTTTCTAAGTTACTTCAAAACTATTAGCAGAGAGATAGAAGACTAAGAAATTATCAACCTAAATTGTTTTACTGTGAGATAGCAACACTAAAATATGACATAGCAACATTAAGATTTTCAGCAGATAATGTATGTAGATAGAGAAATCTAGGGTCAATAAATAGCCTGCACATTTTGGAGCAGGTGCATCACTGCCCCCTAGTTCGTCTGGTATCTCCTTGATGTATGAGGCTTGTCACCAGTGGCTCCTCTTTTAGCACCATTCAATCCAATAGTATATGTTTATATCTTTTTTTATACAAGGCATCTTTTACTCTCAAGGAACCTCTTGGTGTTACTTGTGGGAAATCTACCAGGAACCTACGAGGAGGAGGTGATAATGGTTGGCTCTGAGAATCTGAGCCAAGATTGTTGCAAATCCTGTATGACAGGCATGCTGACTTAAACATGATTTGTTTTTAAAATGGACCCAACAAAATTGGCTTGCATAGGAGGAAACACTTTACATTACAGATGAGCCTTACTTCTGGTGTTTTGGATAACTTACATTTTGCAGTGATGTTTATTAGTAATCAGAGAAAAATTACAAAAATCTAGTCACGATTGGATAAATGCATATATATGTCAGTGTGTTTTCTGGAAGTAAAGGAATTGAAAGATGTGTTTCAGGATTTGAAAGTTATAAAAACAGGCTTTAGTCACGGAGGGCATGTGTGGGTTACAATTCAAATGGGCACATAGCAGGATAACCAGATACCTCATAAGCCGTATAGGTGTATGATTTTAAGTGTGAGGTGCCAAAGCATCAGAGCTCATACGCTAACTTTTGCTGATGCTGGTAGAATCTCTTATTTGGAGGGATTAGGGGGCATATTACCAAGCAATAGCGATAATTATCGCTATTGCTTGGTTAGAGACAAAAATTTACCGCTGAGCTGCGGTGATTTTTATCGCAGATAAACCTTAGTATTACCAAGTTTTATCGCAAATGCGATAAAAATCGGCCGCAATGCATGAATATCGCTGAAAAGTCAGCGATATTCATGCATTACAGAGCGAATGCTCTTAGCCATGTTATCCACCTTCCATTGGATAACATGGCTAAGAACTGCTCAGGGCAGGTGTTAGCTTTTGGAGATATTCGCGCTTAGCGCGAATATCTCCAAAAGTTGGTAATAGGAGATAGCGATGTTAGCGACTGTTTCCAGTCGCTAACATCTTGGCACGCCCACTTTGCATGTCATTAGTGATAAATAGCACTGACATGCAAAGTGGGGCCCAATATGGTCGCCATCTCCTACTAGCTGTCGCTAACTGGTGTTAGCGACAGCTGGGTAATAGGAAGATAATTTTATCTCCGCTTTCTTGGCTTTTAAAGCCAAAAAAGCGGAGATAAACCCCCTTGATAATATGCCCCTGTATTTCCAGAATCCTGTCCTATTCCAGTACCGGCTCTGGGGCTCCGGTTAGCCCATATTCAGCATCATCCTGGTTTGCTTTATGGTTCAGTATTTTCTGTATACACATAACAACATTACTATGGTCCGAAGTAAGAGATTGATAGGAGGTTCACAAGAAGACTACTAACGTACTCCCCATTTCAACTTAATTGGCTCTGAAATCCCTGGAGTGCTATCAGTCAGGATGAATAACAGCCAGCATAAGGCCAAATCAATTACTTATGACCTCTGAGCCAAAATGCAATGGTCCACAGTATCAAAAGTGGCTAACAAACTGAGTAGGACTATCACTCCAGTCTACTTCATCTAGATTAATCCTTTTATTGCTCATCACAGAGGTTACCACTGGTTCTAGACTGAGTATATACACTGGCAAGAGCCTCAACAGGATTATAAATACATTGAATGCACTCTTGAAGTTAGACCCCGACAACTTTCTATAACAATTCAGCAAGAAAGGGTAATTGAGTGAGGGACTTGCTGTGGATCATCAATATTTCGCCTGCTTCTTTAGAAACAGGAGTGAACTGAAAAACATTACTGTCACCACCGATTAAAGTGGCTAGTTCTTACCGATTTCCTCTTGTGATGTTGAAGTTTCTGAAAGCGCTTCTCAAATCTTTATGTTGTTCTCAGAAAACATGTTATCCTGATTATCGCCTACATTGGAAATAAGAATTCATGCAAGGATCGCAATATAATTGGGCACTTGCAATCAGATCCCTGGTGGTTCATTTCAGTAGAATTCGCTTGTGAAACACTATCTCTTCCTGAATATGTAAAATGTCTACTGCAGCTGTTTTGTTTAAAACCTATTTTCCATATTGAGCAAATGTTTGATCATACATTTTAACCAGGAGACCCATTGTCTTCTCTCTAGGAACTTGTGAGGCCAAGTTATGAAGTGAATGCAGTTGAGCTGTCCGCAGTTTTTAACTTTCTGCAAGATTTCATAAATACTGAAATGACGTGTGTGCTGTACGTTTCGACTGAAATGAGATCAAATTAATCAAACTCTGAAAACGGTGTGTCCTGATACCTAAAACCTTCTAGTCAAGAGTTTATTAATTGAGTACAGACCATAATAGAATGGTCATGTCTGTGTGTATGGCAAGATTGGGACCAGAGTAACTAATAGTTTCTGCGCAGTCTGTGCAGAATCACTATTGACACATCACTACTGTACTTCTCCCTCAAGGGTAGCTGAGCAATAATTTTGTCCATAGGTTTTGTTTTTGTGTAAGCCACATTCAATAGGTCAGTAGCCTCCACCTCTCAATCCTTACTTTGTATGCTGGCATCTGCTGGCATCCGGAAAGGTTTACTTATTGACAAATAGACCTTTTTGGAAAACAAAGCGCTTGGATGAAAATGAAGACCTCCAGCCCCAAGAAACTTTAAACATTGTGATCTAAAACACCCTTTGACTATGCCATTTGGCGTATCTGAAGCCTCGAAAGAAGCCAATCCCCAGGACACCCTGAAGTGATGAACGTATGGGCACATAGAAACATTAAATTGAAAATGTCTCCAGGAAATACATTATTGTCTTTTCCAGGCTTGAGCCCATATCTAGCTGCACTGTGGGGTTTGAAGTATATGTAAGTTCTTGATTGTTCTCGAGAAACATATGCTACTCTCATATGTGTGCAAATCAAGTGGTTAAGATTATTGAACTTGACTTAAAATATAAGTGGCCTGACGTCAGATGATCTCTTGTGAGAGCAGCTTTTATAATACTATGGCAGAGGAAGCCTCTCAATGAAGTAGCCTCATTTGGGTATCCACATACATTGCGAAACAAAAGGGGATAATTGACGGAGCGTTTGAGCAAATCAAACACTCACCCCCAGTCAACTGATCTGGGTTTAATCCATCACCATTCTTTAGCTCACTCAGCCACCCCAGTTCAGACATGGCCATATGCAAATCAGTCTGACCCTGTGCCTCATGGGAACAATCCAGCCCGAACTGCCAAGCCATGTTTTCCCTGGACCGGAAACAAGCATCCTGAGACCGGTTTCGGATTCATAATCCTCATCAGCCAGGCTATCTTGAATCCAGTGGCCAAGTGAGCAATGGATTCACGTCTGAGCATACCCTGCCAACTTAGGGCAAACAATGCGAAACAAAAGGGGATAATGGACGGAGCGTTTGAGCAAATCAAACACTCACCCCCAGTCAACTGATCTGGGTTTAATCCATCACCATTCTTTAGTTCACTCAGCCACCCCAGTTCAGACATGGCCATATGCAAATCAGTCTGACCCTGTGCCTCATGGGAACAATCCAGCCCGAACTGCCAAGCCATGTCTTCCCTGGACCGGAAACAAGCATCCTGGGACCAGTTTTGGGTTCATAATCCTCATCAGCCAGGCTATCTTGAATACAGTGGCCCAGTGAGCAAGGGACTCACGTCAGAGCATACCCTGCCAACTTGGGGCGAACAATGCGAAACAAAAGGGGATAATGGACGGAGCGTTTGAGCAAATCAAACACTCACCCCAGTCAACTGATCTGGGTTTAATCCATCACCATTCTATAGCTCACTCAGCCACCCCAGTTCAGACAGGGCCATGTGCAAATCAGTCTGACCCTGTGCCTCATGGGAACAATCCAGCCCGAACTGCCAAGCCATGTCATCCCTGGACCAGAAACAAGCATCCTGGGACCGGTTTCGGATTCATAATCCTCATCAGCCAGGCTATCTTGAATCCAGTGGCCAAGTGAGCAAGGGACTCACGTCTGAGCATACCCTGTCAAATTAGGGCGAACAATGCAAAACAAAAGGGGATAATTGAAGGAGCGTTTGAGCAAATCAAACACTCACCCCAGTCAACTGATCTGGGTTTAATCCATCACCATTCTATAGCTCACTCAGCCACCCCAGTTCAGACATGGCCATGTGCAAATCAGTCTGACCCTGTGCCTCATGGGAACAATCCAGCCCGAACTGCCAAGCCATGTCTTCCCTGGACCGGAAACAAGCATCCTGGGACCGGTTTCGGATTCATAATCCTCATAAGCCAGGCTATCTTGAATACAGTGGCCAAGTGAGCAAGGGACTCACGTCTGAGCATACCCTGCCAACTTAGGGCGAACAATGTGAAACGAAAGGGGATAATGGACGGAGCGTTTGAGCAAATCAAACACTCACCCCAGTCAACTGATCTGGGTTTAATCCATCACCATTCTTTAGCTCACTCAGCCACCCCAGTTCAGACATGGCCATATTGAAATCAGTCTGACCCTGTGCCTCATGGGAACAATCCAGCCCGAACTGCCAAGCCATGTCTTCCCTGGACCGGAAACAAGCATCCTGGAACTGGTTTCGGATTCATAATCCTCATCAGCCAGGCTATCTTGAATCCAGTGGCCAAGTGAGCAAGGGACTCACGTCTGAGCATACCCTGCCAACTAAGGGCGAACAATGCGAAACAAAAGGGGATCATGGACGGAGCGTTTGAACAAATCAAACACTCATCCCCAGTCAACTGATCTAGGTTTAATCCATCACCATTCTTTAGCTCACTCAGCCACCCCAGTTCAGACATGGCCATATCCAAATCAGTCTGACCCTGTGCCTCATGGGAACAATCCAGCCCGAACTGCCAAGCCATGTCTTCCCTGGACCGGAAACAAGCATCCTGGAACCGGTTTTGGATTCATAATCCTCATCAGCCAGGCTATCTTCAATCCAGTGGCCAAGTGAGCAAGGGACTCAGGTCTGAGCATACCCTGCCAAATTAGGGCGAACAATGCAAAACAAAAGGGGATAATGGACGGAGCGTTTGAGCAAATCAAACACTCACCCCTAGTCAACCGACCAGGTTCATCACTCGGATGTGGTGGCCTACCACATGTCTCATGTTTGCGCCACATGAACATTTTGCTGGTCCTGTCCGGTTCTTGGAACGGTCTTTACTTTTCTGTGGACCCATCGCAAGTCCGTCCTGTAGGTAGGGCTTGCTTCTTCCTCTTGAGGATGTTTCACGGCACCGTGCCCTCCGCAGGGATTTCTGCGATGCTCCTTTTCTCTTCTCTCGAGGGCATTGTGCTTGCGCCCCTGAGCTGCAACATCATGGTGCTTAATACTGCCTCCATTCATGCTTGGCGGGGCTGCTCTCTCCAAGTGATGCACTCCTTGCTTGCGATGCAATGTGGCATCTGGCCACGGGTCGCTTGTCATTGGAGCATGTTGCAGTGGCAGCTTGCCACGTGGAGTGTCCGACTCTCCTCTTGCCTGTTGTGGGCCTCTGGCAACTCAGTCTTGAGGCAGTGTGGGGGAGGACACTCTGCTGTCTTCGGTCCGCAGCGGGGCTTCACTGGTGCAGTGGAGATGTAGATGCTCTCCGTGCTGCGTTCAGCATTACTTCTCTTTGGAGACGTCTCTCTCCCTCCTGGGCATCTGCCCAGCTGACAAGCTTCTGGGTGCATGCGTCGCGCACCTCGAACTTCACGCTCTTGGTCCTTCTTCAAAGTGCTCTTTCCTGGCGCTTGGTGTGCTTGTTTTCTTGCAGTGGTCTCCTTATGCCTTATCTTCTCCTCATGAGACCTGCTCTCTGGTAAAAAGCGCATTCTGCCCTCTCAGAGGAAAACAACTCTTGAATGCACTTGTGGGATTTGACACTCTCCTCTGCTGTTGCGCTTCCTTTCCAAAGACCACTAGTTGGCGGTGCAGACAATGAAAGAGAGGCCCCTCCAGCTGCTCCTGACTGTCGAGGGCCTCGTGGGTGCTGGGGTGCCAGTGTGGAGAGGGACACCCTGTGCTGGTGCTGCAGAGAAAAGCAGAGAGCAGCCTTCCCTGGGTGGGCACTTGTGTGAAAACTTATTGCTGATCTCTTCCCTCAGTGTGGGGCTCTAGGCGCTTCACAAGGCGGCTTTCCTCCTTCTGCAGTGCCGTTAGCTCTCTTCTGGGGGTGAGTTGATGTGCAAGGTTGCAAATTACAGTGCTGGGGCACAGCCTAGTGAGGCCTTGAGTGGAGGGCGTTGATCTTGCTCTCTCACTTATCTTGAAGCAGTTCACACAGGGGTCTTGCCAGATACTGTCTTGTGCTTTGTCCAGTGTCGCAGAGGTCTTTTATGCTTTGCATACTTTTTCCCGGGGCTGCTGTTGAGGACACACAGTTCCTATATCCCTTGCTACTGTTCAGATGCCACCACACATTCAGGCCGAGGCATCTCTTTGGGGTTTGCAGGTGATGGTGCTGTCTGAGGTTACCTGTCTGTGCTTGTTGACCACCTTTATCCCCTTCCGCCGTTCTGGATGGGTGCTTGCAATGCCTCTTTGTGCCATACACGCCCGCTCTCGCTGGCAGGAGGTCACAAAGGCGGCAGCAGTTTTCCTTCAAAATGCAACCCTCCTCTGGTGAGTGGAGAGGGCCTTGTGAGCTGTGTGCGGTGCAGGCAAGATGACTGCTTTTGTCAGGCCAGCTGCCAGTCAGTAGCGCGACTAGCATGTGTTGCGGTTGGGGTCGCGGCAGCTATACCTTCTTTCTGTGGGCTGTGCAGAGTTCCCTACGGGTGGGTGCATCCATCTGCCACACCTACCCGTGGGGCCAGTGAGACACCAGGCAGCAGCTCAGCACAAACCTGCGCTCCGACCAACAGGAGCTACCAATGCACTGGAACCAGTCTTCGTCTTCAAGAGAGGACCTCAGGCATGCCTCTCATTGGTGTTTCAATAGGTGGGTGCAAGCGGAGGCATAACAGGCACTGTGCCACTGTTTGGCAGGGTCGCTAGCTCTCTCTCTGCAGAGTGTGAGGGTCACAGGCGCCTCAGCATCAGAACACAGTGGGAGGGGCACAGCCTGGATAGTGTGGCACGTAGGCTCAAATCGGCATTACCGCCACCGCTCACCTCGGTCTTCCATCTCTCAGGGTGCGATGTGAGAAACAGTTACGCCTCTCTCACGACAGCCGGTGGTGCCTCCTCGAGCCTTCCGACCTCGGGACCAGGTAACTGCCCCTGGAGTTGGGAACGTTTCACAGTGGTTTCAGCCCTACTGCTTCCTCACAGTGGCAGTCATTGCAAGCCACACTGGATCTGGTGACGTTGCAGTGCCATATCCGCTGCTCTTTCACAAGGCTGCAGCACTTCCCTCACGCAGTGGGCCTCTGGAGATACTGGTGCAGGGTATTTAGGGCTGGTGCATTAGGGTAACTTATGTAAGCCGCATCTGGTGACGAGCGTGACAGGTTGGGCCTATCCTACCTCAATGGTCCAGGGCACAGCCAATGTCAGCTCCATTTTCTCGTTGCTCCTCGTACTAGTAAGCAGTCTCCATGCCCCTCTTGGGCGTAGCAGATGCGAGATCGCTGCTCCAGGTGTGGGTAGTCAACATTGAGCGTCTCGGGCTGTGTGCTGGCAGTGACGCCTAACCTCGTCATTGATCTTGGTTGGGGGAATCTGGTGTAGGGTGCCTTGAGTGTTGGCTCTCCTTTCTCCTACAAAGAGCAGCAAACGGCTCCAGCAAACACACAGGGTCAGACCCCATTGTCACCATTGTAGTATCTTGGGCCCTAGGCCCACATGCTAGGCAAATGACCACACTGACATGCTGTAGTAGGGTACTGGAACTGACCCAGGGCACATGCGCTCGGCCCCTTTTATTAGCAGGGTCACCTGACTGGTGATGCCTGTGATGGGTGGGTGTTGGTGTGAGTGTGAGTGTAACACAGAGCAAAACACTAGAACGTGTCCAGCAGGACACTACATCTGGCAATACAAGATCTAGGCTAGAATCTATCAGCCAGGGGGACCTTATTAATTTGAAGATTGGTTGAACTGAAGGACAATTGAACTATCGACTGATTACGTTCTTCGCCTTATGGAAACTGCTAAGACTGAATGAGAACTTCCCTTTGTGCACACTGTCCTCTTGACTATATTGGCTCAGACTTGATGTTATAGTTAGTGGTATCATGCTGTTCAATGGTGGTACTTTGTATTCTGCCTGCTGATTCCTCCCTGATTATAGTATTATAATGTGTTAAAACTGTAGCTAGGAAGGACGCAATCTCTGAATCAACAAAGCTTCTTGAAGCAGTTGGTACGTTTGAGTGGACCGAGAATGTTGTATATATGAAACATTTTGAATTATGGGCAAGCGGAAAACTTCTAACATTGTGCCAGGCAAAGGGAAAATACCTATAATTAGTACAAATGCAGCGAAAAACTGCACTTTAGCTGACATTAATGGTGTAATATAAGAATAAAGTCTATATTGTGCAACAAGTGTAATACATTGAACACCCACAACCCGAAAATCATAGCTTTTAAAAAATGTTTGAGGGTGCACTTCAAGCCTTCAAATTCCGGGGTCACTACCATAGCGGAGATTGTGCACCAAGAGTCTGGCCACTTGCAACTGACATCTTTGCTCATTGTTACAAACAATATTGATGAGAACCAACCATGTACTCGGTCCCTAATTGATAATACAGCTGATAAAACAGGAGGAGGGTGGATGCTGTAACTATCCCACTCTAAAACAGATTTGCACTATTACCTTCCCTGACTAAGGATAGTGCAGCCCAATCTTTATTATGGAATCACAATAACTCTGCCCACAGTAGAAAACAGCACCACCTCAAAGCCCACCAAGTCCTTGCTCTCTACGCAAGCCCCCAGGATTAGCTATGTAATTTGAGTAGCTCAGTGGTGATGGAGCTTTATCAAAGATTATGTGCCTTAGCAAAAGAGATTGTCGATTTTAAAAGACTAATAGGCCATCTAACAACTCTAGGTAGCAATGCAAAGGTTACCTGAGAAAGTGAAGCTCGAGAACGTAGCAACATGTAAACTGAAAATCATCAGATAACAATTGTTCCCAGTCAGGCAAGGCAGACAAACTGACCTCTGGGTATACAGACTTTTGTTTAAATTTGTTTTTATTAATTTTAGGTGCATCAAACACAGTACAATATAGCAAACATGGTCTCTGAAGGCAACCCTGTACACAATTGCTGTACCTCCCCCTGATATCAAATAGAGAACCGCGTATGCCACAAGGTGATATGATGTGTCCTTGGGAGCAAGTAGCGGATAGCCCTTGACCAGTGGTGCACCCATATGCCCCGTAATCGAACAAACTCCCCCATTTCCCGACCCCCCCGCTCCCCCTCCCCCTCAAACCCCCCTCCCCTCCGGTGTGTCGCGTCTTTGCCACACCCCCTCCAGCATGTGGGACTGCGGTTCGGATTACCCTGATGCAGCCGAGCCGGCATCAAGTACCAGTAGTATGCAATCTTAAACGCCAACTCCTTACTTGCCACAGTCCTGGCGGTTTGATGGGCTTTGTGGTAGATATCATGCCACTCTTTATCTGTAAGGGTCCTTCCGAGCTCCGATTCCCAGCGCTTCTAACCAGCAGAGCGCGAGATAGAAAGGGGTGGGCTTAACATTTCATAGAGGTCTGTAATCGCTTGTCTGTCTATCTTTTTCGTGATGAGCCATTTCTCATACGTTGTGAGACGCCAGCTTGCTAGAGGAATCATGTCCCGTTGTGGTAGCCAATGACGAATCTGGAAGTATTGAAACCGATGCGGCATTATCAGAGTGTACATGTATTTCAAGGCATCAAGCTGGATAAAGCCGTCTAAATCAAGCATGTGACCTGCTGACTTGCATTCCGAGGTTCTCCATTGGCCAAACGCTCAAGGCTCCATCCCGGGGGGAAATGCAGGGTTGTCAAACAGTGGCATAATAGGTGATGGGAAAGTAGTGAGGCCCCTGCTGACCGCTACCACGTACCGCACCTTGAGTAACGAGTGGGTGATAGGCGACTTCTTGAGATAAGAAAGTCTCTCCGAACGTTTCAGAAGGCCATGAATGTGGTGTTACAACCCCTTGAGGAATATGCAGGCGCATATATTGATGATATAATCATTTACAGTGATACCTGGGAGCAGAACCTCTTACATCTCTAACAAGTATTACAGATTTAAGGGCTGCACGGTCTGAAGATAAATCCGGCCAAAAGCCACCTGGTAGCCCAGACTGTTCGATACCTAGGATACTTATTGGGGGAAGGGGTTCATAAGACCTCAGGCCTAAAAACTAACTGCCATTTCACAAATACCCTTACCCAGAAATAAAAAGGATCTACGAGCTTTCCTTGGGTTACTTGGCTATTATCAGCGGTTTATCCCAGGGTTCTCCCGAATGGCGGCTCCTCTAACTAATCTGCTCCAAAAAAATGCCAGAACCGAAGAAATATTGAAATCCCCTCCTTCACAGGTGATACAGTCCTTTGAGTCCTTGAAGAACTCATTGTCTTCAGATACTGTCCTGACTAGTCCCTATTATTCGCTTTCCTTTATACTTCAGACAGACGCCTCGGATCAAGGCCTAGGCGCTGTCTTGTCCCAGGAGACACCACAAGGAGAAAGGCCAATACTATACATCAGTCGCAAACTCTTTCCCCGCGAAAACAATTATGCTATAATAGTAAAGGAAGCCTTGGCAATAAAGTGGGCAATAGAATCCTTACGCTATTATCTAGAAGGCCGAGAATTTACCCTGTTTACAGATCATGCGCCCCTAGAATGGTTAGCCAGGAATAAAGGTCACAACGAAAGAGTCCTTAGATGGTTTCTCTCGCTACAGCCATACAGATTCTAAACCAAGCACAGGAAAGGGAGTGAACAAGGGAATGTAGATTATTTGTCTAGATTTCCCCAAAACCAAAACCCTAGTAGAAGGACAGCAAGGGAAAGGGGATGTGAGAAAGTACGGGTAGCACAGAAAGGACTCACCGGGGAATCACCGTGGGAGGACTGGCCCGGACTCTGTCGGGGGACTACAGCAACCATACCCCTCTCCTGTTTGTTTACAGCGAGACGCCGACGGGAACCCGGAAGTGGTAAAGAATGCCCCCCGAAGCACTCCCTACGAGCCAATGAAAGGAGGCCCATTTCCAGGAGAGGTGTCTAAGACCGGTGGCGCGCTGGGGACAGGAAGGAAGTCGAGTGAGCAGAGGAGTGAGGACGGACCCTGTGCGTGAACATCGGGAAGTGGATCCGGGAGCAAGGACGCTAAAGTCAGAGAAGAAGCAGGACCTGAAGAGGAAGACGCCGGACCCAAAGGAAAAGACGCCGGACCACCAGAAGAAGCCGGGGAACCTGACGAGAGCTGGTGTGAGGACTGGTGGTGTCCCCCGGAGGATAAGAGGGAGCGGTCGCAACTCTGGAGAGTTGCGGCAGGGCCGGTGAGTGAAAGCGGCTCAAGGGACCAGGGAGTGGGGTTGCGGGAAGCGGGTGGTGGAGACAGGGCGGGCTACGGGTAACAGGAGGGGAAGTCTTTATTTGCCCAATGTAGTCGTGGTGTGAGCCCTGCAACATAATATCATTATTCACACGTAACCTCTTGATTTACTTGGGGACAATTGCATAAGAGTCCCATTTGCACCGAACTTATAATTTGTCTGGGACCATTGTTTAAAGCCCTTTTGCACCGAGCACTACCCAAAACTCCCTAGGCACTAAATACCCCCATTCACTACCCTAAAAACCCAGCACAAGAGAAATCAACCCAACACAAAAGGTGAGGTGACGGGTAAAATTCCATCATACGTAAACAGACTCTATGTCTGACTGCTTCCTCTTTTTCCCTCCTATGAGCCTCCGGGGAGATCACCTTGACACCAAGGACGAGGAGCCAGAAACATCATGGTTGGCATCCCCATCAAGCTCAAGTTCAACCCAAGACACTTCGGGAGAAGAACAGGAGGAAAAACAACCTGAACCACATATCACTTCCATTGTTGACAATAAAAACCTTCCTTTTCGTAAATACATGTAGCCTCCTCGCCTGTTTATCAAACCTGCCCTCCCACAATCGCGTCCTGCATTTTCTGAAGCATCCCAATCGGTGGGGTCACTAGGATGGTTTGGAACACGTAAAGGACCTTGGGTAACAGGGACATTTTAATCGCCGCCACTCTCCCCAACCAGGATAGTGGTTGCGGCCACCATCTCTTCAGGTCCCCCTGAATTTCAGCAAATAGAGCAGCGTAATTGTGATTGAACGTCTGTGTTGTGCTAGGAGTCAGGGTGAGTGACATGTGGGAGGAGAGTCCCCTGAAGTGCTTTAGGCCGCCTGTGGACTTACGGGCGTTACGGCCTAGTGGGAGAATCAAGGATTTTCCTATATTCATTTTGAACCCAGAAATCTTCCCAAAGGCCTCCATTTCAGTTAAAAAAGCTGGCACCGATCGCGTAGGGTTGTCTACTGCCCCCATTATGTCAACTTCACTGTTACCGAACAGCTGACCGGGAAAGTGCGATCGAGCGATTCCGCGTCCGAAGAGCAGGTATTTTCCTGTTTCTCCACTATATCCTGAGTGCCATTCGACTCCATTACTACGAGTACCACGACTATCTGTAAGTCCTATTTAATTATTTTCATCACGCATGGGTTGCGCTGAGTTGAGACACTTTGAGATGTCCCAGACTGCTTAGTCCTGACGAGACCCCCATCAAGCGGGTCGAAACGCCGTCGACGCTATAGGGAAGGAACCCTTGTAGCACAGTGATTTATGATTCCATATAGTCACTGTTAGCAATTACTGTATCATATTGCTTGGTCATTTCCCTGTGTTAATACCCATAACGCAAAACTGTACAGATCACTTATTATTTGTGTTTGTTCTGTTTTTGTTCACGAAATCACTTGGGACGCACTGCACTTTCCTGTATATATAACTTTTTTGTATATGTGTTGCTGTTGTAAATATGAATACTTTCATGAGTTGAAATATAAGAATTTTTTCTTATAAATTTTGTATACGTGTGCTTCTTTCCTTGCCATACCTTTCTCTGCTACAAGTTAAATATTGCTTATTTAAGCTGTTCAGTATCACATATTCTATACATTGGTATGCCACAGGAACCATTGTTCTTTGGATATACACTTTGCCCTGGTTCCGCTGTGAGTAGGGTTCCCTTGTTTCCCCTTTTCCCATTATGTCATCGGCATAGAGGCTGATGGTATGTGGCTCACCTCCAAAAGTGATGCCAGTGATATCCGGGTGGTCCCGTATTTTTTGCGCGGACGGTTCTATGCAGAGCGCAAATAATAGGGGTGAAAGTGGGCACCCTTGCATAGTGTCCACCAGGATATCAAAAGGTTGCGAGCCAATGCCTTTAACCAGGATTGTCGCCTGGGGTGTGTCGTAGCAGATGGCAACCCATGTTCGGAAACGCTCCCCAATGCCTAAGTGCGCCAGAGTCTTGTCCAGGTAGCCCCAGTCCACCCTGTCAAATGCCTTCTCGGCGTCAACAGAGAGGAGAGCTGCGTCCGAATCGTTAAAGTGGGCTTTATCGATAACATGCTGGAGACGCTTGGTATTATCATTGCACTGCTTGTTGGGAATAAAACCCGATTGGTCGGGCTCTATGATGCCTGGCAAGCATGGTCCAAGCCTCGCCGACAGAATTCCCGTGAAGATTTAAAGATCCAGCTTGAGCAAGGAAATTGCCCGGTATGCGGCACACTGTGAGGTGCCCTTGCCGGTCTTGAGCAGTACAATGATATCAGAGGCGAGCATGTCAGGAGGGATTGAGCCCGATCCCTGTAAGGAGTTAAATAGCTTGGTGAGAAGAGGCACCAGCAGCAGGCAGAAGGCCTTATAAAAGCTGGTGAGAAACCGTCTGCCCTGGTGCTTTCAGAGGCTTGAGGCGTGCTATTGCAGATACCACTTCCTCCGTCCATATTGGGGCATCTAGGGAAAGCACGCCTGTCCTATTGGGTGCTGCGACTGCCACCTCGCTAATGTAGGTGTCCCCTTCCTCTGGATCTAGAGGTGGGTCCACGGCATAAAGCGAGGCATAAAATGCCCGGAACACTTCCGCTATCTGCTCGTCCTCATGAAGCGTTTGCCCCCCCTGACCCTGAATAGCGGAAATTTTAGATCTTTGGACTCGGGCCCTAAATTTGCAGGCTAACAGGCTCCCCATTTTATCACCTCTCACATAATATGTGTGCCATAAGCGTAAGGCTGCATATTCTGCACGATCGAGATCTAGGCCCACCAGCTGTGCCCTGGTTGCCTTAAGCTGTCGCCAAATCCTAGGGGCCACGGTGCGGCTGTGTACCCATTCTAATTCCAACACCTACGCTGATAGAGCCTGCCTTCTATCTTTGCGTTCTTGAGCTTCGGCTGCCGCTATTGCTATGCATTCTCCACGCACCACGGCCTAAGTGCCCCCCCATACCGCCGTCACTGGTACATCTGCGCTGTCATTAAGACTAAGGTTATCTGTGATACTTTTCTGTAATTGCTGCGTGACCTCTTTGCGTTGTAACAAGGTCTCCCGTAAGCAACATCTGCCTCTGTGTGATTTTGTGTAAGTGTGACCGCGTCATGGTCGCAAAGTGCAGCCGGGACAATGTCTGTGTCCGTTACTGAGGCAGCCAGGTCGGGGGACCCCAGAAAGTGATCCAACCTAGCGTAGGTGTGGGGCACATGAGAGTAGAATGTGAACCGATTGGAGTTGGGATGCGCCTCCCACCAAAAATCTGAAAAGCTTCTGCTGGCCAACCACTGCTTACCCCCCACCGAGATTGCCCCCGTGGCACCAAAGCGGCGGCCTGACCTGTCCCTGTCTTGCTCCATCACCAAAATAATATCGCCGCCCACTAATGTGTATCGTGATTGAAAGGCAAGGACATCAGATAGGGCCCCAGTGAGGAATGCCTCCTGCTTGGTGTTGGGAACATATACCGACCCAATAGCCAAGGACCTGCCTCCCACCTAAACATTGTACACCAGGAGCCTGCCCTTAATTTCAGCAATTTTGTCACCCACGTGGCCTGTAAAGTGTCTAGCAAATAGAATGGCTACCCCAGCCTTCTTTTTCACTCTGGATGAGCAATATTGATGGGGAAAAGCCCTGGAGCGCATTCAATGCCAGTCGCTGGAGAGCAGGTGCGTTTCTTGTAGCCGGCAAATCGAAGCACTCGAATTCTCCAGGAAGGATATGACGGCCCTCCGCTTTATAGGGTCATTAAGTCCTTTTACGTTCAGGGTGAGAACTTTCAAGACATCGTCAACCATGTTTGGATCCGCACTGGACTACGCGGATGTTCAGGGAAGCTGACCTACCCCTCTGCCTAGCCTGAACCCCTCTGTTTTGCAACACACTGGAACCCTCCCCATGCCCAACCCCCCTAACCCCGCCCCTTCCTGTCCTCCGCCACCAAAGCTCGTTGCCG
Source organism: Lissotriton vulgaris (assembly GCF_964263255.1). Taxonomy (NCBI): domain Eukaryota; kingdom Metazoa; phylum Chordata; class Amphibia; order Caudata; family Salamandridae; genus Lissotriton; species Lissotriton vulgaris. The sequence continues at coordinate 1,024,196,694 of NC_141691.1, forward strand.
ACCCCCTGACCCGGCCAACCCCCTGTCCCCCCTCCTTCCTAACCTCAACACCAAAACCACAACACGTGAACATAGTCCCAGGCCTGGTAATCCATATCGTAAGCCTGCAATAAATTTACATGTTGGAACGAGCAGTTGTGGTGACCTCTACGCCCCCCCGCCTGCCCCCCCCCCGGACCTTGCAATGCTTAAGTGCAAACGAGTCCCCTCTGTCGCAGATATCTCAGTCCATGGGCGAAGTATCATTGGAAACTTCCTGGATGGCTCGGGCCCTCTCGGGTTATATAGTGTGCAAGCCTGGCTTCAGATCCGTGGTCGGAGAGCGCCTGCACTTGACCGTCTGCCAACCTCCCCTGGTATGTTGCTGGGACGGCCCGGTGAGGAAGGCCCCTCCGTCTGCTCAATCCCCAGCTAGGCACAAGTTCCCTGGAGAGACCGTAGTTGTTGCAAGGTGCCATTCCATTTAAATATTAGACGAAAGGGATGACCTCAGGACCTCAGGAGTATGGGATCCCCTTGTCGCATAAGAAGTCTGTGGCTACTTTAAATGCCTTCCTCTTCTGGAGTGTAATAGCAGATAATTCTAGGTATAAGGCCACTGGCTGTCCCTAGTATTAAATGGGCTGTTTCCGCTGTGCTTCTCTAAGAATCCGTTCTTTTAGTGGAATATCCGGAAGAAAGGCTAGAATATCTGGGGGGGGTGCGCTGGCGCTCGCCGCAGCAACCCCACCCTGTGTACTCTGTCAATTGGAATGTCAAAGTCCGCCGTTTCCCCTAAAATGTCTCGAAGTAAGCCCTGCAAATATCCTGTGACATTCGTCCCTTCCCCCTTCCTCCTTAAGAGGTACGCCCCGGACCCGTATGTTATTTCGTCAGGATCTATTTTCCAAATCTTCCGCGTGGACCTGCAGATCGACTTGTTGATCCTTCAATCTGATGAGTTCTTGTTCCACCTCCTCGCTTCTTGTTTGGTCTGCTTCTTCAATGGCCACTACTCTCTCTCCTAGGCCGTCGACGTCTCGGCGCAGTTCCTGGAGCTCCCCTGCTATCTCTTGTTTGAGCGTTTGGAAGTCCTCGCATAGGGAGTTGAACAAAGTCTCTAGAAAAGATTTTGTGATCGCCACCTCACCATCACCCAGGTCAGTGTGTTGCTTTGCTACCGTCGGGGAGGAAGGCCCCTTGTCCCCTCTAGGTTGGCCTTTACCGAGCATCTCTGTGAGCGTGCGCTCCCCCTTCTTTCTCAAGCCGGCCATGCTTCGTTGACCGTCACTGCTCCTACAACTCCTGCGGCGACTCACACCACAGTACTGCCAATGGGTCGCCTCAATCGGTTCTCCATGAAGCAACGACCCCCCCCACGCTTGCTCGTTATTCTTCACTGCACTGGGGGCTGGGGCATGTATGTCTTCAAGGATGATTGTACTTCACGTGCAGGGCCTCCCCACACCACCGCTCCCAAGTCTCCCTTCTTCTGCCCTGGCAGGTCACTCCACCACACCTCCGACCGTTTGGAGTTCCCTAGAGTTCCCCAATGGCAATGCCACTTAGCGCAGTCCCGCGGCCGGGAACTGAATACCCGTCTCTCCTCAGTGTGTCCTCTGGGCCCCCAATGGGATCGAGGAGGCCCCAGCCTACCTGACGCCCGTACTTCTTGTCACTCTGGCGTGAGGCCACAGCTCACTGCTCCTCCCTTCAATTTCTCACTCTCAGCCGCCAGTTCTCCCGTAGTGTCGCTCCTCCGGTTGGTATTATAGTGGGTAGGCCGCCAGTCCAGGCCACGATGTCCGGGGCCCACTGTGATGACCCACAGTCCGCTTCCCTCTCGCGCATAAGGCCGGGCCACCCAAGGTGCGGGCTCTGCTGTCCAGTGCCTCAGTGGATAGGCCTCTAGCTTGTATCAGCGCCGTGCTTCTTGATATGCACTGTGGGGGGCGGTCTCTGTTCCCGCTGCCGAGCCCGCTATGGAGCTTGCCCTACAGCGCTTTTGTCAGTTCCTGGTCACCCGGCTGCCCCCGGAATCCACTTAGTGCCCCCACAGCCCCTGGCAGTGCAGTCACTTGCTACGCTCCTAATATGTCTGTGGGAGTCCCACCAGGAATCCCCCTTATCTCCTCCATAGGTGTAGGGGCACACTCCAGCAATGTGGGACTGGCAGGCCTCCTCCTCTCCCACCAGTCTCTGCTTCTCACAAAATGGCGCTGGTAGTTGACTCAGGGCCCAGCTTCTCCGTGCTGCGGCCCCTGTCGCCTCACCTCAGCCGTCCGCTTGTCTCCGCGCCCGTGCCGGATGTTGCTCTTTGTCCGGCAGAGGCCTCCGGGCGGGGGCGCCGGTTATCTCTGCTTGGCTTTGGGCGATTCCGAACCCGTCCGCCATGGGCAAGGCCTGGAGCCCCGGGCTCAATTTTCATGTCGCCGGCGCCCTCACCACACAGCGGCCTCCGTGCTGCTGCCCCTCGCCTCACTGCGGCCTCCGGGCTGCCGCCTGCCGCCCACCTTGCTGTGTGGGCTCTGCTCCTTCTTTGACACAGGCACAGGGGCAATCAACGTGTACCCCGCCAACGTGCAGGTCCTCAGGATCGCAGGGCCGCATCCGCCAATCCACGGCCCCCTCCAAGGAGTTTTCTCCTCATGAGGCCGCAATTTCACCACCAACGGTGGCGGGTCGCAAAACTCTCTTATAGTGACCCCCGCTGCACCGGCTGTACTCCGCTGCGGCTCCTGGTGTGTCGCCAACACTCCCACCACCCGCAATACTCTGCAGGGGGGAGTTAAGCGATATTTAGCCCCCTTGGAGGGTTCAGTGGAAGAGCCAGGGCAACTGACGCTGGAATCTGGGGCTCATGGTTCAAACTCCGGCACCGTTGGCAGGTCAGCCCAGCACCATGAGACTCTGGGAAATAGCTTGCTTAATCTTTCCGAGGGCCCCCAGCGCCGGGACAGCACTTGGGAGGTAGCTGTGCGCTTTACAAATACTGGTATTTCATTTCATTTCATTTTCAACACGGGGAGCCTGCGGGATCTGCTGCCATCTAGGTCGCCATCTTGGCCACGTCCCCGCGTAGACAGACTTTTGACAAAATAACTTGTACACAATCCGAACATAATGTGAACAGAGGGGCGAGAGAGGACACACGCAGTAAAGGAGCAAGACATCTGACTGATTCAAAGCCGCAAAAACAGTGGGCAGAAATGGTGCGTCAAAGAGACTGTGGGAAGCCACTGTTCAGTCATTTTTCGGGTAGCCATAATGGCTGTACAAGTATAAAGAGAAAGCAGCTTTCAATATCCGAGGGGTGATGGTCATTAAATACTCATGCACATTTGAACCACAGGTTTTCAGATCTGAAACACAGCGGTTATGCAAATAATTATCAGCATAATTCTGGGGAGTTTGAAGTGTTTATGATAAATGCCCCTAGACTAAAGCCAGTAGCTAGGGAAGATGAAGGTTCACTCAAAAATAAGGCGATCAACTGGATTAGACATAATCGTCAGTGCTTATCCATTGTACGATCTGATATAATTAGGGCCAAACACCTGATGACTGAAGATGAAACCTTTGATAGTATACGCTTAACTTTTAGAGATAGGAGTCTAGTCGATGACGTGATCGCAATGGACTTAAGAACCCGCTCAACTCTAAACTCCCAGATAAGATTTAAGTTGAATAGGCCTGCATGAAAACTAGAAGAAAAGCAAATAGCTCTAATAAAGTCAAATATGCAGTCTAACCACAGCCATGTACAAAAGGATTTAGAATCTTCTGACTTACTTGCAAGGACGAGGGCCTTAATTATTTTTAAAAAAAACCTGTTGCCAAATGTTCCACATCTTATACTTAATATTTTAGAAAACACAATCTGAGAACCTTCTAACCAAGTGCAGCAGTGCTGCAGTAGATTTTGTGACTGCCCTGCTAAAATAGAGTATATCCAAGCCAATTTATTGGCCAGTATGCCCAACGAATAATGACCACCAATCAAATCTATAATGTCCTGGAACAAAGAAGGGCTAAAGCAGAAACTAGTGAACCCTGAATATATGGATCAGTTAGACTTTTTTTCTTGGTCCAGGAATCTTGGCTACTGAGCTACCACACAAATTAGGATACAGAACTTTCAGTGTAATTGCCCAACCTTCTGTTAGGATAAAAATCTCCCTAAATACAAATATAGAGAAACTTGAAATTCCCTCAGTTGATATTATTGGTGTAAAGATAAAGCTACAAAATAGAGCCGAAATATATTTGCTCAATGTCTACATTACATCAAGTATAATAGGGTTACCCAGCGACTCTCAGAACCTGGGTATCTGAAATTTAAGCTAAGATAGGTCTGGGGGAAAAATTACTTTAACTTTGTCATAAATATACGTACAAGAAAACAAAAAAGAACAGACCTGGATTGATGTAATAAAACAAAATATTATTAACAAACTAATTAATCTTCCTTACAATTAACTTTAGTAATGACATAGCCGGGCTGTCACAGTAAGAAACATGCCATTAGAACACGGTGTTAGGTGGGTTATAAGGTGATCTAGAAGTGACAAAGTGCTTAGGGTAAAACTTGTTTACAGTGCAATACAAAACATATATAAAATGTTCAATCAATCAACATCAATCCCTATACAATTGAATCTCAAATCTGTACAAGGTTCTGTTTTTCACATGGAGTGGAGAGAGTAGGGAAATGATTGTGTAGGCACATCGACGTTTCAACCCAGAAGGTGTGTGAGTCACGTGGCGTAACGGTGGGTTTCCTCAGGACATGAGGGGCAGCCTTTGGGAGAAATTAACCATGGGTACGGTGTGTTGCATAAGGTGAAGTTATTTACTGGTGGTTCTGAAAACCTACCCATTGGAGATGACAATCAAAGGCCTGACGAGTTCTTTGAATTAACGATCCGCCAGCGGTTGGATTCTGTGGAGAGAGAGAGATACAGCAGTAAGGAACCGCTCCAAGCAGCCAGAAGTAAAAAATAGCCTGGCTCAAAATGTTGGTGATTACCTAGTCAGGGATGAAGAGAACTGCAACAGTGTTGAACCATCGGGAAGAATTGGTAGGATCATTAGTCAATTATTTCTTGAAGCCATGAGGATAAGTCACATCAGTTGTGGTGTCAATCACAAGGCTTTGGGGATACAAGAAGTCCCAGGTAAGGAAGATGATTTCATAAGAAAAGGACAGGATTTCTCTAAAGCCCAGACATGCAATGTTTCATCTGCATGGAAGAAACTCATGCAAACCTCATCAGGGTGGGTCTGATGAGTGTGCATGCCCCAGCAGGCTTGGGTGATAGCAAGGTGAAGGCACACATGTTTACTTAAACCGAGTGATGTTTACTGGGGGTTAAGGAACCCACAGATGGAGGTGAGGTTCAAACTGAGTAGTGTAGCTCAATATCACATGAAGGATCAAGGTGGATAAGGTGGGTGCTCACTGAGTCTGAGAAAGCAGTGCACGTGTTGGGTTGCTATCGTAAACCAAATCTATAGTAGCATGCATACTCTCTAGATTCGTAGGAGAATTCATGAGCCACAACGGCAGGTGATTTATGAGAGTGGAGTGAGGGAAAGTGGAGGCTTATGAGCCCAGCCCTGCTGTCCCATAACGACTGTGAGCGTGAATACCAAAATGACGCATCTATAATGGCCATTGCCGTGGATGCATGCATGGTCTCTAGATCTAAGTGCAGAGTCACGAAGGGGCGGTAGAGGTGGCTAAGAACAAGCGTTTTACAGGTAGAGAGACTGTGGGCTGCAACAGCAGGTGATTTATGAAAGCGGATTACGACGTGTGTTGTGAGTGGAGGCGCAGGCTTATTAGTTCTGCTATGGTGTCCCATAGCAACAACCCAAGCCACGGATCTATGGTGGCCCTAGTCATGGATGCATGCGTGCTCTCTAGATCTAAGTTTAGAGTCACGAAGTGGTGGGAGGTGTGTTACAGATGGAGAAACTATGGGCTGCAAGGATAGGCGGTTCGTGTTGGGCTTGGTGGTAAGTCGAGGAAGGAGGCGTATAGGCTCCGCCATGGAGTTGCATAGAGACTGTGAGCAAAATTACAGAGCCATGCACATGCACATGGTCAAGTGTCTCGTGAGAACAGAGTAATCTAAACACATGTTGCGGGCAGACAGAATGCACTGCAGGTGTTGAAATATAAGGCAGCTGCGGAAACAAAGATTCTCTTAGGTCTGAGAACAGTGTGAGAATTTTTTTTAAATGGGCTTCAAGGGCAGGCGATTTGTAAAAAAGGAATACCCGCACGTGTTGGGCTTGGTGGTGGGTCGAGGAAGGTGGCGTATAAGCTCCGCCATGGAGTTGCATAGAGACTGTGAGCAAAATTACAGAGCCATGCATATGGTGAAGTGTCTTGTGAGAACAGAGTAATCTAAACACATGTTGCGGGCAGACAGAATGCACCGCAGGTGTTGAAATATAAGGGAGCTATGCTATCAATTTAAAATTCTACACAAAGGAACCTTTGCTAAAGTTTGCTACGGCAAGTCTGGCCAACTAACTATGGCATTCCCGAATGAGAAGGGTTTAGACAGGACTGTGTTCTCGCCCCTACCCTGTTTTCCCTCTTTCTCAATGGCCTAATAGAAGTCCTTCTCACATTAAAAAATATTGACTCGCCTAAACTTGCTTCCGGAAGATTTCTCGCACTAATGTTTGCGGACGACACCCTGCTGCTTTCAAAATCACCAATGGGTATGCAGCGAGTGTTGGACCAGTTCACTATCTTTTGCAAGAAAAGAAACCTGGTGGTTAACATCAACAAAACCAAGTACATGGTTTTCAATGCCAGCACAACTAACTGTCCCCATCCAAAAATGGATGGCCGATCCCTAGAAAGGGTATCCAACTTTGATTACTTAGGCCATTTTAGTGCGCCGCTTGAAATTTACAAAGTTCAAGCAAGAGCTTCATCCCTGTATGGGGCAGAGCTCTGGGGGCACCTACCGTCACATGAGTTATCTATTACAGAAAATTACTTTTTTTGGCAAATTCTGACCCTGCCAAAAAGTACGCCACTAGTACCACTTAGGCTGGATTTGAACATCAGACCGATAGCAGATGCCATCGCCTCACGCCCGCTCCTCTATTGGAGGAGACTATGGAGTACTCCCGAGTTGGAGAGTTACAGGGAGGAACTTAAGGTGGTGATGGCCTCTCTGGGTGCAGGTAGGATCCCCTGGTTATCCTCCATAAGGCAGTCAGAAGTAGAATTGGGCTTGAGAATCTCTGGCTGGATCCTGGGGTCTCCTGCCCAGCTATTTCAAAGAAAACCTGGGCAGACACCATAAAATGCCATAATCTACAGGAAATCTATCATTCAGCCAGGCCATTAAGCCTGACTGATGGCTTCCTGGATCACAAGATAGATTATTGCTTTGAACAGGAACTAGAGCTATTCAACCAACCTTAGCGAAAAAGCTCTATCTCCAATTCAGATATGGTACCTTGCCTTTATATTCAATTACTGACAGGTGGAAGGGGGTCCAGCACGTCCGTGTCCAGGCTGTAAATCGGAGGCTGAAACTCCGCTGCACGTTTCCCTTTTTTGCCCCGCCTATTGCAACATCAGGAGAAAGTGGATAATACAGCTGTATAAAAATTTAGGAATTAAGAACTATTTGGTGTTCTTTAAGATCTTGAAATCAGGCACCAATGTATTGGTAGTTAGTGCTGTAGCAAAATTTTTATTTTCTATGTGGCTAATGCGAAGGAATTTGCTCAGAAAAAGATGGCACACATTTTTATACATTAGTATTGAGCGCCTGTGAATAAATGGGTCATTAGCGATATTTTAATCTTTTACAACTTTTACTGTACGAATCTTTTGTTTTAAGCTTTTAATATGTGTTCTTCCCACTCAGATGAATGTAAGATGAAAATTTATCAAATTAATTGTTTTTAACTCATTCACGGACTGTTGATAAATGTATTTTAAATTGTATGTGTTTTATGGTTATCTAACTAACCAAAATAAAGTCTTTGAAAATTAATATAAGGGAGCTGCGGAATCAAAGATTCTCCTAGGTCTGAGAACAGTGTAAGAAACAATTTAAAAATTACGAGCAGGCAGGAACTCTTACCTCTGGTCTGCAGGTTCCAGAAGGGGAGGAAATGTAAGCACCTGTGCGTTTGACGAAATGTGAGTCATCACGTGTGATATTCACCAGGTGCTGATTGGTGTAAGGATTTCAGCTGTGTTGTGTTGAAAAAGTGAAGCTTGATGTCGAGCATAGCGCAGGGTTGTGAAGTGTCCTATGTTTCATGTTGAGCTAAACAAGGTGAAGGTAACACGTAAAGATGCAATCAGATACATAACTACACGTAGTGTCTATACTTGAAGAAAAAGATCAAAACGGTGGCAGTTTTACATGCATAATTTAACAATGATATAGTTCATAAATTGACGTTGTATTCATTAGAAAGAATCAAACTGCGTGGTGATGACTGGTAGTGAATCACAAGGCTGAAGTAAATCGAACGGAAAATTACACACAATCTAGATTAGGCGATTTCATTCATTTGTTGCATATATTTAGAGAGAACTCATTTTTGAATAATGGTTATACCATATTGTTCCATGAAGTTATTTGTTGAAAAAGGAACGGATGTGCCCAGAATAGATTGGCAATGGATTGAGACATACTTAAAAGGCTGAATTACATCACAATCTTACAGTAGGACATAGGTGCGCATTTTTGCAATTGGGATTAATTTCATACAATGGAGTGCATTTTTGGGAAGGGGACTATTGAGCAAACCATATTATTGCATAAGGCTATACAAAGTGTTTTAAAAAAAAATATTCATGGTTGAGCAGAAGTCATATCCAACATAAGGTATGGAGAACCTGAGTGGTAAGCATATAAGTGCAAGTATGTACCACATCAGGTATATCTAGACAAATTTTACCTATTGTTGATAAATGCATATGGGAGGAGTGGGGGCAACAGTGTGGTTGAGGTAAATATTCATCATGATCTTCTCGGTAACCCAGAATGTGCAAGTTGCACCCAGGGTTAACAGAAGGGAGGGGCCAGCTAAGCCCAGATGATCACAAGTAGAATCATATTTGGGCTGAAATCTCTTCTAGAAGAAGAGGATATGGCGAGAAACATTCTCCCATTAAATGCTGGCACCCCCTTTCAATGTACAGTAGCTGCTATGCAACCTTTTCGTGTTTTATCTGAGCACGGATTGCAAGACTGCAATGGGAGGTTCCCATCAGATAAGCCAAGTATATTTGCATTTAGAAGAGGTGCTGCTGAAATGAAAATAGATCAAATAATGGTAAGTGTTACAATGTGGGATAGTGTAGTTGATTTCAATGTCTGGAGGTCTTAGGGACTCTTTTTTTGTGTTGAAATTTTGTAATGAAATTCATTATAAATATACATTTTAATAACAACAATAAGAAGACAGCATTACATTATTTATCAATACTTAAAGTAATGGATAATTATACATAAATATTAATTTCTAATGGATAAAACAAATAAATATGAAGTGTATAAATAAGTATATTGTAAGGAAGTATTTAACTAGATAAATAGATAAATAGTAAAATGGTGGATGAGGAGAAAAGGGTGGAAGTGAAGGGAGGTAAATGAGAAAAGATAATAATTAATAACTAAATACATAAAGAAAAATTGTTGAAGCATATAATAATAGTTGATAAAATATAGATAGTTCAGATATACATATGAGATAATAACAATACATAGGATCATCATAACAATAACGGAGGACTGTTTTATCCTAGAAAATACCCACAATAATAAAGTTTAAAAGAAAGTAAAATAGAAGAATGTAATTGAGAAAAAGAGTTGAAGCCAGAGTGTAGGGAAGTACAAAAGAAAAACAGGAAGGGAGACAAGATAATAATAAAATAATATGGATAATGGGAATTATAAAGCAAGTGATAATGATAGGAAAGGCATAATGTAAAAGCATGTAGAGCAATGAGTTCCTTTCCTTAAGTGGATAAATTGGTAGATACAGAACAATTAGTAGCCTTATCAGCTTTAGCATTTAGGTGACCAACTCTGAAGGAACACATCAGCTTGATTCTGAAGGTTATAGATCACACACTCATGTGCTGCTGTTTGTATCTTGGCCACTAACCATTCTTCTTGTGAGGGTGGAGATGATGCCTTCCAATGATGTAGAATACATATTTTAGCTGTAGCTAATGCACTGTGGAAGAGACGACATTGTGTTTTAGATATCTTTGGAAAATTACGTAAATCATGTAAGAGAATATTAGCAGATGTGTGTGGTAGCTGCAAGGGCATTGTGGGATGTAAGATTTTACCATTATAATTCCAAAAAGGTTGAATTTTTAAACATTCACAAATAATATGAGTTGTATCACAGCCCGAAGTGGAACACCTCCAGCAATCAGTATGCGAAAGCAGGCCAGCTTTATGCAATTTGGCTGGTGACCATTGCCAATCATGTAGTATTTTAAACAAACAAAATGTATGCCTTTCTTCATGGACTCCTTTATGAAGATCCTCCAATATCTGCTCCCATTCAATAGCTGTGTAAGCGTTTGATAATCAGGATTGCCATTTAATTTGAAGATTGCGAGAAAGGGTCTGTGAGAAGAGATGAGACGTAAAGGTTTTATAAAGACCAGAGGTTACTCCCTTATGTTTCCCCCATACAGTTAGGTAGGATAATATTGGAGAAGTTTGAAACGACCAAGGTGGAGTTCGCATATGCTTCTTCAAACACTGTGTGGAGTTGAAGATATTTAAAAGAATGTTGTATGGGAAGATTAAATACCTACATTAACTGAGAGAAGGATTTAAAATCGCCATTATGAAGAAGTTCATCTGGATATTGAATGCCTGCAGCTTGCCATAAAGGCCAAAGCAGAGTATGACCATTAATACGCATACCTGAGTTATTCCACAAGGGAGCCTTTTCATGAATATGTGAGTTTGAATCTAGTATATGATGTCCCCTTTGCCAGAATTTATGCATAGCTGATAAGATCGGATTCTTGGGAACAGAACGGCTAGTAACAGTACCGTATAAGAGAGAAAGTCCTGAATCCATAGATAAAAGATAGAGCTCAATATGAACTTATTGCAGAATATTTTTGGTTCCTGGTAAGAAGTAGGAAAGTTGTGAAATGTGGAATACAAGAGTATAATGTTCAATGGATGGAAGACCCAATCCTCCGTATAATTGGTGAGCTTTTAATTTTGATATTGCAAGACAAAGCCTACTTGTGCCTGATATGAAGGTCTTGATCTTCGAATCTATTGATCGGAGAGTAGATAAAGGAATCTGGAGGGGAACCATTCCCAAAATATAAATGAAACGTGGCAGAGTGACCATTTTGATAGCTTGGACTCTGCCCCAAAAGAGAGTGCCCCAAAGTCTTCCATTTGTCAAATTCACACTGCATTTGTGGAAGTAGAGGACTTAGAATGTCTGTAGTCATATTTTCTGAACCCTTTTGACTAGAATTCCCAAGTACTTAAGGCGTGAGGACTGCCTGTGAAAAGGAAAGTCATATATAGCTGCCTTTGTAGTTCCATCCGATATAGGTAGTGCCTCACTTTTGTCCCAATTAATTGTGTAAGCTGAGAAAGAAGAGAAATCATTAATAATTTGGAAAAGGGATTGAAGAGATTGAGGGAGGTTTGTAAGAGTAAGTAGAATATCATCTGCTTAAAGATATATTTTAGAGTTTCCGGTTATAAGGAGAACACATGTCATTTCAACAGTTTGGCGAATGGTGGCAGCTAATGGCTCCATTGCCAAGAGAAAAAGAAGGGGGATTAAAGGTTAACCCTGGCGTGTTCCCCTTCGGATCGGAATTGCATCTGATAAAAAACCGCCACAGTTCACTTGAGCAGAAGGATTTTTATACAATAAGCGTACTTGGAAATAAATTGATCACCCAACCCAAATCGTTGTATAATTGTGAAGAGATTTTCCCATTCAATGCAATCAAATGCTTTTTCTGCTAACCCATCATTTTGAAGGTGTTTAGCAGACCATAATGGATGGGCTAACGTACATAGATGATTCCGAGAAGAACGTCCTGGTACAAAGCCTTCTTGCGTGTGATCTATCAGCAAAAATAAAACCTTACGGAGAGGAGATGCGAGAATACTGGCTAGTATCTTGATATCACAATTAAGTAAAGATATTGGAAGATAACTACTGCAGACAAAGGGATCTTTCCCAGGTTTGGGCAAAACAGCAATAATTGCTCTGTTAGAAAGAGGTCTGTTGGACAGGCCACATGAAGGGCTTGCTCCCTCCCCGCATGACAGGGCCCCAGCCCCGGCCCACCTGGTGTTACCCACAGAAGCAATCCGCACCCTGTCTCATGCGGGACTCCTGCCCCCGGACATCTCTGTATCATGGGGCCGAACCACTACCGGCTCCCTCGCCCGGCCCGGCCGCCATCTTGGACACTGCACCACGAGGCTGCATGGCCTCAGCTCGACCCTAACCCTGGGCGTGGCCAGGCCCCGACATCCCGGCACCACCATCCACCCAGGAGGTGAACGGACCACTTGGCAGGTTGATGGGAGAAAGAAGTGTCGATGGCTCTCCCCCGCCAGGTGCCGATCGCCCCCATCTCCCCCGGGCGCTGGCTCCACCCCCCTGCTGGGTGTCTGGACTCCCTCATCCCGGACCTCCCGACCTCCAAGTGCGAGGGTCCGGACATCAAAGGGCGCCAGACCTATAACTGGGGCAGCTCCAGAGCAGGAAGGCAGTTGTATCCTGGAGTCGAGAGACGCCGTGAAGAACTTATCCTTGACGGACTACTGGCGCTGCCGTAGCCCTGCCTTGAGAACTATCGTCTTGCCTGCTGGCGCTGCCGCAACCTTCTGAATCCTTCATCCTCGTCGGGACCAGCTGGCGCTGCCGCGGACCGTTGTAACTACCATCTTCACCGGGACCTGCTGGCGCCGCCGCGGACCGTCGCTACCTACGATCATCTCGGGACCTGCCGGCGCTGCCGCGTCCCGTCCATCTAGAACGCCGAGCTCGAGGATTGTGAGCTATCCATCATATCATCACCTCTGCCAGATTGGTAACAAGACTGTCCCGCTACCCCCTTCCCATCCGAGAGACTAGAATCGAGGGGACCCCTGAGTCCAGACCTCCTTGTACCATTCTACCGTACTTTAAGTTTGCTTATAAAGAACGTAAACCTTATCTTTGTGTGGTGTCCGTCTGTGGGGGGGAAGTTACTCGTCTGTACGATCGCTGGAGACGGCTCTCCCCGGAGACCTCTCCTCTTGTCCTCGGCCGAGGATCTTCATAACAATAACGGAGGATTGTTTTATCCTAGAAAATACCCACAATAATAAAGTTTAAAAGAAAGTAAAATAGAAGAATGTAATTGAGAAAAAGAGTTGAAGCCAGAGTGTAGGGAAGTACAAAAGAAAAACAGGAAGGGAGACAAGATAATAATAAAAGAATATGGATAATGGGAATTATAAAGCAAGTGATAATGATAGGAAAGACATAATATAAAAGCATGTAGAGCAATGAGTTCCTTTCCTTAAGTGGATAAATTGGTAGATACAGAACAATTAGTAGCCTTATCAGCTTTAGCATTTAGGCGACCAAGTCTGAAGGAACACATCAGCTTGATTCTGAAGGTTATAGATCACACACTCATGTGCTGCTGTTTGTATCTTGGCCACTAACCATTCTTCTTGTGAGGGTGGAGATGATGCCTTCCAATGATGTAGAATACATATTTTAGCTGTAGCTAATGCACTGTGGAAGAGACGACATTGTGTTTTAGATATCTTTGGAAAATTACGTAAATCATGTAAGAGAATATTAGCAGATGTGTGTGGTAGCTGCAAGGGCATAGTGGGATGTAAGATTTTACCAACATAATTCCAAAAAGGTTGAATTTTTAAACATTCACAAATAATATGAGTTGTATCACAGCCCGAAGTGGAACACCTCCAGCAATCAGTATGCGAAAGCAGGCCAGCTTTATGCAATTTGGCTGGTGACCATTGCCAATCATGTAGTATTTTAAACAAACAAAATGTATGCCTTTCTTCATGGACTCCTTTATGAAGATCCTCCAATATCTGCTCCCATTCAATAGCTGTGTAAGCGTTTGATAATCAGGATTGCCATTTAATTTGAAGATTGCGAGAAAGGGTCTGTGAGAAGAGATGAGACGTAAAGGTTTTATAAAGACTAGAGGTTACTCCCTTATGTTTCCCCCATACAGTTAGGTAGGATAATATTGGAGAAGTTTGAAACGACCAAGGTGGAGTTCGCATATGCTTCTTCAAACACTGTGTGGAGTTGAAGATATTTAAAAGAATGTTGTATGGGAAGATTAAATACCTACATTAACTGAGAGAAGGATTTAAAATCGCCATTATGAAGAAGTTGATCTGGATATTGAATGCCTGCAGCTTGCCATAAAGGCCAAAGCAGAGTATGACCATTAATACGCATACCTGAGTTATTCCACAAGGGAGCCTTTTCATGAATATGTGAGTTTGAATCTAGTATATGATGTCCCCTTTGCCAGAATTTATGCATAGCTGATAAGATCGGATTCTTGGGAACAGAACGGCTAGTAACAGTACCGTATAAGAGAGAAAGTCCTGAATCCATAGATAAAAGATAGAGCTCAATATGAACTTATTGCAGAATATTTTTGGTTCCTGGTAAGAAGTAGGAAAGTTGTGAAATGTGGAATACAAGAGTATAATGTTCAATGGATGGAAGACCCAATCCTCCGTATAATTGGTGAGCTTTTAATTTTGATATTGCAAGACAAAGCCTACTTGTGCCTGATATGAAGGTCTTGATCTTCGAATCTATTGATCGGAGAGTAGATAAAGGAATCTGGAGGGGAACCATTCCCAAAATATAAATGAAACGTGGCAGAGTGACCATTTTGATAGCTTGGACTCTGCCCCAAAAGAGAGTGCCCCAAAGTCTTCCATTTGTCAAATTCACACTGCATTTGTGGAAGTAGAGGACTTAGAATGTCTGTAGTCATATTTTCTGAACCCTTTTGACTAGAATTCCCAAGTACTTAAGGCGTGAGGACTGCCTGTGAAAAGGAAAGTCATATATAGCTGCCTTTGTAGTTCCATCCGATATAGGTAGTGCCTCACTTTTGTCCCAATTAATTGTGTAAGCTGAGAAAGAAGAGAAATCATTAATAATTTAGGAAAGGGATTGAAGAGATTGAGGGAGGTTTGTAAGAGTAAGTAGAATATCATCTGCGTAAAGATATATTTTAGAGTTTCCGGTTATAAGGAGAACACATGTCATTTCAACAGTTTGGCGAATGGTGGCAGCTAATGGCTCCATTGCCAAGAGAAAAAGAAGGGGGAATAAAGGTTAACCCTGGCGTGTTCCCCTTTGGATCGGAAATGCATCTGATAAAAAACCGCCACAGTTCACTTGAGCAGAAGGATTTTTATACAATAAGCGTACTTGGAAATAAATTGATCACCCAACCCAAATCGTTGTATAATTGTGAAGAGATATTCCCATTCAATGCAATCAAACGCTTTTTCTGCTAACCCATCATTTTGAAGGTGTTTAGCAGACCATAATGGATGGGCTAACGTACATAGATGATTCCGAGAAGAACGTCCTGGTACAAAGCCTTCTTGCGTGTGATCTATCAGCAAAAATAAAACCTTACGGAGAGGAGATGCGAGAATACTGGCTAGTATCTTGATATCACAATTAAGTAAAGATATTGGAAGATAACTACTGCAGACAAAGGGATCTTTCCCAGGTTTGGGCAAAACAGCAATAATTGCTCTGTTAGAAAGAGGTCCCAATGAGGATTCATTATCCGCTTCCTGAAATGCAGCATGTAGTGTAGCTATGATATTATGTCCTGCCCAACGGTAGAATTTTGCGGGGAATCCATCTTTCCCAGGAGCTTTGTGGTAAGGCAGAGCAGCATTGGCTCTGGAAATCTTGTCTTTAGTGATTTCTCCCTCCAGTAAAGTTCTACCACCATCAGAGAGACGGGGAAAATCCACTTTTGCAAGAAAAGTAGACATCTTATATAGATCTATTTGATCGCCTGGCGTGTATAGGGATTGATAAAAGAAATCAAATTCATTGACAATCTCTTAAGGCATTGTGAGTATAACACCTTGCATTGATTGAATGACCGGAATAGCCATGGCGGCCTCCGTTTGATGCAATTGAGCATGTAACAATGTCTCTGCCTTTTCTCCCTGTTGATAGTAAAGCCCCTTCAAACTTTGTAGCGCATATTTGGCTTTAGAGGTAAAAAGACTGTTTAAAGTCGTACGCTCTTGCTCTAGAGACTTACGATTGTGCAAAGTTGGGGTCTTTGTATAGGGACAAGAGTAAGATTGAATGTCGCACTCTAGTTCCATTTGTTGCGCAGCATTCGACTTATTAGTGAGTGCTGCATCACACATTAACTTACCCCACATAGTAGGTTTAGCTGTAGCCCAAATAATCCTGCTAGAAGTTACAGAACCCTAATTAGTGGATAAATAATCTTGAAGATGAAGTTGTAATTGGAGTTTACCTTTGATGGACTTATGCTGCTGAATGTTCATGCGCCATGGTTTTTTACGCCCTGATCGAAAAAGACACAAATCTAGCGACAAGAGCACAGGAGAGTGATCAGATAAAGCTGCTTCCAAAATACAAGACTCCGTGACCAGATGAACCACATTATGAGATGTTAAAACATAATCTAGACGAGAGAATGTGCCATGAGTGGGAGAGAAGAATGTGTATTCCGTATCTGTTAGATGACTGAGACACCATTGATCAACTAATCCATTATCAACTAATCCATAGATCATCTAAAATAGATCTATCTGCTGCATTTCCTTTTTCTAACGGTCTGTTTTGTCTAGAATCGTATCTCATAACAAATTCCAATCTCCTCCAAAATATGAAATATTGTGAGGCATCAATCTCTGTTAGTAGGCAGTTCAACTGAAGGAGGAATGATTTTTTAGTCCCTGTCAGAGCGTAAACTGACCCTAGACAAATGTAAGCATCTCCAAAACGTAATTTAGCAAACACATAACGGCTATCAGGATATGACCATGTTTTGGAAAGACTTACTGGAAGTGATTTACGAATAAGGATTGCAACTCCACATGTACGAATAGGGTTAGTATCTGTGTGTTCACCTTTTCAAATACAGCTGTGTATGACTTTCCCCACCCAATCTCTGCATAGTTTATCAGATTTTATTGCATCTAAATGGATTTCTTGTAATAAAGCCACATTTACGTGCTTGGACTTGAGATAGGAAAGTACTTTTTTCCTTTTAATGTAGTGGGTGAGACCATGAAAATTCCAAGTAATGGTACAAAGAAGATGAGTATTCGCCATGCTGAATTAATGTCAAAATGAAGTAACAATTCACCATTCAATATGCTTGTCAGAGGAAGAAAGAAAAATAATGAAGTAAAGAAAGTACGATAGAAGAAGTAAAAGTGAGTATAGAAAGAAGAGTACTCTTGCTCACCACAACAACACCAGTATATTAGTATGCAGGAACCAATAAGAGAGAAGAAATAATCAGGATAAATAGTATAGCTCAGATAATGAAAGAAGTTGTATTTGTATATTGCGAAGATGAAAAGAAAGAAGAGGGGGTAAATATAGGATACGGTTAAAAGGAAAAGAAAGAAGAACAGATGAAACAGAACTAGACACCTGAGACTGTTGACCACAGGCCTGGGTTCACTAGAGCACCACTGCAGGGGAGCGAAATAATTAGTGCGTCCAAGAGTGATTTTTAAGAGAAAAGTCTATGATAACACATTAGTCCAACTGGTAAACACAAAATAGTAAAATAGATAATCTAATAGTGTTAAGAACAAAAAATGAAGTTTATCACAAGAAAGAGAGAAACAATAATATCGTTAGCTAATGTGGATGTATATACATTATGTATATAATAATAGAATGATAGTCAATCATTGTAAGCAAAATATTGTAAATATAAAAGCGAAAAAATACATGCCGAAATGTATGTAACAGAATTCGGCCTAAAGCAATATATTATAACATGCAATATTAAAAACAACAGCTAAAGAACTAACTGAGATATAACAATGGAGATGCAAAATATAGTAATGCTATGTATTATGATACTTTTGGCAGACGTTTGATAGGCATTTTCCTGTGATAAATTGGAAGTTGTGCATAATAATTATATTGGTTGGAAGGAGGTGATCTGAAGTTTATTCTAAGCTAACATTATAAATATTAAATATAATCAATATAAATTGAGATAATACACTATAGCCTAAAAATGAACTACGAATATCAATTTCTTGCCAGACCATATAATTGCTTGTAACATTTATGCAGGAAAGAAAGACTCAATACTTACTGAAAACCTTCCTTCAACTAGAATCATAAATATGATACAGAATATTATAAATTATGGCAGCATATCATATTTTGAATAAGTATAATATGGCATTAGACATGAAAATTAGTAGGTAAAGATCATAAAAGTACTGTAAGTACATATTTGTGTAAGTATAGAATAGAGTAATATAAACCATTACGGCATAATGAACATGACTTAAACAACATTTCCTTCAAAAGCATACAAGAGGATCATATTACTTACAATAATGAGAAATTATCTGAACCTAATGAAAAACCTTCCTTTGAAATGCAATTGTAAGTAACATCAGTGGACTGGTCAAGAATAGGTAACTCCTCATCGGAAGTAGATTTAAAAGGGGACCTGGATTTATCTCTATGCGTTTCCTTTGCAAAAGCAGAAACAGATTGCAGACCTGAGTTCCTATCTTCTTGGGAACTTTTGGATCTGTCTAAATCCCTGGTGCAGTGCCTAGAACTGCTGGTGTTTCGTCTTCTGTTATCCGGCAATTGTGGAGAGAAGTGAGAGGTTGTTTGAGATTGATCTTGGTACGAATGTTGTATTTCAAAACATTATGTTTTCATACAGTCTAGGAACTTTTGTAGATCTACCAGGATGAAAAAGCCTTTATATTCTCCATTTATGGTGATACAAAAACGTGCAGGTTCAAATTATCAATACCTGACGTCTAATTGTTGAAGTTGAGGTTGCATGGAAAGAAAGGCCGTCCGGCTATCATTTGTTTCCTCAGAGAAATCAGCAGCCATGGAGATGAAGTAACCATTATACGAAAAATAATTTTGTGAACGAGCCGCAGCCAACAACTGTCTTGTTTGTTCATGTCTGAAGAAGCATGCTATAAGCGGTCTTGGGTGAGCTGCAGGATCTTTGCGTGGTGGACCAATTCGATGGGCTCTCTGGATTTCCATAGGTGGGGTAAAAGATATGCCAGTCAATTTTGGGAGAATGTCACAGACGAACGATCTGGTATTCTGACCTTCAAGATTTTCTGGAAATCCAAAAAAGCGAATGTTATCTCTTCTGCTACAATCTTCCAAATCCACTATTTTACTGCAGAGAAATAGAAGATCTTGGTCTCTAGCTTGCAATGAAACAAGATGATTTTCCACTGTCAGTATTCGAGAATCAAGCAATTCAACCTTTGTATGAAAACCTGCAATGTCTGCTTTAATTGACTTGGTTTCTGCGGCCAACGAAGATATAGTTTCATTTATGCCTTCTAACCGATGACTGATTCCTGAAAAGTCATGCAGAATGTGCTCCATAGTCTCCATTGATATAGAGTCAGTAGAAGTAGGTGCAGCTTGGTGAGGTTTAGTTATTGAGAGGGACCCAACTTTTGTGGATATGGTATTAGGTTGTTTAATTACTTCTGTAAAGAGAAGTGGTTTAGAGGGTTTATTACCATCTTTATTTCTAGACATTTTGGCCTTCTTTCTTTTTCTTTTAGTATGTTGAGGTAACATAAGGGGGATCTTTCACACCTGTATATCACCATAAACTAACTCTTTTGTGCCCTTTTGATGCTGGTCATTAATATCTTAGTCTTAATTAATCCTCACTCTGCAGCTTTCAGCCTTGCACTGGGTCATGCATACCATTTGAGGAAAACACGTTATTTTCACATAGCAATTGGGCACCTTTAAGATAAAGGAACTAAATACAATGACAAGAGAATTCTTGTCTTGTATCTGTTTGTGCTGCTATTGATGCTGCAGGGAAGGCATTGTGGAGATAGGAGGAATACAAACCACAGTTTCCAGAAGAAGCATTGAGATGAATAAATAAGGTATTAGTTCTAACATTGTTTACCTCCTGCTGGGGGCACTAGAGGGCGCACTGCGGGATGGCTGGCTAGTTAGGCAGCTCTGCCGGACGGTTCCGTTTATCTGCAACAATAACGTGAACAAGGTCACGGAACCTGCTGCCAAGAGTTACCATCGGACAGCGGAAGATGAGCGGCACATTTTGATATCCTTTTTGTCGCTCTGCGAGCGAGTGGGACGAAGTAATCTGCTTCACAAGATTTGCTGTGGCCCGCGACCTGTGCGGGTAGGATGGCGACTGATTGTAGGCGAATGGGGAAGTGAACATCGGAGACGCGTGGCACACACATCACAAAGCCCCGCAGCAACCCAATCACGGACCCGTGAGTACCTCTTGCAGTACAACGCGCTACTGGCGACTACTGACAGAATAACTAGCGCAATCACAGCTCATAACGGCGACCTGTCACCAGACCTCTCCCGCTTTATGGGGAAATACCATGTTCTGGACTGTCCGCAAAATCGGTGTACCACCGACACTACACCGCTGCGAGGTTACTCACTGCCATAACAACCGCTCTTCAGCGACTCCGCGATAAAGCGATCATCTCAGTGCAGCTCTGCAATATACGGCTAAAGGCGCGAAACATGCTCCCTAAAATGGCGGCGCTCGCTCAGGGGTAATACACGGCTGGCGCCCGTTCGCTTGCTGACACGTCGGCTTATGACTGCAGCGGCCGTGCACACGCGGGTCGGTATGGAAACCCATGTGCCCCATTGACGACCTCTTGGAAGTGATCTACACAACGTTTTGTAATATTGATCATGCTGGTTACGCATGTGCAGCGCCTGTGATAAACACATCGATGTGCCCAAGTTTGACTGTCACACCACGCCATATAGCTCCCGGTTGCTAGCCTGAAAATGGAACTGCTCCTGTGTCTGTTCCCGCTGTGAATAGGCGGTGGCCATCTGCTTAGTACACCAAATATATGTAACACGAAGACAGCTCATTCTAAGATTTTGCTCCGTTTGCATTTATTGTCATTAACCACGAACTAGTAAAGTATCGGGCCTTCCAAACCACTGCAGAGGGTTAACAAGAGTCCATTCAATACTGCAAGAGGACACTGTTGTACCGCTCAGCGCTGTGTTGTGCCGCTCTTTCCTTGTCTGCGACTGTTCTTTCACGTGATACACACCACAGTTCACCTGAGTGGTAACATCCATCTTCCATGTCAGTGCCTGCCATTTTCACGTGGCACTAACGGCTGTGTACGTAATCTCCGTGTCTGCTACATCTGCACTGTTTGCCCGTTCCACTTGCGCCAAAACCTGACACTGCTGCTCTCACCTCTACATGCTGACAGGACACCGGTGCAAAGCGTACCTGCTCTACGAGCCTGTAGTAGCTGCATATACCATCATCACCACATACAAAGGAGCAGATACCCCGCAGGATGGGGAAACCGGACAAACAACAACCAAAGCTCCACTTTGAACAAAGTCGGACCGTGAGAGGGTCCCATCCCCACTCAGACACAGAGACTGACTCAGAGAGCACACCGCCTAAAAGTATGGAGGTCATGCTGAAAGCAATACAAGACAGCCTGCAGGATATGCATGGTAAAATGGACCATCTAACGACGCGTTTGGATAACATGGCGGCCAAGGTGGATCGACATGGAGAACGGCTGGACGAAGCAGAGACAGGACTGTCTGCAGTAGAAGATGAATCACGTGAAAGCACCTCTAAATGTACAGGATTTGAGAAGATACTAGAAGTTATTAAATCCAAGTCTGAGGATTTGGAAGCGAGGTCACGTCGCAATAACATACCCGTAGCGGGTGTACCAGAATCAACAAACATTGGCAATATGGAAACATATGTGGAGGAAATGTGCCTATCCCTGTTTGGCAAAGACAAACTGTCCCAAGTCTTCATCGTAGAAAGGGCACACAGGACACTAGCACTGCGACCACCTCCTGGTACACCACCGAGACCCATAGTGGCCCGCATACTAAACTACCGTGATAGAGATGCAATCCTACGTATGGCACGGGAGCAAAAAGATCTTCAATATCAATCCAACAAACTTGCATTCTACCCCGACTATACGCAAGCAGTCCAACAGGCCAGAAGAGAATTTAATGGAGCGAAGTCGAAACTGCGTGAACTCCAGGTGGACTACGCCATGCTCTACCCGGCGAGGCTGAAAGTTAACTGGGAAGGCAAATCCACACTGCTCACTTCACCCAAAGCAGCAAATGAGTTCATAAAGAAAATCACAAACCACCGGAAACATGACCAACGTAAACAGCAAGACCCAGAGGAAGACTGACAGCAGAGTGAAGATACAACGTACCGACCAACCACTTTGCTGGACAGAGCGCAACCATACATTGGGGATGGTAATAGCCCCTGCCTGGTGCGAAAACTGTGTTTAAATATGGCCTCAGCGGGTAAGGATTGATTGCGCTGAAACATTACTTGCTACTGAAGGTCCTGATCCCCTCGTCAGGTATGTAGAAATGTGCGAACTGTCTGGTGTATATGCCATGCCGAGGTTGGAAAGCAGATCAGGAAATAGTCGTACTGACAGCTCTTCGCTAAATACTGAATTATGTTATCCGTTGGCACCATATGTGACTAATGCACCCTTTGGTGCAAACGTGTATTCCCAGACCCAATGCTACTCATCTGCACAGTGAGGCAATCTCTGGACCTACAGACTTTTCTGTTATAGACAGTGTTGATGTGACAGACACTTACTATTGTTGATGCACAAAAGTGCCGAACAATAATGTTCTTCTACTTCTACTTTGGTATAATGAACCACACAACTGTACCATATCATTGTTCGGTCACATAGCCCAGGTAGCACTGTTATAAATATCACAGCTTCATACGCTCCGCATTGGGGTGCT
This sequence comes from Lissotriton vulgaris, assembly GCF_964263255.1. NCBI lineage: Eukaryota > Metazoa > Chordata > Amphibia > Caudata > Salamandridae > Lissotriton > Lissotriton vulgaris. Next base: position 1,024,219,821 of record NC_141691.1, read on the forward strand.
CCCCCCCCCTTTTTTCTTGTGCCTACACAACCATAACGAGTTACATAGCGTACATTATCTGTGGCAACCCGTATATTGCAAACTTCATATAGTTACGCTAGACATATAAGAAGATACATGCATGTTATGTTGTGATTATGGTTATGCACCTATTTGCATTTCGAAGTGGCTCTGTGGGACTGTGGCTACACGTATATTAGCCCTGAGCATTTGTATGGACATTGTGCATTGTTATATTATTCATGGCAGGTGACTTATGACCTTGTACGTTTAAGCAACCGTCCACGTTCGTTATCTCGGACGGGGATGTGCAGTCCCGGCGGGCCCCCACATGGGTGACGCCCACCACAGTTTGCATATTAATGGGATGTTCAGTGAGGGTATGGCCTCAGCAGATTTGGGCTGCTGTTGTGGGGCGGGGGTAGGGGGGTGGGGCTGTTCTTGTTATTTATGGATCGGACCGCTTGAGATGCATTGCCTGTAACCAGTTGTACCACTTTTATCACTGCAACCACAGAAACCACTTGCATTACACTTCTAAGCTACTGAACTTCCCCTTAGGTGGGACACAGAGAGCGTATTCATTTATATATGACCCCTATTATGGTTAATCCCACACATCAATCCAGAGTCCTGAACGTCCTCTCATGGAATATTAGAGGCTACGCCAATCCCAAGAAAATTTGTAGTATATTTGCCTGTCTAAACAGATGGAACATAGACATAGTTATGTTTCAGGAAACGCACGAATCTCCGCACACACATTCTCAAGTGGGGCGCAGATGGGCCGAGTCTATGCACTGTTCGAGATACTCATCCTATGCTAGGGGTGTTTCCATTTTGGTTAAAAAAGGCACGAACTTTAAGGTGAGCACGACAAAAATAGATGACGGTGGGAGATATGTCATAGTACAGGGTGACATACGTGGTAAGCACATAACACTAGTTAACACCTACGGACCAAACACGGACACCCCGGAATTCTTCCGAGAAATCTGGCGCCACCTAAACACGGCTACTGATCAGACAATACTATGGGGCGGAGATTTTAACATTGCTCTGAACGATGCCCTTGATTAGTCAGAAGGCACAATGGAACATCACACGCGTGCTAGGACTGAGTTGATGGACATCATGCGAGATCTATCCTTACAAGATATCTGGAGGGTGGGACATCCTGTAATTACCGAAGCGACACACACGTCGGGAGCCCATGCTAGCTGGTCGAGGATAGATTACTAGTTGGGGACGGCTGACATTTTGCTGTGGACACACGCAGTTGATCACATGCCCAAGACATTATCTGACCACAATCCTGTCAAGCTGTCATTTACCATTCCTAATTTCGTACCACCACCATACAGTTGGCGTTTCAATTCCCTTGCACTTACAGACCCACTATATGTTGATACCATCGGTAAGGCTATCAAAGATTACTTCAGCCTGAATGCAGACACCACGGACGACGCGGGGCTTCTTTGGGAAGCCTTTAAGGCGACGATACGGGGAGTCTGTATAAGTACAACTGCCGGTATACTGAAAGACATTAGAGCACAGATTGCACGATGTGAATCTACACTCCGTGCTTTGGAACGACAATACGAACAAACCCCGACACGCAGCATACTTAGCGACATTAGAACTACACTCACTGAGCATCAAAACTTCGCTGCAGACGAAATTAAATATCTAAACAAGCGTTATGTGGCTAGAGCATACGGGGAGGGTGGCAGACCAGGAAGGGCCCTAGCTACCAAAATATGCACAGGACACAAGCAACACATCATCACAACGACTGTTGGTGAAGATGGGCAAACTCACACCGACCAGGCAGGCATACTCCAGAGCTTTGTACGCACTTATCAGGACCTATATACCTCACGACCCACTGCCTCACAACACGACACGCTACAATACCTCGATGATGTTGCTATTGGCTGGCTGTCGGATAATCAGAGACAATACTTGGCCCGGCCACTGACAAAAGAAGAGATTACTGAAATCATAGCATCTTTACCGAACGGGAAAGCACCGGGGCCAGATGGATTCACTTGTGAATTCTATAAGGCCTTCAGCGAATTACTGTCCCCATACCTAGTAGACATGTTTGGAGAAGCCTCAGAAGCCCAGATCCTCCCAGCAACGCTACGAGAGGCTGTGATCATAGCATTATTGAAGCCAGGTAAAGATCCCGAGACTTGTGCTTCCTATCGCCCTCTGTCGCTCTTAAATGTCGATTAAAAAATACTAGCTAAAGTCCTTGCCACCCGATTGCAACCGTTAATGGCCTCACTAGTTCTTCCAGACCAATCGGGATTCATTCCCTCCAGGAACACCACGCACAACACCAGAACACTATTTGCCACCGCACATTATCTTACACCATCCACCAAGGCAGCAGCGATCATGCTAGACGCTGCTAAAGCGTTCGACTCTATTGAATGGTCGTACCTTATAACGAGATTGCATAGAATGGGTTTTCCACAGATCTTTGTTCAATGGGTACAACTACTCTACACCAGACCAGTGGCTAGAAGAAAGATCAATGGATACGTGTCGGAGACCATTGCCATAGAGAGAAGGACGAGACAGGGTTGTCCACTGTCCCCTCTCCTATTTGCACTGGCGCTGGAACCTCTAGCCTGCATAGTTCGACAGAAACATCACCACCTCGCACTTCAATTCCCGAACAGGCCTCTGCATATATCATTATATGCGGACGACATGTTATTATACGTCAGAGACCCAGCTGTCAATCTGGACCCACTCCTAAGAGTGTACATCCGTTTTGGTGGATACTCAGGATTGCAAATAAATTGGGATAAATCCTCCATATTTCTACTGACTGACTCCACCCAACAACATATGACAGAATACCCACTAGAGTGGCAAACGGACCCTTTCCGATATTTAGGCATTTGGTTCCACCGAGATCCAGAGGTGGTTATTAGAACCAATTATGGTAGGGCGATTGGCACACTTAAAGATAAAATCGCAAGATGGATCCAACTCCCGCTATCGCTGGCCGATAGGATGGCGATCGTGAAAATGGTAGTGCTCCCTAAATTGCTTTACCTTTTCAACAACATTCCGATACAACCACCATGAGAGGTTTTCAAACGTATCACATCCATGATCTTGACGCTCATTTGGGCAGGTAAAAAAGCACGCATAAAACTAGACACGTTAACTCTACCGGTTCACAAGGGAGGCTGGGGGGTACCAGATTTTTGGTTGTACTATCTGTGCACCCAAGCCCAATTTGCCACACATTGGTATCACATGACGCCATACTTGACTCATGTGGCAGTGGAGGAGGGAGACGCGGCGCCGATCCCACTGGACGCTATAATAACGCATAACAGACCCCCACTCCATAACAAGGATATTAATACGATAGACACTACCAATGCTGCCTGGAAAGCACTAGGCCATATGATGCGCAAACTCCCACTCTACGCTCCAGCACTGCCACTACATCATCACCCACAACTATCAGTCACTAGCGAAGAAGTGGGCATGGGCCTATTAAAACAGGTGGGTTTATGCACAATGGGTGACGTCTATAAGGACGGGGTCTTTCTAAATGATCGGGACTTAGCCTTTTTTCAAAATCAGACAACACTATTCCGCTTTACTTTCTATAGACTTAAACAAGCGATGAAACAACATTTTCCGACATTCCCGAACGAACCCCAGACGATGGACACCCTACAAATGTTGATCACGTCTAAGAACACTTCGCATCTGGTCTTGCAACTGTATATGCAAACACAGACGGAATTGGATCATAGGGCTGCTAGTGCACTGGGGAAATGGAATGCGCTTTTAGACACCTCACTTACAGATAAAGAATGGGAGGCTACATGCACACTCACGAAAATGCTAACGCCAAATGGCAACCTACGTATAATCCACTTCAAATATCTCCACCAGGTCTATTACACTCAAGCCCAGCTATATAGATACGGATTACGTGAAGAAGCACGATGTAAAAGATGTGGTTACAACCAAGCAGACTTTATACACCTGGCTTGGAACTGTGTAGCGATACAGGATTACTGGGCAGCAGTGACCGGAAAACTGACAGACATGGTGGGGGTACCGATCGCATGCACGGTTACCAGCTGTTTCCTGGGCCTGCTGCATAATGTGAAGGCGACGCGCCGTAAATTCTGCGTCATAGCATTATTACTAGCCAAACGCAGACTATCAATGTGTTGGGATAGCTCACACACACCCCAAGTCAAATTGTGGATGCAAGATATGGCGTATTGCCAAGATACTCTAAGGACATACGAGGAATCCCTACCATTGAGATCTAGACCCAGAGACTACTGGTCATACTTCACAGCGTATTTAAATGCACAATTAGAGGAATAAGGGGCCCATAACATCACTGATATTACTTGGTGTCAAGCAGGTGTATTACTGTATAGTGATTTCACATATATCGAGTTATAGACGTGTGGAACTGGTGTTGGAATGCGGTAGTGGTCTGATCAAGTTAAGTTAAGACATTGGTTCTTTAAATAAAATTAGACAAGTTTTCAAGTTTAAGTTTATTATGTTTTTGGCTCTCAAAAGAGGGCCACATAAAACAATCACATAACTATACACCACTACATACAATAGAAATCACAATAAAAGCCGATTGAAAGGTCACATCATTAACACTGGCCGAACAATCATCGAACAACATCTCTAGGTATCATTAATAAATATCTAAAAAACCTTTAAAAAAGTTAAAAAATTTGAAGCAAAACATTTCATTAGGTGGACAATAAAGGGCATGAAAGAAAGTATTTACATTAAGGATTCCCAATTGTAGACAAATAGATTTTAACCATTTAGAGCGCAATGGACGTAATGCAGGACAAATAAACAAAACATGATTTCGGTCCTGCACGGCCTTATTACAAAAGTTACATAATGGAGATATCCCATACCACTTTGCTAAAAGTGAATTTAGAGGAAGCAAATCATGTCTTAAAAGGTACCATAGCCTACGGACTCTATGAGGGATATTCCAGGAAACGTACTGCTGGGCCTGCTTTAATGAGTACGTGCTTAAAAGTAAATCACCACCCTTCTTTTCTTGTAAAGCAGTCATATCCAATTTAAAACAGAGTTCCCAAGATGTGTATTTCAGCTGAGTCTTTAATTTAGAGGGAGAGAGCAAGAACAAAGTACTTGCATCCAACTCTAACATTGCTACCGCTTTTCTAAAGTTTTTTACTATTAGTGAAAACTCGTTTAGATTGCCCAGCAGTTCGTTTTTAATATATGCCCGTAAGGAACCCGATTTACCTCTGGCCAAACAGGCCACCCACCTTACCAGGGCAATCAACCCCTGTACCCAACAGCTCCGAAGGCCGAATTCCAGCCTGCATGCAGACACGGAGCAAGCTGTATTAAGGGCAGAAATTCTTCTTAGTACCTTTCCTTCCATTAACTGCAAAAAACCCCAATGCCTTAGCTCCACCAATTCTATTCCATAAAGCAGAGTTGCAGGGATTTTTGCTCTATATACTTCCAAAAATCGAGCAAAGTGTCTTTTTCCTGTAGCAGAATACAAGGAACATAACCCCATACCATGCGTCAATGCTTTACGCGAATTATGTTCAATATGGGGTTTTTCACTTAGGTTTGCCGAGATTATTTTACCTAAAAAGGTGTAAGTTTTAACCACCTCTAGTCTCTGGCCTCCTATAGCCCATCCGAAGTTTTCAGACCTACATTTTTTTCTTCCAGTAATGCACATGATTTTGCTTTTAAAAGCATTAATCTTCATAAAATGTGCTTCTGCAAATAAATGTAATGCTTGCAGGCGGTTTGACAAGCCCTTCGGAGTTAAGTCTAAAATGAGGATATCATCCGCATACATTAAAACTGAAATGGATGAACCTCCAACTACCGGGGCTAACCCACCACATGCAGAAATGGAAGCAGGTAGGTCCGCAATATATAATGAAAACAACATGGGGGCCAATAGACACCCCTGTTTTAATCCATTCAGGGATGGGATAATCTGTGAAAGACCCCTTTCTCCGCCTTGTAGCACCTTACACCAGGTATTCGAGTGAAGGGATCTTACGAGTTCCAGTAGATGGGGTGGCATACCCAATACAGCAAGCTTTCTCCACAGCGTCGGACGGTCCACCTTGTCAAACGCTGTGGAGAAGTCTATAAATGCTGCATATACTCCACCACCTCGCACTCGTACATATTTGTCCACAATCACTTGAAGGGCTGTTAAATTATCAAGTGTACCATGCTCTTTGCGGAACCCAGTTTGTTCCAAAGGTAGAATTCCATTTGCCTCCACCCAATCAGTGATTAATATTAGAAGACACTTAGCAAAAACTTTCCCAATAGAATCCAGTAAAGCTATCAAACGGTAGTTCATGGGTTTATCCTGCTCTCCCTTCTTAAATATGGGTATTAGTATACTTCCCCTCCAGGATGTAGGAACTGATCTCATTGAGAAGCAGGCTTTAAACAAAGGAAAAAGAATCCTGCTCCATGAAATGGCATCCTGCTTCAGTACTGAAATGGGCAACTCGTCCGGACCCATTGCTCCGGAGGAGCGCATACTCTTGATCACCGAAGCAATGGCTTTCTCAGAAGGAGGATTCATAGAATACCCACTGTCCAAAAAAAGGTCACAATCCTCACCCTCTACGCCATTTGACGCATACAAATTCGATATAAATGAGATCCAGACATCTTCAGGAATTGAAATGGGAATAGGAGAAGTTCTTGCACCACATCCCTTACCAATTATGGACCAGAATTCTCTAGATTTACCATAGACAGAAGCCTCCCTTAAACTAATCCAGAGTGAGTCTTCTTTTTCTTTTTTTAATTTTGTTCTCAGTCTGGTCCTCCTTCTTTTTAGTAAGGATAACTTATTAGCATTTTCCCTGGATCTAAAAAGAAACTGTTGCCTCACTAGTTTCTTTATTTCTTTATTTAAGAGTAATAATAAACTAGGAACAAAAATCACTTTCCTAAGGTATCTAGGCTTCTTTGCAGTCGCAGTAAGCTTCTTCATAAAGTTTTCAAAATGAAAGAATTCCATACCCTGCCATTCTTTTAATTCAAGTAAGGTTTGTGCAAGAATGTTTTGCAAATCCTTCATAATAGTAGGGTTCCAGAAACATCTACCGGACTTACAAAGAAGAGAAACTCCTCTATTACTTAAAGACCAGGAATCAGTGACCGGAGGTTGTAATGAAAGAGTTATACTGGTCACGTTATGATCACTCATAGAAGTTTGAGAAATCATTATATCCTGAATAAAGGAGAAAGTATCATAGTCCGTAATTACATAATCACGACCTATGAGTAAATTTAGCAGGTGTATCAGATGGCATCCTACCATTTACAATTAACCCCTCTAGATAGCTAAGTTCTTCTAACATTATCTTTCCTCTTTTGCTAGTTTTTATTGTGTTTGGAAAGATAGATTGGGGTATATTATATACCTCTTCTTTAGACTTATTTCTAAACAAGTCTACGCTTGAGTTAGAAACTTTGCTATTCAGATCACCCACGAGTAGAATATAAGGGGGCTGGTCAAGCTCTAATAATTTTTTAACATAAGAAAACATTTGCTTCAATACAGTATTGAAAACATCTTCAGGCGGAATGTATGCATTAATAATTACCAGGGAATACTGGCTACCTACACTGGCTAGATTATTAATAGTTATTGCTTGAAAAAGGTTACTTGTGTCAACATAATGTGAAAATTGCCATTGTGGTGAATTAGACAGGAGGCAGGCAATTCCACCTTTTGCGTGACCTTTTTTCGATGGCGTAGCTCCAGCCTCAAGCACAAAATAATCTTTCCCCCCGTATAGAATATTTTTACACCAGGTTTCCTGAATGCATATCACATCTGCATTCAGAGAAAATAAGAAATCAAATTTCTCCGGTCTATTATGTTACCCTGCTGCATTCCAGGATAAGACTTTTAATTGACTGTTAAAGATGTTGAAACAGTCTTGGATTATCCGAGGTATTATTAGATAAAACTCCTGGAAGCCAATTCCACCGATGAGTATCCTCAATTGTAGGAGCAGTCAGGTTCAAGGGGGTAGGTAGTACCTGGGAAACCATATGTTTACCTCTAGAGACCCAGATTTTTAAATCTTTATTGGATGTGGACGGCTCTTCCTGCCTAAAGCCCAACTTTGTGGCCCCCTCTATAGGGTAAATATCCTTCCTAATATGGAAAAAGGGTAACACATCAATCCCTCTACACTGAAACACTTCCGCCTGTTGTAGTACAAGGTTAGCTATTATTTTAGAGCAGAATTTTACCCGTACACGTAGCCCATTTTCATACCTTACCAAAGAAACAAAGTCAATGTCGCTCGACTGAATAAGTTTTAAACATTCAATATCCTTAAAACAATTAAGCAACCATGACCTGTTTAGGTATAAGTCTGAGTCAAATAAGGGCAAAAGTCCAGAGTCAGGGTATCCACATAAGATTTAGGAGCTTTAAAATGTACAGAAGGAGAATTTGTGGCGACAACAACCGGCAACCGAAAGATAGGCGCTGATGGGTTAAGTGTCCCTGGTGCAACGGGAATAGTTCTTGTCACCTCTTCGATTGAAACTATGGGCACTAATCCATAATCCTCTTGACAAGGGGCTCCTCCAACATTGGCACGAACATCAATAGGTCCTTCGACTTCAGAGTCAATAGTACAAACAGCAGCCTTATTAGAAAAAGTGTCCAATAAAGGGATATCTTCAATATCTACAACATCATGCACTTCTGTATTTATATGTTTTTGAAAAATAATTTGCCTCTGTCTTTTCTTCTTGTATTTACGAACAGGTTTCCTATTTTTCCCTCTGTTCTTTCTGCTTTTTTCTTTTTCTTTTCCATTTACATCAAGATTCACTTCAGGCTCTTTTTTATCTAGGGTAAAAATTGGGAATAACTAATTTCCAACGTTTAAGTCCACATCCGCCAAGCTTTCTTCCTTTAAGGAAGGTTCTGAATCCTTCTTACAATTTGAAATGGATGGAATAGGCATCCCTGAGGACTCATGTTTGTCAACCACTACTGGCGTACTCACGGACGCATTTTTTTCCAATAAATTACTGCTATCCAGGACATTCTGCAAGACAATCTCCGGGGCGAAAGTAGTACCATTTTCTGTGCTTTTTGCCAGTAATACTTTCAATATCTGTGTAACTGAGTCCAAGATGCAATCAGAGCTCCCAACAAATTTGCCCAGTAAAAACAATATGGAAGCCAGTAAATGTTCTAGTGCTATCAGGGAATCAGAGATAGGTTTATCGTCTTTGGGGAACCCAGAAGCGGTGAGGGGCAGATACCGGATAAATTAAGTGGTGGAGTCCTAGAATCGTTCTGCAGTGAAGGAATGTCATTAGATGTTATAGAGGGAGTACTACTATATAGCAATAATCCTGACGGCGTGGCTCCATTTGGTGTCTTACTAGGGTCAGGGCGTTTTAGATTTCCATCGTCCATATAGCGACCACACAATTCAAGATCTATACTGGACAGAAAAGACTCTCCTTTTATAGCCACATCCAGACTTTCTACAGCTTTAAGAATGTTAGGCAGAGGGACTTTCGTATCTGCTATCATATTATCAGGATGCTCTCCCCTTACAGTACCTACTGGGAGATTAGCGGCAATAGTTATTGACAGGGAAGGCAAGTTTTTTACAGAGGCTGGCTCAGGGTTGGAGTCTTTCTCCACATCAGGCGGTGCATCCACCAAAGGCACCATCTCAGAACCAGCAACTTCCGTAACTGCCAAAGTCTTATCAACAGGTTTTTCCCATAATTTCAGTAACTGCATCTGTCCCTTCAATAACACACTGTTATCATATTTATTCCTCAGGGGGTTAGATCTGGTTTTTATACATGACCTCCCCCCTAGGACTCTTCCAGAGCGTAATTTCTTTGCTGTCATGATAAACGGAAAATTAACCAACCAAGCAGCAGAATAATGTTCAGAAGATATATATATAAATAACTATAACTAGTCCATAAAAATGAATCCTCGGAGAAGTTGACAATAGATACTCGGCCAGTATCCAGAAATATCTCCTTCAAAGAGACACACCTCCAATCACTGAGATAAATAACCAAAAATGAAAATAACAGGGCCCAGCCCAGCCTACCTTGGCCACCGAGGGCCACAGAGGGCCCGCCCTTTGCCCGGGCTTCGCTCGGCGTCCCGCTCGCGTCCCGTGAGGGAGGGAATACACCGATTTTATGCGCCTCCTGGCGCTTGTTGGTGCTGCTCGTAGGGCGCAATGCCCGCTGGGACTTGTGGTTCCCCCGCCCTCTACGCTGGGCAGCTCTCCGGTGTTCAGGGAGGCGTGCGACGGGAGGCGGGATGCTGAAAGAATCCTACAGCGGTAGCAAGGCGGCAGGTAGGAACTGCTGGCAGCTTTGTGCAGCAAAACGTGGTTGAGCAACTTTGAACAGGAATGATTCCCCGCTCTGCAGGGAGTACGCCGATTTTATGCGCCTCCTGGCGATTGATGGTGCTGCTCGTAGGGCGCAATGCCCGCTGGGGCTTGTGGTTCCCCCGCCCTCCACGCTGGGCAGCTCTCCGGTGTTCAGGGAGGCGTGCGACGGGAGGCGGGATGCTGAAAGAATCCTACAGCGGTAGCAAGGCGGCAGGTAGGAACTGCTGGCAGCTTTGTGCAGCAAAACGTGGTTGAGCAACTTTGAACAGGAATGATTCCCCACTCTGCAGGGAGTACGCCGATTTTATGCGCCTCCTGGCGCTTGTTGGTGCTGCTCGTAGGGCGCAATGCCCGCTGGGGCTTGTGATTCCCCCGCCCTCCACGCTGGGCAGCTCTCCGGTGTTCAGGGAGGCGTGCGACGGGAGGCGGGATGCTGAAATAATCCTACAGCGGTAGCAAGGCGGCAGGTAGGAACTGCTGGCAGCTTCGTGCAGCAAAACGTGGTTGAGCAACTTTGAACAGGAATGATTCCCCGCTCTGCAGGGAGTATGCCGATTTTATGCGCCTCCTGGCGCTTGTTGGTGCTGCTCGTAGGGCGCAATGCCTGCTGGGGCTTGTGGTTCCCCCGCCCTCCACGCTGGGTAGCTCTCCGGTGTTCAGGGAGGCGTGCGACGGGAGGCGGAATGCTGAAAGAATCCTACAGCGGTAGCAAGGCGGCAGGTAGGAACTGCTGGCAGCTTCGTGCAGCAAAACGTGGTTGAGCAACTTTGAACAGGAATGATTCCCCGCTCTGCAGGGAGTACGCCGATTTTATGCGCCTCCTGGCGCTTGTTGGTGCTGCTCATAGGGCGCAATGCCCGCTGGGGCTTGTGGTTCCCCCGCCCTCCATGCTGGGCAGCTCTCCGGTGTTCAGGGAGGCGTGCGACGGGAGGCGGGATGCTGAAAGAATCCTACAGCGGTAGCAAGGCGGCAGGTAGGAACTGCTGGCAGCTTCGTGCAGCAAAACGTGGTTGAGCAACTTTGAACAGAAATTAGACAAAAACTGAGACCAAATGATTTTGTAAACGCGGCCGCCCCACAGTGGTTGTAGGCGTCCTGCTGTGTACGTTAACGTATGTTATACATGCAATCTGCTCATGTTCATCTGCTTCAATAACATGCCGCCGGCCTTCTCCTGTAAGGTTGTGGGCGCTACACTGTGTAACTTGTGTGCATACTGATAATAAAGGTCTTGAAACAAAAAAAATAAACATTGTTTACCTCCTTGTCCATTCAAAACAGTCCATGAAATCATGCACGCTAATTAGAAAAAGGCACCACATTTATAAAGGAAAAATGCAACAAGCTTAACAGGAAAGAGTTGAATGATCTGACTGAGGCATTTCCGTAAGGTATTCACATATGGAGTAATACAGAACAACGATCTCCAAAGGAAATGTTGAGGTAAACAAATGAGTTATTAATTATATCATTGTTTGCCCCCTTCTTTAGTCCAAAAAACACTATATAAAATCATGTGCACCAGTTATAGAAAAGAATACATTCTTTAGAAGAAAAGTGAGCCAAACTTAATATGAGGAATCTGCGTAACATGCGAGGCATTCCTGTAGGGCGTTCACATGTTTAACAAAAAGAAGTCTCCATAGACAAACCTGAAACTGTCCAATAAATTATTAAATATATCTTTGCTTTCCTCCTCCTGCGGTGTAAAGCGCTATGTGTGGACATGTTAATCAATTAATTAAAAGCGCTGGACATTCAAAAATAAAGTGAGGCAAGTTTATCATGTATTGCAGTTCTGAGATATTCCTGTTAGAAAGTCGCCTAACTGGAGCTTACATGACTAACTGCTGGGAAAGCGTCATTCATACAGCAGAGGCATTAAGCTGCTTCTAACAGAGAAACTGCCGCTACTCGCTGAAAGGGAATGTAATCTCCACAGAAGCAGGAGATGCAACCTTGGTGAAATCAAGGAGGTGCGGTCTCAGCAGGGGTAGAGAGGCACGGCACCGGCACACGCAGTAAACGAGGAGCGTGCAAGGTAAACCAGGCCTTCAGGTGCTCCACACAACTTCAGATCCCAGCACGTACATCATCTTTTTCCGCACATAAACCGCTCAAAGTGTTCTACGAGTCTTCAGGGTGCCGCAAGTGAGAAAAAGGAGATCCTGTGAATGTGAAAGAGAGCGGTGCTCTCGTCAGCGACCAGTCCCTCAGCAGAGCTCTTCCTTTGGGCGGCTGTCTTCTTTCGCGGCCAGACCACGCCCCTCAGGGACTCTTTTTGAGTCTTAGGCACAGAATTAGGCTGGAAATATCATCCGGCCTATCATCAGTAATAATCATAGGTCAGTTAAGTATCCATTTATTGTGAACAAGCCAGGGATTATGATAGAGATTTATAATTAATTTTCTGATGCTCTACATCCGTTCGCGCAAGAACTTATTGTCCACAACTTCTTGGAAAGCAAGAAAGGCCACTTTATTAAGACAGGTGTAGGCAAAACATCTCTCAACATATTTCGATTATTTATTTATTAATACTCAAATCCTTCAGCTCACTGAGCAACCCTGATAAGAAGTCAACCCCCCACCAAATAAAACCTAACAAACCCAGGCAACTGAATCCTGTACTATCCCCTCCTGTCCTTTACCTGCCCTTTGAGGATGGACCAACCCGCTCCAGGCTGCCCACACCCCACTAAAAACCGCCTACAAAAGAAAAGATTACAACCTGTCTTACCGTGGCAAACCTAACAACAAAATTATCTAAAACACAATCGCAAGAAAAAAGGCCTAAAAGACAAAAAAGATGGGAGGGTGGGTGGGGCAAAACAAACTCCGCTGTCCGCCTCCCGCCGAAAAGCCCTCTCTAAACCCTGCCCTGGCCCTATATATAGACTCTGACTCTTTCCCTAATTAACCTCACCTGTGGCCACTCCGTCCGCGCGAACCTACCCAGGGAGAGACCGGATCGCGTACGGCTCTCCCTGGGCCCCCCCTCGTGCAAGAACTTATTGTCCACAACTTCTTGGTAAGCAAGAAAGGCCACTTTATTAAGACAGGTGTAGGCAAAACATCTCTCAACATATTTTGATTATTTATTTATTAATACTCAAATCCTTCAGCTCACTGAGCAACCCTGATAAGAAGTCAACCCCCCACCAAATAAAACCTAACAAACCCAGGCAACTGAATCCTGTACTATCCCCTCCTGTCCTTTACCTGCCCTTTGAGGATGGACCAACCCGCTCCAGGCTGCCCACACCCCACTAAAAACCGCCACCCAGGAAAACCTTTAGAGTTTTCCTGCCCCACCAAAATAGTAAAGTAAACAACGCCCCGAGAACACCAGAACTGCACATTCAGAACTTTTGCGATCAAATCCGCAATTCCAAAAGATAGAAGGACTGACCCATCTGAGAAAGGTGACCCCCATCCTCATGAAACAAGTGACGCTCAGAAACCTGTAAGTGAGGATGAGCCAAAATGAAAATATCATGCCAGTACAAAACAGTTGCATAGAGTGGTTCAGTGTCCTCGCTCTGCCCATAGCTGTGCGATGTAGATTTCCGTTCCAGCGTAGAAGTGGCACAAATGCCAGCCAGATCACCATGGTGCTCGCCCAGGCGTCCGTGACGACGTCTGGATCCATCTGCATCATTCTTAACAAAGACAGACCAGATAGAGAATACCAGATCATTTTCACCCAGTTGAAATTCTAGCAAGACTGGCAGACCTCCCCCTCCCTCACAGAGCGGAGACAAAAATTAAACAATCCCTCCAACATAGTCCCCAATTACCATGCCAATACACTTCATGCGTGAACTGCTGAGACCAAGAGACCTCCCACCAATTATGGCATTCTGCAGGGATTGCGGGCCATTGCAAGAAGGAGTGACCAACAAACCAAACCCTCTGTTTAACAGTGACCATCCTGCGCAAAGCACCTAGGAGAAAAAACACATATCAACAAAAGAAGGTGCACTACCGTCTGACAAATTTCTTGCAGCATCTCGACCTCCATCTCCCAATTCTGCGTATCTGAGACCAATCCTACCCCAAACTTCAAGCCTCAGAACCGCCCTAATCCTAAAAGAATGAGTGCTAAAGTGTAAAGGAGTCAACCCCAACCCCAAAAGTACCTTCCTGAAAAACGGTCCACAACTGGGCAACAAAAAGTTGGGCTGGCATCTTCACGGCAAAATTGAACTCCCGGCCTAAAACAAAGGAAATCCAGAAAAACCTCCCATTCCTCAACCGGGCAACAAGAAACCAAACCACTCCACCCCAGGAAAATCCACGTACCCCACCCAACTGATCCGTCTCTGACCCGTGGCCAAAGGCGCAATCCATACCCCTCCACAAATACCTCCATACTGGACATGCCCGAACCGGTACGCAAACCCAAGAGTTCGGGAGGCCGAAACGCCCCAAAAATAACCATACAAAACAGAACCGAAACATAACGCACTCAAAATCATCAGAACAGCAAGAAGGCAAATAGGACAACATTTGCCGAAGTAAGGCAAAAGGACAGGCTGCCGCAGCCGCTTAGAACCGGCCTGTAGTCTACCCAAACCGGTCAAAACCTGTTCAACTATAAAACACCCCCCACCGGATCCCTCCCCCACCTGAGCTGCCCATAAAAAGAAATCCCGGCCATGTAACCAGGGATAGTGGTGTGCGAAAAAACCTCTGTCCACCAAGTGTAATTAAAGGTCCCCGGAATATGTCGTGCTTTGAAAACAATATTCAGCTGCAGGCACCACAACGGAATGCACACAACAGCTGCAGCACACACAAATCCCTTGCTCTTCGCCCGGGAACCAATTCCACAAATGCCCAAATTATCAACCTGGAAGAACCCAGTCCTGTTCTGGAATTCCGCGCCTCATATGTACAGGGCCACCAGCAAATGGAACAACTCTAAAAATGCAACACTGCGACCCTGACGCTGCGTGTGAACAGGCCAGCTTGCAGCGCACCAGCGCCCCACCCAGAAGATGCCAACTCCCAGCAAGGTCAACTTCCAAGCTATTCCCCGCAACCTGGGGACTCTAGTTCGTGGACTGCAAGTCATCCAACCCCTACCCTGCCGGGTCCCCTGTAACCAATCGTGAAACCCTCCGTGAAGCCCCATAACAAGCGCACTGCTGCATCAAAGTCCAGAGAAACCTGCCACTACTGTTCCAAGACCGTCACCTTTAAAGGAGTAAGAGCACTTTGGGACAACCGAAAGAACTGGCCTCTGCCCCCTTGTCCCTCCCCCCATTGAAATCCAAAAATCTGTCCCAGGAAGCAGTATGTGAAATGGGGCCTGCCCCTACATTGTGAACACATGTTTATCTACCGTACCGTCAGGTGACACATCAACAACAGCATTATACCAAATCCTGGATTTTTGTTGTGCCTGACAAGTGAGAAACCAGTGGCATACCAATACCTGAATAAGGCCATTGCATACGGTTGAGCGTATCCTCTTCCTCCTGGGCCTTGTGGTGATCAGAGTCCCCTGTCCGCCCATGTGAAATGGTGGCATCATCCCCTCGAGAATTATCATGCACAACAGCGTGCCGCACAGGCAGCGGTTTAATAGCAACTTGCTCCCCAACATGCTCATCCCCAATCCCAACAAGTACACGTAACTGGGAGACTCTCCCCTTGTCAACCGATTTCCGTCAAAACACCACAGGGTCCCCTTGTCGCGGCTTGCTGGACGAAGAGAAAACGATGAAACACGTGCCTTTGCGTGGTCCGCACAAGACTCCTGCAAAAACGTGCCTTTGCGTGGTCCGCACGAGACCCCTGCAAAAAACGTGCCTTTGCGTGGTCCGCACGAGACTCCTGCAAAAGACTAAGTGAACCAGAATGCCCCAAAACTCCCCTCCGAGTCATGACTGTCACAAGTAGAACTTCCACATCTCGTAATGCACCCTCCTCCAGATCATCATCATAAACATCCATATTCAGTTCATCTGCATGCCCAGCATAAACCCCTGCCACTGGGCCACTTTCCATCACTCCCACCATCTTGAAAGTGCCATAAAAATATCATCATTGCGCACTGCGCCTCACACCCCAGAAGAGAAATCCGCTCCCGATCCCCCTCCTGTGCCCCCCCCGACTGAACCAATTCCTGTATAGGGTAATTTTTAGTACATGTTCTGGTCCCCTTCATCATGAAACATAGGTGTAGTAGCATCCCCTGTCTGCCCATCCTGAACGGCGGTGGCATCTCCTCCAGACTCAGCATGCGCATCAGCTTGCCGCACCGGCAGCGTCGTAAGAGCAACTTGCTCACCAACAGCCCCATCCCCAATCAATAGATCGAATGCGCTGAACAGGGAGACTCTCCCCCTAGTGCCACACCTACCACCTTACCTTACCTGTAGGCAACTGCAGCAATGTCCGAAAGAATGCCATAACATCGTCATTGCGCACTGCGCCTCACACCTCAGAAGAGAAATCCGCTCCAGATCCCCCTCCTGAGCAACCTCCCCAGGCCGAACCGCCTCATGCGCAGTCCGCAATGTCTTCGCAAAGAAACTGACAACGTCACCGCAGGCGGTAAAAAGGCAGCCCCTACCACCCCTCCCAAAGGAAGAGGCTCACACTAAAGCGGCAACCCCCCCGCCCCCATGCCCCACAACCAAGCCAGCTGGGAAAACAGAGGTTATATTTATTTATTTATGCGTGGTTATAGAGCGCGGACCTTACCCGAAGGTGTCAAAGCGCTTTACCATAGGAACAGCTGAAAATGAGAACATGACAAGAACAAATCACAAAAACAAAAGGTACAGTACATGAGACGAAAGAGTCAATCGTGGGCAAACAAATTACAAGAAGTAGTAAACAGTGCATAACAGGAAGAAAAATGACGTGTGCAGGTCCCCAAAAGCGTACAAAGTACAAGTAGCAGTAGAATACCGCATTAAATGGAAGACACTCAAACACAAGAACCAACGTACGTAGGCAATGGTGGCACCTGAGCCAGTATCTAAAGCAAACAAAGATAAGAGGCAGCAAACAGTATGTCACAAGAGAACAAAGACGAGTGCACAGTACAACAGAACACCAAACAGGCAAAAGGGGGGCATTACTGCAATAAATGGCAGGCTCTCAAACCACACGAGCACACTGCGAAGACACGTCCATAGACATGGAGACTAGAAATTCTCCATACGAAAGGGCCCTCCCACAGACAATTACTAAAAACCAAGGATGGAAAGGAGACACAACAGAAGTCCTGAAAGGACACTGAATGGCCTGAGCAAAAAACCCGGCCAGGACCATGACATACCGTGAAGCAGGGGCATTGGGAGGTGGGAAACAGTGAAAGCTGCTCACAACGACAGGGCTCGCTCTCTCCCCCCCCCGAGCAGCCCACCCAAAGGACCGCCCCGCCTCACACCAGACGCCCCCCAGCGGCCCCCCGCCCAAGAGGGGGGGGCAGAACAGACCTCTGGAGGAGCGCCCGGTGGCGCGGGGGCATCACCAACCAACTTGCACCCGACCCCCCCCACTTACCGGCTCATGGGGCATGGCAGCAGCGCCGTCCGTCGAGTCGACGGCGTAGACAGGCAGGCAGAGACCGCCTAAGCCACGCCTCCAGCCGCCGTCCTACAAGGACGTGTGCGCCCAACCAGCGACACCAGAAGCTCCAGCCACGAGGGGAGGGGGGGGGTTGTCCTCCCGGCCCACTTCCCGAAAGGACTAGGCGAGCCCAACCTCCGCAAAACAAACTCCGCTGTCCGCCTCCCGCCGAAAAGCCCTCTCTACCCCTGCCCTGGCCCTATATATAGACTCTGACTCTTTCTCTAATTAACCTCACCTGTGGCCACTCCGTCCGCGCGAACCTACCCAGGGAGAGACCGGCTCGCGCACGGCTCTCCCTGGGTCCCCCCTTGTAGACAATCTATTTAATGATATACCTATCACTCAAATACACTGTCTCTTGGCAAAGAAAATCAAACCGTATTTGACCAAGAACCTTTTGAACCATTCGATGAAAGGTACCTCTAAACGTCCTCCCTGGAATCCTTGGTACTTTAAAGATTGCCATCTGGCAAAGAAGCGGTTGTTAGTAGCTTTGAAAACAAATAATATTCAATCTGTAAGGGAGGCTAGGGCAGATTATAAAAGAACACTGGACCAAGCTAAAAAGGACTGGGATGAGGCAAATTGGAATGATTTGATCATTGCAGTGAAAAATAAAGACAGTGCTTCCTTTTGGAAAATAATAGCTCATGGCAGCAAAACTGGCAATATGACCTTGGAGTATCAGCTAGACCTAGACACTCAGTGTAGACATTTTTCCAATTTATATTAAGACACTAATGAATATCTGTAAACTACCAAAGCCCAAGTAGTACTGAAGCAAATAGAATTGTAACAATTCCCCTCTATTTAGTCTAGAAGAGACCAGGGCAGCAATAGAATCAATTAAACCAGGGAAAACCCAGGCTCCATTAAAATACTAGGGAATCATTTGGGACACGATAAAGCAGTATGGGTACCATGTATAAATCTGCTTTGTAATGCAGTGGACTGGCAAGCACCAGTTCCAGAAAGATGGTTAGGAGCTGAAATCGCACCAATTTATAAAATGGGAAATCTTCAAGAACCAGCTAATTATAGAACCATCAGTGTAATTGACACCTTACAAAAAGTCTATGCCAAACAAGTGTTAAACAAACTTACAAACTGGATAGTTGAAAATATCAGTCTTTCGCCCTATCAAGCAGGACTTAGAACAAGAACTAGTACAATCGATCAGGTCTTTAGGCTTTTGGGCATAGCATGGAAATATATTAAATTGAGGAGAGGTCATCTATACGTGGCATTCATTCATCTAAAAGCGGCTTTTGATCTTGTTCCAAGGGGCCATATGTGGGACTCAATGAGAAGCCAATGTGTACCAGATGAGCTCTTGGAGCAGATTAATAAACTACATCAGGACAATTATGCCAGGGTTAGATAGGGCCCTCGAGGTGAACTTACTGATGCCATACCTATCAAAAGGGGAATGAGACAGGGGGGCGTGTTGGCACCTAATCTTTATTCGTTATATGTTAACAATGTTGTGAAACATCTCAACAGTGGAAACACGACTACCCAAAACTTGGGGGGGTCCCAATACCTGCATTATTATTCGCAGATAATACCATCCTGCTATCACAGACTCCATAGGGGCTGCAAAGTCTTTTAGATAGCTTCAATAACTACAGTACTACAAAGGCCTTGAAATCAATTCTAATAAATTAAAATATATGGCGAGAAGACTGCACAAGTCCTTCAGGAAAAAGATTACTGTTGATAAGCAACACCCTGAATGTGTGAGACAACTTTACCTATCTTGGCATTACAATTGACGCAAAAGTATCTTGGAAACCTCAAATACAGAAATCTAAAATCAATTTTGTTGCAGAATTCAATGGCCATTGTTAAAAAAAAATCAAGCCACTAAATCCAAGGTAGTAACACTAGCCCTGGAGGTTTATAAATGTAGGACCCAGACAGCAGCCCTTTATGGGGTAGGAGTGTGTGGGCGGGGCAACCTAGGTGTACTTACTATAGATGAAATCAAATGTATAAGGATGTGGCTCCATCTTCCAGGCCGCACGCCAATGATACCAGTGTACTATGACGTCAAAAGGATAGAACACCTAGCTGTATTGAGACCCTTATTTCTCTGGGTTTGCTTATGTGTCTCGCAGGAACTTATTAGCTATTAGGAGGGACTAAAAGAAATTTTGAATTTTGATGGCCACATTACCTTTTCTTGATTCCATCACATTAAAACCTGGCTTGATAAACTAGGGTTGAGCTGGTTCTGGGACGTTCCCAATTTAATATCGTTCAACTTGAAGAGGGTCCTGAAACGAACTTACTGGGAATACGTTCTAAATGGTGCCATTTGTAACCCCAGTTTGGGTCGAGTCACTGCACCATTTTTGAGTGTAAAACATTTTGATTGATTTAAACAGTATTTAGATATTGTCCAACACCAGCTTGCAAAGTTATTATAAATGAAGTTTCGTTTGGGTAACCTTCAGATTAAAACCAACACGAACAGAAAGTCGTCTGGTCCAATTGTTGAGGGGGAGACTTATTGTACACTATGCACTAAAAGTGCTGATGAAAACCCTGCACATGTGTTATTTTTTTGTCCAGCTTATGCCTCTCCGAGAAGGAATTGAATTAAAAAAATGTGCTCCAATGTGGGGAATAGGAAATGTTTAGAAGCATTAAGAGTTTTTAAAACAGACACGTCGCAGTTTATTGTTTTTGGTCTTGGCAGCTATCTCTTTGCCGTAACTTTTACATGTAAGAACAAAGGCCTGAAATTTTAATGTGTAGATAACATGTGACTTTTTTATGTGACATGTTTTATCTTCTTATTCGTTTTATTAAATCCTGTTTTATTGAGTATATAACAAGCTGCAAATGTGCTGGACCAACACTGGAAATTGTATTGTATTTTATTTGAGGATATCTTGTTTATATGCTTTTTATGGTTTTTAATCCAAAATAAAAAAAAAATGAATTTAATTAAATATAATTTTCTATTGTGTTAATATAAATTAGTTATATTGATTTTAGCTGTTAATATTATTAATGTAATTGTTTCAAATATTTTAAGTATGAGTTGCAATTTTTAATATGCAGATCCTGGAGTTTGAAGCAGCAGCAATGGGGGCCATGGCTTGGAGGTGATCCACGCACCCCCCACAGAGCAATATCGTCACTTCTCGCGTTTCCCGCTCCGCAACGCCCAGCCCAGCCCAGGTGCACATAATCACCACCTGAACCGCGCACCGCGGGACGCGCGCGGGAGGAGCCGGGCGTAGCCCGGGCCAAGGACGGGCCCGTTTAAGCCCGTTCAAGACCGGCCAAGGACAGGACGGACCACCCCCCTAATATTCATATTTACAGCGTTTCGAAAAGAGGTTAGTGACTCTTTGCTTTCACCCTTTTTGTTGGATTGACTTAGTGTGGGCCGTAACGAGAGTCATCTTCTCGCAGACACCTTTGCAAATTAGCTCACTATGGCTATATCACCACCCATAGGAGTAAATGGCAGAAGAAGCACAGGGGGACATTAATGGGCACCCTGGACAATTTTCTGATCAGAGTGTCTAGCGCCTTGGCCAAAGACATTGAACTGACCGAAAAGAGGTTATCCCCTGACAATTTATTGGATAAACGGTCATCAATGGGAAGTCTGGTAAGGGTAAAATCGCCTGTTACCCGAACGGCTGACCCAAAGGATACACTGATCCTCTGCGAGGGGGATGAGGGAAGTCGCATTTTTCATCCAGAAGAGTCCCTTGCAACCCTGGATCCAGTTGAAAACACCGTAGCAACTGGGCCAAAGAGAAGCAATTTTTCAAAAAGGCACCCGTCACCAAATATAAAGACCAGATCAGCTAGAAGTGCCAAAACTGAGTTGGTACAGTCAGCGCAGGGGCCGCTAACGCAAAAAAGGAAACGCACAGGTGCACTAATGCAAGCCGCAGATAGAAAGGCAAAAAAAGCTAAAGAGGCGATGCCCAAAGAGAGCTTGACAGTTAGCACCTCACTAAGCCCACATGATCTGGTACCAGTAAATGACGGAGTCAATGGATTGATAAAAAAGGAGGGTACAGTAGTGGTTGATCCAGACCCCCCTTTCTGGAAAAGACTGGAAAACATTGTGAAAAAGGCAATTCATCCGATTCACTACAGAATGGACCGGATTGAATCGAGATTGTTGTGTGTTGAACTTTTGCTTGCATCAGCACAAACAAGGGGCAACCAGGGCAGCGAGCGACATTGTGCAGAGCCAAAAGTGGCAGGACCAAGTGTTGAGCGCACCAGTACTAATATTACTGCTAATGTTCCCTTAAGTTCTGATGTTCTTATATTTGGAAGTCCCCCATTTGTAGTAAATAGCCAGGTGATAGCCAGTGCTATGGGGCCCCGGACTAATTTGGCAGGGGTTACCCAATCGGAACAATAAGGTAGGGAAGGTGTTGGGGGTGTCAGTAACCCTGTATTACAACCTCTTGCAGTCCAACCCCTGTTTGTGTCAAAACCGCCTATAACCCGTCCTGTATCCAACCTGAAAACAATAGATCTACCCCCAGACTCAGCCCCCTACGTGGTAATTTTAACGGGGTGCCCTCGCTTGAGCAAGGAAAGAGGGAAACATATATGGAGCTAAAAAACAAGTGTATTTTCTGGCTCAATGAAAATCGTCCTTTACCACTCCATATGTGTGCAGAGATATTATTCGCTAGAAGAGTTAATTGGGTGGGTAGGCAGGCCAAGTCACTAGGGGGGGACTGTATTATCATCAATTTCAGGGACACAAAATGTGTGGAATACATTTGTAATAGGGCACAGAAAAATTCAATGTCCCGAATCCAACCACTCCCTCTCATGTACTTTTATGCACCAATACAGACCTCACAATGGGGATACTCAGTAGGGAATGAGGCACAGAATCATTATATCCCACGGAATATAAGGCTACATAACAGGTTTGAGGCCCTGTCTGGGCTGTCGGACTGTGATTGACAGCAAACTCAGAATGGTGATAATAGGCCGGGCATCGCTCCATTAGTAGCAACACCTATACCGGAATCAGTTAGTGGACCCCAGTTAGTTTAAGAACCACTAACACTAAGTGAGTGGAACACATTAGAACTTCTGTCCTGCAATGTGGCGGGTCTCTCAGCCAAATTCCAAAATAAAGAATGGTTGGATTACGTAAACATTTATAATGTAATTTGTGCCCAGGAAACCTGGGAAGTGAATCCAACTCATTTCAATCTGGATGGTTATAAGCTGTTCGGCATCCCAGCAGTTAGATCAAGAGTAGGGAGAGCGAGAGGGGGTCTTTTACTGTGGGTCCGCCTGACGATAGAAGGAGTATGGAAGGACTAGAAATGGAAGTCAGATTGTATGTTGGTGGTACAGCTGAAAACGAGGGACCTTCATCTAATTATTGTAAACTTTTATAATGTAGGGGGGAGCAGACTGGAGGAATTGGAAGAACTGTTAGGCACACAGTTAGAGAAGTTGACAGTTGCCTTAGCCACCCAAATTTTAATTGCAGGGGATTTTAATTGTCATTTATGTCCCCAATTGATACCCTTTACGGATGATTGGTCCTCCTGTAATATTGAGGAGGGTGCTCATTTTGAGCATACAATAGAGGGTACCAAATTGAACACAATGGTGTCAAATCTTGACCTGGTAAATCTAATGGACCTCATACCATTAGACCCAAAAAGGGGAGTGAATCCCACCTTTAAAGGAAGAGAGTGTTGCTCTTACATCGATTTTGTAATTGTGTCCCACTCTATAAAACAAAGAATAGCAGAATTTAATATTGAGTGTAGCGGTTTCAGTGATCATAATCCCCTTACTATGACAATGTTACTGTCGCAAGGGAACAAAGAAATGACGAGAAGAGTAACGGACGTTAGGGTGATGATCTCTGACCAGGGTAGACGTTTAAAATGGGCAAAAATGGATGGGGAAAGTTTTTATAATTCTCATTTGATCACTTTATTTCGGTCAAGAGACCATAAAAGTGCAATAAAATATGTACAAGCACAGTAATAAAACCACAAATACAATTAGGTTAAAAAGATATTAAACAATGAGTTATCAAAGAATAAACAGATAAATGGATGTTAGGCATTATTTCGTACTAGAAAAAAGAGTTCTTCCCCGCCACATGCCAAATTAAAAATGGGAAACTGCAAAAACAATGGGAGGGGCAGTGTCATAGGTTAAAACTCTTGTAGCCTGGGCACATTGTCTAAACCCCAAATTTTTACCCAGTGGAATGATCCAGCATTTCCGAATTCCGCTTTTTTTTCGGGCAAAAAAAGAATATATGTTCAATGTCTTCCCTCCAATAGTTGCAAGCAGGGCAATTGGCCTCTGACAATAGTGACCATCTGGATGTAAGCACCCCTATTGGTAAGGAGCCATGCCTCAATTGGGTGTACAGTTTTTTTGCAAATGGGGCTGTACCAAGTCCAGAAACACCTCCGTCCTGGGGCTAACTTTCGTCAGAAGAAACTCTGTGGTCAGCCTTCCCAAGGAGGTCGAGCAGTGTAAAGTTTTGAGGTTGTAGGACTTTACAGCCACCACTATTTGGGACCTTTGCGTCCTCACACAGCAATCTTCCGGTGCATCCCAAAGTTGTGGCATACCAAGTTGATGGAAAAAAGCCTTGACATGGGCCAGCCAAGGAATGTTCTTGTATTATAGCTGGCCCCAGATTGCAATGAACTCTGCCCTAAAGGATGCCAGCTCCGGCACGGACCAAAGTCTTCTCCAATAGAGCAGCGGTTGTGCAGCTGCCAGCTCATCGATGGATTCCAAGCCTAAGTCTAGGCGTAGTGGTATTAGGGGAGTACTTTGTGGGAGAGCTACCAAATGGCATGTTTTTATAATTCATTAGTGACTAAGGGCATGGTGTACCTGGAGGTGTTGTTTAATCTGGATGCAAGTGGGCCCCCATTGGTTGAGGCTTTTGAGAATATAGGACGGCTAGTAGATAGTCTATTGTTTACGAAGGGGAAGGGCATGGTATCAACGGAGCCCAAATGGTTCGACAGAGGTTGTTCCCGTGCTCAGCGTAATCTTAGAGCAGCACTTAAGCAAAAACCAAGGGATGGGCTAAGGATCATACTCTGTAGATTAAATTACAAACAAGAAGTTAAGCGCCGCAAAAAAGCCCTCCAAACTGAGACATGGGAAGATTTGCGCAAGGCAGCAAAAAAAAGGGACCTCTCTGGGTTTTGGTCAATAATTAACAGACCCTGTTTCCATGAAGGGAACAGCCCGTGTATAGGGTCAACTGTACTCCCCGAACAATGGGTGGAGCCTTTTGGTGGCCTATATAATCGAGGCACCCAGATGGAAGGAGAGCAGTTTGCCTGTAGGGAGACAAGCGTAGAGCTGACCCCTTTTACTTTCAAAGAGATTGAGGGTGGCACAAAGGGTTTGACTCGAAACAAAGCACCTGGGCCAGATGGGATCCCGCCAGACCTCTTTTTAAGCAAGATCAAATTATGGGGCCCGATACTGACAAGAGTTATAAATGCTGCTAAAGCCTCGGGTCTCCCACGCTCTTGGTCAACTGCCAAAATTGTCCCGATTTGTATGAAAGGCCGTAGGGACAATCCCCAATGATATAAGACCATCTCCCTGATAGATGTAACTGCAAAGGTGATGGATAGGGCCATCCTGAACCGCCTTATGTGTTGAGAGGAAGAAAATTGTATATTATCAGAAGTACAGTATGGGTTCAGGGCAGGCAGATCCACGACTGATCAGTGTTTAAATCTATATTTACTGGTCACAAAATATACTGAAGCAAGTAAGGAAAAAGTCTATTTAGTTTTTATGGATCTGGCCGCGGCGTTCGATTGCGTAAATCGTTCGAAGCTGTGGGCTATACTCTTGGGTCTGGGTGTTGACAGTGGTCTTATTCACTTCTTGACAGCCCTCCACCATAACACAACTGCAAAAGTGAGGTATAACCTAGAGGGAGGCCTGACCGATTCTTTTAACTGTTCAAGCGGGGTGAGGCAAGGATGTATCCTAGCACCCTTCCTGTTTTCCATTTACATAAACAGACTTGAAAGTTTTTTAATCAACCTACAAGTGGATTCCCCAAGGATAGGAAATAGACCAGTGCCTGTCCTCCTTTACGCAGACTATGCGGTCCTGCTGGCACGTACGCCACTAGGTCATCAGCGTCTGATTGATGGGTTCATCGAGTTCATGAAGGGATTAGATTTATCGACAAATCTAACAAAGTAGTATGTCATGGAGGTGGGCCCAAAGCGCAAGGGGAAAGATTTTAATTATAGTATAGGCTCCACAAGTCTGGAAAAAGTACCGACTTTTTTATACTTGGGCATTCTATTTGATAGAAATGTTTCTTTTAAACCTCTGATTGAGGGTCATGGAAATAAGTTAGCAGCTAGCTCTGGTGCGATCATGAATTTTAGTCGCCGTTTGGGGCGTTGGTTCACAGAGCAAATGATGACTTTGTATAAATCAGTCACTGTTTGTAAAGTTGTATATGGGGTAGAACTGTGGGGGATGGCGAACATAGACACACTGTAAAAACAGGAAAATAAATACTTGGAGGGGCTTCTTAAAGTTCCTCAGGGCACATCAGCCTATATAGTACATGATGAACTAGGCTGTAAGTACCTGGAAGACAGAGTAAAACTGAGGCCTGCTGTAGCATGGTTAAAACTATGGGTTAGCCAGGAAGCCACCTTGACCCAACGAATAATTTTAGACTGTCTGGGCAGGGAGAAAGGTAGTTCCATTCCCTGGCTAAAATATGTGAAAGGGGTCTTCGAGGGAATCGGCTGTGGAAATCTGTTTTCAAACCCACAGAGCCTCACGAAACAGATTCAAGCAATAGTAATTGGAAAGCTTCTTAAGTTTAAAGTGACAGCACGGGAAGCACTAGTAAAGAATATGCAGACTGTCCAAGCATACGTGCAGTTGAAACCTTGCAGTGGACTCGAGTCATATCTCGCCCTCATATACAACCCACATGATAGGTTTTTAATAACGCATTTTAGGCTCAATTTATTTCACCACCTATTAGCTGACCCCGTGGGGTTCACTGATTTACTTGAGTCAACGGGTCCCTGCGGCTGCGATCAACGATCTCCGCAGGATACCCTTCATTTTGTACTGTTATGCCCATTTTATTTAATGCCTAGGCGCCGTTTATTAAGAGATCTTTTAAAGAAGGCTAATTTTAGATCAGCGAGAGATGCCCTTGTCCTTTTAAAAGTATCTAGAGATCCCCTGATTTTATTCTGTGTGACAAATTTTTTTAGAACCGCAGTCAGGTTAAGGTCCACTATGGAATTATGATGATTCTTAATCTACTGAAAGGACAACAAAACTGTCTTCTAGCTACCTTCTGCTAGCTTGAACTGATGGATTTAGTGTGTTGCTGATTTGTATATTTATCTTTTTTTCTTGTTTGTTTAATGAAATGTCAGAATATTTAAAAATGTTACTTTTATGGTGTTATTTAAATGCCGAATAAGGTTTGCTGAAACGAAATGAAAATATGCAGTTCAAATGTTTTCATTCAATTAGTAATTTTTGATGTGATGGGGCTCTTGCATTTGTAGGAGACTAGGACAAACAGGTATTTAAATTATGAATTATTGTCATTTATTTTTAAATACTTTTTATTTCAATGAAAATTGTAATTCATGAATAATTATGTCAATTGAATGATAGATTAACTGTTAACTAAATTATTTAAGTATATTTTGTGATTTGTAATATTTATTTTATTTTAGTACAGTTAAATTAAGAAATATTTTATGTGTGGGTTGTTGGGATTGAAGTGGAGAAGGGTGGGAACATATTTAAATACTTGTTAAATTCTTTTTTGTTTCAATTAAATAACTATTGTTAATTAAATATGTCAATTTTCTAGGATTAGTAGTAGAATTATTTTGTAGTTTTCAATTAATTGATAAACTAGTGTATCTAATAATAAAATGTGTGTGGCATTCCCTAGTCAGCCAAGATGGCCTACTCACTCTTGTTGGCTCCTGCCCAGTTCTGCCAAGGGACTATTTTTTTGGTGCTGGCATGCCCGCAGGGGTCAGGGCAGGGCTTGACAGGCTCGCCGTCCTAGCAGGTGTTGACAGAAGGGCTGCGGTTCCGGAGGCTTGAGGGATGCATAAGACCCAGGCCCTGATGCCAAAGGGCATTGCGAAGAAAATGGCGGTTGAAGAATGGGGAAGTTAGCATAGTTGTGGGCCTCCTGCGCCAAGATCTCTGTCATGCGGTGGTCCAAGGGACTGAAGCGGAAGGTAGGATATTGTAACAGGAATATATTGTGTGGGGCCTCTCCTCAGAGGTAGCCTTCCTTTCACACAATACCAAGACTCTACAGGAGTGGACGGAAGATGATGAAAAGAGGGCCCGAAACGACAATCTCGACTTTTTCGGATTTCCAGAGGGAGATTAGGGTCCTGCCTCAGAAACCTTCCTGGAACAAAGGTTCTGCTTCTGGATTGATGCAGATTGTCTGCCTCCCTGTTTTATCCTTGCGAGAGCCCACAGGTCTTTGGCCCAGAAATCTCCCCCAGGGACCTTGCCCAATAATAGCATGTTTTTTTAATTGTAGAGACAGGGATGCTGTTCTGAGGGGTGCAAAGGTGAAAGGGTCACCTGATGTTCCAATCCGGCTGCCTCATGATATTCCCCAATTACATTTGTCAGGTTCAGACATGGCACAAATCCTACAACCAAATGAAGGAAACACTACGTACTATGAACTTGTCTATTTGCTTCTTTATCCACCCCTACTGCATGTAATCCATGATTCTAAGTTGGTATTCTTTGACACCCCGGAGGAGGCTTGGGCCTGGCTTACCGATCAAGGGGCTCCTGACCATGATTCAGCCTGTGTGGTGCAGTCAGCCATCTTCTTGAGTGCTGGGGGTATGGCTGGAAGGGATGAGGGAGACACAGCAATAGAAATGTTCTTGATGGTGGTGGAGGCCCCCATCAAATGCATATGCTTCCACAGAGTTCAAAGGGCACCAGCGGCACCAGCATGCAGCCTACAGGCCGCGGGCCAAAAAGGTCTCTGGACTGATTTTATTGAGGGGCAGGAGTAACTGCCTAGGACAGGGTCCTAATAAGGGTTGAGACTCCAGAGTTTATCTGGGTCCACATTTCTCATTACAATCCAGCTCCAATGTAACTGATGAAATAGTTTCTTTCCTTGTTCCTCCGAGGGGGCGATGGATGGGTTAACTGACTAGGCCATCTGAGTACACCAATCCCTAGTTAATTCAGAGTTTATGTTGGGGTTGGGTGACAGATGTGGGAAGCAAAGGGATTGGGGTAGTCAGGGTATTGTTTTCGTGTTTTCGGTTTGGGATTTCTTTGGCTGTTTGATTTGTTTTGTTGCCCGACAATTCTAGATGCATCGACTGGTCCTCACATGCTCACATGCTCTGCTATGCGTACCTGCCTGTCTTACCTTGACCACTCTGTTAGGGGGGGGCAGACACCATTCACTGGAACACATCAACCCATGCACCCATGCAGTTATCAATACCCTGGGTGCAAAGTTAGTCATGACATGGAATTTTAGTGGTCTTGTGGATAATTGCACAGAGACACTCTTCGACAATCCTGATGCTCCAATAAACCTTATTTACAGGAACACAATTGCCCATTCCTAGCCCAAAGGAGATGTGCCAGATTGTATCATATGTGCTACTCCCACAAATCATGGGGGTTGGCCATTGTTTTGCATAGAACTTTGCCCTTGGTAGTATCTAAAGTTACAAGGTATGTACATGATAGAAATATGATTCTCGATGGCTCCATGGAGGATACCCCCTATAACCAAGTTAGTGGCTATGTCTCACCGGCCACACCACTCCACACTGGTGACCCTTAGGGAGCTATTAGCACGAACATTCCTGGGTAGCCATGCACTCTACAAATGTCTTTTCATTCATTCATTCATTCATGGAGGTTCAAGCTTTGGCATTATTTACCCTACAGGGTGGCCGGAAGCAGACAGTGGTCGCTGCGCACCTTGTACATGTAACAAGTGCATTGTGCTCATGTGATGCTAGTGCTAGGTCTGGGTGGCACTGTACTTCTTGTGACATAACCTGGAGGTCTGTCCCTTGATGTTACCCGACAGTGTGAACAGAAGCCCACAGCATTTCCGACTCTGTATCTTTGACTCAAGCATGAGGTCTGTGCAATGATGTTACCCATGGCGCTCAATAGCACACACAAGAGCTAGAAAGTTACCCAAATATAAAAAATAATAAATGATGTGCATGCACAATGATTTGTTTCATATTTGCAAGCTTCATTTAATTTTATTTTTGTAGCAATGCCATATCTTGGTTTAAAATGGAACTACTCCACAAACTATCTCCACTGGCACTTAAATAATTAGGGATAAGCTCGAGCGTGCCGGTAAACTCCGCTCCGCCGGTGGTTGGCAGGGTTTTGCCAAACTTCACAGTCCAAGCAGAGTGTGGAATGCTGAAGACTCTGCAAACTATGCCGGTGGAGCGGAGTTTACCAACCAGGCTTAGTAGCGACCCTAAGGGGCTTTCGGGGATGGGGATGTATAGGGATATCAGGTCCGGATGATTCCTGGGGTCTGGACCACATAAAGTCCTTTCAGGACCTCCATGCAGACTTCCAAATGCTCACTTCCCAGCTCTTTCTAAATGTATAGTTTCAGCATGCAATTCTTGAATACCAAGGCAACCTGGACGAAGTCTCAGAGTTCAATCCACTGGAAATACGATTGATTATCAGTCCCCAGGAGTTATGTGGTATCTCACAGATTTACAAGATCCTGGTGTCAAACTCCCTGGATCTGATTGGTCCTTTGAGGGTGAAATGGGATGAATGGGTGAAAGCCCCTGATGTGGCCAACTGGCGGGACGTGTTTATGGCTCCCCACATGCTGGCGATCTCAGCGAGGCTCCGGCTCATACATTTTAGGTTTCTTCAACAGGCATATCTCACATTCCTCCACCTGTGGAAAGCCGAAGTTCGTGCTTCCCCCACTTGCAACAGATGCCAGCCCCCCATGGATGATTTTTATCATATGGTGTGGTCATGCCCTGTTATCCACACATCCTGGGATACTGTCATATCTACTTTTGCCTGCATGGTGGAAATGTGTATTAAGGCACACCCTAAGGCCACGCTGCTGGGCATACTGGATGCTCTGGGGGTCCCTGGGGAGATAAGATACTGGTCTATCTGGGCACAATGGTGTCTAAGAGGCTTATTACGAGTTTGGCAGTCCAGAGACTGCCAGACTTGTGGAGGCGCAATGGTGGCGGTCTTCCAACCGACCTATTAGGACAAGGCCAGTCGGGCCGCCCTAGGACCACCACAACTGACAGTGGCACGGCAGCCCTGAGTCTGCAATAGTAGGGGCCCACCAACCATATTACTTGCTTCCTTACTGCCACACTTTTCATGGGGGTGCAGGCCCCCTGATGTCTCATGCATGTGGATGCACATAAGGGGGCACAACATGTGACCCCCTGTGTGCATGCACTCCTGTACCTGCACGGCATGAACTGCAGCAGTCCATGCCATGCAGTTACTGCATTTGATATCAAAGGCACCGCCCCGGGAACACCAAAAAACCACCCACCAAACAGGAGAAAACTCCTGATCTGGCACATGGTTATTACACAGGTTTGGCAGTGTGGGAGTGGGTCCAAACTCATAATAAGAGAGATATAGGCAGGCAGTGAAACTCCTCTATAGTGGCTGGACCAATTGCATTGACTGGTGTGCCAAGATGGAGGAGACAATATATATGGCAAGGAGAGGTCCCCGTAAATATGAGAAAGTCTCGAATAAATGGTAGATGCACTATGGCGTAGACGGATGAGGATGGAATGGAATTGTAAAACAGTGTTTATCTGAAGGATGCTATAATTGGGGGACATGGATATGGGTTGTACCATGTACAAGCTGTTTACTCCAGAAAAGCAACTGGTTGTATTGTTTTCAATACAAATAAAATTGTTTTTATAAGCAAAAACAAAATGTGTAAAATGAATTTTATATTGATTATTGGCTTTATTTGTATGTATTTTGTTTATATTCTAATTATAATATTGCCTTATTAATGATTTATAATAATTGTTTGAGGGGAGTTGTGGGTAATAGGGAGGGATGTGAATTTATTAATGTTTTTAATTTTAATTGTTTCAATAGTCATATATTATTAATTGTCTTTTACATTTAGGGGCCGATTACGATGCAGCTCGCAAAGGCTCCAACCTATAGTCGGAGCCTTTGCGGCTGCATTGTAATGGGCTTCCCGGTTTCCTATACGACCGCCTCATTATGATGGAGGTGGTCAGAAAGGAAACAGGTCATTCCGGCTAGCTTTCAACTAGCTAGGGGAGCCCGTCTGCCAGTCAGAAGCCGGGTAGTAATCTCAAGGGCAGGCCTTTCTGCCCTTGACATTACAATAATGGTTTTTGAAATGTTTCCATGCTGGTCTGTCCGACATGGAAACCATGCCAAAAAGCATGTTTGGGGGCCCACAGCAGGGCCCCCTTGGGTGCACAGACTCCGGTTGGAGGCCGAAAGGGGCACCTATGAGGGGGCACCTATGGTTGACCTTGAGGTGCCTGCCACTGGTTGCAAGGATGAATCACACCTCCCATTTAACTATGGGAGCATGCATTAAGGACGGTTTACGGCCGTAATGCATGCTCCCATAGTGAAATATAGAATTGCGACCAAACAGTTTTTTGAATTAGAGCATGAGTAGTAGGTCTCACCCCGCCGCCAGTGTCTAACACTTTACTACTGTTTTTAAGACCAGAGTGGGAATAGCAAATCTAACCCTACTCTTGTTTACTTTGAATGGGAATTGTAAACACAACCCTCCAAAGTCCAACACTTTCCCAACTGTTGTTTAGATTGGAGTATAAATAGTAAATCTACCACCTCAACATCAAACGCTTTCCCTACTGTCTGTTATATTGAAGTGAGAATAGTAAATCAGATTCTAGAGAGAATAGCGAATCTGTCCTCTCCAAGCTCCAGCACATCCCTGATTTTGCTTAAGGTGGAAGAGGAATTGCCACACAGCTCTCCTTCATTTCCTTATTTTGGAGTTAGAGTAGTTATTCTGACTCTTTGAAAGTCCAACACTTTTGCTCATGGTATTTATTT
Organism: Lissotriton vulgaris; assembly: GCF_964263255.1. Classification (NCBI taxonomy): domain Eukaryota; kingdom Metazoa; phylum Chordata; class Amphibia; order Caudata; family Salamandridae; genus Lissotriton; species Lissotriton vulgaris. The sequence continues at coordinate 1,024,253,066 of NC_141691.1, forward strand.
TTTATTGTAGCCATTTGTTTAATTGTGTATTTTTTCTTTAAAGATAATATTTATGTTATTGCTAATATCTGTTGATTTTAATTTTTAAGTTCTAGTTAATAATATTATTGTATATTGTGATTGCTTATTTTTCTATTTTATAAGATATATTATTTATTTGTTTAGGTCACAGTAGAACTTAAAACCGTTTTTTACCTTAATTGGCTATGTATATGTTGCCTAATTTTTTACTTTTAATCTTTAGGTAATATATTTACTTAAAAACTATTTAATTAACATTTTATATATGTCTTAATGTATATTTATGAATATTCATTTATATAAGAAATCATTTGAAAGGTAAGACGTGCTCTCAGGGTGTGATTGCTAGAAATTCTAATAAATTAAAACGACTTACAACATATTTTGACTGATAAACAATCTTGTTCGAAATAATGGTAGTGCAAAAAGATTTAGGGCCCCATCAGTATGTCGGGCGGCGATCCGTCCGACATATTCCCCCGCCCGCTAGTAAATTTCCCCTGTCACATTACCATGGTGGGGGATCCCGATGAACGGAAAGACCATCTGCCGGTTTTCCACCCGGTCGAAGAGTCGACTGGGTGGAAAAGCTGTTAATATGGTGGCAGTGTCTGGTAGACACCGACATCCATATTAGCATACATGCGGGGACATGCCTTTCCGTGGCGACAATGCCTCCACAGATAGGCATGCAGTTCTCAGCATTGGGGGGCCCGTAGCAGGCCCCCAGGAAACCTGGGGGGTGGGGGTGCACGTGTGGGGTACCTAAGGTACCCCCCTGCCTTTGACAGTACAACGTGGCAGGCACCGCGTGGTGCCTGTCACGTTGTACTGTCAAATGCACAACTTGCATTTCTGGCATTGCGGTGGGCGGTGCTTTCAGCACCACCCGCCTCAATGTCAGAAATGCGGGATACACCCGCCAGTGTGGCGGGTGCATCCTAATGGGATGTGCAGGACCGTCGCACCCCTAGTGGGCAGTCCCATTTCTTGGGGGTATGGCGGGCGGACGAAGTAATGAGCCCTAAGTGTATATATAGTACAACACAAAAGAAGAACTAGCATCAGTGGCAGCTGCATCTATTGGGGGCGGTCGCGCTCGCATGAAAATAATATAAAAAAACACTTTCCTGAAGATGAACACAATGTCCTCCACTCCGAACCTCTCCTTACATGAAGTGGATGCTGTAACTCCCTTGACCAATCCTGGCTCTGTAGAGCTCTGATTGGAGGGAATGGCCTCACTCGGCACTCCCAGTGTTTTGGAGACCTGCACTTGCTCTAACCCAGCTGTCTTAAGACAGCTGGGTTAGAAATGCTTAAAATGCACATGTGTGGCTGCCCGTCACAAGGCAGCAAGTGAAAAAGACATGCACACTTTAGAGCATAGACAGCCCACCCTCCTCCCTGCTACAGCCATTCACCAGAGCCCCACCCCCATCCTAACGCTCTGTTTGGGACGGGGAAGAAAAATACAATTATAATAAATTAAAATTTTATTTTACATCTCTGGGGTTTTTGGGGGATTTTAAGTGGGGTGACGCTCCTCTCCTCCAATGGAGGAGCAGCTCCTGACTAGCGTACAAACAAGCCCCTTCACATTTCCACCTTCTGCAACAAAATGAAGACAAAACAGCAAACTAATGAGGGCCTAGTAATTGCAAGAGGAAGGGTACACTATCACACTAGAAATAAAACATCAATTTTGAAGCAGAAGAATAGGAGCATCCGCATTTTATTGTATGGTTTGAGGTGGATGTTTTTTAATTAAAAGTATATTAAAATGTATTAACTTAGGGTGATCTGTACAGGGTCAACTATGTCTTCCTGCAGCCAGTTCTGTGCTGATGGATACAATCTTAGATTCAGCTAATTCCAGACAGTCACTGTTCTCGCAGCCTTGGCTTGTGGCAGCTGAAGTGGAACAGAGGTGAGTTTGGGGTGAGAGATTTGGGTTGGGAAGTCTTGGATGTATTTTTGGAGATCTGGGCCCTTTCCCTAAGCTAGGGAAGGATCTTCTGTAGTGATTGTATGCCAAAAGCAGCCCTGCATAAGAGTATTCATTTACAGTAGCTTAGGAGGCATCAACCACCAGTTTATTAGAATGTGGCCTTATGGTCAGAACTGCTGACTTTGGAACTAGGGAACCAGGTTTGAGTTTTGGCGTTGGCCCAACATCCTGTGATTTTGGCTAAGTCAAATAGGCCCAGATGTATTAAGATATTGCAATTGGGTAGCACCATTAATGTGGTGCAGCCCAAATGCAAAATTCATGTAAATCAAGCCATGTAAATCAAGATTTGCATGGATTTGTGTAGGGTTTACCCAAAAGTAATACAAGGCAACGCTATGCTTTACTTTGCATCCGAGAACCATTTAACGGGTAGTGCATGGGCATTCCTCTGCATCTACCCATGCATCCACCCATGTATTTATACCCAAAACAATGTTTATTAAAGTCAATAGAGTAAGGAAATCAAAAGGGGGGAGGAAGAGGTGGTGCTGTGTGGCACCGAGGTGGGCACGTCCTCCTCTTGCAAAAGTAACTGTAATCAAAAAGGTCCACCTCAAACAAAGAGGTTAGTGCATATCTTGATGACCTTGGGATACACACATGTGGTTAAAATACCCCTCACACACCAATAGGGCCCTTGGTGTCATGCTTCATCATCGGGGTCTTCCCGCCCGGCTGCCGGACGGGGCAGTGCTGCGACAAGCGACTACGCTGGAGCACCTTTTTTATTGTGGGTGCTATGTGAGTGAATGGAGTGAGTGTCAGTGGGGTCAGGGGTGATAGGCAAGTGATGTTAAAAAATACCTGGCCTAGTGATACAAAAAACTATTTAATAAGCACTGGCTGGTATTGTTAAAAAAAGTGGTGTCGGAAAGAGTAAGCAGGTTTATGAGCTTACTTTCCTGTGTGGGTAGACATGTTTCGGGGCGACATGTCGACTGCTCCACCGTCTCTCGGGGCTCCCTCCAGACCACGGGAGCCCCGCACCAGCCAGCACTTCTCCTCCGGGGATCCACGCGTCCCCGGGCGGGCCGGGACTTCCGGCCGGCCGCGCCACGATTGGCCGGCCGGCCAACCACTTCCGGGTCGCGGCGGCCCTTCCTCTGCACTTGTAGGCTGGGACTAAATTAACCGAGGAGTGGGCTCCCTCGGTTAAAATATATATAAAAAAAAGCAAATAAGCGAGGTGGGCACTCGCTAGCACGAATGAAGAGCTCCTAAGCGCCAAAGGCAGATGAAGCGCTCCCCAGCGCTACAACAGTCACAAAAGCGCTTCCAAGCGCTAGAAGCAGAGCAAAGCGCTATTAAGCGCTGGGGACCATAGGAAAGCGCTCCCAGGCGCCAGGGTAACAGAAAGTCACCAAAAGTCCATTCAGGAGTCCAGGAAATGTCCATCAGGTGTCCAGGGGCTGGGCTGGGCCTAGGGATTCATCTGAGCCCAAGCAGCAGCACGCCCCTGGCAGATTCAAGTCCAGAAACAAGAACATTTTGTAAGGGGACACAGCCCCTTCTTATACAGAGAAAAGTCGTTTAAGTCTTTGTGCAGGCAGTGTGAGAATCAGCTAGAACTGGTTATAGGGAAGTCCTGTCAGTATCAGGGACAGAAGTGACAGTCGCCCAGCGGGGGTGGAGCCAGCATTGTGGTCAGGCAGGCATAGCCCTTCACTATCAGGTGTCATCTCCTCCCACTTCCCTGGCAGCAGATGCTGCCTTTCATCCATGGGCTGACTCAGACAACCTCCTGGGCTCTCCAGCCCCTGTCACCCTCAAACCAGACAGTCAATCCACAAGCAGGCCCAGGCACTCCTGGACCAGGCTCACCAGCCAATCACACGCCAGACACAAATTACACAAATATGCCAACTTCTAAAAGTGGCACTTCTAGACTAGACACAATCATGCCGCATATACCATTAAGCAGCATTCAATCTCACGAGTTCTCTCATACCAAACTCGCCCCTGCACTCCCCACACATCAGGAACTACCATGGGCATACATATTCCCCATTCATTCCTATGGGAGGGTAGGTCACTCACCACACATACACAGAGAGCTCAAGCACTTTACACTGTACCACAGTGAAAAAGTGCGCAGAGCCTAAAATCACCAACACCAGGTTCCAGAAACAGGCTAGGAAAAATCAAAAAGTCTCGGGGTGAACCTGCCAAAAGGGCCGGGTCCAACATTGTATTTATCAAGAACTCCCTCATACTTAAAAGGTTAAGTCTGCCCTGTTAGTATCATCTTACCAGGATGGGGCGGAGCAGCCTATGATGAAGCTAGGCATATTACAGTGGTGAAGTTTGCTCATCTAGAAAAACTGGATGGAATCTTCTAACCTAGGAATGTTTAATATGGAATAAAATGTTCTTCCATATTATCTCTTGACATCCCATACTCATTAATGTTTTGGAGTATGTACGGCGTGCTTCTTTTTAACTCTTGATCTCCTTTTGTGACTGCACACTTTGCAATGGTGCAAAGCCTTTGAAAATCTGGGTCCTAGCAGGAGCATACATGTTAGTAGTCTTGAGGTTTTGTACTTTAATGTATTCTAAGTAAGGTATTTTGCAAAGCTCTTTGGTAGGAATGAATGCAGAACGGTGGTGTGATTAATGGAGCACAGCTGTCATCCGATTCTAAAACCACAATATTAAAACCTCATAAAATATGATACCTATGTACAAACAAACATGCATAGCCTAGAAAGATGGTTCAGATGCTTAAGACAACAGCTGGTGCAGTTTTAAGGATGGTTCAACTTCCTCTGTACTGCTCTTTACTTTTAATCTCTAACTTTCAATGTGTCCGGCTGTTGTGTTACTCCACAACAACAACAATCTTGGAGCTTAATAATTATACCAGAAGTTATGTCAGTGAAGCACTATGTCACTACCAAACATCTGTCACCTTGCTGCGCGAAAAGGCAGGAATGTGCTGTATTTAACATTATACGGAGCATTCTTGTACTTTCCATGTGCTGGTGCTCTTTTGGCTGTCTAGTGCCAACACTGGAACCCTTACACTATGGTTGAAGGGAGCCTGCATTGTAGGCAGGATTGTTTTTGTGCAGGAAGGGGTACTGTCCTGCACAAAAACAATCCTCAGAGGCAATTGCCTCTTTCTACGAGGAAAAGTAAAGATGTTTCTCCTTGTTGCTCCTCCGCTGGGAGGCATAGCATTTTGACGCATTACTAGGGCTAGAGTGTTGGTAAATCTGTGAATGCACCACAAACCATGGGTGGATGCGCGGGAACAACCACGCTCCACCTATGGAACTTCTCCCTAGGGGAGACTAACACAAAGCAACGATTTGTGCTGCAGTGCATTATTTATCAAGCCATGCAGGGCCATGCGAGGTAGCTTTGCATGGCTTGATAAATCATACTTTAGTGCTGTGAAACCCTTGCCCCCCTGTTTGGCACAAAGGTGACGCAACATATTGATAACTATGCACCTATATTTTCATTGTTATTTTTGCCCCGTATTTCTGTGAAAAAATGTAAACCTTACATTCACCTGCAAAGCAAAATGCCTAACCAGAACAATCAGACAATTTTTCTATAACTCATGTTGTTATATGTTTTCTCTCTTGATTAGAAAATTTAGACATTTGGAAATTATGGGACTTAAGTATTTACCTCGCAAATTCTGCAAGGGACGAATAAAAATGTGCATGTTGTTAAGTCCATATTCAAATCCTTTTTTATGTCCCAAAATACATTTACTGTGATTATTAATTAAATATTGTTTTTCAGCAGGACTTTGTAAGTGCTTAAAAGGTTTAGAAGTTGTCTAAATGTACCTTGAAATAAAGGGGCACTTTTAAAAAAGAATGGTGAAGAGTGGCGTTAAGCAAAAAGTAATAACGCCATGCTTCACCATTCTGAAAATGCAGTGATGCTTCATATTCACAAGAAGCTGACCTAGCTGGCTAGCACCAGCACTGTCACCTTCGCACCATATTTGGGGGAGTATGATTGTGACTGTGCATGAAGGTGTCCCTTCCTGCACATAAACAATGCAGAATGCCAATTTGAAACTCCTATATGTGCTGCATTGTGCAGCACACATAGAAGTTGCAAATTGTTATGTTTTTAATGACTTATTTATGTTCAGGCAGGAACAACTTTCTGCACATACACAATCATTCATGGTGATTTTATGTTTCTATGTGTGCTGCACAATGAAGCAAACATAGAAACAGCAAAAACTAGGAAAAATGAATAATTTGTCCTCGTTTCCCCATGTTAAGACCAAGTTTTCCCTGGTTTTAATTTTTCAGGCTGCTTCCTATTTACACTTCCCCTGTAAATATGAGGCAGCATCAGAAGCAATAGATGTTGCGGCGGAATACCCTCGGCAACACCCATTGCCCACCCCTTTCACGCTAAGTGTATTGTGAAAGGGGGTCCATTTACAGGGCGGTGTTAAGCCGCGTAAAGTGGCTTAAAGCTGCCTTGTAAATAAGGTGAAGTATTTAACGTCACAAAAACTGACTTTCTTGTGGCCTTACACCTTTGTAAATATGCCCCAAATTGCAGCCAAAATTAAGCCATAAAGTGGCAATTTGAAAGTTTAAAAGGAATATATGATGTTACAACGCATGCTTTACAACACGGTTTTTACATCACAACTACCTTACATTACATGATTTCACAACGCATGCCATTACAATGCATTTTTCAAAACTACCATTACAACGCATTCCATTACAACACATACCATTACAATGCATACCATTGCAACGCATATTACTTTTAGGGCAACAGTAGGGTAAGTGTTGGATAGTATAGGGGTAAAAATGACTATTCCCACTGCAGTGAGTGCAACAGTAGGGAAAGTGTTGGATAGCGTAGGGGTAAAAATTACTATTCCCATCAAGCACAAAACCCATACCCACCCTAAAACTAAAACATATCCATTGCTTACCTTGTAATGCGTTGTAATGGCATGCGTTGTAATGGTATACATTGTTATGGCATGCATTGTAGTGACATGTATTGTATGCCATGCATTGCAATGGCATGCGATGTAAAGGCAGTTGCGTTGTAACCGTTGCGTTGGAAAAGCAGTGCGATGTAAAGACTGCGTTGTATTGGATGTTTCTCATTTAAAAGCAACAATTCCCACATATTCTGTGAGAGAAATGCATTACAAAGTTATACTCGGATGTGAAGAGTGAGTGGCATGTTGCCTTACTACCTAGAATTTCATGTGGAATATTCACAGGGATGACTGAAGGCAGATTAAAGGTATTTGCCTTTCCTACTAAGAGTTTTCTCACAAAAACCGGATGTACAATAGACGGGATGCTAAGCAGTTGGTGTTTTCACACAACAACTGATTTGTGACTCAGTCTTCATATTGCAGTCCACCTAATGTACTATTCAGGCATAGTTCACAGTGCCAATTTTCAGGGAGTCACACAAATTTCTGCCTCATTAATTGGCATCAGAAATGCTTGTTTTGACTCCCTACAGATGACTGCGGATCTAACGAGGGAGGCCTGCAATTGACTTAAGTCCTTCATCTCTGCATTCACATTCACTGAATGCCTACATTTTTTAAGTAGCCCCTCGCCCTTGATAGTGCAGGGCCTGCTAATTCAGTCAATGATAGCATACATCTCTCCCTTGAACTGCTGCTGACTCCTCCTCACTCCTGCACCTGCCATTCATAAAGTGGCAACTATCCATCATGGACAACTTCCACTTTAAGAATAGCTGCCACATCCTTTTAGGTTGCAAGCACAACAAGATGTTGGCAGAGTGCTGTATCTTTTTAACCAATGACCCTCAGTCAAGAGATCGGGGTTTAATCCATCATTCTTTTGCCTGCTATGCCACCCCAGTTTGGACTTAGCCAGAGATCTTGGCCTGAATCCATCTTTTTTTGCAGTCCACAAGTTCGGGCTGGACTGTTCCCATGAGGCACAGGGTCAAGACTGATTTGCATATGGCCATGTCTGAATTGGGGTGGTGTGGGGTGCAAAAAAAATATGGATTTAGGCCCAGATCTCTGTACTGGGGTGAATGTATGACATTGTTCTGCATTCTGTCCATCAACTGTTGTTTTTTGCATTTGTCACCCCGAGTGGGATGGGTATGCTCAGACGTGAGTCCCATGCTCTCCACACCACTGGAGTCAAGCTATCCTGGCTAAAGACGGCTGATAGCCAGAGACCGGTCCTAGGATGCTTGATTCTGGTCCAGGAAAGACATGGCTTGGCAGTTCGGGCTGGACTGTTCCCATGAGGCACAGGGTCAAGGCTGATTTGCATATGGCCATGTCTGAACTGGGGTGGTGTGGGGTGCAAAAAAAACTATGGATTTAGCCCCATATCTCTGTACTGGGGTGAATGTATGACATTTTTCTGCATTCTGTCCATCAACTGTGGTTTTTTGCATTTGTCACCCCGAGTGGGATGGGTATGCTTAGACGTGAGTCCCATTCTCTCCACACCACTGGAGTCAAGCTATCCTGGCTGAAGACGGCTGATAGCCAGAAACCGGTCCTAGGATGCTTGATTCCGGTCCAGGAAAGACATGGCTTGGCAATTCAGGCTGGACTGTTCCCATGAGGCACAGGGTTAAGGCTGATTTGCATATGGCCATGTCTGAACTGGGGTGGTGTGGGGTGCAAAAAAGCTATGGATTTAGGCCAAGATCTCTGTACTGGGGTGAATGTATGACATTGGTCTGCATTCTGTCCATCAACTGTTGTTTTTTGTATTTGTCACCCCGAGTGGGATGGGTATGCTCAGACGTGAGCCCCATGCTCTCCACACCACTGGAGTCAAGCTATCCTGGCTGAAGATGGCTGATAGCCAGAAACCGGTCCTAGGATGCTTGATTCCGGTCCAGGAAAGACATGGCTTGGCAGTTCGGCCTGGACTGTTCCCATGAGGCACAGGATCAAGGCTGATTTGCATATGGCCATGTCAGAACTGGGGTGGTGTGGGGTGCAAAAAACCATGGATTTAGGCCCAGATCTCTGTACTGGGGTGAATGTATGGCATTGTTCTGCATTCTGTCCATCAACTGTTGTTCTTTGCATTTGTCACCCCGAGTGGGATGGGTATGCTCAGACATGAGTCCCATGCTCTCCACACCACTGGGGTCAAGCTATCCTGGCTGAAGACGGCTGATAGCCAGAAACCAGTCCTAGGATGCCTGATTTAGGTCCAGGAAAGACATGGCTTGGCAGTTCGGGTTGGACTGTTCCCATGACACACAGGGTCAAGGCTGATTTGCATATGGCCATGTCTGAACTGGGGTGGTGTGGGGTGCAAAAAAACTATGGATTTAGGCCCAGATCTCTGTACTGGGGTGAATGTATGATATTGTTTTGCATTCTGTCCATCAACTGTTGTTTTTTGCATTTGTCACCCAGAGTGGGATGGGTATGCTCAGACAAGAGTCCCATGCTCTCAACACCACTGGAGTCAAGCTATCCTGGCTGAAGATGGCTGATAGCCAGAAACCGGTCCTAGGATGCTTGATTCCGGTCCAGGAAAGACATGGCTTGGCAGCTCGGGCTGGACTGTTCCCATGAGGCACATGGTCAAGGCTGATTTGCATGTGGCAATGTCTGAACTGGGGTGGTGTGGGGTGCAACAAAACTATGGATTTAGGCCCAGATCTCAGTACTGGGGTGAATGTATGATATTGTTCTGCATTCTGTCCATCATCTGTTGTTTTTTGCATTTGTCACCCCGAGTGGGATGGGTATGCTCAGACGTGAGTCCCATGCTCTCAACACCACTGGAGTCAAGCTATCCTGGCTGAAGATGGCTGATAGCCAGAAACTGGTCCTAGGATGCTTGATTCCGGTCCAGGAAAGACATGGCTTGGCAGTTTAAGCTGGACTGTTCCCATGAGGCACAGGGTCAAGGCTGATTTGCATATGGCCATGTCTGAACTTGGGTGGTGTGGGGTGCAAAAAAACTACGGATTTAGGCCCAGATCTCTGTACTGAGGTGAATGTATGACATTGTGCTGCGTTCTGTCTATCAACTGTTGTTTTTTGCAATTAATATTGTGTCATACAGGAGTGTGTTGTGTGGTGCAGAGCTTCAAAAAGCAATGAATTTGAATGCCAAAAATATTTCCAGCTGTAGGAGAGCAAGAAATGGAGGAAGCACCAACAACCAGCAACAAGGGCAACAACCCCACTGCAAAACCAAGATGAACAGACAGCAGACCAGGGAAAGACCAAGAGCAATTTCCTTGAGGAGGAGAAACACATATTAATATTGAGATGACAAAGAATAAACAAGGTCTCTTTGTCACCTCCAAATTGCCATTAGGGAAGAAGGAAGTCATTTAACAGTCCATAGTTGATAAGATCAACATTGTAGGGCAAACTAAAAGGGCAGTGCCAGAGTACCAAAAGCAGTGGCATGATTATAAAAACAGGACCAAAGAGAAACTGTCCAAGAACCTGAGGATATCAATTAGGACCTGAGGAGAATCCAATGTCCAGGAGGAGTTGGACCCATTGGAGGAGCAGGTAGCATCACTCATTCCAACAGATTTTGTGACAGGAATGGAAAGACAGGACAGTGATGTCATTGAGGACCTGGAAGAACTACAGGGTAAGTCAAAGCAAGGGAACACATGGTCAAAACTGTCATGCAGCCTAGTGCAGCAACACACTTTGCTGAGCTGCACTGTGCTGTGTGCAGGGGAAAGGGCAGGAATGTCCCACATGTTAACTCATCCATCACATATATGTAAATTACTTGGTCAGTGATAATTCATTCATCACAGTATAGCCCTGACAAATTTATCAGGTCCATGAATGATGTGCTGCTGCAGTCCAGGTTGTCCTTTGAACCCTGGGACTTGTAGGGTAATGTACATGACCGACCAGGGCTACAAGTCTTACAATACCAAGCAGAAACCATGGATTGGAGCAGCACGTCATGTATGGACCTTGTAAACTTTGCAGATATGTCAGTGACAATGCAGGCCCCCTTACAACATGAAGCAGGTATGCTTGTCTAGGTGCTAAGCTGCCAACAGTAGAATGGAATGGAATGTGGCGTACCAGAGAGTAAACTCCTCACAGGGAGGGGATTCAGGTGCTGATCCTGTGAAGGTTCTCCAAGTAGGATTATGCGAAGAGCCAGGTGTACAGTCATTAGTACTAAACCATATTGTATGCAGCTGTCCTGATGTGCTAGATGTGCATTTTAAAGGTGTTGCCTGCCATGTAAGAGACAATCCTACATCCTGTCTTGCTCAAATGGATATTGGGGATGCAGAATCGGGTGAATGCATGCTATGGACAGCAGACATCCATGATTGTGTGTTAGAAGCATGGATGGTGTGTGAGCTAGGTGGGCCCATGGTAGTGTAGTGGCTTGCAGGTGTGGTTGAGCGCATTGTACTTGCAGTGTCATAGGATAGTCAGCCACTGCTGTGTATGATAGTTTACAACTTGTGTAGCAGCCGAGTTATGCCATGGTAGAAGGCATTGGCATACAACAGTCTACATCTGATGTATGCCTGGGTGATGCAGATTTCAGGAGGGAGCCATAAGAAGAAAAGTCTGACTATGGACATATATGTGAAAGCAGGTGTATGTGAAACAGGGAATTCTGAACCCTCAGGTGTCCAGGATAATGGGCAGGATTCTGGCATGGTTGGAGAGTGAGGTGTTTGGGCCTAGTCGTGTGGCCAACCAGGGTGGGTACATGTGGCAAAATATCCTCACAACTACCTTGTGAGGTACAATATGAGTCATAACTCTCACAAAAAGGTAAGTATTTTGGGAAATTGCACAATGTAACACATGCTGGTATTGATGGTGTCTCCTGAAAGTTATTGTGTGATATGGGTGTCTTCAGTGTCTGAGATAAAGTTGAGTCCCTCAGTCTGAATGATGATTACCAGAAGAGTCATGTACAAGTTCAAGTGAGTGGGGTTGAGTGAAGACATTTGCTCAACTCTGCGGATGAGCCTCTTGGGTACTGAGAAAATAGAATATGTGTGAGATGTTGCATGTTTCAAAATGTAACTGTGGCTATCCCCTTCAGAGATGGTTCTTAGTGCCTACTCTTCTGGACTCTGGAGATGACCATGTGTAATAGGCAACTACTGGTTGGATTTAACACAAATAAGTAAAGTATGGTAAATACATGCCCTTATCCATTTCTGCTGTGTAGCATTGTTGCCAAATGGGTAGAGCTGTGTGGATGTGTGTCAAATATGACCCCCTAGGCAACAATATTGCACCATCTGTATGCAAGAAATTAGAACGAGCAAGATTTTTGAGTTGTACTGTGCGAAAGGCAGAACAAAGGATTATATGTAATCATTGAAAAAAGAACATTACCTGGCCAGTGCTTTGGGCAAACTGATGGCGAGGGGGAATTCAGGTACCCTGGTAACATGAAGCAAAGTTCTCAGCACTGGTGTCCAAAAGTTAAGGTAACATCACTCTAGCAAACAATAAGATACGCAAATCAATATATGAAATGGGGCCCTTACCTGCACTCACCCTTTCAGGCAGGGCATGGCAGCTAGTTACTTAATTGTATTGTATTGTGTGTCATTACTCAAATAGGCCCCTTTGTTAAACAATGGTTGTGTGAACAATGGAAATGTATTGCCATGTGAAATGCAACAATCGTGTTACATGACCACATTTATGTGTAGTAACATATGTTCCACATATCTGTGTACTTGACAGTGAATAATAACAGTTTGATTGTTACCTAAATCACTTATGTCCACACCTATCATGGGTCATTCTTGACATGTCTATCTCATTGCAGAGAGACAAACATCACCTCCTGTTCAGCTGTATGTCCCAGATGACCAACTTGTTAGTGAAGCCATCATGTCCCCATGGACAACAAAACCCTCCAACAACTCCTGGACTGAATTGATACTCCTCCTTTGAGCTTGTCAAGTGAAGATGGCATTGCAGGGTCTCAAGAGGAACGGTCATCCACAGTACATGTCCCATCCAGCAGTCCAATCCCAGCTGAGGGCTCTGAGAACCCCTAAGTTGTATTCAAATGGTTAGTGGTAGGAGTCTAGAAGTGAATTGTTGATGAGGTGCGGGCAGGCATGGAAACCCTAGCGGGCACCCTGGAAGGGGTCTGTAGGTGTCTGAGTGCTAATTAGGATGTGACTAAGGCAATTAGAGACACCTACACTTGGCTCCATGGTATGGATGACTCAATAGCTGACATGGCGGTGTCATGATGCAGAGGGAACACCAGCCCTCTACATCTAACACCAGTGAAGCTGCCAGCCAGCCAGATCACGGAATCCCTGGAGCGCAAGCTGGACACATCTATGGCAACAATGGGTGCTATCAAGAGCAACATTGTTACTTTGTTGTTACAATCCACAAGACCAATGCCAGGGATTCCAGGTTGCCTTACTGGCAAGGATTAATGCTGGTGGGGAAAGGGAAGCCACCTTTTCTGCCCCTAATGTGTGTGTATCGCAGATGCCTTCCATACAAACACCATCAACTGCAGGGGATGCACAACACACATTAGAGGAGGAAGATGTGGTCTTCACCAGTTTCCACCCGTGATCTACGTGATGACATTTGTCAGTGCCTCTAGGCCAGTTTAATAGTGGTCCTGTATTTATCATCATGTTACCTTCTTTGTCACCTAGTACTGAACACATTGTTTGTTTGTTTGTTCACATGTTGCTCTTGTTCACTTGTGGACTTTGAAACAACCATACATTCCCTAATGACAATGTGTACCTCCTCTCTGAAATAATCCCCAACTCCACATGTCACATGACATGTCTCCCAAATGGATTCTGTCTGGTCATGTAAGCTTTCAGTAAGGATTGGTGTTTCCCAAAAGTGAACATCTAATAGACCCAATAGACAATGTCTGGGACCTAGATTCTTGTATAAAATTCACTCTTGAAAACCAATTTGTCCAAAGAGTATTGTGTATGTTTTTGGTGAAAGGATGACACATCCCAAGGTGGAAGTGCACAATCATGACCCACTTCTTTGCATCTCAAGAAGAGTGAGTTAAAGTCATTTGCAAATGCTGACTTTGGATATGCACCTACAACAAGTTCATCCACTGCAATGCCATAATGAGTAATCTGTTGTCTCCAAATGGAATGTCAGTGTGAGACAACAATCTGCAGTTACTTGAATGACACACAGAGAGGAACTCTTTCTTAACAGACAAATACTTACCTCCTATAGATGGGATGTTTGAGGCCATAACACTGTTCCACTCATCCACATATATCTAGCTCAGTGAACACGACAACATGATCATCCTAATATGAAAACCTCAATGCTCAGGATGAAGAGATCCTACAGTATATACATTTGCATGGATGTACTAATATTAGCTAATTACTAATGCTCATACTCCTCAAACATTAGCATCATATCTGTGGCCCACCAATACCTTGAGTGTTGGTAAGTAAGAAATGCAAGGGCTTCTGGTCGAGCCCTGTGTCAACTGATAAATGATGAATAAAGCTACACTGGGATAAGTTGGGTAAATGTATACCTCTGCCAATAAGAGGCCTTCTATGTTTAGATTGTGACTACAATCACACATTTCATCTATTGTACATTGTACACACATATTTTTGCATAAGATCCAGACCATGGAACCTGAAACAATTCAACACCTCCCAAGGTGAAGAGGACATGTCAGAAGTAGTTAACCTAAGTGAGCTGCATGAAGTGCTTCACTTAGCAAGTAGTCACTGCCAAATATTATGGAAATTCTCCAGGCAGGAGTGCATACAGTTTACGGGGCATTTTATCAACAAACAATGATGATTATCGCTAAGCGCGTTTAGCGTGGGTTTTCTCATCATCGCTGGATTTTATTGCCGATATAGCGCGTTATTATCAACTCTTATCTCTAAGGCGATATTAAATCCAGCGATAGCGGGAGATGCAGGAATATTGCATGAAATCCAGCGGTAAAAAACTCAGCAATAGGTAAATCCTTGATAATACAACATGGGCCACATAGCCTGACAATCCACCTCCCATAGGATAATATAGCTAAGTCAGGAATTTTGCAGACATTAGATTCCAGCGTTAATGGGGGCTTAGCGCAATTTTAATTGTTGCTACCCGGGTCCGGGACATCGTTGTAAATATCGCAAAGCTGTGTTAGCGGTGTATTCCCTTGAAGTTATATGAGGAACGCCAACTTTGCATCTCATTAGCAATGCGATGCAAGGCATTAGTAAAACAGGTGCTAGCACAAGGAAACACGCGCTAAAGCCTGTTAGCGTGTCCTTAATAATACTGCGATAAAATTATCGCCGCTTTTTTGGCCGAAAACGTCCGCTAAAGCAGCGATAATGGGCTTGATAATATGCCCCCACCATTTTAACCAGCAAACACAACGACCCACTGACACAATGGTGCAAGGGTGTGTGCAGTAGTTGCTGGCACCAGTGTGTGTACCAGTGCAGCCAGGGATCTGCAATCTGTGGTGGCAAGACTGTCCATAATATACTTGCCATATCACTTTCACACAGAGTGCCACAGTGGAAGACTACATGTGTTGTACTGTGTGTAAAGTAATACAATGAGACCCACTTACAGTGGCAAAAGAATGTGAAAGAGCCCAGACTTGGCTCTAATGTGAGGCAGATTAAAGGTAGTGCATAGGCCTATGACAAAGCGGCATATACCTTCAAAGACTGCAGGGCATTAGGTACATCATGTACTCAACTAAATCCACTCAATGCTGCCAAATCTCCATAATGAACTAGTGAAAGTAGAACAATATAGTTCTATGAAATATATCTAAACAGCCTACACCTACATAGCCTACACGGTATACAACGGTTACCACGCATTTTTTACAACGCGGTACCGTTACCACGATACTTTTACCACGCAGGTCATTACAACGAAATGCGCTGGGGGGCGCTCCAGGATAGTAAATACTTTAATTTACTATCCAACTCCTTTCCCTAGAGTCCACGGGGACTGGAGTTGGGATAGTAAATTAAATAATTTACTATCCAGCGCCCCTCCACGCAAGTCGTTGTAACGACTTGTGTGGTAAAAGTAGCGTGGTAACGGTACGCGTTGTAAAAGTACGCGTGGTACCGTCATACATCCAGCCTACACTGAATACCTTTAACACTACCTTACACTATCTTAACTTATTTTAAACTACCTACACCTACATAGCCTACAGTATCTAATCTTAACACTAGCCTAAACTATCTTAACTTATCCTTAACTATCTTAAGTACTATACACACATGACAGATTAAACATTAATCCCCGCCCCCCTTACTAAACGTAGATTGGTAGAATAGAAACTGCAACTACACCTAAACATTTACTAAATATACATGTAAACCTAAACAAATACATATGTTGTGGCTAATTTTTGTTTTGAGATTTATTTAGTGTTTTTGTTTTATTTAAAACACTAAACATTCACCCCACCCACTTAAAAACTTGATAGTATAAAAAAAGACTTAAAAACAACTGCCTACTAAAATATCTTAAAACTCACACCAAACTACACTAGACCTATGCTAAACCCTAACTAAAACTATGACTAATAACTATACATTATGAAAAATATAAAGTAAAAATTTAAGAGGACTGTCCAGAGGGAGAGTCTCATGTCAGTGCCAGGCGCAAACGAATCACCCCTAGGGGTCTTGAGTCGCTGAAGGCATTCAGGGAGATTAAGTGAGCTGCTGTCCAGAGTCACAGTGTGCTGAGCTGAGTGACCACTGGCAGTGGGGATCGAACCATCAGCCCTTTGCTCCGAAGTCAGCCACTCTGGCCGCTGCACCACACCTCTCCATGTAAATTCACAACAAGTTCAGCAGGCTGGCCTGCTTTTGCTGGATGCCATTCATCCTCTTATCTATTTTACACATGTTCCTTGGTACACAGCTATTGAAAAGTGATCCCCTGGGGCGTCTGGGTCCCCTGGCCTGTGTGGTTGGCAGCTGGGAGGCTGTAGAAGGTCCTGGTGTGGCCTGTGTTGGGTGCAGTTGCTGCTGCTAATAGTTACAATCCAGACTTTGAAAAACATCAGATTGAGTAGTGTCTGTAGGTCATTCTGACTTCCAGGTCCCCAATCCCTTTACCCTTTCATAAAGAATGCCCATCTTCCTGGAAGCCTTCGCGCTGTGGAGGATGCGGCGGTAGCATTCTTTCCCCAATGTAAAAGTTTTCTCATTGTCAGCTGTCATTTTATTTATGGCAGTAAAGGACAAACATATTAGCTTAAGTTGCAAATATACATGATGTGTGTGAAAATAAGCTGACATTGTTCAATTTTATGTGGCTGTCCAGAACAATACCAACATTTGAGATAGAGATATGAACACTATACCTTCTGTACGAAAACATCTACTCGACCAAGGCAAACCGAGTCCAGTGCCATCAGTGCAGGGGTACAATATGGAAGTGTAGTCACAATATGATTACAACCATATCATTCTTAACAGTGAAAACACTCATGATGATCTGTTGATTGGAAATTGAACACATGGTATAGATATTGAAAATGTGGGTGTTGGTATTGCATCATACAATTGGGCTGCCATTTACTCATCAACATATGTGAAAATTGATAGGGTAAGCCATTCCAGGGAGTGTGCGTCTGCTTTGCATAACCCATCTGGAGCTACACAAGGCAGCACACATTGCTGACTTTACTTACTCAGTAGTAGGTAGCCGAAACATGGACAGAGGATTGTTAACTTCCTCCTGCAAAACCCTGCTGGTATACATTACACTAATTTACCCTCAGGCAAAAGCACATATATCTGACATATAGCTTCTGGAATACACTTGTAGCAATATCATGTTAACCTTTATGTTAACACATTTCTGTACAGTTGTTATCCCCGGGCTGCATTTGTCAGCCCACATTTTATAATTAGACAATGCATCTCAGCATATGTATGCATGCTGGAGTACTCATCTGTGAAAGAACTGTGTGGTGTACAGTGCAGGGACCCTTTAGCCATGATGCAGGTTGACTGCTTTTGGCAAGTCTAACGTAGGCCACCAGTGATGAATAGTGTAATGGGCTATATGCTGCTAACACAGTGCATTCCTGCAAATGACCTTTTACACAATATAGTACATTACTATATTCCTAGCATTGTATGAATGCTACCTAAAAATGGAACATAGGGGATTCATGCTGCATGATTTTGTCTTTTCAATGCCAATCTATGTGCAGATTTGTGCGTTTATGTCCAGTTGGCCACACCATGCCAATTATACTGAATCCATGCACTGAGGCCTACTGGTGCTCCATAGATTTAACGGTACAAAAGGGGGTGGTGATGGACGGAGCATCTGAACCAATCAAACACTCACACCCAGTCAACAGATCTGGGTTTAATCCATCACCGTTCTTTAGCCCACTCTGCCACCCCAGTTCAGACATTGCCATATACAAATCAGTCTGACCCTGTGCCTCATGGGAACAGTCCAGCCCGAACTGCCAAGCCATGCCTTCCCTGGACCGGAAACAAGCTTCCTAGGACCGGTTTCTGGCATTCCAGCCGTCTTCAGCTAGGCTTGCTTGAATCCAGTGGCAAAATGAGCAAGGGACTCACGTCTGAGCATACCCTGCCAACTTATGGCGAACAAAGCAGTACAAAAGTGGGTGGTGATGGACTGTCCATCACCACCCCCTTTTGTTACCGCTTTGTTCGCCATAAGTTGGCAGGGTATGCTCAGACGTGAGTCCCTTGCTCAATTTGCCACTGGATTCAAGCAAGCCTAGCTGAAGACGGCTGGAATGCCAGAAACCGGTCCTAGGAAGCTTGTTTCCATTACGTCACCAACCCCTTTTGTACCGCTTTGTTCGCCATAAGTTGGCAGGGTATGCTCAGACGTGAATCCCTTGCTCACTTTGCCACTGGATTCAAGCAAGACTAGCTGAAGACGACTGGAATGTCAGAAACCGGTCCTCGAAAGCTGGTTTCCGGTCCAGGGAAGGCATGGCTTGGCAGTTCGGGCTGGACTGTTCCCATGAGGCACAGGGTAAGACGGATTTGCATATGGCAATGTCTGAACTGGGGTGTCAGAGTGGGCTAAAGAACAGTGTTGGATTCAACCCAGATCTGTTGACTGGGTGTGAGTGTTTGATTGGTTCAGATGCTCCGTCTGTCACCACCCCCTTTTGTACCGCTTTGTTCGCCATAAGTTGGCAGGGTATGCTCAGACGTGAGTCCCTTGCTCACTTTGCCACTGGATTCAAGCAAGTCAGGCTGGAGACGGCTGAAATACCAGAAACTTGTCCTCGGAAGCTTGTTTCCAGTCCAGGGAAGGCATGGCTTGGCAGTTCGGTCTGGACTGTTCCCATGAGACACAGGGTCAGACTGATTTGCATATGGCCATGTCCGAACTGGGGTGGCAGAGTGGGCTAAAGAACGGTGATGGATTCAACCCAGATCTGTTGACTGGGTGTGAGTGTTTGATTGGTTCAGATGCTCTGTCCGTCACCACCCCCTTTTGTACCCCATAGATTAAACAGCAATTACATTAGCACACTATGTTACAAAATATGCACAACACTCTGCACAAAGATATGAAGGCTGTCATCCAGTTAAGACCTGCAAAGCCAAATGATCAGGACCCTGCCATGTGTCCATTCACACTCACAATGTGCATCAATCAGGCATTCTGGTAACGGTTTTTACAACACCATTGTTACCTAGAGTAGCAGGCCTACATCAGTACTGCCTCCAGGACATCGGTGTAAATGCTTCTCTGTCACACCATTTCACATAGTGATGACATGGACTACTCTGAAGTAGGCTCAAGTACCCCTGAGGCTAGAACAGCCAAATCCTTGGTTTAAGTTAAGTAGATTAAGATTTTTAAGTCCTTATGAGAATGTAATAACACCCTTACTCCTGTTGACATATGTTTAGTTTTCTGTCATGGCCCAAATCAATTGTGGGTAAAACTGTGCCCTGTCAGAACAACATTCAGAACATCTATCATAGTAAAAATGTTTAGATTGTGATGGCTTCCCTGCTGACACTGTCCTATATACGTTAACAATATGGACTTTGATTTGACACACAGCTACAGGGACAGGTATGTATCAACAAACATTGTATGTGTGAAAAAGCAGGTATCTCTAGCCACACCTATTTTCAGGTACACTGAAATTATGTTGCAGGCAGGAGAGGTCAAATGCATGCAGAAGGTATGAGTATTGCATGATGCACGATGATAGGATGTAGGTTGCATAATGACACACATTTTGTATTACTCTGATTTCATGATACCTTCCTGTTCACACTTGGTAACAACCTCTGTGAATGATAAGTGTCTAGCATCAGCACCTGTGTAATACACACATATGGGCATGTGCAAGAGAAACCTGGGCAAACAACTTTAACTTTTATTTATTCTTCATTTAACTTTGCTGCTACATCTATTGAAACCTGCTTTGTAATGTTTGTGCCAATTGTGGTACAACCAAATTTGAATGGGTTGTACATCTGCAGATTTTGCATCAGATGATAGTTCATGTGCCAAATGATTCAAACACTATAGTTATGCTACAGCACCACAGATTTAAACATGCATGTATCCGGTGGGCCTGCTTACATTTTCCCGACATTCACAATGACATACCTCGTTGTCAATTCCAGTTAATTCTGTGGGCAAGTTCTGTTATGTTGGCACACTGAAAGGAGGTTGGAGGTTGATTGCAGGTGATTGATACCTCCCAATACATAGTACAATGTTATAAATTACATGGATCACACACAGCTGTCAATAAGTTACATCTGTTTGCTTATTACACTTACTGGTTGCATTGAGGTCCCGGAAGCATTGGTTGACCTCACCCTGGTAGAATGAGAGATGTCTATCTAGAAGACAAAAATATTGGCATTGCATTGTAAATAGTGCAGTTACACATGGTCAAAATTCCATATTAATTACTATGTCATCCCAATGTTTAAGATATGTACAATACTCCTGACACATGTGTCTATACATTGTATGAATATGTGATGCAGTTAGTCACCTTGCAGGACTGATCTGGCTAGATGTTGAAGGTCAGAGGTATCTATATCACATGACTGAAGCATGCCTCAGGCATGTGATGTTTTCAGTACTGCTGGTCAGCATAATGTCTACACCCCTTGCACCAGGACACATGGATGACACCACTGGCTCTAGTGCTGTGATGGGAAACAACAGGTATACATATTACGTGACGTTGTAAGGGCCAGATCAGAGTTATGATAGGACTGGTGCATGGAGTGCTGACTAGCTGCAATGCATGCTACCTTGCAACATGGTGCAAAAGTGTCTGCCTTGAAAGCAGGTTTGTTCTATTTTGTCCTGTAAGGGCCACATTCTTGCACATTTACATTTGTCTGAGGCATATTATTCTGTGTACATATGCTATACAATACAGTACACATGGAACGTTTACCATATATGGAGACTGAACATATATTTGCTGCTTAGCTTTCAACTGTGGAGCTCACATAGTTTTGCAGCTTTCCCTGGTCATTCATGTATGCTAAATCAGGGAATGCTTAAAATTCCATGCGTGTTTAATGTATACAACCACCCACAAACCATTGATCAGTCCCTTGGGCCAGGGTTTGTAACACAGCTATTGGCTCTGTGTAGTTTTACACTGGATTTATGTAGCCTCTCTGAGGCACGCAAATTGCCCTCATGTGGCTTCCATAAATAAATGTATTCAATGCAATCCACATGATGCAAGGTAAAACGACAACATTTCAAATTATGACCGTACATGTTTAGGTTTTGCATGACTGTTATACCTATACACATGGGCTTACTATGGTGTATGCAAGATAGCATATGATTGTATCTTAAGTGTTGTCCGCCAAGGGATCCTTTTCTTTTGTCACTGTTTGCAAGTACCCTATTTCCCTGGTGTGCTCCAATGGGGCCTCCGATGCCACTACGTCAGCCCAGTGATGTTTGATTTTGATGAAAGTGTGATCCACTCCAAAATATTTAGTCAATTGCCAATACACATACTCACACATCTTTTTCTGGTCCTAGGGCGGGTACCCCTGGCTGACTCCATCCCTGGAGGCCAGCATCATGCGCAGGTAGTGCACAATGAGTCATAATAGCCTCCCACCTCTTCCTCAGAAAATGTCTTACACCTACCCCTTTCAAACATGTCCCTGGTTGATGTTGGTTCTCGTTAACCTTGCGGGCTGTGAACCTCGGGTAACACACATACGGAGATAAGAGCCCATGTGATCCGTGCATCTGCACAATTGTCTTCATAAAACCAACACACTTTGAGTGTGCCAGAGCCTTGCAGCATTGTTGCAGGTGTGTCTGATTTGAAGACGCACTCCATGGCTTATCGTCAATTACCTCTTGGTCTTGAGAATCTGGCACAATAAGATACCTACAAAATACAGCATTGAAGGTGGCTTTTTTGATCACGGTGCTGTGTTGCTGAAATGTGTGTAGATAGATGAAGCAGGACGATCAAAAATATAAGACACTGTTGGTACATCTACAAAGAGCTCCGATTAAAGCAAGTTTATTGTATAGACACTGAATAGATACATCGTGCTATTGATAGTCATACCATCAAATACCTAATAACAATGTTGTATTGTTGATAAGCAAGAACTCTAAATTAAGTATGCAATGGTGAACACTCGGGAGGATATGAATAAATTATAGTGTGACTGAAGTGAAGACTGATGAATTTGTATTTCAATTTGAATGTTTGTAGTAATGTTTAACAGTATATTTTGACACAATTTCATTCTATTTGAAAGTATTTTTATACACCTTTTAAATGTTGATCGTCAATGAAAGCTTGGACTAAAATCAGATCCAAGTTCTCTGAGCCTTGATAACTGTTAAAGAACATGATACGTTGCTGGTGTTTCTGTACAAAGTAGTTACTTTGCCTCTCCTAGTAACTTTTACACATAGCAGGGGGTCCCCTTTATTTAATTCACTATTTTAACCTAGCCCTCCCTGACATCCCACACCTGAAACAAACACCCCTTAAATTTACACTAACCCCTAATTAATAAAACCCCAAAATAGAAGTACACCCAACCATACAAAGACAAATACTAATACAATACAAAAAGACACACAAACTATACAATGCACACAGGGCAGGGTCAGATCAGACACCAACAAGACCAAAAATGTCACCTTACCACCAGACACTGTCAAAAACACCTACACCACCCAGCACAGAGTAACAGACTGTAAGAGAAAGTGAAATTAACTGTCACACTTCCTAGAATGCAGCCTTCCACACACATTGCATCATTTCCTGGGTGTTTCCTGCACTGTTCCGACAACTGTGTTGATTTTTATTGAAGGGGCTTGTAGGGCGGAGTTCCACGCCTCTGCGTAGACACCTGGGACTCCTGATCCACCCCCAATGATGGCGGACGGCCGCTGCTGGTGAATCGGTGCGTGCGCGGCCAGCGTCTGATCCACTAGTAATGAGGAAGGAAACAGCGACGGATCGCTTTTAACACAGAGAGGATTGGAGAGGCTTGTCCAGTGCACACTCTACATTGACGCTGAATCCGGGACTCGGGACTCAAGTAAGCCCGGTGTTCCTGGTCTGGACCTCGCCGGGACCAGGTGAGAGCGGATACTGAGGCTGCAGTGGCTCCCAGCGGAGCTCCGAGCAGGATTGCAGGCAAACTCGGATCACCCGCTTGGTAACGTTATCGTTGCTTTTCCACTGCTGGCTGCCGGCTGAGGTCTGGGGGCTTCTCTTTTTGCTTCCCGGGCACCTTTTTGGAGGACTATCTCGGATCCTGTGGCTATCAATAGATTGTTAGACTTGTAATTGATTTGGATTGATTTGTATGCCACAGGTGTTTCTTGTGTTGTGGGATACAGTTGTTACGCAGGAGTATGGTTGCCCCCCTTCTCATAAAGTATCCCAAGGCTCTTTCATTTCACAACCTACAGTTTATCTGGCCTCAGCGGAGGGGAGAAGAGAATTTCAGCACCTCTAGGAGTGACTTTTGCTCCCCTGTCGAGAGAGGTGCAGAACCAAGAAGAGCAGAGTACATCATTTCTTGATAATAGGGGCAATCTCCTAAACGCACGGATTAAAGCGAAAGCTTGTCGGCTACAGGCTAAGGAAGTGAAAGATGCCGCCAAGTTGATTGGTAAGGAGTCCTCTGAAAGTACAGATGAGCAAGAGGGACCCTTCACCGAACAGCTCAATCAAACCAGCACCGTAGAAACCTCGTTATTGGGTGAAACAAGGATGTCAAATATCGGTCCGGATGCTGTTCAACTTGCTCAATCTGCGCATCCTACTCAATCCGATCACAACAGCCCAAACAAAGTTAAAAAAGATAAAATGGCTGGTTCGCTTAAAAGATCAAAACAATTCCCCTTGTTTGTGAAAAAACCCAGCATACACTCTTTAAGCTGATAATAACACACAATGGTCCGAGACCTATAACTTGATATAAATGAAATGAATCAAACCTTAATTGATTAGAGAGCATATACTATTTATCACTGCTCAACCCAACTGATGAAGAAACATAAGAATTGGCAACAACAACACGGTCCAAAAATATATGCAATATTTTAATCTATTGTCATATATAACATTTGTATTGCAAATTACAAATTTTTATGTATTTTTTGAATTTTTTTTATATACATCTAGAATTGTAATAGTAATTGCCCCGTATATAGCGTGCAGTAGAAAAAGGGGTGTCAAAGAAAGTGCAAGTGATAGGGTGAAAAGGAAAAGAAATCACACATAATTAATAAAAACAACAATTTCTACTATTTCAGAGAAATGCCAGCCAGTAAGTGCTGGATCAGAGAACCTGACCACATTCAAATAGTCCAAAAAGGCTTCTTAATCATTGTTATCAGACATAAGATGTAACCATTATCTGCACTATATCACAAGGGGAGGATATAGGTAGTGGTCCAGGTATTAAACAAAGTGTCAAAATACCTGGACCACTACCTATATCCTCCCCTTGTGATATAGTGCAGATAATGGTTACATCTTATGTCTGATAACAATGATTAAGAAGCCTTTTTGGACTATTTGAATGTGGTCAGGTCAGAAGCCGAGACTCGAATCTCAACCCTGGAGGATCAGATGACGGAGGTTAAAAAAGATGTCAAAGTGATCGATAAGAGTAGACGGGCACTAAAAATAAAATTGGACGATTTGGAAAATTATACCCGAAGATCGAACCTCCGAATTGCGGCGGTCCCCGAAGGGTTAGAGGGATCCAATACGGTGTAGTGGGTGACTTCTTTTCTAAAACATAAAGTAATCCCAGAATATGAAGGGGACTTAACAATAACTAGAGGCTCACCGGGTACCAGCCCAACCTTTTCCTAATTCCACACTACCTCGTACAATTTTGCTAAATTTCTCAGATGCCCGGATAAAAGAAACTATTCTATCTAAAGCAATTCAGTCAGTCAGTCAGTCAAAAGTTCTTTATTCGATAAAATTTATATCATAAAAGGCATGGTACAATAATATTTAAATAAGACATTTCAATTTGATTAAAAAGATTCAATGCAATACATTCATTATCATTATTAAAAATACAATACATATTAAAAGAGTTTATAGCATTAAAAATGTGTGCCTTTTAAAAACTGTTAATACTGCAACCTTACTACGCAAGTATAATACATGTTTTTACAGAGAAGTATTACTCAAAACAACTTTGGATCTGCGGTAAGCTGTTAATATTTTTTCTTATACAAATGGCTGCCGTCAGAAAACTAGCCACACAAAACATAATATAAGGGCTACCCAGTTGCATTAAATATATTAGAGCGGGCCTAACCTGAATAAAGCCCGCCTTCTTCAGGAGTGGTAACAGATTTTTCCGTCTACATGGTTCGTAATGAGTGCAAAACATAACAAAATGAAGCGTATCTTGCAATGAAAAGCAATCACAGGAACAGGGATCCGCCTTGTCCGGTGTACAACAAGTGCGGAAAGCTCTCAAAGAGAAGTGAATCAGGTTTAGGCGGAATCTTGTCAGGAGGAATCTGTGGTGCCGATTATTCACCACAGATAGGTATGGTTCAGGGCCTGGGCAACTAACCAGCCCATAATTTGCTCTTACAAGAGGTTTTCTCAGCTCCGTCTCCTCCCGATCTAATGTAAAAAGGTCCATTAGGGCCTTTTTTGTTAGAAGAATATCTTTTTTAGTTATTATTTCGGGGGAGTAAAACATGGCTGAGCGACCTATCTTTTGGAGACCCTTTTTAATATAATTCAACCATACAATTTTATCAGCCCTCTCTAAATGCAAACAGTCTTTAATAATAGAGTGGTTTAGAGTAATTTCTTCGTTGAGCCAGATTTTTAACCAATTCAAAAGGGGTGCTATTTGGATTTGGTCTGAGATATAGCCAATCCCCACTTCAGTGTGTGTTGTAAAAGTGGGGGTAGACTGGGGAACTGAGAGGAGACCTCTCAGGAATTTGTTTTCCACCAATTGGATTTTTTTGGATGTGGTATGGCCCCATATTTGGCATCC
Source organism: Lissotriton vulgaris (assembly GCF_964263255.1). Lineage (NCBI taxonomy): Eukaryota > Metazoa > Chordata > Amphibia > Caudata > Salamandridae > Lissotriton > Lissotriton vulgaris. Next base: position 1,024,279,644 of record NC_141691.1, read on the forward strand.
ATAAGAGGCCACCGCCAAACATTTTGCTTTGTAGACCTTAATGATAGCTTCAACTGGTCTACCTCCCAGTTTTTTGGCAAAGCCCATGAGGCCCGAAACACTTCTGCTAAAAGCCATGCTACGGCTTGTGTTTTGTGGACCCCAGGTACTCTTTTCATCGAACACTACCCCTAGATAGGGAAAAGAGGGAACCCTACATACCACTTTGTTGTTACAATAAAAGCTTTTTAGTTTCCCCTTGTTTTTGCCCTTCCCTGCTATTAGGACCTTGGATTTTTTGGCATTAACTTTGAGATCAAGGTTACTCATGAAAGTGCCAAAGGCGTTCAGCAGTTTTTGGAGACTCACCCCGGTGAGGGCCATGAGTACGGCATCATCCGCGTATAGGAGAACAGGTATTACCTTTTCCCCTACTCGCGGGATATCCTGAGAGACCTCCCCCAGCTCAGCCTCAAGGGCATTAATGTAAAGGGTAAACAGCAGGGGTGCCAAAATGCACCCCTGTCTTACCCCTCTTTCAGATCTAAATGGCCTAGTGCATCGCCCATCCATGTTCACTCTTATTTTTGCAGAAAGATTTGTATGGAGGTTCGCAAGAAAGTGTACCAAGGGAGGGTCAAGACCTAGCTCAAGGAAAAGCAATTCAACAAAGGCAATTCGGAGTGAATGAGACAACTAAGTGCCAAATTTTTTCTGATATGTCCGCAGCTGTAGCACGTAGGAGGAAGGAGATTGTGAAAATCCTTCATCTATTTAAAGCCAACGGTGCCCAGGCCATGATTGCTCAGCAATCTAAACTGAAAGTACTGGTGAAGGGCAAATTCTATATGTTGTCCGACTTGGATGAAGCACAAGACTTACTGAAGGAAATTTCACATGGACATAAGGGGTAAAAAAAGGAGAAAAAAAATAAAAGATCCCTCGTAGGGCAAAGAGAGAAAAAGTTACTTCCCTGTTACGTATAATGTTTTGTTAGAAATGAAGTGTTCTCTTTTTTAGCTATAGCTAAAGGTTTATTCTAAACTAGAATAAGATTTCAGATGTGATAGGTATTGGGAGCACCGAAGGGAATTCTCTGGAGCCGCGCATGGGTTATCACGGGGGGAGGAGGTGGGGAGGAGGGGTCCCAGGGCCCAAGGGGTATAACACCAGGACACCCAAGTGTTAGGGAGTAGGGTTTTGTGACTGGCGTGGGGGAGAAAGGAAGGGCCGCAGGAGCACGATGGGGAGGAAAGGGGACAGAGGGGGTGGTTGGGGGAAAAATGCAATGAAAAAATAAAGTCCTTTGTGTTTTTCTGTTTTATTATTTCTTTCTTGGTAGATCTAGGGTTATCTAAAAACATGAAGAGAGAGAGTTGGGTGAAAAATATGGAACTTATTCTGGAAGTCTAGTAGGGAGTATCTGAAAGTAGTATCATTTAATGTTAATGGCTTAAATAATAAAAAGAAAATGCGGGCCATCGAAACATGGATTAAGACTGAAAATCCCTCGGTAATATTGTTACAGGAAACACACATTTCATCGTTAAAACTGACCGAGTTTTCAATGTTTAGAGCATGGGCCTCGTATCGAGGCTTTTCTTCGATTACGGAATTTCAGAGGGGGGTTACCATGTTTTTAAATAAGAATATCCACGCTGAAATTATACATTTTGAGGATGGCGGTTCAGGGCGTTGGTGTTGGGCTACTTGCAAAATTAAAAATAGACAGAGACCCATTACCTTTGTAAGCTTCTATGCGCCAGTAGAAGATAACTCTAGAGCTTATGAAGTTCTATTCCAATCTCTATTGACGGTGATAGGAGACGTCATTATTGGAGGGGATTTTAATATTCTTATTAATCCAATTTTGGATTCTACTACTCAGTCAAGAAAACAGCCCAAACCAAAATCACTTAAAATTATCCTTAACTATAAAACAACGCTTGACCTCTGTGATCCATGGCACATACATTATCCGGCTAAAAAAGAATTTACATGTTTGTCAGGGAGATTTAAGTCCTCCTCGCGGATTGATTTTTTTCTGGCTTCCAAACATCTTAACTTTAATCAGCAGAGGACTCATAATGGGTTCTCCTATCACACAATGTTAGTTGTTGAGTTTTTTTAGGAAAAAATGTAAAGACCCCTAAACGTTGGGTGTTCAAAAAACAATATCTGAATGACGAAATATGGGTTGGCTATTTGAAAATAGAGATCAGAGAATTCATTTCTCGTAATATTGAGTCAGCCCCACCCAATATTGTCTGGGATGCTTTAAAGGCTTTTATCCGTGGATTCGTTATAGGCAAGGATGCAGCCATACTTAAAGCAGCTAGATATAAGAAGAATTTGCTTGAACAAAGAATACAAGTGTTAAGCAATTTAAGGCTTCTTAACCCATCTAGCAGTAATCAACATCAACTTGATGAGGCAAAACGGGAACTCAGTGCGAATTACTATGCCCAAAGTGAGATCTTCAGTAGACTATCCCTGAAAACATACCAAGAAAGCAACTCCACAGGGAAGTTCTTAGCTTGGCAGGTCAGAGAGCAAGCTGCGGCTAACCTGATAAGAGGATTAAAGTGCCCACTTACCCATATACACACAGTAGATCTGGTTGAAATAGGAAAGATAATGCTCAGTCATTACAATAACATCTATAGTCAGCAACTTAGCTTAGACCATCAAAAGTTAGTAGCTTTTTTACAAAAGTATGCATTACCCACTCTCTCTCCATCTGAACAATTGGCAATGGCAAGTTCATTCTCCATGGAAGAATTAGAATTGGTTGTTAAGGAGCTCCCAAATAAGCATGGGCGAATTTTGCGGATCTCGCGTTCGCGAATTTTGCGGATTTGCGGATTCGCAATCCGCAAAATCCGCGAATTCCCGCGAATTTGCGGATTTTTTTTTTTTTGTGTTCGCCCGTGTTTCTGCCAGTTCGCGAGGGTTTTTACAATTTCGCAATTTGCGAACTTACCTGTCGGGTCGCAAGTTTTGCGAACTTGTTGTTTCTACGTGTCCAGCCTGTTTGGGACACTCTTCTTCATCACTGCCACTCTCTGTCACCACTGCCACTCTCTGACTACTCATGCCACCCTCTGGCCCACCCATGCCACCCTCTGTTTCATCACCACACCCTCTGGTTGTCCAGTGTACATTATTTTCGGCAAAGCAAAGCACACCTTCCCTGCCTCAAGTGACCTGAATTAATTTGGGGCTGATTAATGTGTCACAGAATATTTTTTTAGCTGGCACCTGCTTCCTTAGTGCGCCCTGATTAGTGATCTTTTGCACTTGCTAAGTGCTTTCATTGTTGCAAAATTAGTTACAACACCTGCCCTGCCCCAACTGACAATAATGAATTAGGGGCTGATTAATGGATTTTAACTTCCAGCCTGGCTCCTGCTTGTCTCCCTTAGCTGTAATTCAGGACCTTTGTGGCATATGTGTAACTATTCTGAGGTTCAGAGCAGGGTCACATAATAGTTTCAACTGGCAACTGAACTCTGGAGGGGCCCCTCAGGAAGCACTACAGGAAATGGCTACTAATGATGAGCCTGAACTTTTGAACCTGGTAAGTAGTTACTTTCAGTTTTGCTAAGATCGTATTTCTGCAATGTTGCACTTATTCGCGGGGCGCGAACTCACGCGAACAGTGCGAGCAGTGCGAGCAAAATCCGCTGCTCGCGGATTTGCGGATTTTGCGGGAAATTCGCAAATCTCGCGGATTGCGGATTTCCCGAAAATCCGCAAAATCCGCGAGCGGAACGGATTTTCCGCCCATGCCTACTCCCAAATGGCAAGGCCAGTAGCCCAGATGGACTGCCTGCGGAGTTTTTTAACCGTTTTTTTTTGCGCTTTTTCCGATTTACTTCTACAATTATTGAATTCTATGTTGGGGATGGCTACCAGTCTCTTTTCGGGAGGGTACTGTGGTGAGTTTTCTGAAGAAGGGGAAGGATGCCAAAGATTCAAATTCTTATCGACCCATAACCTTATTAAACTCTGACTATAAAATAGCAACAAAACTTTTATCAGTACGTTTTAATCAATTCACAAAAGATTTGATCCATCCGGATCAGAATGGTTTCATTGCCGGTAGGCAATTGATCACAAACATTCATTATTTGATTGAAGCTTTAGATTATTTTGAGACACGAGGGATCCCCGCTTTGGCTCTATTATTAGATGCAGGAAAAGCTTTTGATTTCGTGGTATGGGAGACACTGTTTAATATTTTGGAGCATTTTGTTTTTTCAGGCAAAATCATAACCTTAATTCGTAATCTTTATACCGATGCCAAAGCCAATGTTATTATAAATACGGCAATGGTTGGGTCAGTCTTAGTCAAACATGGCACAAGGCAAGGCTGCCCACTATCGCCAGTCCTCTTTGCGTTCTTTATCGAACCATTGGCAGTCGCAATGAGGAACTGCGCGGATATCCTTCCCCTGATACCATCAATGGCTAAGGTGTAATTATACGCAGAAGATATTATGCTTCTAATAAACCTGAATTACGTTCCCAAGTTAGAGTATTTCACATTTTTGAGGAATTTGAATCCCTGGGGGGATACCGCATTAACAAAAAGAAAACAGAAATGTTGGTATGTGGGGATAGGAATCCGGAACTGCATCCCGACATAAGTAGCTGCATTAATACTAAGCCTAAGAGATATCTTGGAGTCTTTTTTTCAGTATCAGTTAAAGACTTGTACGGGCTAAATTGTGATCCTGTTAGGGTTTGTGCACAGCAAAGAGCTTGTCCCCTCTCATTGCAGTAGTGGTCTCCCTGATAGCTCTCCTTTTGCACTACACTGAGATAAAGGCACGCTGTCTCATCCCCTAGATTCTCTATGTATGTTGCATAACTGGTTTGCATATTTAGGCATTGGTGTTATTTTATCATGCATGTTGTAATTTGATTTTACCAAGGCTTCGTTCTTGGCTCTCCTCCCTTTGCCACGTGCTATGCCCTCCCGTGTTCTTCTCTCTATTTACATAATAAGTGAAGCGCTGCACGTCTCCCAAGAACAACGTGCAGCGCGTGGGAACCACACCCAGTACTCTCTATAAAAGGCAGCCCCGAGCATCACCCAGTGCTTGTACTGGTCTTTCTCCCGCTTACCTGAGAACTGATCCTAGCATCCTGCCTCTTGTTTGGCGCTGGCCCTCCGTGGCGAACCTTGCTCTCTCCCAGACCTGCATCGGCTTCAAGGGGCGCGGCTGGTAGCACTTCCTCCTTCCGGATTCTGGTTCTTCTTGATCCCGGCCCCTCTACTTCCCAATTGGAACGACCTGCAAAAGAGAAAGAGGACAAGGTTAGACTGAGCATTATCCCCTCCGTGCAACAAGTAAGTGCATAACCTTTTATTATCAGCAAGATCTCTTCTGACTACGATCCCAGAATTTTAATACAGACAATTGAGAAATAAAGAAACTGATATAGTTTTCAGGTACTACTTTAAGGACACTGTGAATCGAACTTTGGTTTAAAAGCAGTGCATTTTGGAACTTTGTGAATCGAACATTGTTTTTTAAACAGATCATTGTGGAACATTGAGAATCGAACAGTGAAACTGGTAACTGCAAGGCAAGCGGTTAAACAAAGACTGGCACTAATCCTTCACTGTATTTTGATGTAAAAGTACAGTACTCGTTTTTATGAAGATCTTGGGCATGTGTTAAAGTGAGTTCGTTAATATAAACATCAGGTATTTAGTTAATATAATGTTAATGCATGACACCTGTGAATCTTACAGTGGTATCTTCTCTAGCCTTTTAGAAACCTCACATTCGTAGAAGGCACATCCCAGAGAACAGAAACAGCCCAGCCTGAAAGCCAGTGACCAGGACCAGAGAGGTACTTAGTAGAGTAAGAATCTAGCACCTCAAGGGAAAGTTAGGTACATGGTTAGGGATAGGATGTACTTACCTGTTCTTTGTTTATGTTTCATTAGGCACAAGTTTCTCGAGAAGTCTGATTGCGCTACAGATTACAGCACTTCAGCAGTGGAAAACACAAGAGCAGTGTTGTCTCTCTCTTTTTTTATTTTATCCACTTCCCCCTTCCCTGGAGCTTCTGGTTCTTTGCACATTGTATAAACCTAGTGTGCTGGAACAAGTAGTTTCAGGGTGGGCTCGGACTGTCTTCAAACTCCACCAGAACTGACAAGATACTCAGGTGAGCTGGGCTATGACAGATCCCCTTCTTCAGAAGTTTAGGGGAATGTTCGCTTGATGGAATTCACTGCCATTGACGATGCTGGGTCGGGTCGCCCTGATAAAAATGTCCGTTCTTCCTTTATTCAATTTTTTGTTCTCCACTATTTCATGTTTTTTTTACCAGGGACCTTCTTTTCCAGGGTAGAATCTATGTTTTCGGCCTTTATTTGGGCAAAGAGACCCCCCGTATTGCAATCTTGTATGAGGACCTGGATCAGGGAGGTCTCGCCCTACCAAATCTTAGGGATTACTATAACGCATACTTCGCACAGTATCTATCAAGATTCAAAGGCCAAACCTAAAGCAAAAATATATTCATAAATGTCTTTTTTGATTTAATGCACACCGAAACTCAGATACTTCCCCCCCTGCAGGCACTTAAATCTCCCAAATTAGTTCGCTATAAGTCATTACTATGGTGTTTCAAAAAACGATGCACCTTGTTTAAAAGATACTCACTTCCCCCCATCAATTCAATAACTTTACTGGCTAGCATATTACCGTTAATGGAGATTAAACAAGGGGCAGACCTAGCTAAAAATTGGGCCGGGGCAGCATTTGTTAAAGTTACCGCTTTTTTGAGAAATGGATCACGGATAACCGCGATAGAAATCTCACATTTAATCCATAGGAACTTTATGTTGTTAGGGTCCTATAATATGGTGTATAAGTTCTTGGTGCAACTGGACACCATACAGCTGAACCAAGCAAATCAATTCATCAACAATCTTCTTGTGAACGAACTTGATAGAAAACCTGGGGACTGGAAACGATGTTTAGCGCAGAGGAGGAAGATAGATCTAAGTCAAAAGGCAATCATAAAATGGCAGGAGCAGGAAAACCATTTAATGTCTTTGAATACCTGGACAACTATCAATAAATTTAACTTTAACATGCTGCGGGGTGCCAATTGACGTAGAATGTTATTCTTTGGTAAATGGTTGTTATACTGTACACCTGCTTCTATATCTAAAATGTACGTTAATTATCCCTCAAATTGTTTTAGATGTTTACACCACTCTCCAGCTAATTGGTCCCTCGTAATGGTTTATTGTGGCAGAATTGGGAAGTTCTGGGATGACATTTTTGCTTTTTTTGAGACCCATTACAATTTTACGATTTCGGTGAACGTAAAATTGATGCTATATGAATTTGATTTCGATCTTAAGCTCTCCGTTCAGCTAGCTAAATTATTCTACATTACAATGGCAGTGGCTAGATCTTTGTTACTACAGCTGTTGTGTGTTTATCTAGGTTCCTGATCGATACTGTGACCTTATGCCCCTATTCGGCTATAAATCCATTTATTCCCTATATTGGCATAACCGTTCAAGTGCGATATTCAGAAAGTCATCTCTGGCCTCACACGAACAGAGCCACATTCCAGCATAGTTCTCTGCCACTTCCTTTGCAACCAATTAGTGCAATGACAGAGCAGAAGTCACTATCTGATATTCCTAGATTAACACTCCGAGTTGTTCAACAAGATCAAAACTCAGCAAACCTGGAAATCCCCGCTTGCTGTGTTTTGATTAGTAAGGGAACTCTAATGAGCAACTGATAACTATCACTTCCTAGTGACATCTTTAATTGACGTCTTATGTCCAGCAAACTTGCGTCAAACCCGGCACCTGTCAGGTATAAATATTACCAACGTTGCCTTAAGCAATGAGAGCTGTTGTGCTGTTGTAAGCTGCCGTGCACCCTGTTGTGCATCCCATTGCTGCTGCAGGCAGTACGCTGCTGCTGTTGTCCCTTGGTGGTGAAGCTACTGATACCATTATCGCTGCTAAAGCGCGAACGATGGTGCAGTACGCTTAGGAGCTGAACAGCCGTCCCTCTGCGAAGAAGCCCAGCAGATTCCAGCTGCTGCGGACGCTGTCCCCCGCCTCCTCCTCCCGACGCGCTGAAGAAGAGCTGCTGCCTTTCTCCTGCAGAGAAATCCAGCTCCAGCGTTTCCGGTCTGCCCTCGCGGGTGACTGGGATATTGAGTGCCCCCTGAAGGAAATACCAGACTTCCATCATTCTATTCAGAGGTATGGTGTTGACTAAACCCTTAGATGAGAATTCTTGAAGCAAACCTTAGCAAAACCAACTTAACTTAAAGCTACTTACTTACTCCCCTTCCACGTGTTAGGCTTAGGTCAGGCACACTGGGGTAGGCGTAGTTAGAAGCACCAGTTGAGTATTTTAGCCTAATGTATATATGACTGTATATATGTTTTATTACTTTTAAACCATTGTATGGCTAAGAAACCATATCAATGCTTTTACAGTTCTATTTCGCAATCCTTATCTTACTGTACGTACTTTTTGTCATAACAAGTCTTGCAATTGTGGCAATACATTTCTCTTGTACGAGAAGAAAGACTGTTCAATAAATGTTAACCCTTTATTGACAAACGCCCATCTCTCTATTCTCTACATCTCGTGAAAGTAAACTGCACTAAACTGACTGAGTGAAATACCTGTCTATTGTTTCACACGACCCTAGAGATTGACTCTTGATCTGAGGAGCAAAGTTGTCATATTGCACGGTTGTTGGAAAGCTGAATCCCTTCTTGTCTGTGCCAGGGAAGCTGATCACTTCCTATACAGAGAAGAAAGTTTCCAGTGACCTCTGAGCTAGTTGGTAACACACCCAATTAAGTTTAGCATAGTCAGTGGAGGCCTGGAATATCCGCAGTTCCACGTCGATACTACTGTTTATGTTATTCCAATGCGCAGGGCCTAGTGGGAAACTAGGAACTACACTACACAGCAATGGCGGTCAGAACAGATCCCATCTATGCATGAATGGTTACAGAAAATGAGGAGAGTTAATAAAAGTGAACAAACTTATGCTTTGCGGGTAGGGGGATTAAGAAGATTTAACAAAATTTGGGGATCTTATTTTGATTGAAATTTAGGAGGGATACTGAGGAGTGCAGTCAACTGTAATTATTTGCTGTACTTGAAGGTTTCATTTTGTTTTTGATGAATTTATTCTGTGATGACAATCAGAAATGTCACTAGAGGACTTCAATAAAATTTTATTTTAAAAAAGTATTGATTTTTCTGATGCATTGCAATGTAAATGAATATTTTATGGTGGATGCACTGCGCAGTAGCCCATTTGCAGTACAGTTAGTTCCAGGCAATGGTGGTGATGCACCGATTAATATCTGCACAACAGAAGCGATTCTCAGGTTCGGAGCTGCGCACTTGAGTTGATACACAGGTTCTGAGTTGCACAACAGGAATTAAGCACTGAATCCACACTTGAAGAACAACTTCTGCTGGATCAAACACCTTAGGAGCACTTCCATAATTATTGGACTGGGGTGGCCACACTTGGCAGGTCAGAGGGACAGATGGCAGCATCCAGGTGGTGACGCATGGTGGTTGGTAGTTCTTTCATGTCACTGACACTTAAGGGCCTATTTACACTAGGAGTAACATAGCTCTTGTACCAGACAAGCTGGTGCAGTAGCACCGCAAGTCCTAAAAGAGATTTATGATGGCACCCTAAGCCACTTTGTGTGACCATGAGTGGCACCATAAATCAGGAGTAAGGCAACGAAGCAAAAAGTGTGGTGTTACCTTACTTTGCCCTGGAAAACCATTCAGTGGGTGTTGCATGGGTATTTCCAAGCAATTTTCATGGATTTAGATGCATGCCCAAATTACCAAGATCTGGTAGACATGGGAATGTGCTAGGAAGATACTCCTTAGCAGGAGAGGTGTTACAAGGAATAATACAATTAATTATCCTCGTCACTTTGTCTTTCAATGTGTGATGCATTTAGCCACACACACACAACTAAAGAAATATGCCTATCAAGATCTTATATTTTCTTAAAAGTGCACCCTCATGCATGAAAATGTTTAATTCTATACTACCTTTGAACTGTTTTCGTGTGTGCCAAGTAGAACATTAACTATCCGCAGACACACATTATCCATGTGTAACATTTCAAACTACGTGGTGTGTGTGCCTTCAACAGGCACATGCATTCTGCCTGTGTTTTTGTCATGCTCACATTTTCTGATCATCCTGCTGTTGGGCATGGGTGAGAGTAACACACAGCAACTGGCCCTTTGAAAAGGTGTGTAAGCCAGTATGCCACACTGCAGTGACACAGGGTTTAATGTAAATGAACTCTACTACTCTTCACTACACAACATGCTGCCATCTCTACTTTAGCTCCGTCTTAATCCTTGCAAAGGCAGTAGCGTACATATATTATGAAGGGAAGTGTTTTTGTGACCATACTGGTCCAAGAAGACAGTAATCCTTTCAACTGGCCTATGTTATGGCACACATGCATATTCCCTGTCCCCCTTTGGTTGTATACCAGAGTTGGTGAGGCACTCAACTTTGCAGTTCTACCCTAAGAGCAGGAGTACCGTACTCTTAACATGCAGAGGTAATTTCTTACTCTACATCTCCACTGCACCATATCAAGGGAGAATGTGTATGTACACATATATTTGTGCTTGGCTATTGACATGGACGATTCATCCTATAACAGTTTCTGTATTTCTTGAGGTGATGTGATGTTTGGGAAACATCTCCCTTATTTTATTTCTCTGGTTAAAGTCATACATTGCTACTTTGGCCTTTGAGCCATTTACGTTTGCCTTTGAGACACCTTGCATTGCTGTGCAAAGCATTCTAAATGTTTACTTTGTCAACCGTGGCCAGATGTGGTATTTAGATCAATCTGACCCAGAAAGGGGTCACATGTGTGGTGATTAGTGGATCTCGACCCATCCATGTATACCTTCTTTACATATAACATTTTCACATCTACACCTAGGACTAGGCCTTTGTCCATAACAACTGTCCCTCATGATCTTTGATGGCATCAGCAACAACATTTGCTCCTGCAAAGTGCTGCTATTCTACCTTGGTGAGACACACTACAATGAGGAATGTGCCTCAGGTGCTGACATTGTTTGAGATTTGTGTTCCATCAATCACTGTGTACAATATATAGTGGCTCAAAATCCCATGGGACATATAGTTTTATAAACATGTTGTGCAATATAGCACCAATGAGAATTATTTTGCAGATCTAGAGGGGGAGAGCAACAGTCTTCCCCCTGACATATCCCGGCATCCGAACCAGGACTTTCAGACTCCGAAAGTCCTCTCCACAACATTCCTTATCTTGCTGTGTTCCGTGTTATACCTTTTTTCAGCCTTCATCTGGGGATGGGTGAATAGGATCATGACCCATGGCTGCAACCCATATCCATGGTCACCTGAAAGTACAAAAATACTACAGTAAATTAATATGCACATTGTTACAGAGACATAACTGTCCATGTATGTTATTTATTTTCGCAAACTCATACACGTTTCTTACAGTTTATAACAATAAGTGTTAGATGCTGTTAACCATTGGTTTACACTAATCCTGGCGGTGAACTCCGCTCCGTTTGTGGAGTTATGGTATCCTAGATTTCTATAGTGTGCTTGCTGAGTGAGTGGGTGTTGAGCAGGATGCATGAGAGAGGTTCCGGGTTGTTTGTGGTCTCTGAGGTGGGAGTGGCTTCGGGTCCTTTGTAGGTTGCATTGCAAGAGAAGCAGCAGTGTCAGCAGGTGAAGGGTCCTTCGGTTGAATGTGATACAGAGGTTAAACAAATGCTGTTTTGGTGTCCAGGGTCCATCTCAAGAAGTTCTTTGGCGGAGTAATGGAAAGTGGCAGGGGGCCAGAAGTCCTGCAGCTGGGAGCGATGGATGTAGATGGGCTAGCTAACTTTGGCGCACAGGTGGCATGGTCACGCGTCGGTCTCCATGTGTACTTCTGGGAGGTGGTAGGAGCTAGCAGGGAGGTGGGAGCATTGGGATCGTGGAAGGTGGGGAAAAACGGCAGGCCGGGAGTGTGGCGGTGACTGCAGCAAGTCACCTGGGCAAAGCCCCAAAATGGCATCACAATAACTAGGGCACTAGTTAATAAATAGCAAAAGAGGGCACAAGTAAGGGTCCAGGTGGAAGGGAGATTCCAGGCATCGAGCAAATAAGGCTGCAAGTTACGGTCCCTGGGAAAAAACTGGTGAACAAAGGCTTGGGCTGGATGCAGGCTAGCAAGACTGCCAAGGCTGGCAGCCAGAGAGGCAGGAGAGCAGGCACTGGACCAGAGGTCTAGGCTGCTCACTGAGGCCAAGAAGTGGCCTCCATTTATAGTCCTGGAAGGTGGGAGGGGCTAGCGGGGAGGCAGGAGGCTGGGATTGCGGGAGCTAGGAACAAAATGGCAGGAGG